>NC_134362.1:116314788-116965413 GCF_048569485.1 Anomaloglossus baeobatrachus | reverse complement strand
CTCATGCAGGTTTGGCAAAGGAAAGGTGAATCTATCCCTGCACTGGGACCTGCTACCCGTTTGGGCCTGGTTCTCCCTGACAGTCTCCTTACTTTCCACTCCGTTGCTCTCTCTTTAGCTGTGTGTGGATTTCGGGTAGCACTCCCAGGTGACCGTTCTCCCCCGTCGGTAGTCACTGCGCGGACGCTGTTAGACTGCCACAGCTCCAGGGTCTGCTCCTCACGTCTGCTTTCCCTGAGCTGCACACTAAACCGGCTCACTCGTGGGACCTGCACTGCTGCTCCTGTCTGAGCTCCACTTCCATGCTCCTCACTCCTCCACACTCTGCTTCAGACTGCTCTTCTCCTCCTCCTTCCTCTTTTCCCTCTTGTGCCTGCCTACGCCACCTAGCAACCAGGCTCTCTACCACACCCCTTGAGTGGAGATGGAGGCTTCGCCCCCTCCACCCCTCGGGTGGAGGTGGAAGCTTCGCCCCCTCCTGGGATCCCCAGGGGTCCTCTCAAAGGTACATGTGTGAGACCTGATCACTATGCGCCTGTGTAGTCACACCTCGGTCAGCCTTCTGGATTACCTGTTTGTACTGTCCCCAGCATGGGTGCAGTACTCAGTGGTGCCTGACCAGGTCAGGGGCGCCACATGGTGGAGTCTGAGGGTGCCCGAAAATGTTAGCAGTATGGGGCCCTGAAATTCCTGGTGGCAGCCCTGCAGACTTGTACATGTCTTTTGAGGAGAATTAGAGGGTTTAGAGTACAGTTTAGTCTGACAGAATTGAAAAGTCTCCAGCCCATCAGTTGCCTCTGATAGGCTACATAGTGTCATATGAGCACTTGGAGAAACAACACTGATACCACCTGTTCAGAAAGTAAGTTTATGTTGTTTTCATTTTACCTGTATCATTTAGGAAGAGATTGTTCTGGACTAGACCTTTAACACGGTTTCCTTTCGTTGATCTTGTGCTATTCCATATCGCAAACAAAAGTGTTAAAAAAAACATGTGATATACTTAGTACATCTACAGTGTAAGTTACTAAGGAGCACACCGGATTTAAAGGGATTGTACCTTCTTATATCAGATGGATGGTAATCGGACAGGTGGTACCCCCACAGATCAGCTGTTTGCAACTTCAGCAGCAGGATATAAACAGTGAATAAAGCTGGAACAGCACCGCTCCATTCACGGATTAGCTGAGCTCAGGTCCTAAACACATATAGAAACAGATAACCTAAGAAAATTTCCAGAAACGGAAAGGTCCACAAATAATATAACCTAAAAAGCTGTGACCCCAGTGAAGGTGTAAAACAGGATCTAGAGTCAGGGGTATATTGGAAGAAAAAGACCACAAAGAATGTATAATCAAATACAAAGATATTTTATTAATACAAAAGGTGATACAACAGGTGCACAGTGGTAGCAGGGGAAGATGGAAAAGCCCTTGCTCAGAAACAACCCACAGAACTACCTGGAATGGCCACAAGATGGCAGTAACACCTGCTGGCAAGGTATATGTGCATATGCTCTAGGCTGCAGTGAACCAAGCTGTCGCGGAGAGAGAAATAGAAACCAGTAGAGGGAAATCTATGTATTCGCATAAACTATTTCCCCGGAGAAAAGGCAGCTAGAACAACCAAGGACACATTACCTTGCATAATGTCAGAAGCAGGAAAAAACAGGCAGACCAGGGGTGGTGCGGGGCCTCAACGCGCGTTTCACCGAAAGGCTTCGTCAGGAGGCGTGGCTAAGAGTATCGTCAAAAAAAAAAAAGTTCAATAACTGAAAAAATGTAAAGTAATAATGTTTTAATGTTTTGTTTAAATATTATTATTTGTTTTTAATTGAGCAAAATATAAAAAAAATTAAAAAGTTTGATATTTTCCACTGTTAAACACTAGGGGGAGCAGCTGCTGAAATCCTACAGAAATCTCACTGTATTAAAAGCTCACATTACAGCCTGCAGTAAAGTGGGCGGAGTCTGCTCTCCTGTGTGTGATGGCACGCCTCCCCCCTCCCAATCTGAGTGTTTACAACAGATAACAGAGAATGACATGTAGGTACAGTGCAGAGCCATTTTGTTGATGACCACAAATGTCTAAAGTGTCACCAAGGAGTATCACACAGGACAGGATTAGATACACATATCAGCAGACAGTATCACACAGGAAAGGATTGGATAGACAGCTCAGCAGACCATATCACACAGCAGAGGATTAGATACACAGCCGTGCAGACAGTATTACACAGGAGAGGATTAGATACACAACTCAGCAGAGAGTATCACACAGGAGAGGATTAGATACACAGCTCAGCAGACAGTATCACACAGGAGAGGATTAGATACACAGCCGTGCAGACAGTATTACACAGGAGAGGATTAGATACACAACTCAGCAGAGAGTATCACACAGGAGAGGATTAGATACACAGCTCAGCAGACAGTATCACACAGGAGAGGATTAGATACACAGCCGTGCAGACAGTATCACACAGGATAGGATTAGATACACAGCCGTGCAGACAGTATCACACAGGATAGGATTTGATACACAGCTCAGTAGACAGTATCACACAACATAGGATTAGATACACAGCTCAGCAGACAGTATCACACAGGATAGGATTAGATACACGGCTCAGCAGACAGTATCACACAGGAGATTAGAAACACAGCTATGCAGACAGTATCACACAGGATAAGATTAGATACACAACCCTGCAGACAGTATCACCGGTACACACACAGGTACTCACATGCAGTGGTGCGCGCGCACACACACACACACACACACACATCACCCCTGATGGTGACCTTGTGCGCCACACACACACACACACACACACACACACATCACCCCTGATGGGGACCTTGTGCCACACACACACACATCACCCCTGATGGGGACCTTGTGCCACACACACACATACACACACACACACACACAATCACCCCTGATGGGGACCTCATGCCACACACACACACACACAGCAGCGGCGGCGGGCAGACCGGGGGGAGCTGCAGCGGCGGGCAGAGCTGGGGGATCTGCGGCAGCGGGCAGAGCTGGGGGAGCTGCGGCAGCGGGCAAAGCGGGGGCTTGGGAGAACGGAGGGAGGGGGGTGTCATTGGAGATGGTAAAGGCGCGGGGGAGGGGCGGCGGCAATAGCTGGGGCAAAGCAGGGGCTGGGGAGAACGGAGGGATGGGATGTCATCGGGGACGGTAACGGGGGGAGGAGAGGGGAGGGGAGGGGAGGCGGCACCTAGTCACACATCCCGGCAGTTGACAGGGGTAAAGTAGAGCAAACAGCACACGCTGTGAGCTCCACAATAATGGCGCTGATCTCCTCCCTCTGCTGTGATCTGGACAGCCCAGGGGGCGCGTTCAGGTCACAGCAGACCCCCACTATAACGTTACTGAAGGGGTCGGATCCCGACCACTGTTCTCTATGCACAGGGGCTGCCATAAAGGAATGAATTACTGTCGTTACACACACAGCAAATCCAGCATGGCAGCCCCCAGTGCCTCCAGTAAAATAAGAATTAAATAAAAACTAAATAAGCTGCGATTTTGATTTTGTATTAGAAATACTTGATTTCATAATCACTATTTTTAATACAAAAAAAAAATGTGACACCTTCCCTTTAAGGAGCTTACCTGATTTAAAGGGATTGTACCTTCTTATATCAGATGGATGGTAATCGGACAGGTGGTACCCCCACAGATCAGCTGTTTGCAACTTCAGCAGCAGCAGGATATAAACAGTGAATAAAGCTGGAACAGCACCGCTCCATTCACGGATTAGCTGAGCTCAGGTCCTAAACACATATAGAAACAGATAACCTAAGAAAATTTCCAGAAACGGAAAGGTCCACAAATAATAAAACCTAAAAAGCTGTGACCCCAGTGAAGGTGTAAAACAGGATCTAGAGTCAGGGATATACTGGAAGAAAAGGACCACAAAGAATGTATAATCAAATACAAAGAAATTTTATTAATACAAAAGGTAATACAACAGGTGCACAGTGGTAGCAGGGGAAGAAGGAAAAGCCCAGAAACAACCCACAGAACTACCTGGAATGGCCACAAGATGGCAGTAACACCTGCTGGCAAGTTATATGTACAAATGCTCTAGGCTGGTATCCATGCCTGATGAAGGGACCTGAGATGTCTCGAAAGCTTGCTTTGTAACATCACTTTATTTTATTTTAGTTAGCCATTAAAAGGTATCACAAGATTATAATTGTGTTCCTCTCACTGAGAACATTCAATAATAATCCATGTATTCAGCACAGACGCGCCATTGTCATGCGCTGTCTGCTCCCCCCCGTGGCCTGGACTCGGGCGCGCTCCCGGACAGAATGTGTGGATGCAAATGATTCCTCCTCGCATTCATGTCTGGTGAGCTCGGCGTGTCCTGCCGTGGGGGGGACGTGGAATCATAACGTTGCGTGCGCCGATTTGCTAAACGGCTCCCTCACCTCCATATACAGTTAGGTCCAGAAATATTTGGACAGTGACACAAGTTTTGTTATTTTAGCTGTTTACAAAAACATGTTCAGAAATACAATTATATATATATAATATGGGCTGAAAGTGCACACTCCCAGCTGCAATATGAGAGTTTACACATCCAAATCGGAGAAAGGGTTTAGGAATCATAGCTCTGTAAGGCCTCTGCCACACTCACGTGAATTTCACGCACGTGCCGAGAGACACGTATTTTCCCTGCGTGTTGTGTGCAGGTAAGTACGTGTCTCTGGTACGTGCGTGACACGTGTGTTCTACGTGTGCTATCCGCGATAGCACACGTAGAATCAGTAATTATTATACTCACCTGGTCCTTCCTGCTGTCCGTGGTGCTGATCTTCGGCTCCAGCCCTCCCGTCTCCCCGCTGCTGCTGCTGCCAGGCTGTGAAGTGAATATTCAATGAGAATAATGAGCGGCGGTCGGCAGCAAGAGGCAGCAGCGGCAGAGACAGGAGGGCTGGAGAAGGTGAGTTAATGTTTTTTTTTTTTTCCACTGACATGTGTGTTTTCTCCGGCGCGTGTCACACGGGACCGCATCCACACTACACCCGTGTAGTACGGGTGCGGGCCGTGTAACACCCGTGCTGCCGGCGAAAAACCGGACATGTCAGCGCTTTGAAAATCGCACACACGTACAAACGCACACGGACACACGTTCCGTGTGGTTTTACGTGTGTGTGCCTGCTACAATAGGGTAGCATTGGTTAAAGTGTCTCCGTGCCGCCGGTACGTGTAAAAAATGACAAACACGTGCCGGAGGCACGGATGTGTGGCGCAGGCCTAATGCATAGCCTCCTCTTTTTCAAGGGACCAAAAGTAATTGGACAAGGGACTCTAAGGGCTGCAATTAACTCTGAAGGTGTCTCCCTCGTTAACCTTTAATCAATGAAGTAGTTAAAAGGTCTGGGGTTGATTACAGGTGTGTGGTTTTGCATTTGGAAGCTGTTGCTGTGACCAGACAACATGCGGTCTAAGGAACTCTCAATTGAGGTGAAGCAGAACATCCTGAGGCTGAAAAAAAAGAAAAAATCCATCAGAGATAGCAGATATGCTTGGAGTAGCAAAATCAACAGTCGGGTACAGTCTGAGAAAAAAGGAATTGACTGGTGAGCTTGGGAACTCAAAAAGGCCTGGGCGTCCACGGATGACAACAGTGGTGGATGATCGCCGCATACTTTCTTTGGTGAAGAAGAACCCGTTCACAACATCAACTGAAGTCCAGAACACTCTCAGTGAAGTAGGTGTATCTTTCCCTAAGTCAACAGTAAAGAGAAGACTCCATGAAAGTAAATACAAAGGGTTCACATCTAGATGCAAACCATTCATCAATTCCAAAAATAGACAGGCCAGAGTTAAATTTGCTGAAAAACACCTCATGAAGCCAGCTCAGTTCTGGAAAAGTATTCTATGGACAGATGAGACAAAGATCAACCTGTACCAGAATGATGGGAAGAAAAAAGTTTGGAGAAGAAAGGGAACGGCACATGATCCAAGGCACACCACATCCTCTCTAAAACATGGTGGAGGCAACGTGATGGCATGGGCATGCATGGCTTTCAATGGCACTGGGTCACTTGTGTTTATTGATGACATAACAGTTGACAAGAGTAGCCGGATGAATTCTGAAGTGTACCGGGATATACTTTCAGCCCAGATTCAGCCAAATGCCGCAAAGTTGATCGGATGGCGCTTCATAGTACAGATGGACAATGACCCCAAGCATACAGCCAAAGCTACCCAGGAGTTCATGAGTGCAAAAAAGTGGAACATTCTGCAATGGCCAAGTCAATCACCAGATCTTAACCCAATTGAGCATGCATTTCACTTGCTCAAATACAGACTTAAGACAGAAAGACCCACAAACAAGCAAGACCTGAAGGCTGCGGCTGTAAAGGCCTGGCAAAGCATTAAGAAGGAGGAAACCCAGCGTTTGGTGATGTCCATGGGTTCCAGACTTAAGGCAGTGATTGTCTCCAAAGGATTCGCAACAAAATATTGAAAATAAAAATATTTTGTTTGGGTTTGGTTTATTTGTCCAATTACTTTTGACCTCCTAAAATGTGAAGTGTTTGTAAAGAAATGTGTACAATTCCTACAATTTCTATCAGATATTTTTGTTTAAACCTTCAAATTAAACGTTACAATCTGCACTTGAATTCTGTTGTAGAGATTTCATTTAAAATCCAATGTGGTGGCATGCAGAGCCCAACTCGCGAAAATTGTGTCACTGTCCAAATATTTCTGGACCTAACTGTATAATTCCTGCACTTAGCACTCATAGCCACGCCTCCTGACGAAGCCTTCTGGTGAAACGCGCGTTGAGGCCCCGCCCCACGCCTGGTCTGCCTGATTTTTCCTGCTTCCGACATGATGCAAGGTAATGTGTCCTTTGGTTGTTCTAGCTGTCTTTTCTCCGGGGAAATAGTTTATGGGAATACATAGATTTCCCTCTACTGGTTTCTATTTCTCTCTCCTCGGCAGCTTGGTTCACTGCAGCCTAGAGCATATGCACATATACCTTATCAGCAGGTGTTACTGCCATCTTGTGGCTATTCCAGGTAGTTCTGTGGGTTTTTTCTGAGCAAAGGCTTTTCAATCTTCCCCTGCTACCACTGTGCACCTGTTGTATCACCTTTTATATTAATAAATTATCTTTGTATTTGATTATACATTCTTTGTGGTCCTTTTCTTCCAGTGTACCCCTGACTCTTGATTCTGTTTTACACCTTCACTGGGGTCACAGCTTTTTAGGTTTTATTACACATAGAAACAGAACTGCTTTTCTCAGCTTGGTAAGCCATGCTAACCACTTGAATTTTAATCACACATTGTTATTAGATCACTGTATATATGGAGATTATTTAAACTCCAAGTAGTGTGTTGACAGACACTGGTGTAGCATAAAAGGTTACCTCTGTTTAAGAACAATTCTTTATGGCGCCTATAATAAGATATTGTTTGCTAAAGTTATTTCTACACAACTTAAGCAGTACACCAGAAGAGTGGCACCAACAGATATTATCACATAAGACACCATATAATATACAACATGTCGATGCTATCAATTTATCGATAAGTGTGGCGCCCCTGAGGCTCCAGTTGCCACAGAGTATTGCACTTTATTTAAGGTGCTATATTTGCCTCGGGTAAGGAGGGGGTTAATCACTGGTGTTCCACATTCACATTTGACATATAGCTTTAGAGCCTTCTCACGGGGGGGGTTAGCTCAGTGTAGGCAGGGGGGTGGCCATCACAAGGCATGGGACTTCCCCGATCACTAAAGCCAGCCCCCTGGGGGGTGGGTTCCACTTAGGGTAGAAGTAGGAGCACACTCACTCAACTTTCAGTCTACCCAGGACACCAGTTCTGGGACACACCACCTCCACCACTTTTTTCTCTTCTCTTCACGGGGTCTGGGGCTTGTAGCGGAGCACTCAGCCCAGGTTCCCCATGGCTGGAAGGGAAACTCTGACAAAGGACTTTCTTCTTTCAAACACCGGTGACTGCTTCTAACTTATCCGAGGCCGATGGGGCACATCACAGCGAGTGACCATTACTACCCGGGCAAGGGGCACAAAGAGTGATTAAAGACATCTGGAACCGCAGCATTTGACTCGGATTCTTATTACCGGCGCCGCCACCCCGCGCCTCAGGCCATCGAAATCACTACTGCCCTCATCATCCGCCCCGGGGATCACTCCACCTGTGGGGAGCGACATCATCTCTGATGCTACTACCATCCACCCTGGAGGACAGCGACTACGATCCCCACCATCTTCCCTCCTTATTGGTGTACACCTCAGGGCACGAAACCGGGCAGACCACCGTGACATCCCAGACCATCACACCGGTCCGGTGACAAGTAACTTAGGGACGAGACCCCGTGCCTGATTCCCCCTGCCCCTTTTGTGCTACATAAGTTCCATTCAGACCACGGTAATAAATGGTGAACAGAAATTCTTGGTTATAACTGCTATTGTTAAATGAAAGGAGAAGTCATATAACACCCTATATTAGTTGTGCAGAGGCAGTTTTTCTATATGAATAATGAAGCAAAATTTGTAAAATTTGTTTGCACCATTGTCGCCTTCCCTAGCTCCAGGTTCAGTGGAGACAGAAATTGATCAAACTTGACCTGGATAATGTTCCACAACCCTGCAGCTGTGTGACTGCGTTCTCAGATGCAGATTACTTTCAAAACTCCCTGATTGCGTTGAGCCCTAGCTGAGCTGTACGGAGGTGGGGGGGATTTGCTCTGCACTCTTGAAACGTGTGTTACATTAAGGGTGAGGTTGAGGGAGCAAGTGGAGACCCTAGAGTAGATGGAGGAAGCAGAAGAGGAAGCGGTAGATCCAGATGTTTGTCCCAAAAGCCTTGGTGATTTCAAGACTTGGGAAGCAGCCCCTTCCCCGCCTGCCCCCGCAGGCACCAACGTAACTGAGTGTCCAGTCAGTGAGATGTAACATCACTTGCTCTTCTAGGTGTAAGAGGTGAAATGTACCTTGGAAGACAGAGTTTTTCAAGGAAAAAGTAATGTCTGCGCAATGATGGTGTAGCATAAGCACAGCTTTATTAGAGAAGTAATAGCGACAGGGTAACTGGTACTGGGGGACTGCAAAGGCCAACATGTTTTTGAAACTATCTGTAGCCACCAGGTGAAAAGGCAGCATTTCCTTGACCAACAGTTTTGATATGGTGAAGTCCAAGTACTTCGCTTTGCGTGTGAGGAAATAATCATTTTCTGTAACCACAAGTGCATGACAGCACTAGAAACCATCCCCAGTCACACCACTCCGACTCGGGGCTGACAATTGTCAGTGCTGTCCCTTCCAAATTTTAACCTGTTCCCTGGCAATCGTCCTGGTCGCAACTTAACCATAACCAAGTATGACGGGTCAACATACCTCTGATATGAAGCCTAAAGGGTACTTTACATGCTACGACATCGCTAGCGATCTCGTTAGCGATGTGAAATTCTAGATCGCAAGTGCGATTTTTCGAGATCGCACATAGGGCATTTTACTCATGTGCAATCTCGAAAGATCGCACTTGCGATCTAGAATTTCACATCGCTAACGAGATCGCTAGCGATGTCGCAGCATGTAAAGTATCCTTAACTCCATTAACCAAGGCCATCCCTGACCTCCTCACTTTAGGTGCCTTGACAGAAGTGCAACATAACAATCAAACCCCCACCTTCCTGCTGTCAATGAGTATCATTTCCATATTTTTTTTTTTTATTTTTTTTTTTTTAAAACCACATAAATAAGGACGAGTGTGCAGGTCGTTCACCGGTCCTGGATCTACACAATAGGATGTTCCAACGGCTCTTCTTTTTAACAAGATACTCCGTTTCCCCTTTCCCCACCTCTTGTTACAAATTTCCCTCCAATCCCATATCTGACCTCTAACCACGTGACAATTCAAATCTGTATAACTCCCCCTATATCCTAACGAGCAGCACGCCAATGCCTTGCTAACCCCTTCCTGCTCAAAATCCCTATTAACCCTCTATGTGCCTGGCCTTACAAACCCCTGTCATGTTCACGTAACGCCTGCCTGGATCAACAGAGTCAGATGGAATGTAATGGACAGGCTAGAGGGAAGCTACTCACCATGCAGGACCCCCAGAACCCTGAAACCCTTTAACCCCTATACAGGGATTTGGAATTACACAGGGCCCTGGAGATCACTACCTGTGGAAGGATGCAGTCCGATGAGAGTAGTCGTCAGGAAGGGTCAAACCAGAAATAGCAGAACAGGGACAAATCGGCAGGCAAGGACGTAATCAGAAAACGTAGCCGAGGTCAAATCCGGATCGGGCAGCAAGGTACAAAAGCAGCAGGCAGAAGGGTAGTCAGAAAACACGCAGAAGTCAGCACACAGGAATCACAAAACAGAAAAGGGTAGACCAGGAGACAGGAAATCAGAACTATCTCTGGCAGAGGTCAGCGGATAGAAGGGGAACTAAGAAGGGTGTGGTGTCTTCCCATTGGCTGTAGCTGAACGCTGGCAACTTCAGCTGGAAGACACATGCCACCCACAGTCAGCCAGTGGTACTGCAGATCCCAAGATAACCCAGCACAGTGGATAATCGAAGCCTGCGCCCACCGGTGCTGCTGGCATCGACTCCTCTCCCATCACCAGCACCATCCACGGCAGAAACTGATGAAATGAGAGTGACTTTTGATGGGCCAGATTGATGGGCCAGAGGCTGATCAGTAAAACATAGAGAGCTCCACTCCGACTCAGACACAAGCAAGGTTGAAGTGGGGTACTGGTATGGGCTGGTATCATCAAAGATGAACTTGTGGGACCTTTTCGGGTTGAGAATGGAGTGAAGCTCAACTCCCAGACCTACTGCCAGTTTCTGGAAGACAACTTCTTCAAGCAGTGGTACAGGAAGAAGTCGGTATCGTTCAAAAAAACCCATGATTTTCATGCAGGACAATGCTCCATCACATGCATCCAACTACTCCACAGCGTGGCTGGCCAGTAAAGCTCTAAAAGATGAAAAAATAATGACATGGCCCCCTTGTTCCCCTGATCTGAACCCCCCCATAGAGAACCTGTGGTCACTCATAAAATGTAAGATCTACAGGGAGGGAAAACAATACATCTCTCGAAACAGTGTCTGGGAGGCTGTGGTGGCTGCTGCACGCAATGTTGATCGTAAACAGATCAAGCAACTGATAGAATCTATGAATGGTAGGCTGTTGAGTGTCATCATAAAGAAAGGTGGCTATATTGGTAACTAATTTTTTTGGTGTCTTGTTTTTGCATGTCAGAAATGTTTATTTCTAAATTTTGTGCAGTTATATTGATTTACCTTGTGAAAATAAACAAGTGATATGGGAATATATTTGGTTTTTATTAAGTTGCCTAATAAGTCTGCACAGTAATAGTTGCCTACAGAAACAGATATCCTCCTAAGATAGCCAAATCTAAAAAAAAAACACTCCAATTTCCAAAAATATTAAGCTTTGATATTTATGAGTCTTTGGGGTTGATTGAGAACATAGTTGTTGATCAATAATAAAAAAAAATCCGCTAAAATACAACTTGCCTAATAAGTTTACACGGTGTATACAGCCACAGCAGCCTTTATTAATTACAATTAAGAACAAACTCAAAACTGATAACCGTCATAACTAAAGTGAGCGCGGTTCGTGGTTCTCCAGTTCGCGTGATTTTGGGGGTTGTTCTAGATCGAACTAGAACTCGAGCTTTTTGCTAAAAGTTCGATAGTTCTAGTTACGTTCGAGAACGGTTCTAGCAG
Source organism: Anomaloglossus baeobatrachus (assembly GCF_048569485.1). Lineage (NCBI taxonomy): Eukaryota > Metazoa > Chordata > Amphibia > Anura > Aromobatidae > Anomaloglossus > Anomaloglossus baeobatrachus. The sequence continues at coordinate 116,953,616 of NC_134362.1, read as the reverse complement.
CAAAAAGCCAAGCTAAATACTAGCTGGCTTTTCGCTGTAATAGTGTAAGTCACTCTGTGACTCACACTGTTATGAAATTTCAGCGTATAGTGTGCGGGGACTGTGCATTCAGATCACTGCTGCTGGGATAATGGCGATCACCATTTTTTTTTTTTCCTTGTCTTCCTTCCCTAAGCGCGCCTGTAGTGGGGTGGGCCAGCATGTCAGCCAATCCCAGACACACACACAGCTGAGTGGACTTTTTGCCAGAGAAGCAAGGGCATGTGTCATAGGCTGTCCATGTCACATGTCCCTGCATTATAAAAACGGGTATCTGCCCGTCTGGACACCATTATCTGCCTTCTGCGTCTGGGTGTCAGTCACCGCTGGCGCATCTCCTGTCTCCGATACTGCTGTGTACGCTCTACACACAGCGCTATAAAGGGCATGTGTCATTGGCTGTCTATGTCACATGTCCCTGCATTATAAAAACGGGTATCTGCCCGTCTGGACACCATTATCTGCCTTCTGCGTCTGGGTGTCAGTCACCGCTGGCGCATCTCCTGTCTCCGATACTGCTGTGTACGCTCTACACACAGCGCTATACAGAATAGGGATAGAAGTTTCTTTCAGCTCTTGTACGGGCTAATTAAAGCAGGCTCAAAGCCATAGGTGACAGTCAGTGAATAGGATAACTGAAGTGAGCACTAATATATATATATGAGTGCAAGCCAAAAATACATACTATATATAAGAATAAGGCTGCACATCAAACTTAGATAATGGTATAATGCCTCAAGCATATGGAAAAATATTGGAATATACAATGAAAAATGCTACTTGCTAATTTGAACATGTGAATAATGAATTGCATACCTGCTATGAATATTAGGAAAAAGGAGATATTTAGCAATCGCATTGATCAATGTAACTGAGCCCCAAAACCTCGTCAAGGTATATCTCTATATTGGGGTCCCTAGCTCTGTGACCCTAACTGTGTGTCATCTCATTGCAATTAAAAACTGCTATGGGTGGAGAGGGGTAACTAAGGACTTTCTTATATAGGAGATGGAAAAAACATGGCCGAAAGGGGCGGAGCTGTGTTCACATTCAGAAAAAAAACTACATATAACTGAATAGGATAACTGAAGTGAGCACTAATATATATATATGAGTGCAAGCCAAAAATACATACTATATATAAGAATAAGGCTGCACATCAAACTTAGATAATGGTATAATGCCTCAAGCATATGGAAAAATATTGGAATATACAATGAAAAATGCTACTTGCTAATTTGAACATGTGAATAATGAATTGCATACCTGCTATGAATATTAGGAAAAAGGAGATATTTAGCAATCGCATTGATCAATGTAACTGAGCCCCAAAACCTCGTCAAGGTATATCTCTATATTGGGGTCCCTAGCTCTGTGACCCTAACTGTGTGTCATCTCATTGCAATTAAAAACTGCTATGGGTGGAGAGGGGTAACTAAGGACTTTCTTATATAGGAGATGGAAAAAACATGGCCGAAAGGGGCGGAGCTGTGTTCACATTCAGAAAAAAAACTACATATAACTGAATAGGATAACTGAAGTGAGCACTAATATATATATATGAGTGCAAGCCAAAAATACATACTATATATAAGAATAAGGCTGCACATCAAACTTAGATAATGGTATAATGCCTCAAGCATATGGAAAAATATTGGAATATACAATATTATACCCCTCTCCACCCATAGCAGTTTTTAATTGCAATGAGATGACACACAGTTAGGGTCACAGAGCTAGGGACCCCAATATAGAGATATACCTTGACGAGGTTTTGGGGCTCAGTTACATTGATCAATGCGATTGCTAAATATCTCCTTTTTCCTAATATTCATAGCAGGTATGCAATTCATTATTCACATGTTCAAATTAGCAAGTAGCATTTTTCATTGTATATTCCAATATTTTTCCATATGCTTGAGGCATTATACCATTATCTAAGTTTGATGTGCAGCCTTATTCTTATATATAGGTGACAGTCAGGTCCGTGGAAAGTTTTTAACAGCTACAGATAAGAGCGTCTGTGTAGCTAAGGTCAGGGAGTTCCTTGCTGCATTTCTCCATTAGGAGGGATAGAAAGTGAGGCTTCCTTTCCTCTACACTGACCCACAAACCTGCCACTGTACCCTCCTGCCCTTTGCACACTCAAGCTCATTTTTACTAAGCCATTATACTAGCAAGCACTGAGGAAACTTAGTGGCATCCTAAAAGTGGCTTTGGACTTCATTAGTGTCCCACTGGTGCAAAGCTATTTGCAGCACCTCTGCATTGCACACTCAAGCTCAATGTTACTAAGCGATTATACTAGCAAACACTGAGGAAACTTACTGGCATCCTAAAAGTGGCTGTTGGACTTCATTAGTGTTTCACTGGTGCAAAGATATTTGCAGCACCTCTGCATTGCACACTCAAACTCATTTTTACTAAGCCATTATACTAGCAAACACTGAGGAAACTAAAGCCTGCTTTAAACGCTACAAGATATCTTACGATGTGTCGGCGGGGTCACGTCCTAAGTGACGCACATCCGGCATCGTAAGGTATGTTGTAGTGTGTGACAGCGACGTGCAATTGCAAATGAACGAAAAACCGTTCATCGCATGCACGTCGTTCATTCCTGACGAATTGAACGTCAGATTGTTCATCGTACCCGGGGTAGCGCACATCGCAGTGTGTGACACCCCGAGAACGATGAACAGATCTCACCTGCCTCCTGCGGCTCCCGGCCCACAATGTGGAAGGAATGAGGTGGGCGGAATGTTTACGTCCCGCTCAGCTCCGCACCTCCGCTTCTATTGGCCGGCTGCCGCGTGACGTCAATATGACGCCAAACGTCCATCCCACTCCAGGAAGTGGACGTTTGCCGCCCACATCGAGGTCGTATGGAAGGTAAGTATGTGTGACGGGAGTTAATTGTTTGTGCGGCACATTCAACAAAATTGAACGTGCCGCACATACGATGGGGGTGGTTACGATCGCATACGATATCGTATGCAGAATGGTAACATGTAAAGCTGGCTTTAGTGGCATCCTAAAAGTGGCTGTTGGACTTCATTAGTGTCCCACTGGTGCAAAGATATTTGCAGCACCTCTGCATTGCACACTGAAGCTCATTTTTACTAAGCCATTATACTAGCAAACACTGAGGAAACTTAGTGGCATCCTAAAAGTGGCTGTTTGGACTTCATTAGTGCCCCACTGGTGCAAAGATATTTGCAGCACCTCTGCATTGCACACTCAAACTCATTTTTACTAAGCCATTATACTAGCAAATTGTGCTGCCAGTTTATGGGCCATAGTTGCATTGTCCGGGATAGTTATTGTTGTTTATTCTGCTGTCAATAAAGGTAGACCACCGCTGCAATCTACACCACCTCTCAATTTTTACTAACACATTTTAAGTGCACAATCTTGTCGCAATATAAGTGAGTGGCAAAATGACAGATGCTGGTGGAAAGGGGAACAGGCGTGTTGGAAAAGGAAAAAAAGTTTGTGTCCGTGGGGAAGGTGGCAAAGCTCCATTAACATCTGCAGAAGATAGGCCATCTTCCAGCAAAAGTAAGATGTCTACTACTTTCCGTGGACAATCAGATGTGCTCCCTTTTTTACGAACACGAACAACTGGAACAAAGGTAGATGATGGCCAAAAAAAGAAAATGCTTGAATGGATCTCAAGTGGTCCAACAAGTGCCCTCTCCGCCACCTCAACTAACGCATCCGAAAAAAAAACCAGTCCTCTGAGTTGTCATCCCAATCACACTTGCTTTCTCCCAGCTCTCAAGTCTCCATCCGCACTGCACAGTATGGTGGAACAGAGATGGCTGAGTCTGCAGAGCTGTTCAGTCACACTATAGCCTGGGAATCAGAAGTCTGCTCCCAAGCTACAGTGAGTACAGACCAGGAAATGGTCTGCAGTGATGCCCAGAACCTTTGTGACTCAGATTCAGGCCGTAATGACCAAGTTTCTGAGCATAATGTTGACCCTTATTCACAAACTGAAACACCTGTTGTAATAGACAATGAGGAACATACTGATGACGATGAGACGCAGATACCAGATTGGGATGACAGGAAGAGGCTTGGTCTGAGGGGGAGGGAAGTGCAAACACAATGCTTGATGATGAAGTTCTAGATCCCACCTACTGTCAACCCACAGTCAGGCACTCGAGGAGGTCAACCGAGACGGTCGAGGAGGATGCTACTGACGACGAAGTTACCTTGCGCCTTCCTGGACAGAGGAGGAGTACTGGTAGCACGTCTACAACTGCATCCTCAGCCACCACTGTGCCTCTGAGCACTAGTCGGGGTCGTTTAGCAGGTCGCATGCCCTCTAAGCCTTGCCTAGCCTGGTCCTTTTTTGACCTTGCAAAGGGTCGCCCAAATCATGTGATCTGTAAAATTTGTCAGGAATCTGTTAGTAAAGGCCAAAACCTCAGCAGTTTGACAACTTCTTCCATGAATCGTCACATGAACAAATATCATATGTCCCAGTGGGAAGCTCACCGTGCTGCAATGCGGCCTAGCGGAGCGAACCATCCACCGCCTGCCCCTTCCAGTGCATCCGCGCGCTCTTCATCTTCTAGGACTGTGGGGACAGCTGTCACTCCTGGTTTTCCACGCACAACTTCCACCACTGTAACCGCAACAGGCAGTTTGCTTGGTAGCTCGTCAGTTGGTTTGGAAGGGGAAACAAGTGCGTGTGTACAGCTCTCTCAGACATCGATAGCATCAACGTTGGATGAAGGCAACATCATGTCTACGCCTGCACTTTCCTCACAAACCTGCATTTTTTCAGGGATTCCCTACTCACCACCGTCTACACACAGCAGCCAGATCTCTGTCCCTCAGATGTGGACAAATAAAAGGCCATTTCCTGCGACCCATGTCAAAGCTAAGAGGTTGACTTTATCCCTCTGTAAGCTCTTGGCTGCCGAAATGCTGCCTTTCCACCTGGTGGACACGCAGGATTTTAGAGACCTTATGTCTGTCGCTGTGCCCCAGTACCAGATGCCCAGTCGCCACTACTTCTCTAAGAAAGGTGTGCCTGCGCTACATCAGCATGTCGCACACAACATCACCGCTTTCTTGAGAAACTCTCTGTCTGAACGGGTGCATTTCACCACCGATACTTGGACCAGTAAGCATGGACAGGGACATTACATGTCGCTGACTGGGCACTGGGTAACTATGGTGATAGATGGTGAAGGGTCTGCTGCACAATTCTATGGGGAGATAAGGTATGCACACCAGTGACTATGTAAGGGGAATACATGGAATAGCAGAAACTGCTGTGTGAATACTGACTTGAAAAATCCAATAGCTATATGTAAGAGTGAAAATGTGAAAAATGGAATCTGCATTACTGCCATGAACATATGAATCAAGAGAAATTTAGCTACTGAATTGATCAATGCAATAGAGCCCCAACACTACGCCAAAGTATTTCTCTACGTTGGGGTCCCTAGCTTGTGTGTGTCCTCTCATGCAGTTAAAAAAACTTACCGTGTATGGGAAGCTGAAAAAACTGACTTTTTCAAGTCAGTATTCACACAGCAGTTTCTGCTATTCCATGTATTCCCCTTACATAGTCACTGGTGTGCATACCTTATCTCCCCATAGTGATGTTTTTTTAGGTTTTTGCACCCAGTTCAGACTTAGAATGGTGTTCCAAACGTTATTCCTTATTTGTTAGTTGTTTTTCGTTTGTGAACCCTCCCCAACCACACCTATTGCCAATCCATATCATACGCATAAATAGCCTGGGTCTCAGCTTCCCATACACGGTAAGTTTTTTAACTGCATGAGAGGACACACACAAGCTAGGGACCCCAACGTAGAGAAATACTTTGGCGTAGTGTTGGGGCTCTATTGCATTGACCAATTCAGTAGCTAAGTTTCTCTTGATTCATATGTTCATGGCAGTAATGCAGATTCCATTTTTCACATTTTCACTCTTACATATAGCTATTGGATTTTTCAAGTCAGTATTCACACAGCAGTTTCTGCTATTCCATGTATTCCCCTTACATAGTCACTGGTGTGCATACCTTATCTCCCCATAGTGATTTTTTTTAGGTTTTTGCACCCAGTTCAGACTTAGAATGGTGTTCCAAACGTTATTCCTTATTTGCTGCACAATTCTTGCCGTCCCCACGACTTGGGCATCAATCCTCTGTCTGTCCAAGTTCCTCCACTGCCTCCTCAACTTTGTCTGGGTCCTCCACCCAAGCCTGCCTGGTCAGGCCACCAGCGTTGGAACTGCGCAGAAGGAATCACGCACCCCTCATTACTATGCTGGCAGCAGAGCGCAACGGCATCAGGTGGTCTTTGTCTTGAAATGTCTTGGAAGTAAGAGTCACACAGCGGCTGAGTTGTGGGCAGCTCTGGAGACTGAGTTTGGTAAATGGTTGTCTCCACTCAACCTGCAGCCTGGTAAGGCCATGTGCGACAATGCTGCAAACCTGGGTGCGGCCCTTCGCCTGGGCAAGGTGACACACGTGCCTTGTATGGCTCATGTGTTGAACCTTGTTGTCCAGCAATTTTTAACACACTATCCTGGCCTAGATGGCCTTCTGAACAGGGCACGAAAACTGTCTGCTCACTTCCGCCGTTCAACCGCCGCAGCTGAGCGACTTGCATCGCTCCAGAAGTCTTTTGGCCTGCCGGTTCATCGCCTGAAATGCGATGTGCCCACACGCTGGAATTCGACTCTCCACATGTTACAGCGACTGTGGCAGCACCGCGGAGCCCTGGTGCAATACGTCATGACGTATAGCCTAGGCCAACGAGATACAGAGGTGGGGCAGATCACCCTGATGGAGTGGTCTCAGATCAAGGACCTATGCACCCTTTTGCACAGTTTCGACATGGCGACAAATATGTTTAGCGCTGACAATGCCATTATCAACATGACAATTCCAATCATTTACATGCTGGAGCACACGCTAAACACTATTCGGAGTCAGGGGGTGGGACAACAGGAAGGGGAGGAACTACAGGAGGATTCATATGCGCAAGGGACAACAACATCACCAAGGTCCAGACGTTCATCATCACCAAGGCGGCAGGCATGTGACCATGGGGGACAGGGATCAACAAGGGTGCATGGTAGCAGTCGAAATGTTGAGGAAGGTGCAGGAGAACATAAAGAAATGGAGGACGAACTGTCCATGGACATGGAAGACTCAGCGGATGAGGGAGACCTTGGTCAAATTTCAGTTGAAAGAGGTTGGGGGGAGATGTCAGAGGAAGAAAGAATGGTTAGCACCTCTATGCCACAAACACAGCGTGGACTTGGTCTGCATGGCTGCGCCAGACACATGAGCGCCTTCTTGCTGCACTACCTCCAACATGACCCTCGTATTGTCAAAATTAGAAGTGATGATGAGTACTGGCTTGCCACACTATTAGATCCCCGGTACAAGTCCAAATTTTGTGACATAATTCCAGCCTTGGAAAGGGACACACGTATGCAGGAGTATCAGCAAAAGCTGTTACTCGATCTTAACTCGGCTTTTCCACCAAACAACCGTGGTGTACGGAGAGAATCTCCCAGGAGTATCTCCAAATGAACATCGATGCCATGACTTTGCAAATGGAGCCTTGCTCATTTTGGGCTTTAAATCTTGAAAAATGGCCAGAGCTCTCCACTTACGCCTTGGAGATTTTGTCGTGTCCAGCTGCCAGCGTTGTCTCTGAATGTGTCTTCAGTGCTGCTGGGTGTGTGCTGACAGATAAGTGCACGCGTCTGTCCAGTGACAATGTGGACAGACTAATGTTCATCAAAATGAACAAGTCATGGATCGACAAGGAATTTACTACCCCTGTGTCATCCTGGGGAGAGTAAATGCTTGTGTATTTTGAATGTGCTTGATGCAAATCTACCTGTGAAGTGTACAACTGGGGCACAAGTGCTGCCACTGAAGGGGTGGGTGTCTGTGTGGCCCAATGTTTGGAAAAAAGGGAGACTCCGCGTGGAGTAACCCTTGCTTGCTGTGTTTTTAAAAAGGAGCCAAGATGAACAAGTCATGGTTCAGCAAAGACTTTGCTACCTACCCCAGTGCCATCCTGGGGACGGTTAAGGATGGCGTATTTTTGAATGTGCTTGATGCAAATCTACCTGTGAAGTGTTCAACTGGGGCACAAGTGCTGCCACTGAAGGGGTGGGTGTCTGTGTGGCCCAATTTTTGGAAAAAAGGAAGACTCCGCTTGTAATCACCTTGCGGTGTTTTACATGATTTTAGAAGGGCATGCCATGCCTATATCTGTGTCTCGTCCTCTTTTTCCTCGTTGCGCTGTTTTATTTTCGCATGAGAATTTGTTCTTGTCACTTTCCCATGTGTTTTTGTTGTGTTGTGAGTTGTTTGTCCCCTTTTTGACACCTTTGAGGGTGTTTTCTAGGTGTTTTTATGTGTTTTTGATTGCCTCCCATTGTTTCCCATGTGGTTCGAGCGGTTCGCCGAACCGAACGTGAACCAGACCTCGGTTCGGCGAACCGACCTCGAGCCGAACCGCAACCGGTTCGCTCATCTCTAGTCATAACCATAACCTTTACCAAATTTTAACCCGTTCTCCAGGAACCGTCCCAGCCGGAACTTAACCATAACCAAGTATGAAAGGTCAGCATACCTCCGATTTGAGCCCTTACTCTATTAACTAAGGCCATCCCTGACCTCCTCAACTCCACAGCGATCAGACGCGAAACCTTGCACCCATGTGTCCCTTCACACCTTTATTGCCTTATTTATTCCTTCTTTCAGATCTAAGTTCCACAAGTACATGCCCATATCATTTAGGTGAACCCCGTCCTCATGTAGGAAATCCAGGTCAGGAATCTCCAAATCTCTATGCCGCACCACCACTCCCCCATGTCTGCACACAAATTTTGAAATCAGTCTATTAATCCTCTTCCTGACCCTATTAATTCTGTCCATGGAGCAAACATTCCACCAAGTAAGGCGCTACCATTTCTGACCAAACCAAGAGAACCTTTGGAAATAGTTTCCAAAGCCTTGATAAATCCAATTTTGTATCCCTAAGTAAGTCCCTAGATGATTGGACGCCTGGGTCATTGCCCCCCACAGGCAATGCTAAAATATGTGGTGGGCGGTCCAGTTTCGCATAATAATGAGTCTGGGGTAAGACTCCATTCCTTAGCATGCTCCTAATGCCAATCCAGCAGATCCATGCCTCCTCTGTCTTGAGACCCAGAAATCTACCTTCAGGCCTTTTGTCCACTTGCAGTGCACCCCAGTACATGAATGAGTGTCCCATAATCCATACTATGCATGCGTCTGTATCTATGGAAAGATAAAATTAGACACACCCACGAAACAAGACAACAACAACCTTTTACTAAACAACCAACATTACCAAACAAAAACTGCAAACATACATATGACTTGTACCTATTATATTCCCCGCGACCAATCTGTGTCACCACGCTTTCAGTTAGCCCCCTCCGGGCTGCCGCTGTTGCCACTCGTATTCTTAAGGAATAGGATGCAAACTCCTTGGGATTAAATCCCAAACACCTTAAAATCATCCACAAAACCACCACAAACTAAAATACTGAAAGAGCCCTCTCATCTTTGTGGATTAAAAATGATCCATCCACCATCCTAGGCCTCAGCACCAGAAACTTACCAACCCGGTATACTGGACACGCAGCAGATCCCACTGCTTCAAACAAAAACACATTCTTTCCTTCACCAGCCTGGTCAGTTTTGGACTGTCGCAATACACAAATTACCCGGTCCTCAAATAATTCCACGTCACCGAATAACCACCCACCCTGTAACAACACCGTCCTGCTGATCAACTCACTAATTCTTACGGCCCCAAAAAATGCCAACGTGAAGGCTACTTGAAACAACTTTACCTCATATTCATCAACACAGACCCATTTCAGGGCATCTAACATGGACCCCAGCAAAGCAAAAGACACTGGTTTTTACGATCCCGACTCATAAAATACCTTTTGTAACCTTTCAAAGCCTGTTGTACTAAAAAATCTATGGACACATCTACCATCCATCTCAACCTAAACCAAAACTACAAGCCCGCCTGTTGTGAATGTCAGTTATGCTGTTGCTGCTGTGAGGCTCCCTCTTGTGGCCAGGAATGGTTTTGACAGAGTCCAGGTGTTCTTGAGCAATTGGTGTTTCAATTGCTAACTCTCTGCCTATTTAAGCCTTGGCCTCCTGGCAGTCTGAGCCGGTTATCATTGTCCTGTAGCTCACCTGCCTTTTCATCTTTCTTCTGACCACATCTACCCCATATAAGTGCTTGGTTATTTCTTAGTTGTTTTGTTCTTTTTGTTCTTATCTGGGTTTGTCAATTACTGTGGTTATTGTCAGTTTATTTGCATGCAGGAATCTTCCCTCTTTGTTGCTTAGCTGGGAAGCTCCCTGCAACTATGTTTGGAGTTTTGCTCCTATAAGTCCATGTGTTTGTTTCTTCTTGAATTTGTAATTGTTCCTGTTTTTCTGTTCATTGGTTTGACAAGAGCGCCTGATATAGGACGGAGTACAGATCGTGCAATCTGAGGACTTTTTTGTACTATCAGGTATTTGTAGGGTTTTTCTCTGGCCACCATCAGCCCCTTTCCTATTCTTTCCTATTTAGTTAGTGGGGCCTCACCTTTGCTAATCCTATCCTCCTTCTGTGTATTGTATTTTCCTATATCACCGCAGTCTTTGAATGTGGGGGCTTGCTATACCTTTGGGGGTCTACTCTGAAGCAGAGAGTTATTCATCCTTCCTTCCTTTAGGATAGCTAGTTTCTCCGGCTGGGTTCGCGGTGCATAGGATGTTAGTTCACTCCTCAGCTACTTCTAGTATCATAGTATCATAGTTTTTAAGGTTGAAGGGAGACTCTATGTCCATCTAGTTCAACCCGTAGCCTAACATGTTGATACAGAGGAAGGCAAAAAAAACCCCAATGTGGCAAACAGTTCCAATGGGGAAAAAATTTTCTTCCTGACTCCACATCCGGCAATCAGACTAGTTCCCTGGATCAATACCCTGTCATAAAATCTAATATACATAACTGGTAATATTAAATTTTTCAAGAAAGGCATCCAGGCTCTGCTTAAATGTTAGTAGTGAATCACTCATTACAACATCATGCGACAGAGAGTTCCATAGTCTCACTGCTCATACAGTAAAGAATCCTCATCTGTGATTATGAGTAAACCTTCTTTCCTCAAGACGTAGCAGATGCCCCCGTGTTCAAGTCGCAGGCCTAGGTGTAAAAAGATCTTTGGAAAGGTCTCTGTACTGTCCCCTCATATATTTATACATTGTGATTCGATCCCCCCTAAGCCTTCGTTTTTCCAAACTAAATAACCCCAAGTTTAATAACCTGTCTTGGTATTGCAGCCCACCCATTCCTCTAATAATCTTGGTCGCTCTTCTCTGCACCCTCTCCAGTTCAGCTATGTCCTTCTTATATATCGGTGACCAGAATTGTACACAGTATTCTAAGTGCGGTCGCACTAGTGACTTGTACAGAGGTAGAACTATATTTTTTTCATGAACACTTATACCTCTTTTAATACATCCCATTAATTTATTAGTCCTGGCAGCAGCTGCCTGACACTGTCCACTAAAGTGAAGTTTACCATCCACCCATACACCCAAGTCTTTTTCTGTGTCTGTTTTACCCAGTGTTCTACAATTAAGTACATAATCATAAATGTTATTTCCTCTACCTTACATTTATCTACATTAAACTTCAATTGCCACTTCTCAGCCCAATCCTCCAATTTACATAAATCTCCCTGTAATATAAAATTATCCTCCTCTGTATTGATTACCCTACAGAGTTTAGTATCATCTGCAAATATTGAAATTCTACTCCGCATGCCCCCAACAAGATCATTTATAAATATGTTGAAAAGAAGCGGGCCCAATACTGACCCCTGTGGTACCCCACTATGAACTGAGATCCAGTCCGAGTACGTACCATTAATAACCACCCTTTGTTTCCTATCACTGAGCCAGTTTTGAACCCAGTTACACATATTTTCCCTTATCCCCATTATTCTCATTTTATGTACCAACCTTTTGTGTGGCACCGTATCAAAAGCTTTTGAAAAGTCCATATACACAACATCCACTGCATTTCCCTGGTCCAGGCTTGAACTTACCTCTTCATAGAAGCTGATCAAATTAGTTTGACAGGATCGATCCCTCATAAACCCATGTTGATACTCTGTCATAAGGTTATTTTTAACTCAATTCCTGTAGTACTCTGGGGTGTATGCCATCCGGGCCCGGAGATTTGTCAACCTTAGTGATTTCGAGGCGGCGGCGTACTTCCTGCTGGGTTAAGCAGGTAATATTCAAGGGTGAATTTATGGTATCACTGGTCATGTCATCTGCCATGGCATTTTCTTGTATAAAAACCGTAGAAAAAAAGTCATTCAGCAGGTTGGCTTTACCCTCATCCCCTTCCACCATTTCACCAAGACTATTTTTAAGGGGGCCAACACTATCGCTTTTCAGTTTTTTACTGTTTATGTAGTTAAAGAATATTTTAGGATTATTTTTACTTTCTCTCGCAATGAGTCTCTGTCTCAAGCTTAACTAACTTAATTTGCTTTTTACATATTTAATTTAATTTTCTATAATTATATAATGCCTCATCACTACCTACCCTCTTTAATTCTTTTAAGGCTTTCTGTTTTTCTTTTATTGCTTCCCTTACAGCTCTATTTAGCCATAGGGGTTTCCTCCTATTTCTAGCATGTTTGTTCCCATAGGGTATATTTTCTGCACAAGCCCTATTCAGGATGCTCATAAAAGTCTCCTATTTGCTTTGTGTACTTTTATTACTTAGCACATCATCCCAGTTTATTGCACTAAGATCATCTCTCAACCATTTAAAATTTGCTTTCCTGAAGTTTAGTGTCCTTGTAGCCCCTCTACTAGACATCTTACTAAAGAATACATGAAAACTTATTATTTTGTGATCACTATTCCCCAAGTAACCCCCAACGTGTATATTTGATATGCGGTCTGGCCTATTGGTTAGTACAAGGTCTAGTAGTGCTCCCCCTCTTGTGGGGTCCTGTACCATTTGTGAAAGGTAATTATCTTTCATTGTTATCAAAAATCTATTTCCTTTGTTTGTCTAGTGTTGGTGGTTAGTAAGGGGATGGCAGCCAGATTAGTTTCCAATGCTCTTGTCACCTTTTTGCCAATGATACATTGTGATCTTCCATGGTTCCGGATCATAACACCCACCATTTTCTTCGAAATACAGAATCCAGACACTCCTTTTGTAAAACAATGACCGATAAAGTATAACATCAACAGCAAAAGTTCATCACTCACCCCATCTCTGTCCACCGACCTACAGAAATCCAACCACTCATTCCAAACCACATCATATGCTGCCCTCGTCACTGCTCCTACCGATTTCAACATCAAGTCAACCACTACACAGATACCAGCTTCCATATATGATGTAGGCAAGGGGTGGCACGTCGCTCCGCTCTTTGAGCCAACCCATAAAAAGTTCCCCACTGAAAATGAGAACTGGCATCTGTTAAGCAATTTCATACACCCGGCACATGTCTCGCAGAAAACCATGCATTGAGCTCTAAACCTCTAAACACAAAATTCTGCATGAGGTTTACCACCGGGGGAGACGAACAGACAAACTATTGATAACTTGCACAACTACCATGTTTTTGCATCCAAATTTAACTCTCCTATTGCAAAATGGCCGCAACAATTGGGAACAACTCCAAAAGAGCCAAATTCCAAACCAGACCCATTTCCTTCCATGCCACTGGCTATGTACCTGAAAAGCACTTCTGTTATGATCCGATGTTCAATGACTACCATGAACACAATTCACCAGAGTCGTAGGTAATTAAGTGCCGACCGCAAGCCCTGAACTTAACACCACACTAGAAGTAGCCAGGCAGCATACCTAACAACCTAGATGCCTCAAACCCATCCGGAGGACTACATAACCTACAAGGCAGAAAGTAGAAAAAAAAAACTATGTTGCCTCAGAGCAGATTTTCCCAAAGAAAATAGGCAGACTCCCACATGTACAGACTGTGAGCAAAGAAGAAAAGACATACACAGAAAGAGCCAGATGGAGCAAAGAGAGGCTACACTATACTTAATTCAAAAGACAGGATAGGGAACTATTGCGGTCGGCATGAAAAACCCTATCACACATCCTACTCGGAAAGTGCAAAAATGAAGAATGATGTAATACTCGCACGTTCACAATCCGTAGAAGACTCTGGTGAAACTGTAGGAAAAAAAAAAACTAACCATCACCCTGCCGACTAACTCTTGCTAAGATAAACAGCAAAGACTGACTAGGAAAATAAATCTTCCTTATCTGAAGGCACAAACAAAACAGGATACAATACAAAAAACCTTCAGAGTTAATTCACAGAAGCAATAAGCAAATAACAAAAAGTATGAAGCAAAACCAAGAACTTAGCTTGATAGAGGGGAAGCTAGGAGGACAAGTGACAGATTCCTATGGTCTCAGGGATTTCAGGCAACTGGCAAAGACAAACAGCCAGCACCTGCCTGTATCCAAAATCAAGGTTAGAGCTGCCAACCAGGGGTGTAGAACAGAGGAACAGAATCCAACCCACTAACATCAATGACCACAGGAGGGAGTCCAAGAGCGGAGCTCTACCAGACAGTAGTCACAACACACTTCCCTTCAAAGTAAGTACCAAAACTATGTGCTCCTGAAGCATCTGTAAATAGCTCTAATTCCAAATTATCCACCCAATACTCCATTAAAACTGATCTTCCGTTCAACTTTACCAAAAAGGAAGACCAAATCCTTAGATCTGCCTTCAGACAGGCCGACAGGCAGACAAAATGACACAGGTACTGCACACCGGCGTCGGCTGCTGCCAGCCGCCAGCAAAATATCAAAGAAAAACAATTAGAGTCCGCAGAACCCAAGCACAAGAGATCGTCTAGGTAGTGCAGCACTGACTTCTGACCCGATTCCTGTTTTATCACCCATTCCACATAAGTACTAAAGCACTCAAATAATGAGCACGAGATCAAACATCTCATAAGCAAGCAACGAGATCTACAAAAAATTTGCCCTTCCACTAACATCCCAACAAATGAAAACATTTGGGATGTATAGGTAACAGCCGAAAGCTGCTTCAATATCAGTTTTGGCCATCAGGGCCCCAGGCCTTAACCACACCAAGGATACATAGGAAACTCTACTCCACTTGTCACTGACTCCATCATTTACCGACTGTCTAAGTGGGTTGGATAAAAACTAAAAAAGAGACCCATAGGTGGGGCCATGGCGGCTCTTTAAATGGCCCCGCCATGTACCCCAGGGTCACCTCCTTAAGAAGTTTATCCGACACCACCGCCGGATGGAGTCATGAATACTTCAGGTTAACGTGGCGAAAAATAGTAGCGTGCAGCAAATATGGGATTTTAAAACCGAAAGAAAAACCTTGTTCCAGTAGCTCCGTCGCAGCCCTATCCGAATACTCCCTTAGATAAGGTAGCATAACCTAGATTTTCACTAGTGTCACTCCCTTTCTGGTTAGAATCTCCCATACGCCCTTTTGCATTTTTAAAACACTTATATTGCGCGTGATTTCCACCGCAGAAGGCACACTCATGTTTAAATCGAGAGTTTACACCATACCGGCATTGACTGTCGTTAAACTGCCAGCAACAACCTGGTCATTGGTGGTCTGGCGACGTCGAATTGAATGTCGACCCCCTGCCCCCTACCAAAACGGCTGTGGATTAGAACTCGGGGCCCCCATAAGGCGCATCCATAATGATATGTTCTTATGGTCCCATTGAAGACCTGGTCTAAAATCCATTCTATGGCAGAACTGATCGTCATAACAAAGCCGAGCAATGCCACCATCGACCCTATGGGCCTTGCCTATAGTTTTTAAGGTTGAAGGGAGACTCTAAGGCGGACTTTGCACACTACGACATCGCAGGTGCGATGTCGGTGGGGTCAAATTGAAAATGACGTACTTCCGGCATCGCATGCGACATCGTAGTGTGTAAAGGCTCGATGATACGATTAACGAGCGCAAAAGCGTCGTAATCGTATCATCGAAGCAGCGTCGGCGTAATCCATAATTACGCTCACACGATGGTCCGATGATGTTCCTCGCTCCTGCGGCAGCACACATCGCTGTGTGTGAAGCCGCAGGAGCGAGGAACATCTCCTACCGGCGTCACCGCGGCTTCCGTAGAATATGCGGATGGAAGGAGGTGAGCGAGATGTTTACATCCCACTCATCTCCGCCCCTCCGCTCCGATTGGCCGCCTGCCGTGTGACGTCGCAGTGACGCCGCATGACCCGCCTCCTTAATAAGGAGGCGGGTCGCCGGCCAGAGCGACGGTCGCAGGGCAGGTGAGTGCATGTGAAGCCGGCGTAGCGATAATTTTCGCTACGCCAGCTTTCACAAGATATTGTACCTGCGATGGGGGCGTGGACTATCGCGTGCGACATCGCAGCATCGGCTTGCGATGTCACAACGTGCAAAGCCCGCCTAAGGCCGACGCTTTTGCGCTCGTTAATCGTATCATCTAGGCTTTACACACTGCGATGTTGCATGCGATGCCGGATGTGCGTCACTTTCAATTTGACCCCACCGACATCGCACCTGCAATGTCGTAGTGTGCAAAGCCCGCCTAAGTCCATCTAGTTCAACCCGTAGCCTAACATGTTGATCCAGAGGAAGGCAAAAAAAAATACAATGTTTCAAATAGGCTCCAATGGGGAAAAAAATTCCTTCCTGACTCCACATACGGCAATCAGACTAGTTCCCTGGATCAACACCCTGTCATAAAATCTTATATACATAACTAGTAATATATTTTTCAAGAAAGGCATCCAGGCTCTGCTTAAATGTTAGTAGAGAATCACTCATTACAACATCATGCGGCAGAGAGTTCGATAGTCTCACTGCTCGTACAGTAAAGAATCCTCGTCTGTGATTATGATTAAACCTTCTTTCCTCAAGACGTAGCGGATGTTCCCGTGTTCCGGTCGCAGGCCTAGGTGTAAAGAGATCTTTGGAAAGGTCTCTGTACTGTCCCCTCATATGTTTATACATTGTGATTAGATCCCCCCTAAGCCTTTGTTTTTCCAAACTAAATAACCCCAACTTTAATAACCTGTCTTGGTGTTGCAGCCCACCCATTCCTTTAATAATCTTGGTCGCTCTTCTATCTACCTGTAAGATTATGCTATGCATAACCTTCTATACTTTTGCTATCAAGAAAAGCATCCATTCCTCTCTTAAATTCATTCAGTGAGTTGGCCATCACCACTTCCTCAGGAAGAGAGTTCCAGAGCCTCACTGCTCTTACCGTGAAGAACCCTCTTCTATGCTGATGTAGGAATTTTCTTTCCTCCAATCGAAGAGAATGCCCACTTGTTCTTGTCATAGTCCTTGGTACAAACAGATCATGGGAGAGATCTCTATATGGCCCTCTGATATATTTGTACATATTTATTAGGTCTCCCCTAAGGCAGGCTTTGCACACTACGACATCGCACCTGCGATGTCGGTGGGGTCAAATTGAAAATGACGTACTTCCGGCATCGCATGCGACATCATAGTGTGTAAAGGCTCGATGATACGATTAACGAGCGCAAAAGCATCGTAATCGTATCATCGGTGCAGCGTCGGCGTAATCCATGATTACGCTGACGCGATGGTCCGATGTTGTTCCTCGCTCCTGTGGCAGCACACATCGCTGTGTGTGAAGCCGCAGGAGCGAGGAACATCTCCAACCGGCGTCACTGCGGCTTCCGTAGGATATGAGGAAGGAAGAAGGTGGGCGGGATGTTTACATCCCGCTCATCTCCCCCCCTCCGCTCCTATTGGCCGCCTGCCATGTGACGTCGCAGTGACGCCATACGACCCGCCCCCTTAACAAGGAGGCGGGTCGCCAGCCAGAGCGACGGTCGCAGGACGGGTGAGTCTATGTGAAGCTGCCGTAGCGATAATGTTCGCTGCGGCAGTTATCACAAGGATATCGCATCTGCGACGGGGGCAGGGACTATCGCGCTCGGCATCGCGCATCGGCCTGCGATGTCGCAGCGTGCAAAGTGACCCTAAGTCTTCTCTTTTCTAGAGTAAGTAGACCTAATTTTGATAACCTTTCCGTGTATTGTAATGCACCCACTCCATTTATTATTTTAGCAGCCCGCCTCTGAACCCTTTCAAGTTCAGTAATGTCTTTCTTGAGCACCGGTGCCCAAAATTGCACACAATACTCCAAGTGTGGTCTGACGAGTGATTTGTACAGAGGGAGAATGATGTTTTCATCTCGTGCCCCCAGACCTCTTCTAATGCATCCCATCACCCTATTTGCTTTGGTGGCTGCTGCCTAAAGAATCCATATAAAAAAATAGTGATGAACAATTTTGCGTTGCCTTTTCTCCAATCACACTGGCTAAAATGGCAAATACCTGCAACCAGTTCGAAAAGGTATGAGGTATCAAATGATACCGCAGTTTCTCTTCCTCTTCCTCCTTGCCCTCATCCAGCTTCACTTTATCCAGATTAAATTTCGCCAAAGGGAGTAAGAAAGAAATTTCAACATACTCATCCTTCCAAATTTTTTCCCGCGTATCGTGCTTTAGGTGGGCCCCAAGGGGCCCATCAAAACAGACATACACTTCACCCCATGCTGCATCATCCAACTTAATACCACGATCTGCTGACCCTGCGGAGGAACCCGTCCCCGAAACCATGACTTGAGAGACCACTGAATTACCACCAGAGTCCGCCTACCCCACCGAGGACCCCGCCCTCAACACCGGAGACACTACCGGAGACACTACAACAGAAACCATTGAATTGCTATCCCTATTCCCCATCCATGCACTAACTGGCAACATCTGACCAACCCCTTGCGGGGTTAAATGAGCCATAACACCACATATTCCAGCTAAAAATTCACTAAAACCCTGCACCTGTATTGCACTTCCAGCACTAACCAACGCCTGTCTACACTCATTCACACCAGACGAAAGAGACGACACAGGAGGACAAACATAAATGGGGTTATCACCAGGCTGACTCTGGGCAGACCCCGCAACAGCCGCTACGTTGGATCGGACCCGTGGGCCATCAAATGGGATTCCCACACTGTCCCCCTGGCTTGTAGGAGTGCAAGCCCCCCGGCCAGTACTGGGCCAATCCCGCTGATCCAACCACTGCTGGCCGGCTGATGTGCCTTGCCCTGGTAATGTAAAGTTGACCCAAGGCAAGCACTGCTGCTAGTTGGGCATCCATCATCTATCGGGGGGTGGGGCTGATTGCTGCCCCCATGATGTCATCTGGCAGTGCCCGCCACTCTTAAGCCTCGCCTGTGGCCTACAGTCCCCATTGTCCCTGCGCCGTCTGTTCTGGTTTGCAGCAGCGCCCTCCTGCCCAGACGCTGAAGGACCCGCAGACACTTCTTCGGACACCTCATGGGGCCTGATTGCTGTAGGCCTTACCGACACAGGCAGATGCTCCTCCCCTCTCCTACGCTCCCTCTGTGCCCTGGTTTGGTTCCTACTGTTCCCTCCCCCAGCAGCATGACTCCTCCTGTACTTTCGCTGTCGGAGGAGACACAGATGGACTCCTCGTCCTTCTGTGCTGCCGAGGGCCCTCGGGGCTCAGGCAGGCACCGACGTCTGGTAGATGGGTGGTCCGGCTCCCCACTCTGCTCTAGCAATGAATTCAGCTGCTCCTGCAGCCACTTGCGGCCTCACTCCTCCATTGTCATCCTCAGCGCAGACACCATCATAGGGTCCATGTCGTTCACCGATCGTGGATCTATACAATGGGATGTCCCAATGGCTCTTCTTCTTATCAAGGTACTCCATCTCCCCTCTCTCCACCTCTTCCTACAAACTTCCCTCCAATCCCATATCTGACCCATAACCACATGATCAATCAAATTCCTATAACTCCCCCTATATCCTGCCGAGCAGAATGCCAATTCCTTGCTAACCCCTTTTTGCTCAAAGTCCCTATTAACCCCCTATGTGCCTGGCCTTACAAATCTCTGTCATGTCTGTTCTTCCGCTAAGGCTGTGCCCCCACTCCAGCCCATCTCGCTGGACTGATGGCTAGCTGGTATGTTGAGAGAAAGTGGAGTAGGGTGTACATGACAAACTGATGTACTGTGAAGGAGATGCAGGCAGAGATATTATGGTTGAATGTAAAACATGTGTTGTGATCGGTCTGTGACATTGGGCAAAATCCATAGGCATGTCTGTTTCCGTAACAACTGATGGGCTCTCACTCACCTCAACTGTAGTTGGTAAACAAGTGAAGGCTCTGCGGATGGAGACCTGGGTGAGAATAGTTACGAGGGTGATGGAGCAGGAAGAAGCATCTGATGCAGTTGATGGAGTGTCGGGTGGTTGGGGATGCCCGCTAGGCCGCATGTAAGTGAAACTCCCACACTAATGCATGTTTGCTGGTCATGTGATGGTTCATTCATGTAATAGACACTTTATTTGTATTTCTGCCTGCAATGAGTTATTTTGTACAAAGTTTGCAGAGAATGTGAGTTGGGTCATCCATTCCAGTCTCAAAAAGGGCTAGGCTAGACAACCCTTGCCGCCCATGCAAAATGTACACCTGCCACCACTGTCTGACACAGCCAGAGTTGTGGCTGAGGATGCAGTGGTTGTCCTTGTTGCATTACTCTGTGTCTGTGCAGGAGGCAACTCTTCTTCCTCCTCCTCCACCTCCTCTTCTCAGCTACTCATCTGTGTGCCTCTTGGTTCACACCAAGGGATCTACAAGGTCATCATCATCCTCTCTGTTGTCTTACTCCTCGCCCTGACAGCCACCTTCCTCCTCTTCCTGACCTAACATCACAGTACAGTATGCATGTGCCTCAGGTATCTGAGTCTCATCACCATCACCTACACACCTGGGGGTGAAGGTCAGTTGATGAGGGACTGGATCCTGCTGAGACCCAACTTCATCCAGGTCCAGATCCAACTGACAGATTTTTGTCATCGGTGGAGATGCTTTCATTGTCTTCAGTCTGTAAATCTTTGGATCAGACCTCTGATGCCCATGGGATAGAATATGTGAAGAACTCTGCAGACTTGGCCATGTGTGGTTCCTTAGAGTCAGTTGGGCAGTTGGAGATTTGTGACACGGGGGAAACAAGTGTAATTCGATTGACACTTCTGTGGAGTGAACTGTGTGTGATATTGAGGTGCAAGAAGAGGTGGAGAGGCCACTTGATGCAACACTTGCCATCCACTCTAGCACATGCTAAGTTGAAGCAATGTGCAGCTTCCAAAGACATGAAGCGGAGTAGCCCATCCAGTAATGGAAGTTGTTCTCAGTTCTCTTGGGATACGAAGATCCGATGTATTGCCCAGTAGAGCTTTGACAAACATTAGAACGTGGCCCATGTACTCTATGAACACCCCACCTATTCCCCCTTCCAGCATGACCTCATGATTTATCACTTATGTTTGATGTACCTTTCCTCTTTGAAATAGATGTTTTGCACCCTTGGCCCACACCTGTCAGACACATTTGGCTGAGATGTCAATATTGGGACGGCCCACAAAAGTACCAATGCCTAGTTAGATTGTTCACTGGCAAATTTTTAGTAGGCACTAAAAAGTACCAATACCTATTGAGATGATTCAATGGCAAATTTTTAGAAGACACTAAAAACTAGCAATACTCATTGAGATGTTCACTGCCAAATTTTAAGTAGACACTAAAAAGTACCAATGCCTATTGAGATGGTTCAGGGCAATTTTTTGCAGGCATAAAAAAGTTGCAATACCTATTGAGATGGTTCACTGCAAATTTTTAGCAGACTCTAAAAAGTAGCAAAACCCACTTAGATGGTTCACTGGCAATTGTTTAGCAGACATTTTGCAAAGCCCAATCAAACAAAGGCTACGTTCGTAGAACCTTTATCAAACCTTTCCGCACCCCATTGGATTCAATGAGAGGCCAAACGTAAGGCACAGGGGGTTAAAAAGCTTCCAAAAGAGCAAAAATGTTTTACAGTCCAACATCACTGCTTTGGCATAGCATAGCCATTAGCTTGTTAGGCTATTGACAAAAGAAATATAGAGGTGGATGAGAGATTGTAGAAATAATGCTCCCATACACCTGCCAGTACAGACAAGACACAACTTGGAGACCTATGTAGTAGTCTTGACTTTAAAAATCCTTCGAAGATTACAGTGGTACAGTAGCATCAATAACCCCTCTCCTCATAGGGCTTTAAAATAGCAGGGAGGTACGGTCCATGCATCACACAGGCCTGTGGTCCAACATTAGAATTAGAAAAAGGAAAACATGCTCTAGTGACCGGTGAAGGCCTCTTGGTGACAGAATGCTGGCACTACCCACAAGCATACCTCCCAACCGTCCCGGATACAGCGTGACTATCACGATTTGAAGAGTTTGTCCCGTTGCCCCGGGCGGGAGGTCTGTATCCTGTGGCTCCGCCCACCCACTCTCTCCCCACCTCGCTGCTTTTCCCTCCTACCATCCTAACACGTGTCATGAGCATTACAGAGCAGAGCACGCTAGTCTCTGTGCTGCTGCTGCTAAGGTAATGAATGTCCCCAGCGCTGATTCCCCTCCCCTCCTTGGCCCGGAGCCTGTGCTCCTCTAACTGTTTCTCTGACTCCTGTGTGTTTGTGTCCTGATCTATCGTGTGTGCAGTGTTTGCTTCTCAATGCTGCAGGCACACGGTAGATCAGGACATTGGGGAGAAGACAGTGTGTACTTACCACTTGTTTCCTCTCCTGCAGGTGCACAGCACTGGCCGGTAATATGCAAAGATAGAAGCATTGCCAATGCTTCTATCAGCTACCGATCACATGATCTCCTGCCTGGCAGAGCTGCTGCATCGGCTAAGTTCACACATCATTTTTTTCCAGTCAGGCACAATCCGGTTTGTGCCTGATGCAACGGATCCGTCTCAGATTGTGAAAAAACTGATGCGACGGATCCGTTTTTTTTTTTGTTTTTTTTTGGGAGGTTTTTTATGCTGAGAAAGTGAGACCCCATCATCACCGCGCACACGCAGGCACTACCTCGCACGCATCATCACCGCACACCCCTGCACTACCCAGCACATATCATCACCGCACACCCCTGCACTACCGCACACATCATCACCGCACACGAAGGCACTACCCCGCACGTATCATCATCGCACACCCCTGCACTACCGCATGCATCATCACCGCACACCCCTGCACTACCGAACGCATCATCACCGCACACGCCGGCACTACCCTGCACGCATGATCACCGCACACCCTTGCACTACCGCACGTATTATCACCGCACACCCCTGCACTACCGCATGCATTATCACCGCACACCCCTGCACTACCCAGCACGTATCATCACCGCACACCCCTGCACTACCGCACGCATCATCACCGCACAACCCTGCACTACCGCACGCATCATCACCGCACAACCCTGCACTACCTCGCACGCATCATCACCACACAACCCTGCACTACCGCACGCATCATCACCACACCCCTGCACTACTGCACGCATTATCACCGCACACCCCTGCACTACCGCACGCATTATCACTGCACACCCCTGCACTACCACACGCATCATCACCGCACAACCCTGCACTACTGCACGCATCATCACCGCACACGCCGGCACTACCCTGCACGCATCATCACCGCACACCCTTGCACTACCGCATGCATTGTCTCAGCACACGCCGGCACTACCCCGCACACATCATCACAGTACACCCCTGCACTACCGCACGCATTATCACTGCACACCCCTGCACTACCCAGCACGTATCATCACCGCACACCCCTGCACTACCGCACGCATCATCACCGCACAACCCTGCACTACCGCACGCATCATCACCGCACACGCCAGCACTACCCCGCACGCATCATCACCGCACACCATTGCACTACCGCACGCATTGTCACAGCACACGCCGGCACTACCCCGCACGCATCATCACTGTACACCCCTGCACTACCGCACGCATTATCACCGCCATGTTGGCACTAGCCTGCACGCATCATCACCGCACACACCGGCACTACCCAGCACACATCATCACCGCACACCCCTGCACTACCGCACGCATTATCACCGAACATGTCGGCACTACCCTGCACGCATCATCACCGCACACAACCTGGCATTACCTCAGTGACGTCACCGCTGACAGCGCGACTCCCTTCAGTTGCTGCGTGGAGCTGATAGAGAGAAGCGGTGTACTACTGCCGTTCCTGTCAGGTTCATGTAACAGAGCTGAGAGCGTCGCGGGACCTCTGTGGATTACGTTGGATCTGGAGGGGTATTTGGGGATTTTAATAAAATGGTGAAAGAGGGTGTTTTTTTTGTCTTTTATTCCAAATAAAGGATTTTTTTGGGTGTATGTGTTTATTTACTTTCACTTACAGGTTAATCATTGGGGGTGTCTCATAGACGCCTGCCATGATTAACCCCTTATTACCCCGATTGCCACCGCACCAGGGCAATTTGGGATGAGCCGGGTAGAGTCCCGGGACTGTCGCATCTAATGGATACAGCAATTCCGGGCGGCTGCTGGCTGATATTTTTAGGCTGGGGGCTCCCCATAATGTGGAGCTCCCCATCCTGAGAATACTAGCCTTCAGCTGTGTCGCTTTATCTTGGCTGGTATCAAAATTGGGGGGGAACTGCACGTCGTTTTTTTTAAATTATTTTTTATTTATTTTACTGCACAATATAGACCCGCCCACCGGCAGCTGTGATTGGTTGCAGTCAGACATGCCCCCACGCTGAGTGACAGCTGTCTCACTGCAACCAATCATGGGCGCCGATGGGTGGGGAAAGCAGTGAATACGAGATTGAATAATGGGCGGCCAGCATTTTCAAATCAGGAGAAGCCGCCGGAGCAGTGTGACAGCCGTTCAGCCCCGCGCCGGTGATCGGTGAATGGGTGAGAGTGAGTGAATGAGTCAGTGAGAGAGTGAGTCAGTGAGAGAGTGAGTCAGTGAGAGAGTGAGTCAGTGAGTGAGTGAGTTTGAGAGAGAGTGAGTGATTGATTGATTGATTTTCTGACAAGCAATGAATTTATATCACTTCTGGGCATGCTCAGAAGTAAAAACCGGATATGGTACATGCTTCTGGCGTTTGAAGCATGCCACCGTATCCGGCTCGCATAGACTTTCATTATGCACCATGCCGCACAGCGCCGCACCCGGCGCTATGCATTGTTTTGCGGCTGGCAAAAAACGTTCCTCAGCGTCCTGTGCGGCCGCCGGAGTGACGATTTTTGCCGCATCCAGCAAAAAACGGATCAAACACAAGTACATGCGGCACAATCCGGCGCTAATAAAAGTCTTTGAGGAAAAAACGCACCTGGCAGCAAAAAAAACCGGATGCGCCGGATTGTGCCGCACAGCAAAAACCTGATGTGTAAGCATACCCTTAGCTGCACACGATGTTCAGCTCTCCTCCTGGGTCCTAGCGGCCTGCACACCCTGTTCAGCCCACCTCCTGGGTCCTAGCTGCCTGCACACCCTGTTCAGCTCTCCTCCTGGGTCCTAGCTGCCTGCACACCCTGTTCAGCTCTCCTCCTGGGTCCTAGCTGCCTGCACACCCTGTTAAGCTCTCCTCCTGGGTCCTAGCTGCCTGCACACCCTGTTCAGCTCTCCTCCTGGGTCCTAGCTGCCTGCACACTCTGTTCAGCTCTCCTCCTGGGTCCTAGCCGCCTGCACCCTCTGTAGTTAACTCCCTGCCTGTTCTGCACATTGCTGATCTGTGGCGGCTCAGAGTGATTACAGACAGCTTCTGCAGTTTCAGTTTGCTGGATGGGTGTGGATGGGGAGTGGATATGGGTGTGGCTGTTTGTAAAATGGGTGTGGTTAGGGGCATGGCCTAAAAATTGCCGCGGCGCGTTGTGCGACGTAAACTTTGTCCCTCTTTCCCTTCTTTAAAAGTTGGGAGGTATGCACAAGACATAAGTTTCACACCCATTTTGGAGTCTCAATATTAAAAATCCTTCCAGGGACACAGCAGTTCAATAGCATTAATTGACTCCCTCCCAATAGTGTGTTAAAAGAGCATGGAAAGATGGTCCATGCAATACACAGTTCTGTAGTCCAACATGAGAAATAGAAAAAGGAAGACATGCTACAGTGACTGGTGTAGGCCTTTTTTTCACAGAATCCTGGCACTACACACAAGACATAAGTTTCACAAACATTTTGGAGTGTAGACATGAAAAATCCTTCCAGGGACAAAGCAGTAAGCAGTACAATAGCATCAATTGCCCACCTCCCCATAGGGCATTAAAAGAGCAGGGAAAGACTGTCCATGCAACACACAGGCCTGTGGGCTGGTATTTTAATTTGGAAAAGTGACCACACAGCGACCGTACCTTCTGCAGCAGTGCATCCAGGACATAATACTGCCCTTGAAATTGCAGTACAACCAGGTTGATCCATGCAGTGCATATGTGATGTCACCCAGACATAGTGCCGCCACTAGGTTTGCACCCTAATGGCTCATGGCCTTCCCTAGCTACAGGTTCTTTGAAGCCAGCCATTTTTCATACTCTCTCACCAAAGTACCAAGAGAGGAGTACCTGGATATTCCAGATGACATATTCACTTCCAGAGTCGACTGGGGTGTCAGGGGCCCACCAGGGACATTGACTCCAGGGGCCCACCTTACAGCTATATGCAAATACCTGTTAATCATTATCCCCCGACCCCGTTATAGTGGAGCGCTGACTGTAAAGCACAGGCGGCTCCTGCACATTTCCTGTGCTCACGATAACTGATGTATAATTCAGTAGTTTGCAGTAAAGGGTCTTTGGTGACAAGTTATCACCGATCCACAGGTTCGGTAGGAGATAACTTATTCATCAGTAGTATCTGTCCAGTGAAAACTGCACCGATCGACAGATTGGGGAACTTTTATCCCCCAAAGGACACATTTATCCCCATTATATAATGCAGTGGCGGCAGGTGGGATGTGTGACTGCAGCTCCATTCACCTCTTTGGGGCGGTCAGAAAAAGCCAAGCACAGCGCTCACAGCCACTGAGGAATGAATGGATCAGGGGTCAAGTCAGACACGAGCTCCAGTGTAATGGGGGATAAAAGCTGCACATTTTGCAGATCAGCAATCAGACCCCGACTCATGAATAAGTTATCACTTGTTCAGTGTTTGGTCAGTATCTTACATCAATATTTGTAGTCAAAACCAGAAATGGGTGAAAAATACAGCAGTGGTGCTCGTGTTTCTAATATACTTTTCCTATGATTTTACCGCTCTTGGTTTTGGCTACAAACACTGAGGTAAAAAACTCACCAAATGCTGAGTGTGTGCATGTTGTTACGGGGGAACTGGCAGATTAGGACCAGGGGTATATATCTCAATCGCCAGTCGGGGCCCACCGTGCTCCAGATGGTAATGGAGCTGCTGGCACCCTGTGGGTTAGGCAGAGACTATAGAGCTGGATGGCTCTGAGATAACTCAAGGAACCGGTCACGTGTGTAGGGACACGTCAGACCGGATGACAACCCAGTTAGCGTTTCGGTGGAGCAGACGCTACTCCGACCACGTGTGTAACAATACGTCAGGCCGGATGGTAACCAGTTAGCGTTGACCGAGAAGACCGCTGCGACAGCGCCCTGTCGGCCACGTGTGTAAGACACGTCAGGCCGAGCGGTCCTCCGATTAGCGTTTCTGGCCACCACTCGACTGGCCACGTGTGTAAAGGACACGTCAGACCAGGTAGTCACACCAGTAGCATTTGACTGGGAAGCCGAGGAGGATAATAGGGTTCACACACGCAATCCAGGAACAACCTGTTAACTTCACAGGGGTTCTGGGGTGCGCTGTCCGTGCGCGTAGAGGGCACAACCGGACAGGTGGCGCAGCAGGTACACTGTCCGTGTGCATAGAGGGCACTCTCGGACAGGTGACGCAACAGGTATTCTGTCCGTGTGCGTAGGAGGCACTCTCGGACAGGTGACGCAACAGGTATTCTGTCCATGTGCGTAAAAGGCACAACTGAACAGGTGACGCAGCAGCCGCAGCGCAGTTAACACCACTGGACTGCTCTAGCACAACAGGAACGGTAGCAAGGAAGCACGGCGCCTGACCCTCATGTGCTGAGCCACAAATCTTGGCGTGACAGGCACCGTTCGCCTAGCCCTACCTACCGCTTCCAACAAGGCTTATGCCACCAAGAACTCTAAATGAAGACTGCGCACCTCCATGCTGTCTCCAGCCCCTTTTATAACCTGGGTCCGCCCCAAACCCAGAGTGGAACCACCAAGGTCCAATAGCAGAGTGCCTTGTCATCAGTGACGTCACATGCGACCTATCCGGAACCGCCACGTCATTGATGACCTCATGGCAGCCACGCCCCAAACACTTCACCAGTCATCGTCTGACAACCAATGGTGAGGTGCCAGATCATAGGGGCGGGCCTCTGCGAGCCAGTCCGGAGTTGCCACGTCATCAGGACACCTGACACCCTCTAACCTATCAGGGCCTGCCACCTCACGGACATGCTCAGTGAGGTCCTTACCGGACCTAGCCTCTGATGCACTAAGTGACTGACCATGCTCAGTAGCCTAAGCAACAGGCTCAGAAAGCAGACTATCAGTTTGTGCATGCTCAGTAGGCACATCCCAGAACTTAGACACAGCACGAAGTCCAAGTACCTGTGCAAAGAGGCTGTTAGGGTTAATTGTGGGAGCATGCTCAGTAGCCTGAACTGAGGACTTAGTCTCAGACATAACACAATCAGGCTGAGCATTCTCACTAGGCAAAACACCGGGCTTAGACTCTGGCTGGGGTAAATCGGCGCACACATGCGCACTAACCGCCTCTCCACACTTAGACGTGGTGGAAGTAGCAGCCAACTGGACAACCCGAGGCACGGCCAAGAACGGCAGCCGGCGCCTGGGCGCAACAGGAACCACAGCAGGCTGCTTGCGGCTATGGCGGTGCCAGTTCGTAACAGTACCCCCCCTCTAGCGGCCCTCCCACTCGAATGGTCTATAGTCGCCACAGATACCACTGAGCGATGGGCGGAAGATGGAGACATGCAGTGGGAGCTACAAGACTCGATCCACCGCGTAATCACCCCAGACGACCAGTCGATATGTGGGGAATGCCGCTTCAACCAAGGAATACCCAGCAAAATCTCATCTGCACCCTTAGGGAGAACCAGAAATGAAATGGTCTCCCTATGCCCAGATGACATGGCAAGGGTAATGGGCACTGTCCGCTGGTGAATTACCTTGGGCAACAAGGACCCATCCACCACATGTACTCTCACTGGCCTTGGCATTTGCACCAGCGGGATGGCATGCCGCCGGACAAAAGAGGAGGAGATGAAACTATCCCCAGCACCTGTGTCCACACTTGCCCTTGTGGACCATGTTGACCCCTTAAAGGAAATGGACGCGGGAAACGTCACCCTAGTGGATGACGCAGAGTCCAGTCTACCTCCAGCTATGGTCACCAATCGCGGTCGCTTACCCTGACGCTTTGGGCAACGGTTGGCATAATGACCATACTGCCCACAAGCGAAACAGGAAATGCCCTTGCGACTCGAAGACCTAGCAACACCAACCCTAGTGATGTCCATGGGGACAGAGATGTCCTCTAAGGGAGGTGCAGTAGGAGAGACCACTACAGTGGCTGAACGACCCTCTGACCTGCGCTCCAGCTGATGTTCGGAGGTCCGCAGGTCAATGCAGGTAGCCAGAGTCATGAGGCCCTCAAGGGTAGTTGGTACCTCACGCGACGCTAATGCGTCCTTCACATGCGAGGCTAATCCCCTCCAGAACAGGGGAATGAGAGTCCTCTCTGACCACCCCAGTTCTGCAGCAAGTGTCCTGAAACTCACAGCATATTGACTTGAGGAGGTACGCCCCTGCTCCAAAGTCAGTAGCTGTAGGGCCGAGTCGTGAGTGACCTGAGGCCCCAGGAACACTTGTCGCAAGGACTCCAAAAACTCCTTAGAGTCCTGTACTACGGGGTCATTCCTCTCCCACAATGGTGTAGCCCACTCCAGTGCTCTATCAGAGAGCAAGGAGATGATAAACCCCACCTTCGACCTCTCTGTAGGAAACCGTGCAGCCAACAGCTCTAGATGGACGGAGCACTGGTTCACGAATCCCCTACATGCCTTGCTGTTCCCCGTAAACTTGTTGGGCAGTGAGAGGTGAGGGAGGGTTGGAGTAGGCTTGGTGACGGACACCATTGCAGCCGCTTGAGCCACCACATCATCCATATCAGCAGCAAGAGCAGACTTCTCCAGAGACCTCACTCTGGCATCAAGCTGCAGTATGAACTGACGTAGCTGCTCCATCTCCGCCATGCCAGCCAGACCCTGGCGCAGTCTTACTGTTACGGGGGAACTGGCAGATTAGGACCAGGGGTATATATCTCAATTGCCAGTCGGGGCCCACCGTGCTCCAGATGGTAATGGAGCTGCTGGCACCCTGTGGGTTAGGCAGAGACTATAGAGCTGGATGGCTCTGAGATAACTCAAGGAACCGGTCACGTGTGTAGGGACACGTCAGACCGGACGACAACCCAGTTAGCGTTTCGAAGGAGCGGACGCTACTCCGACCACGTGTGTAAAAACACGTCAGGCCGGATGGTAACCAGTTAGCGTTGACCGAGAAGACCGCTGCGACAGCGCCCTGTCGGCCACGTGTGTAAGACACGTCAGGCCGAGCGGTCCTCCGATTAGCGTTTCTGGCCACCACTCGACTGGCCACGTGTGTAAAGGACACGTCAGACCAGGTAGTTACACCAGTAGCATTTGACTGGGAAGCCGAGGAGGATAATAGGGTTCACACACGCAATTAAGGAACAACCTGTTAACTTCACAGGGGTTCTGGGGTGCGCTGTCCGTGCGCATAGAGGGCAGAACCGGACAGGTGGCGCAGCAGGTACACTGTCCGTGTGCATAGAGGGCACTCTCGGACAGGTGACGCAACAGGTATTCTGTCCGTGTGCGTAGGAGGCACTCTCGGACAGGTGACGCAACAGGTATTCTGTCCATGTGCGTAAAAGGCACAACTGAACAGGTGACGCAGCAGCCGCAGCGCAGTTAACACCACTGGACTGCTCTAGCACAACAGGAACGGTAGCAAGGAAGCACGGCGCCTGACCCTCATGTGCTGAGCCACAAATCTTGGCGTGACAGGCACCGTTCGCCTAGCCCTACCTACCGCTTCCAACAAGGCTTATGCCACCAAGAACTCTAAATGAAGACTGCGCACCTCCATGTTGTCTCCAGCCCCTTTTATAACCTGGGTCCACCCCAAACCCAGAGTGGAACCACCAAGGTCCAATAGCAGAGTGCCATGTCATCAGTGACATCACATGCGACCTATCCGGAACCGCCACGTCATTGATGACCTCATGGCAGCCACGCCCCAAACACTTCACCAGTCATCGTCTGACAACCAATGGTGAGGTGCCAGATCATAGGGGCGGGCCTCTGCGAGCCAGTCCGGAGTTGCCACGTCATCAGGACACCTGACACCCTCTAACCTATCAGGGCCTGCCACCTCACGGATATGCTCAGTGAGGTCCTTACCGGACCTAGCCTCTGATGCACTAAGTGCCTGACCATGCTCAGCAGCCTAAGCAACAGGCTCAGAAAGCAGACTATCAGTTTGTGCATGCTCAGTAGGCACATCCCAGAACTTAGACACAGCACGAAGTCCAAGTACCTGTGCAAAGAGGCTGTTAGGGTTAATTGTGGGAGCATGCTCAGTAGCCTGAACTGAGGACTTAGTCTCAGACATAACACAATCAGGCTGAGCATGCTCACTAGGCAAAACACCGGGCTTAGACTCTGGCTGGGGTAAATCGGCGCACACATGCGCACTAACCGCCTCTCCACACTTAGACGTGGTGGAAGTAGCAGCCAACTGGACAACCCGAGGCACGACCAAGAACGGCAGCCGGCGCCTGGGCGCAACAGGAACCACAGCAGGCTGCTTGCGGCTATGGCGGTGCCGGTTCGTAACACATGTGGCCTTAGAAAAGGTGATTACCTGTTTTCAGAGGAGAACCTCTGTAAGTGAATATTTGCTACTGTGTAATAATCACAGGACAGGAAGGAGTTAAATGTTCAAGTATTTAATCTCTATTGGAAATAAAGAATCTTGCCCATATTGATACCAGAGAGAAAAAGTGACCTTCATACACTACACAATCCACCGTACCAAAACCAATACCACCACATACAAGGGAGAAACACACCATGACCAGGCCAAATAGTGACTGAATAATACCACATACAAGGCAGAAATACTGCAACACTATGATCAGACCACATGTTACCACCACACAGTGACCAAATGCAACCAATCACATACAAGGAAGAAATACTGCCACACCGCGACCAGACCACAGTGACCAAATAATACAACAAACAGCAAAGAAATACCACCATACCGTGAACAGATCACATATTAACACCAAATGGTGATCGACTACAACCACATACAAGGGTCAAATACCAATACTCCATGACCAGATAACCTAGTAACCGAAAACTACAATAATAATCATGAATAAAAACCACAATATTAATAATACTAATAACAATAATATTACCATCACTGCCATTATACACAGGAGCTATGTATATAGTGTCAGTGTACAGGTAATACAGTGATCTCCAGTGACATTATACACAGGAGCTCTGTATAAAGTGTATAGTGTGTGTACATGTAATACACTGACTTACCAGTGACGTTTCTAGTTGAAATTATTCATCTTCGCTTTTCCTCTTCATCTGGCGCTGACCACCATCACTTCTTCCTGCCATGACACGACTCTGCAGAAAATAACAAAGTCACCTATAGCTGATCACTCTCAGCACATACCACACTTTTTCCCCAAATTCTACACGGTCAGACTTTTGTTCCCCCATGGAAGACAGCATCCTCAAAATTAAATTATATTTCATCAGTAATAATGTCCCCTAATTTGCCCTTACAGTGTAATGAGGATAAAAGCTGTAATAGTAGATAATAGCAATTATCTCTACTATTTGCCAACATAAATTAATAATGTATGTTCCTTGTTCTGGCCCCATATAGTAATTATTTTTCCCATCCTGGCAGCCTTTATTTAATAATGTCTCCCATCCTGGCCCCTTTATTTAATAATGTCTTCCATCCTATGCCCCTTTATTAATAATGTCCCCTATCCTGGCCGCCTTTATTTAATAATGTCTCCCATCCTTGCCCCCTTTATTTAATAATGTCTCTCATCCTGACCCCCTTTATTTAATAATGTTTCCCATCCTAGACCCCTAAGTTCCCCCATCTTGGGCCCCTATGTTCCTCCGTCCCAGGCCCCTAAACTGCCCTATCCATTCAGAGGGAGGAACAAAAATATTTTTCTCACCTTCCTGCACTCCCCCAGCTTCCTCTTGTGACTTCATAACCAGCGCAGTCAAATGTTCACCTCACCCATCTGAGGCCGTGCACAGACGTCAGAGCGTGGCCCATAGCTGTCATGTTAAAAGATGTGAGGCACAACAGACATACACACACAATGACACATGCATACATACACAGATGCATTGACATTTCACGTATGTAGGCATATGTACATGCAAACACACACATACATAGATATACGCAGACACTCAGATAAATGCATGCAGACAGGCACACTCATGCAGATAAGAACATACACTCATACGTATGTAAACACAAAGGCATGAACATGAAGACATGCACACAGATATGAAGACAGGCACACATACAGTATGTAGACACAGAAATGTGCACATACACACATACATGCTTAAATACATAGACATAAAGACAAATGTACACACAGATGTGCTGACACACACACAGACAGGCACACGTACATATAGGTAGACACAGACATACACTGGACACACAGAAAAATGTACACACATGCAGACAGGTGCACATAGACAGACATATGCACATGAACACAGACATGCACACATTTATAAAAACACAGACAGACGCACACATACAGGAATGCAGAACAACGCAGCCAGGCATCTGCATGCACACAGACACATATATGTAGACATGCAGACACATGCACAAGAATTAACACAAGTACAGGCATGCGCACACACGTAGGCATTTACATGCATACAGAACACAGTTAGTCCCATGCACAGACAAGAACAAATACATAGGCACACAAGCACATACTTGCACAGACATGCAGAAGAACACAGAAAGGCATTGCAATAATGTACACACATGCATATTATATTCGTTTATACAAAAAAAGTCAAATAAACAGACATATATACACACACACACACACATATTAGAGGAGTTCTTGGTTTACAAGACTTCTTGCATTTGCCAGCAGACATTTATTACTATTATCGCCTTTATTACGCTTCTCACCTCCCAACTTTGCTTGCATATCCCAGCCACCCCAATCCTCATTAAGAAACACTGTCTCACTCTGTCTGTCAACTCTATGTATTCCCTTATTTGCTTCACTTACTTCCCTCCCCCCAAGATCCTAGTTTAAATGCTCCTCTGTCCGTCTGACCATTTTTTCTTTAGCACAGCTGCACCATCCCCATTTAGGTGCAGCCCCATCCCTACTATAGAACCTGTAGCTGACAGAAAAGTTGGTTTATGAATCCAAACTCTCCCATCCTGCACCATTTTCTAACCTGCTGATTTATCTCCCTAAGATCCTGCTTTCACAGTTTATGTCCCTTTCTAAACCTCTGCATAATATTATACTCCCACACAGACCCCATACATGATGTAATGTGGTGCCCCTGCGGCTCTTGTCGCCAGAGTATTGTGGCTCATTTAAGCTGCGGTATTCACCTCAGGTAAGGAAGGGGTTAATCACTGGTGTTCCACATTCACACTTTACATACAGCTTGGGAGCCTTCTCACTGGGGAGCTGGAATAGTGTAAGCAGGGGGTTGGCCATCATGAAGCTTGGGAATTTCCCGGTCACTAGGACAACCACCTAGGGGGCGGGTTCCACTTGGGGTAGAAATAGGAGCAACTCATACAATCTTCAGTCAGTCTACCCGGGACATCAGCTCTGGTGACACGACTCCCTCATCTTCTCTTCATCTTTTTCTTCACGGGGCCTAGGCTTGGAGCAGATGCTTGTAGAAGGATAAGGCACAGCCAATATAGTGGAGGTATATTGAGGTGCACTTGTTGGTTTCCAAACCGTAAGTCAATCAAATAGGTACAAGGCACTCTCAAGGGTTAATTTTCATAAATTTATTCCAAAAGTCTAAAACCTGTGAAGTTTCAGCCACTGGGTGGCCTTCATCAGACAACTGGCATCATAAACTGGCCAAAATTGGAGTGTCAAGGCAGCGGTGTCCACCGCTATGCTGCCAAGCTAGGCTTGGAGTAGAACACTCAGCCCGGGTTCCTCACTGCTGGAGGGGCAACTCTTACAAAGAACCTTTTCCAAACACCGGTGGCTTCTTCCAACTTATCCGAGGTCGACGGGTCCCACCACAGTGGTGGCCAGTGCTACTGCGGCAGTGACCTGGTTGTTTAAAGAACTGTGAGTAAAGACACCTGGAACCGCAGAGACTGCGCACCTTGGCGCCCACCGTTATTACTACTCCCCTCATCATCCTCCTCTGGGGCCCGCTCCACCTGTGGAGAGCGATACCCTCTCAGCTGCTACAACCACCCACCTCGGAGGACAGAGACAGCAGCGGTGGCTAAATCCTTGGCCGTGTACCACAGGTGGCATCACGACAATCATCCACCTCCTATTCCCCTTTTATTGTGGACACCTCGGAGCACGACACCAGGACAAGCCACCCATGGCACTGCAGAGGACCTGCATCCCTTAGACACACAATCCTTATGATTGAATTGGAAGCTGACAGCTCCCTTCTTTCATCATGGTATTTACAGGTATGTGCAAGTCGAGGATACAGAGACTGGAGAATTTGAGGTGACAAGCAGAGGGCAGCCACTTTGTATAGCACACCACATCCGGAACAACTAAAGAGCCGTATGTGGGCTGCACTTTGCCCAGGTGTGCTTTAGAGTAAACTTTTGTATCAAAAGGTACAGTAGAATTTTTAGATCTAATAGTAAAACACCTGACAGCTATTTTATTTTTGTTACAGGGCGACGAAGTGTTAACAGTCATCAAAGCCAAAGCACAGTGGCCAGCTTGGCAGCCGTTGAATGTGTAAGTGATAAAAGACAAATGTTTCTCTTTAACTATAAGGTCTTCCTAATTTCAGTGCTTATAAGTTCTACATCCCAGAAATAAAGTGGTAAACTGCATATCCTAGAGGTAGCTCACTCTGACAAACACCAGCTTTTTTAATTCTGAAGATGATGAAAATTGGCCAAACTACATGGTCGGCCATTTATATGGATACACCTAGATAAAATGGGAATGGTTGGTGATATCAACTTCCTGTTTGTGG
The DNA here is from genome assembly GCF_048569485.1 of Anomaloglossus baeobatrachus. Lineage (NCBI taxonomy): Eukaryota > Metazoa > Chordata > Amphibia > Anura > Aromobatidae > Anomaloglossus > Anomaloglossus baeobatrachus. The sequence continues at coordinate 116,917,075 of NC_134362.1, read as the reverse complement.
CTCATTAGTATATGGGTGGGGGTAAACTTTTCAAGATGGATGGTGACCATGGCGGACATTTTGAAGTCTGCCATTTTGGATCCAACTTTATTTTTTCCAATGGGAAGAGGGTCATTTAACACATCAAACTTCAAACCCCCTCCCATATACTAATGAGCCCCAAAAAGGAAGTTGATATCACCAACCATTCCCATTTTATTTAGGTGTATCCATATAAATGGCCCACCCTCTATATTGTAGTTGAGACAAAAGCGCTGCACATGTGACACACAGTGTCAGTAAGATATTCCACCCCTGCCACTAATTTTTCATGAATAGCTCTCTACTGCCCCCAATGAACAGGTCAACTTTGCAATTGACTGACAATTAATTGACAAGGCTATGGTTGTTTCCACTACTATGCTGATGAGGAGTTCACCATGAGAGTAAAGCACACACACACACAATTTCAACGCATGGTTATGGATATACCTTGGTACAGTCACTGCCAAGCTTGACAAGAAAAACTACTAACTGACACCACCAATCACTGATACAAGTCGATTGGACACTGTTACATGTAGTGTATGGCTTCAGGGATGTGATTTATAGAGCAAGTGGAATGAATGTAATACATTTTATAGATTTAATCTGAAAAGTAAGCAGTAATTAATACAAATAGGAAGAAAACAATACAGCATAAAATAAATGAGAATTACAAAAGAAAATTACTAAACCTCAGTCATAGAAATGGCTTCAGATTTATGTGAGGGAAAGGCTCCAATGGAACAATACTATGTGGCAATGTACCTTCCTGGCATTGAAGAAGGATCATAATTTGGCATTTGCTTTTATTAAACTCAACTTACATCTACATAACCCTCTCTGGTGACTCATAACAGGGATGGTCATGGGATGTAGCTTCCATCTCCAGAAAATTATGAGATTCCAAAATGTCATATTATCTTTGCCCCTGGAGGACCCAGGCAAACTATATTGTATTTGTTTTTTAGCATTATTTTACCTTCCTATAGGCAGGAAATATGGTATGTGCATGGTTATGTATCGGCCCTATATTAATTAGGGGCTTATGCTGAGGACTCGCAGTTATGAAGAAATCTGTGTTATGTTTGTTATTCTGTCACAACGCTGAAAATATATCTCTCATAAATATTAAATCAATACAAATCCCAATATTCATCACTAACCACCAGTGCCGTGGCCTATCCTTTGACCCAAAGAAACTGGTTCCTATGGAAGGGTACTTTTCCGCCTCTGGGTATACAAAAACCAGGCTTTTCGTCTTCTAACAACAGAAGCATCACCAATGGAGCCTGAGCTCTCAGCTCTTATTCTGTCTTCCTCTGTTATTAATCCAATATGTTCAATTGTGGGGGTGGATCTGTACCCTATCCAGAGATGCCTTACGGATTTTCATTTCTCTCTGACACCTCTCTTTTGGAGGTGGCATGGGAGACTCATTTACAGATCATCTCTCACGCCCATTGCATGGCACAACCTCCCTTGATCCCCAATACCCTCTACTTTTCTGAACTTTAAAACTGGCTTTTTTATGAGGTCACTCAGCACCTCAAGAAATAGCATCTGCATACAGTGCAGTAAAAATCTACTGGCTAGAGGTAGCCAGAAGCAGTGTTAAGGCTCCAACCTAACAGCAAACCTTTGGGACCTACTCTGGGTCAGGAGCTAGTTCTGTTATTCCAATGGATATTGACGGTCAAGAAGGCAGCGCATTGCTTGTTTTACGAGCACACTGAGTGCGGGTGACAGCGGCTATGTAGGCTTTTGAAGAATAACAACCCTTTCACATTATCCTAACAGGCTGGAACACTGCTTTCCCATCACCCTGACAAGCTGTCACTAACACCTTTACCTCATCCTGACAGGCTATAGAAATACTTTCCCGTCATCCTGGAAGGCTGTGGGAAATGCTTTCCCACCATCCTGAAATGCTTCAGATAGTTTAGCACCACTGCGACAGGTTAGGGGTAATACTTTACCATCACCCTAACAGGCAGTGAGTAGAACTTTCCCACCAGCCTAACATACTGTGGGAAACACATTTCCATTACCCTGATAAGCAATGGGTACCACTTTCCCACCAGCATGACAGGCAGTTGGTATCACTTTCCCCTTACCCTACTTCAGTGGAGAAAGAAGGAAGAAAAAATCAGATTGGATCCTGGATATTGATTTTATTCTATGTGTGTTGGAGATTGTTTCTGAGGAAGGAGTTTATCTCATTACTGTGAGAGTTTTACTGCGCTAAAATGCAGCCTACCGGGCCTACCCAATCACCGGCCTCCAAATCAACCACGTCTGCTACTTCTTCCTCCACCTGCATCACTGTCAAAACTATTCTCACACAGGTCTCTGACTGCAGAACCTCTACTTGTTTAGCCACTACAGTCAGGGTGAGTGAAAGGCTGTCATCTGTTATGGAAGTGACCATGCCTGGTGTTTTTGACCCATGGGAAGTCACACTGAGACAACATCCTGTGTGTTACATGAACCATACTTCCCTAGTGTGCAAACCAGGTACTGGTTACCAGTACCAGGTACTGGTAGTGGGGGACTCAATTATTAGGGGGACAGATAGGGCAATCTGTCACAAAGACAGGGATTGCCGAACAGTGTGTTGTCTTCCTGGCGCTCGAGTTCGGCACATCGCTGATCGGGTTGACAGATTACTGGGAGGGGCTGGGGAGGACCCAGCGGTCATTGTACACATTGGCACAAATGACAAAGTTAGAGGTAGGTGGAAGGTCCTTAAAGATGATTTCAGGGAATTAGGTTGTAAGCTTAAAGCATGGACCTCAAAGGTGGTATTTTCGGAAATACTACCTGTGCCACGAGCCACACCAGAGAGGCAAAGAGAGATCAGGGAGGTTAACAGGTGGCTCAGGAATTGGTGTAGGAAAGAGGGTTTTGGGTTCCTGGAGAATTGGGCCGACTTTTCAGTTGGCTACAGATTCTATGCTAGGGATGGGCTGCATCTTAATGGGGAAGGTGCAGCTCTGCTGGGGCAGAAAATGGCTAGAAGGTTGGAGGAGTGTTTAAACTAGGAATATGGGGAGAGGGTATTCACTTTATAGAAGGGGAATGTAGTGCAGATAGTGACCAGGGCACAAGTAATGAAATTGGGGGTGGTACGGGGGGAAGGGTTAGGACAGTTAATACAGTAAGCAGGAATACAGGTACAGAGTCATACGTAACGTGCATGTACACTAATGCCCGAAGCCTCACAAATAAGGTGGAGGAATTAGAATTAATATTGTTGGAAGAAAATTATGATATAGTGGGGATATCAGAGACATGGCTGGATGAGAGCTATGACTGGGCTGTTAATTTACAGGGTTATAGCCTATTCAGGAATGACCGTACAAATAAGCGAGGGGGAGGTGTGTGTCTATATGTAAAATCATCCTTAAAACCCATCCTGCGTGACAACATATGTGAGGGTACTGAGAATGTAGAGTCCCTATGGGTGGAGATAAGGGGGGGAGAATGAATAATAAAATACTGATAGGGGTGTGTTATAAGACGCCGAATATTATGGAAGAGGTAGAGAATCTCCTCATAAAGCAAATTGATAAAGCAGCGAGTCTCGGAGAGGTAATTATTATGGGGGACTTTAACTATCCTGATATAAATTGGGGAACAGAAACTTGCAGTTCCAGCAAAGGAAATAGATTTTTGATAACAATGAAAGATAATTACCTTTCACAAATGGTACAGGACCCCACAAGAGGGGGAGCACTATTAGACCTTGTACTAACCAATAGGCCAGACGGCATATCAAATATACAAGTTGGGGGTTACTTGGGGAATAGTGATCACAAAATAATAAGTTTTCATGTATTCTTTAGTTAGATGTCTAGTAGAGGGGCTACAAGGACACTAAACTTCAGGAAAGCAAATTTTAAACGGTTGAGAGATGATCTTAGTGCAATAAACTGGGATGATGTACTAAGTAATAAAAGTACACAAAGAAAATGGGAGACTTTTATGAGCATCCTGAATAGGGCCTGTGCAGAAAATATACCCTATGGGAACAAACATGCTAGAAATAGGAGGAAACCCCTATGGCTAAATAGAGCTGTAAGGGAAGCAATAAAAGAAAAACAGAAAGCCTTAAAAGAATTAAAGAGGGTAGATAGTGATGAGGCATTATATAATTATAGAAAATTAAATAAAATATGTAAAAAGCAAATTAAGTTAGCTAAGTTTGAGACAGAGAGACTCATTGCTAGAGAAAGTAAAAAGAATCCTAAAATATTCTTTAACTACATAAACAGTAAAAAACTGAAAAGAGATAGTGTTGGCCCCCTTAAAAATACTCTTGGTGAAATGGTGGAAGGGGATGAGGGTAAAGCCAACCTGCTGAATGACTTTTTTTCTACGGTTTTTATACAAGAAAATGCCATGGCAGATGACATGACCAGTGATACCATAAATTCACCCTTGAATATTACCTGCTTAACCCAGCAGGAAGTACGCCACCGCCTCGAAATCACTAAGGTTGACAAATCTCCGGGCCCGGATGGCATACACCCCAGAGTACTACAGGAATTGAGTTCTGTGATAGATAGACCATTATTTTTAATCTTCTCAGATTCCTTAATAACAGCGTCGGTACCGCAGGACTGGCGCATAGCAAATGTGGTGCCAATATTCAAAAAGGGGACAAAAACTGAGCCGGGAAATTATAGGCCGGTAAGTTTAACCTCTACGGTTGGTAAAATCCTTGAGGGTTTCTTGAGAGATGCTATACTGGAGTATCTCAAGAAAAATAACCTAAAGGACAGAGTATCAACATGGGTTTATGAGGGATCGATCCTGTCAAACTAATTTGATCAGCTTCTATGAAGAGGTAAGTTCAAGCCTGGACCAGGGAAATGCAGTGGATGTTGTGTATATGGACTTTTCAAAAGCTTTTGATACGGTGCCACACAAAAGGTTGGTACATAAAATGAGAATAATGGGGATAGGGGAAAATATGTGTAACTGGGTTCAAAACTGGCTCAGTGATAGGAAACAAAGGGTGGTTATTAATGGTACATACTCGGACTGGGTCTCAGTTCATAGTGGGGTACCACAGGGGTCAGTATTGGGCCCGCTTCTTTTCAACATATTTATAAATGACCTTGTTGGGGGCATGCGGAGTAGAATTTCAATATTTGCAGATGATACTAAACTCTGCAGGGTAATCAATACAGAGGAGGATAATTTTATATTACAGGGAGATTTATGTAAATTGGAGGATTGGGCTGAGAAGTGGCAATTGAAGTTTAATGTAGATAAATGTAAGGTCATGCACTTGGGTAGAGGAAATAACATTTATGATTATGTACTTAATTGTAGAACACTGGGTAAAACAGAGACAGAAAAAGACTTGGGTGTATGGGTGGATGGTAAACTTCACTTTAGTGGACAGTGTCAGGCAACTGCTGCCAGGGCTAATAAAATAATGGGATGTATTAAAAGAGGTATAAGTGTTCATGAAAAAAATATAGTTCTACCTCTGTACAAGTCACTAGTGCGACCGCACTTAGAATACTGTGTACAATTCTGGTCACCGATATATAAGAAGGACATAGCTGAACTGGAGAGGGTGCAGAGAAGAGCGACCAAGATTATTAGAGGAATGGGTGGGCTGCAATACCAAGACAGGTTATTAAACTTAGAGTTATTTAGTTTGGAAAAACGAAGGCTTAGGGGGGATCTAATCACAATGTATAAATATATGAGGGGACAGTACAGAGACCTTTCCAAAGATCTTTTTTCACCTAGGCCTGCGACTGGAACACGGGGGCATCCGCTACGTCTTGAGGAAAGAAGGTTTAATCATAATCACAGACGAGGATTCTTTACTGTACGAGCAGTGAGACTATGGAACTCTCTGCCGCATGATGTTGTAATGAGTGATTCACTACTAACATTTAAGCAGAGCCTGGATGCCTTTCTTGAAAAATTTAATATTACCAGTTATGTATATTAGATTTTATGACAGGGTATTGATCCAGGGAACTAGTCTGATTGCCGGATGTGGAGTCAGGAAGGAAATTTTTTCCCCATTGGAACTTGTTTGCCACATTGGGTTTTTTTTTGCCTTCCTCTGGATCAACATGGTAGGCTACGGGTTGAACTAGATGGACTTAGAGTCTCCCTTCAACCTTAAAAACTATGATACTATGATACTATGAAACACATTATGGGGAAATGGAGTGGATTGATGCCAATGTCCTGCTGTCTCCCTGCAATGTTTTTAAATGTCAAGACTCCAAGATGGGTCTCCAAGTTGTGTCTTATCTGTAGTGGCAAGGTCCATATTGTTAGTATTAGAAATTGTGCTGACTACTGGGTTGCCACTCTCTTTAATCCATGCTACAAGAGTAAATTTAGCAAAATGCTTCCACCACTGGAAAGGGATGCGCAGATGCTGGAGTATCAAAACAAGCTTGTAGACCATCTTAACAGTTTTCCACAAGACAGCAGTGAGGCACACAGTATGCTTTCTAGAATTCCCACCATGGGAACTTTGCGTCGTCAACATAGAAACATTAGCAACAGCAGTTCAAGTGGCAGAAGCAATTTCTGTGAGGTGTGGCACACATTTTTTAGACCATCGCATGCATTACAAGAACAGAGTACAAGTCTGACTCATAATGAAGGACTGTAGACCATGGTGCAGGTGTATTTAGAGCTCAATATGGATGCAATAAGAGGAGGATTCGATCCTTTTATATTTTGGTCTTAAAAAATGGAAGGAGTGGCCTGAACTTGCTAGGCAAACCTTGGACGTTTTGGCCTTCCTGGCAGTGGGCATTCTCTCAGAAGGTCTCTTCAGTGCTAATGGTGGTGTATTGACGAATAAATGCATCCAGATTTCACCTTAAAGGGTAGATCATCTAACTTTCATAAAGATTAATAAGTCATTGATATCCAATGACTTTGCCACCCCAGTCTCCGACCAAGCAGACTAGGCGATGGTGTAGTGCTAGGGTTCTGGAAGCAAGAGGCCTACACCTGTCTTTAAACTTGCTGTATCTTTGTAGTCTGAGCCAATTGTTGCCACTTCCTGTTACCTGACCTTCATTTTTGGAAATGTGGAGACTCCAAGTAGAATTTCTGTATTGTCTTTTGTCTTTAGTGCCAAGGTTTTGGGAGCAAGAGGCCTATGCCTGTCACTCCTGCATCTCTTGATTTTTAAAATGAAAATGCCTGCCCACATCTTGTGTGTATAGTCAACACAATCAGGCAGTAATTAATTAATATGCATGGAAGAACGCAGTTACAGAGCTGCAGAGTTATGGACCACTATCCAGGCTGAGTTTGATCAATGGCTGTCTCCACTAAACCTGGAGCCAGTGAAGACAGTGTGTGATAATGGTGCAAACATGGTGGCAGCACTACGCCTGGGCGACATAACATGTGCATTTCATGGCTCACATGCTCAACCTGGTTGTACAGAAATTTCTAGATTACTATTCCAGCCTATATGAGCTGCTACAGAAGGCATAGTTGCATTGTGCTCACATTTTAAAATGAAAATGCCAGGCCACATCTTGTGTAGTGTTGAGCCACCCCCCTAGAGTTCGAGTTCGGTTTGGTTCGTCGAACGGCGGCTCAGTTCGGTGAACGTTCGACGAACACCTTCGAACCCCATTGAAAACTATGGGAAGCAAACACAAACACATACAAACACATAGAAAACACCTTCTAAGGTATCCAAAAGGTGACAAACAACTCACAAGACAACACAAACACATGGAAAAGTGACAAGTACATATAATCATGCGAAAGCAAAAGAGCTGGATGAGTAAAAGGAGGAGGAGACACAGATATAGGAGTATCTGCAAGTGAACATCAATGCCATGACTCTGCAACTGGAGCCTTGCTCATTTTGGGCTTCCAATCTGGAAACATGACCTGAGCTCGCCACCTACGCTTGGAGATCTTATCATGCCCCGCAGCCAGCGTTCTCTCTGAACGTGTCTTTAGTGCTGCTGGTTGTGTGCTAACTAGAAATGAGCGAATCGATCGCGGTTCAGCTCAAACTTGGTTCGCTGAACGGAGGTCGCGTTCAAGTTCGGTTCGGCCAACCGGTTAGGCGAACCACTCGAACCCCATAGGAAACAATGGGAGGCAATCACAAACACATAAAAACACCTAGAAAACACCCTCAAAAGTGTCCAAAAGGTGACAAACAACTCACAAGACAACACAAACACATGGGAAAGTGACAAGAACAAATGCTCATGAGAAAACAAAACAGCGTTACGAGGAAAAAGAGGACGAGACACAGATATAGGCATGGCATGCCCTTCTAAAATCATGTAAAACACCGCAAGGTGACTCCAAGCGGAGTCTTCATTTTTCCAAAAATTGGGCCACACAGACACCTCCTTCAGTGGCAGCACTTGTGCCCCAGTTATACACTTCACAGGTAGATTTGCATCAAGCACATTCAAAAATACGCCATCCTTAACCACCCCCAGGATGACACCGGGGTAGGTAGCAAAGTCTTTGCTGATCCCCGATCTGTTCATCTTGGATCATTTTTAGAAACACTGCAAGCAAGGGTTACTCCAAGCGGAGTCTCCCTTTTTTCCAAAAATTGGGCCACACAGACACCCCTTCAGTGGCAGCACTTGTGCCCCAGTTGTACACTTCACAGGTAGATTTGCATCAAGCACATTCAAAAATACGCCATCCTTAACCGTCCCCATGATGACACCGGGGTAGGTAGCAAAGTCTTTGCTGATCCCCGATCTGTTCATCTTGGATCATTTTTAGAAACACTGAAAGAAGGGGTTACTCCAAGGGAAGTCTCCCTTGTTTTTCAAAAATTGGGCCACACAGACACCCCTTCAGTGGCAGCACTTGTGCCCCAGTTGTACACTTCACAGGTAGATTTGCATCAAGCATATTCAAAAATACACCATCCTTAACCATCCCCAGGATGACATCGGGGTAGGTAGCAAAGTCTTTGCTGATCCCCGATCTGTTCATCTTGGATCATTTTTAGAAACACTGAAAGAAGGGGTTACTCCAAGGGAAGTCTCCCTTTTTTTTCAAAAATTGGGCCACACAGACACCCCTTCAGTGGCAGCACTTGTGCCCCAGTTGTACACTTCACAGGTAGATTTGCATCAAGCATATTCAAAAATGCGCCATCCTTAACCGTCCCCAGGATGACACCGGGGTAGGTAGCAAAGTCTTTGCTGATCCCCGATCTGTTCATCTTGGATCATTTTTAGAAACACTGCAAGCAAGGGTTACTCCAAGCGGAGTCTCCCTTTTTTCCAAAAATTGGGCCACACAGACACCCCTTCAGTGGCAGCACTTGTGCCCCAGTTGTACACTTCACAGGTAGATTTGCATCAAGCACATTCAAATATACGCCATCATTAACTGTCCCCAGGATGACACCGGGGTAGGTAGCAAAGTCTTTGCTGATCCCCGATCTGTTCATCTTGGATCATTTTTAGAAACACTGCAAGCAAGGGTTACTCCAAGCGGAGTCTCCCTTTTTTCCAAAAATTGGGACACACAGACACCCCTTCAATGGCAGCACTTGTGCCCCAGTTGTACACTTCACAGGTAGATTTGCATCAAGCACATTCAAAATACACAAGCATTTTCTCTCCCCAGGATGACACAGGGGTAGTAAATTCCTTGCGGATCCATGACTTGTTCATTTTGATGAACGTTAGTCTGTCCACATTGTCACTGGACAGACGCGTGCGCTTATCTGTCAGCACACACCCAGCAGCACTGAAGACACATTCAGAGACAACGCTGGCAGCTGGACACGACAAGATCTCCAAGGCATAAGTGGAGAGCTCTGGCCATTTTTCAAGACTTGAAGCCCAAAATGAGCAAGGCTCCATTTGCAAAGTCATGGCATCGATGTTCATTTGGAGATACTCCTGTATCATCCTCTCCAGCCGTTAACTATGTGTCAGACTTCTTTTCTCTGGTGGCCTTGCAAAGGATGGTCTAAAAAAATTATGAAACGATTCAATAAAATTGCTGTTACCAGTACCAGATACGGTGTTGCTGGTACGGTTAGACCGTTGATGATGACGAGACTGTCCCATGTTTGTCAAGTTACAACTGGGAGATTCACTCCATGCACTACGGTTGTTTGGTGGAAAAGCTGAGCTAAGATCGAGTAACAGCTTCTGCTGATACTCCTGCGTCCCTTTCTATGGCAGGAATTATGTCACAAAATTTGAACTTGTACCGCGGATCTAATAGTGTCGCAAGCCAGTAGTCATCATCACTTCTAATTTTGACAATACGAGGGTCATGTTGGAGGTAGTACAGCAAGAAGTCGCTCATGTGTCTTGCGCAGCCATGCGGACCAAGTCCACGCTGTGCTTGAGGCATAGAGGTGCTAACCATTCTTTCTTCCTCTGACATCTCCCCCCAACCTCTTTTAACTGAAATAATTTGACCAAGGTCTCCCTCATCCGCTGAGCCTTCCATGTCCATGGAGAGTTTGTCCTCCATTTCTTCATGTTCTCCTGCACCTTCCTCAACATTTTGCCTGCTACCATGCGCCCTTGTTGATCCCTGTCCTGCATGGTCCCATGCCTGCCACCTTGGTGATGATGAACGTCTGGACCTTGGTGATGTTGTTGTCCCTTGCACATATGAATAATCCTGTGGTTTCTCCCCTTCCTGTTGTCCCACTCCCTGACTCCGAATAGTGTTTAGCGTGTGCTCCAGCATGTAAATGACTGGAAATGTCATGCTGATAATGGCATTGTCAGCGCTAAACATATTCGTCACCATGTCGAAACTGTGCAGAAGGGTGCATAGGTCCTTGATCTGAGACCACTCCATCAGGGTGATCTGCCCCACCTCTGCATCGCGTTGGCCCAGTCTATACCTCATGAGGTATTGCACCAGTGCTCAGCGGTGCTGCCACAGTCGTTGTAACATGTGGAGAGTTGAATTCCAGTGTGCCGGCACACCGCATTTTAGGCTTTGAACCGGCAGGCCGAAAGACTTCTGGAGTGATGCAAGTCGCTCAGCTGCGGCGGTTGAACGGCGGAAGTGAGCAGACAGTTTTCGTGCCCTGTTCAGAAGGCCATCTAGGCCGGAATAGTGTGTTAAAAATTCCTGGACAACAAGGTTCAACATGTGAGACATACAAGGCACGTGTGTCACCTTGCCCAGGCGAAGGGCCGCACCCAGGTTTGCAGCATTGTCCCACACAGCCTTACCAGGCTGCAGGTTGAGTGGAGACAACCATTTACCAAACTCAATCTCCAGAGCTGCCCACAACTCAGCCGCTGTGTGATTCTTATTTCCAAGACATTTCAAGATAAAGACCGCCTGATGCCATTGCACTCTGCTGCCAGCATTGTAATGAGGGGTGCGTGATTCCTTCTGCGCAGTTACAACGCTGGTGGCCTGACCAGGCAGGCTTGGGGCGGAGGTGGAGGACCCAGACGAGGTTGAGGAGGCAAAAGCAGTGTAGGTACTTGGACAGAGAGAGTATTGACACACAAGTCGTGGGGATGGCAAGACTTGTGCAGCAGACCCTTCACCATCTATCACCATAGTTACCCATTGCCCAGTCAGCGACATGTAACGTCCCTGTCCATGCTTACTGGTCCAAGTATCGGTGGTGAAATGCACCCGTTCACACACAGAGTTTCTCAAGGAAGCAGTGATGTTGTGAGCGACATGCTGGTGTAGCGCAGGCACACCTTTCTTAGAGAAGTAGTGGCGACTGGGCATCTGGTACTGGGGCACAGCGACAGACATAAGGTCTCTAAAATCCTGCGTGTCCACCAGGCGGAAAGGCAGCATTTCAGTAGCCAAGAGCTTACAGAGGGATAAAGTCAACCTCTTAGCTTTGTCATGGGTTGCAGGAAATGGCCTTTAATTTGTCCACATCTGAGGGACAGAGATCTGGCTGCTGTGTGTAGACGGTGGTGAGTAGGGTGTCCCTGGAAAAATGCAGGTTTGTGAGGAAAGTGCAGGTGTACACATGATGTTGCCTTCATCCAACGTTGGTGCTATGGATGTCTGAGAGAGCTGTACACACACACTTGTTTCCCCTTCCAAACCAACTGAGGACCCACCATGTTGCGGTTACAGTGGTGGAAGTTGTGCGTGGAAAACCAGGTGTGACAGCTGTCCCCACAGTCCTAGAAGATGAAGAGCGCGCGGATGCACTGGAAAGGGCAGGCGGTGGATGGTCTGCTCCGCTAGGCCACATTGCAGCACGGTGAGCTTCCCATTGGGACATATGATATTTATTCATGTGACGATTCATGGAAGAAGTTGTCAAACTGCTGAGGTTTTTGCCTCTACTAACAGATTCCCGACAAATTTTACAGATCACATGATTTGCGCGATCCTTTGCAAGGTCAAAAAAGGACCAGGCTAGGCAAGGCTTAGAGGACATGCAACCTGCTGAGCCACCCTGACTAGTGCTCAGAGGCAGAGTGGTGGCTGAGGATGCAGTTGTAAACGTGCATTCAGTACTCCGACTCTGCCCAGGAAGGCGCAAGGTAACTTCGTCGTCAGTTGCATCCTCCTTCACCGCCTCTGTTGACATCCCCGAGTGCCTGACTGTGGGTTGACAGTAGGTGGGATCTGGAACGTCCTCATCAAGCGTTGTGTTTGCACTCCCCTCACCCTCAGACCTAGCCTCTTCCTGCCCTGACCGAATGTATAAGTTGTCATCCCAATCTGGTATCTCTGGTCTCATCGTCATCAGTATGTTCCTCATTGTCTCTAACAACAGGTGTTACAGTTTATGAATAAGGGTCAACATTATGCTCAGAAACTTGGTCATCACGGCCGGAATCTGAGTCACAAAGGTTCTGGGCATCACTGCAGACCATTTCCTGGTCTGTCCTCACTGTAGCTTGGTAGCATACGTATGATTCCAAGTCTATAGTGTGACTAAACAGCTCTGCAGACTCAGCCATCTCTGTTCCACCATACTGTGCAGGGCGGATGGAGACTTGAGAGCTGGGAGAAAGCAAGTGTGATTGGGATGACAACTCAGAGGACTGGATTTTTTTTGATTTGGTAGTTGAGGTGGAGGAGAGGGCACTTGTTGGAGCACTTGAGATCCATTCAAGCATGTGCTTTTTTGTGCATCATCTACCTTTCTTACAGTTTTTCGGGTCCGTAAAAAAGGGAGCACATCGGATTGTCCATGGAAAGTAGTAGACATCTTACTTTTCCTGGAAGATGGCTTATCTTCAGCAGATGTTAATGTAGCTTTGCCACCTTCCCCATGGACAACAACTTTTTTTTCTTTTCCAACACGCCTGTTCCCCTTTCCACCAGCATCTGTCATTTTGCCACTCATTTTGATAGCGACAAGATTGTCCACTTAAAATGTGGTAGTAAAAATTGAGAGGTGGTGTAGATTGCAGAGGTGGTCTAGCTTTATTGACAGCTGAAGAAACAACACTGACTATCCCTGACAATTCAACTATGGCCCTTAAACTGCCAGCAATGTTTGCTATTATAATAGCTTAGTAAAAATGAGCAGGAGGGTGTAATGCAGAGGTGCTGGAAATTGCTTGGCACCAGTGGGACACTAATGGAGTCAAACAGCCACTTTTTGGATGCCACTAACTGGCAGCACTCTTTTAAATTAAAATGGCTTTGCAAAAATGTGCAGGAGGGGAGAATGCAGAGGTGGTGGGACTTGCTTGGCACAAGTGGCACAATAATGGAGTAGAGCATCCACTCCTTGGATGGCACTAACTGGCAGCACTCTGCAATTAAAATGGCTTTGCAAAAAAGGGCAGGAGGGTACAGTGGCCGGGTTGTGTGTCAGTGTAGAGGAAAGGAAGCCTCACTTTCTATCCCTCCTAATTGTGAAATGCAGCAAGGAATTCCCTGAGCTTAGCTACACAGATGCTGTTATCTGAAGCTATATACAGCGTTTCCACAGACCTGACTGTCACCTATGGCTCTGAGCCAACTGTAATTAGCCCTTACAAGGGCTTTAATAAACTTTTTTTTTGCATCTATGGGACAATTGATGCCACTTAAGTGTTGTCCGGGTCCCAATTTTTGGAAAAAAGGGAGACTCTGGTTGGAGTTCCCTTGCTATTTTTTAAATGATCCAAGATGAACAAATCATGGATCTGCAAGGACTTTTCTACCCCTATGTCATCCTGGGGAGACGAAAGGCTTGTGGATTTTTGATAGTGCTTCATCCAAATCAGATGTAGAAATAGACAGAAAAATTCAGCTCACCTGCCAACTGAACTGCTCGGATCTTCAGGGTGCACGGGTCCACTGTTAGGTCCAGACCAGCCTGGGGTAAACGGCAACAAAAAGGAAAGGAGGATCCAGCACAAATTCCTTCAGGTTAAAATGATTCTTTCCTTTATTGTTGAATTAAAAACATATCGAAACCGGAGATAAAGACATACAATTTCAACGCATAGCGGCTCTTTACGCGTTTCGGACTTATGACTAAGGACTTTGTTATTTTTAATTCTTAAGTGACAGCAAAATGGAAGGGAAGGATCCAGCACAAATTCCTTATTGATAAAAAGGTTTTCTTATTCTTTATTGAAGTATTAAAAGTAATAACAAAAAGGAGACCGAAGATTGGAAACATACATTAAAGCATGGGTGCTCTTAACGCGTTTTGGACTTTAAATATAAACAAACTAAGTCCTTAGTCATAAGTCATACTTAGTTTGTTTTTATTTAAAGTCCGAAACGTGTTAAGAGCACCTATGCTTTAATGTATATTTCCAATCTTCGGTCTCCTTTTTGTTTTTGCTTTTAATACTTCAATAAAGAATAAGAAAACCTTTTTATCAATAAGGAATTTGTGCTGGATCCTTCCCTTCCATTTTGCTGTTGCTTATCCCATGCTGGCGTGGACCTACCAGCGGACCCTTGCACCCTAAGGCTATGTGCGCACAGTGCGTTTTTCGCGGCGTTTTTGCGCATTTTTCGGGTGCGCTTTTGGCCTCAAAACTGCATGACTTTGCTTCCCCAGCAAAGTCTATGAGTTTTCATTTTTGCTGTCCGCACACAACTGTTTTCTTAAGCTGCGTTTTTGAGCTTAAAAAAAAAAAATGGACATGTCCATTCTTTCCTGCGTTTTTCTGCGTTTTCCCCCCATGGAATGCATTGAAAAACCGCAAAAAAACGCAGAGATCAAAAACGCAGCCAAAAACACACCAAATCGCGGTAAAAACTCATGCGTTTTTTGCCACATTTTTTTGACGCGGGTGCGTTTTTGTGCGTTTTTAGCGGCCAAAAACGCACAAAAAACACACAAAAAACGCAGCGTCAAAAAAACGCAGTGTGTGAACTTAGCCTAAGGATTTGAGCAGTTTGGCTGGCAGGTGAGCTGAATCTTTTTTCCTTAGTCATAAGTGACCTATGCTGAACTGGAAGCTGCTCATATAGATAGGCTAACTAGACCCAAACAAGGAAATGGACGGGAATGCAACAATTGGTTACAGGGTGGGGTTGATCATCTGTTTCTGCTAGTTGGGATAAGGTAGAAAAAAAAAATATCCTGAAAATAGCATTATAGTGTGTAAAATATTAGATCATCAAATAAATCTATGTGGGGAAAAATGTATCTATATATGAAATATCATCATAGATTAACAGTGATGTAAATATAAATCTGAATGTAAATCTGAATTCCAACTAAACCAAATTTTATTTTTTTTTCCCTTTTTTGTGGGCATACAAAATTCCTCATAATGGGACAAAGATATTATCCATATCAGAACTAAGAGGCTCAAGAAATACATACATGGAAAAACAGAAATAAGTAAATATACATATATGAAAATAAGAGAGTATACTTACATGAATGTATGATCCACCAAATAAAATTACATGAAAAAATTCACATGAAAAAATTCAAACACAAAAAATACAAAAAATACAAAAAAATACAAAAAAATGCAAATACTACAGCGCAGGAAATGAGTCAATATAATATCGCAAGAAATTAATAAGGAAAAATATGTGAGGGAGTTATAAATAAGGATCAGAGAATATGTATAATAAGTTATGCATAAGCGAAAATAGGCAACAACAATATTATATAAAGAAAAACGGACATCAATAAATATAATAAATGAGGAATATCAGTGCCTGTGACTACAAAAAAAGAAAAATAGAATTACAGGTGTCCTCATAATACCGCTATAAAAAAATATATATATTTTGTTATAATATAAATACTGAGAATTGCAATAAATATAGATATAAATATAAAAATGTATAAAAATATATGAATTTCTAAAATAGTTATTAGAAAAATACTTTATTCTTATTCTATTCTATCAGGAGTATTTAATTTTTAAATATATATCATAAGGGTTATACAATTTGGGATAAATTGAATAAATTTATTTAATCAAATGAATCGTATATTTAATGTTTATATTATCTGGCAAAAACAAACAAACAAACCCATATAAATAGTTAAAAAACGATCCTATCTGGTAAAATTTTAAATATTATGTTGTGCCTATAATCACTGATGCATATAATGTTATATTCTTATCAATCAACATGTTCAAAAAAATCCCCTATACAAAGTCAGATGTATAACAACAGGAGCAAATTCTGCAGACATATAATGCTCCGATTCTTCCTCTATTCACCACACACTTATACCTACCCGTGCAATCATAGAATTGTTCAACAACGGAAATCATACCAGGCACTCAAAAAATATAATGCAGTCCCGGGTACCTGGTATTTAGTCTAAGGATCTATTCTGCTTCAGTATATAATAGCGCTTGAAACCAATCCCCACCTCGGGCGGTTTTGGGACATATTCAATGCCCGTAACCGTAAGAAAAGAAAAATCAGCCGAATGGTGATCTATGAAGTGCTTGGTAAGACCCGATAGGGAGCGTCTTTGCGATGGAAGCCTGCTAGAAGCATTCAGATCCTGGATTTGTACAACTCTAGTATGCTCAGATATTCTAGTTCTCAGGGGACTAGAAGTGCACCCAATGTAACTTTTTTCACAGGCTGAACAAGTGGCTTTATATACCACATGTGTGGTGGAGCAATTAATGAAAGAATTAATCCTATAGCTCATATTGTCAGTACCAATGACTGCTTTAACTGTGTGCATAAATTTACATAGACCACAGCGGCTAGAACCGCATTTTTAGGAACCTGAGATACTAAGCCAGGTTTTCTTAGGTTTCTGGGCTGTATACATACTTGGTGCAATTATGTTACCCACTGTACATGCTCTCTTCGCCACTACATTGACCCCCTGCGAAAGGATGGAGTTCAGCACTGCATCCTGCCGGAGGAGGGGGAGAAATCGCAGAATTACCTCTTTAATATGGAAAAAATCCACACTATATGGAGTGGAAAAGGTGATCTTTTCTTTATATTTGGCAGATTTTTCAGATTTTTCAGAATCTTGTAGCAGACTAGGACGAGTTTTATTGTCTACAATAGAGGATGCTCTATTGATGATCCGATTAGAATAACCTCTCTTTTTCAGTCTATGCTTGATGTGGACAGCCTCTCTAGAATAAGCTAGCTCGGAGGAACACAGTCTCTTAGCACGCAGGAGTTCCCCCACAGGTAGACTCTGTAATGTGTGGGGCATATGGCAACTCCCTGCATGAAGAGACGTGTTACCGCTGATCGGTTTCCTATAAAGTGTGGAATCAATGGTTCCAGTTATGGGGTTACCAAATAGTTGAATATCTAAGAATGGTGCCCGTTGTGTATAAACATTCACTGTAAATTTTAAATTCAGACTATTATTGTTAAAATACGCACTTAGGGAATCAGAAAATTCTTGATATGTGCCTTGGTCATGAATGTTACATATTAACAACTGATCGTCAATACACCTGGCATACCAGGAGATTTGATTTAGAAAGGGGTTACTATCAGTATGAATATACTGCTCCTCCCAGTATGCCATGTAAATATTGGCTAAGGCGCATGAAAAACTGGCACCCATAGGGCATCCAGACATTTGTAGATAATAGGTGCCATCAAATTGAAAATAATTATGTCTCAAAAGGAAACCGGTGGTCATGAGGACATATTCCTTAAAGTGGTCCTCCAATGAGCTGTATTTTTCCAAATGAAAAAAATAAGGCTTGCAAAGCCTCATCATGGGGAATGCTGGGGTATAATGATACCACATCACTGGTTATCCAGAATGAGTTGGCTGTCCAATTCATTCTCTCCAAATTTTGTAATAGGCTCTTGGTGTCCCTTATATAACCTATTGTGCGTTTCATACGTGGTTGGAGGATATTATCCAACCAATCACTGAGGTTACTGGTCAAAGAGCCTGTACTAGCCACTATGGGCCTTAAGGGGGGAGGGAAAACACCCTTATGTATCTTAAGTAGTCCCTGAAAAATAGGACATAAAGGTTTATCTACCAGAAGATAATCATGAGTCTTTTTATTGATTATAGCCCACTCAAGTCCTTGTGACAGTAGTTTCTGCAGTTTAACATGGAAAGTTGGTGTGGGATCACCAGGTAAGTGTCTATAGGTGGTGGTATCCTCTAAAATCGAATTGATCTCCCTTTCATATAATACACTGTCTAACACCACGACCGATCCTCCTTTGTCCGCTTTCTGAATGACAATGTGTCCATTGTCTTTCAGTGCTCTAAGTGCGCTCCTCTCCTGTACGGACAAATTGTCTTGGATATTGGATGTGGACATGAGGATTTGTCTGACCTCAGTTTCAATAAGTTCCTGGTAGGTGTCCATGACAGGCACCCTAGAAGCCACAGGATAGAAATACGGATTCTTGATGTTAAAAGGGGGTGGTTTGGGCAAAGTAGAGCAGGATTCACTTAATTCTTGCAAATTGGTGATAGCGATTTGCTCCTTTAAATCCAGATGTAAAGCAATGATGGTGGCTTCTTCTGTTTCTGGTAATAATACATCATCCTCCTCACAAACTTTATCATAAGTAGAAGTGTTTCTTCACAGTGAGGTTTCTAATAAATTTGTTCACATCTTTTAATGTCTGAAACAGATTGGCTCTGTTGTTTGGAGCAAAGTTCAGACCTTTTTGCAGGACACTGATTTGGGCAGAACTCAAGGAACATGCAGAAAAATTCACAATAGCGATCTCAAGGGATTCTGAATCATTCAGTTTCTCCAATATCGACGTTTCTTGGAGCATAGGGGATATTTCTCCTCTATGATGTCTATGTTTCCTCCCCCCTCTCCGCGGTTTGCGTTTTTTATGGGCGGTAAGTTTTTTGTATACCGTGTGGTATGGATTTCTCTGACCGATTCATGAGAGCCTGTACTGCCATCCGTTGAATCTAAATCGGTGGAGGAGAAATTTACAGATCTATCACCATGAGGATTTTGCTCGCGTTTCTTGAAAATAGATTTGTTTCTCCTAATACTTTGCCATGTATACACCTGTTTAGACTCCTAGTCCTTGACATCTCTATGATACTTGCCCTGCTTGAGCTCCATAATATCAGATTCAATTCTATCTATAGTGTTCCTGAATCTGGAATTCAGTTTGTCAAAATCAGATTTGTCATACGTCTTGACAAGGTAATCATGTACCCCTTTTATCTTGCTGTCCAGGTCTGAAATTCGTAACTGTCCCTCCTTAACAATCAGATCCATTAACTTGAGTGAACAGGATGTCAATATAAGTTAAAAATGAAGTAAACCAATTCTGTAGTGGCCGCGCTCCCCGTAGTAATGATTTTAAAAACTCTTGTCCTCAAATGGATTTTATTACTCAAACATACGGAAATAAAAAACGGATACAACGCGTTTCGGCGGGAACAACCGCCTTCCTCAGGTATCTAAATAAAAATGCATCTCACTCTACTTTATAGATAAAAAAATAAATACAATTTACCTGGTATTCAAATAAGGGTGTGGATATAACCACAGCTGTATAATCAGTTTCTTAGTTCACTTCAACTCTAGTGGTTCATTAAAAACAAATCCACAAACAACAAATCACTTAAAAGAATCATAAAACTAAAAACACTAAGCATTTATCAATAAAATTACTATCAATAAGATTTATCAAATAAAAGGTAGTACAAAAAAAAAATTAGATAAAAATTCTTTAAAAAACAAATTTAAAATCTTATTATATTATTTTTTTTTTTTCTTTTTCATTATATTTAGACAGGGATGTATACTATATTCTTTCCACAATATCATTAAGGCCATTAGGATGCAATGTTTGAAGGCGGTAAATCCAATATGTTTCTTTGCGATTGAGCAAAGAATTTCTATTGATCGTTTCCATAGGTATCTGTTCTAGAGGTGTCACCCTTATATTAAAATTCTTTTCATGCTTGAGTAGTATATGTCTTGATAAACTATGTTTTAAAAACCCATTTTTTGCTCTATTTCTGTGCCCGTTCATACGAGCACGTAACGTCTGTGTCGTGCGTCCCACATACTGTAGCCCACAGCTACAGTCGATAATATAAATATAATCGCTATCGCAACTCAGATTTTGTTTTATTTTAATTAATTTGCCTGTACTTTTACTTGTAATCTGTTTTGCTCCATGGTTTATAATTCCACACGTATGACATTTCCTAGAACTACATCTAAAAACTCCAATCACCTGATCTTCATTTTTTTCTATCCTTGCTGATTTTTTTTAATTTTCTCTTAATCTACTTGGGGCTATTAAGCGTTTTATTGTTTTCCCCCTCCTAAATGTTATATTTGGTTCCTCAGGCAAATATTTTCCCAAAATCAGATCCCGTTTTAGAATATACCAATATTTTTTCAGAATCATACGTATCATCTTATTCCCTCTATTATAGGTCGTAATAAAATTAAATTTCCACCTGCCTCCTTCTCTGTCATTTGTTTTTTTACACATCACCTCATTTTTTTCCCCTTCTTTCTTACCCAAAAAATCCTCCTGTTTTTTTCCTCTGTTTTTTTCATATACGGCATGAACCAATTTTTTGGGATATTTCTTTTCCTTAAATCTTTTCTTTAAAATATCAGCCTGGGTTTAATAGTCTTTATCTTCAGTACAGTTTTTCCTGATGCGAAAGAACTGACTGTATGGAATGTTTTCTTTCCATTTTTTATAATGGGCACTTCTGAAATCCAAAAATCCGTTGGAATCAACTTTCTTAAAATGCGTTTTTGTGATGATACCAGTCCCCTTATGGCTAATTTCCAAATCTAAAAACACTATTTTTTCATTATTTATTTCTGAAGTAAATGAAATATCCCAATCGTTTTTATTCAACGTATTTATCATTTCTATTGCTTCTGCTTTTGTACCATTCCAGATAATTATCAGGTCATCTATAAAACGCCTATAAAAAACTATTTTCTTTATATTTTCCAGCTTACTTAAAATTGATGAGGACTCAAATCGCCCCATAAAAAGATTTGCGAAACTTGGTGCGACCTGAGTCCCCATCGCGGTCCCGTGCCGTTGTAGGTATAGTGACCCTTCAAAATCAAATACATTATGTCTTAAAATAAACCCTAAACCATTCAACAAAAAATTATTTTGTTTAATTGCAAGCCCCATCTTTGTGAGATAATAATCTACCGCATTAATCCCTCGATCATGATCTATATTGGAATATAATGCATTAACATCCATGGTAATAAAATAAAAATGTTCTTGCCATTCGATAGTTCTGAGATCATTGATTAATTGTGTGGAATCTTTTAGATATGATGGTAAGGATTTAACAATGTCCTGTACAAAAAGGTCTATATAGTGAGATAAATTTGTAGTTAAGGAGCCAATTCCAGATATTATTGGTCTTCCTGGAGGGTTAACAGGATCTTTATGTACTTTTGGCAGATGGTAAAACAATGCCATTGTTGGTGTAGGAATCATCAAAAAATGTTTTTCTTTTTTATTTATAATATTTTCCATAAAAGCTTCATTGATAAGTGATTTATATTCTTTTATATATATTTGTGTTGGATCATTATCTAGTCTTAAGTAATATTTAGCATCTGAGAGGATCCTATGCGCTTCTTCTATATAGTCTTTTCTATTTTGGACCACCACCCCACCCCCTTTATCTGCTTAGCGTATCACAATATTTGTGTTATTTTTTAAAACCTCCAGAGCCTCTTTCTCTTGCTTAGAAATATTGTTCAAATTTCTTCCTTTATTAAAAACACGTGTATTTTTATTTATTTTCTTACAATTACTATTTCTTATATCCTTCATTCATAAAGGCGTTTAGATCCAAAAAAAGATCAAACGCATTTGCGTCCTGTGTCGGACAGAAATTTAAACCTTTACTTAAAATTTCTATTTCTGATTCAGATAAAATATATGAGGATAAATTAAATATTTTTATTGTTGGTATAGATATGCCTTCGGATTCTCCAAGTTCAATTTCCTTATTTTTATTTTTCTTTCTTCGATTTTTCCTTTCCTTCTTTTTTATTGTGTACCCTTTTCCTCTCGA
This sequence comes from Anomaloglossus baeobatrachus, assembly GCF_048569485.1. Lineage (NCBI taxonomy): Eukaryota > Metazoa > Chordata > Amphibia > Anura > Aromobatidae > Anomaloglossus > Anomaloglossus baeobatrachus. The sequence continues at coordinate 116,894,622 of NC_134362.1, read as the reverse complement.
TCAACTTGCCCTATTTTTCTTTTTTTTGCTCTTTGGTCTACTAATGGTACAAAATAATTTGTTATATGATTCCTTTGTACTGGGCTCTGGTTCTGAGCTAACTGGGAGCAGCTGATTACAGGGGGTAAAATCACTATCTCCGATGTACTTGGTCTTGTTGGACCTATTTCTAAAAAATAAATATTTGATGTTATTGATGAAGGTGATGGCGAAGGTGCTTGTAATACTGTGGTGAATATTAATGATGGTTCTGTCTCTTCATGTATTGTTAATTCAAGTATGTTTAAATCTATTTCAGTTTGATTTTGTTCGTCTACAAGTTCTGATATCTCCAATGGGGAAAAAACTGAATCTTGTGATGGTTGTAACGGGATGTTTTTTGTTATAATAATATTTGGTTCCAGAGGGGGACAATTTTCTATCAATACATTAGTCTCCTTTTTCTGTGTTTTCTTACCTGTTGTCTGGTCTTGTGGGGTGGAAGTATTTGGTAATATTTTGTTTTTAGTTTTTGATATAGCTCCTTCTTTATTACTTCCATATTTTATAGTAGATCTATCTGTAAATTCTATGTTTTTGGGGGGTTTTGAAGTGATGTTTAATTTTTCAGGTTTTTTTAATATTATCTGCTCCTTATTCTTATTTTTTGCTTTCTCATTTTCCCCACTTGGTTTCTCTAATGGTTTTTGAAATAGTTCTTTTTCTAGTGGTTTTATTTTAACTGTATCATAGTATCATAGTTTTCATAGTTTTTAAGGTTGAAGGGAGACTCTAAGTCCATCTAGTTCAACCCGTAGCCTAACATGTTGATCCAGAGGAAGGCAAAAAAAAAACCCCAATGTGGCAAACAAGTTCCAATGGGGAAAAAATTTCCGTCCTGACTCCACATCCGGCAATCAGACTAGTTCCCTGGATCAATACCCTGTCATAAAATCTAATATACATAACTGGTAATATTAAATTTTTCAAGAAAGGCATCCAGGCTCTGCTTAAATGTTAGTAGTGAATCACTCATTACAACATCATGCGGCAGAGAGTTCCATAGTCTCACTGCTCATACAGTAAAGAATCCTCGTCTGTGATTATGATTAAACCTTCTTTCCTCAAGACGTAGCGGATGCCCCCGTGTTCAAGTCGCAGGCCTAGGTGTAAAAAGATCTTTGGAAAGGTCTCTGTACTGTCCCCTCATATATTTATACATTGTGATTAGATCCCCCCTAAGCCTTCGTTTTTCCAAACTAAATAACCCCAAGTTTAATAACCTGTCTTGGTATTGCAGCCCCCCCATTCCTCTAATAATCTTGGTCGCTCTTCTCTGCACCCTCTCCAGTTCAGCTATGTCCTTCTTATATATCGGTGACCAGAATTGTACACAGTATTCTAAGTGCGGTCGCACTAGTGACTTGTACAGAGGTAGAACTATATTTTTTTCATGAACACTTATACCTCTTTTAATACATCCCATTATTTTATTAGCCCTGGCAGCAGTTGCCTGACACTGTCCACTAAAGTGAAGTTTACCATCCACCCATACACCCAAGTCTTTTTCTGTGTCTGTTTTACCCAGTGTTCTACAATTAAGTACATAATCATAAATGTTATTTCCTCTACCCAAGTGCATGACCTTACATTTATCTACATTAAACTTCAATTGCCACTTCTCAGCCCACTCCTCCAATTTACATAAATCTCCCTGTAATATAAAATTATCCTCCTCTGTATTGATTACCCTGCAGAGTTTAGTATCATCTGCAAATATTGAAATTCTACTCCGCATGCCCCCAACAAGGTCATTTATAAATATGTTGAAAAGAAGCGGGCCCAATACTGACTCCTGTGGTACCCCACTATGAACTGAGACCCAGTCCGAGTACGTACCATTAATAACCACCCTTTGTTTCCTATCACTGAGCCAGTTTTTAACCCAGTTACACATATTTTCCCCTATCCCCATTATTCTCATTTTATGTACCAACCTTTTGTGTGGCACCGTATCAAAAGCTTTTGAAAAGTCCATATAAACAACATCCACTGCATTTCCCTGGTCCAGGCTTGAACTTACCTCTTCATAAAAGCTGATCAAATTAGTTTGACAGGATCGATCCCTCATAAACCCATGTTGATACTCTGTCCTTTAGGTTATTTTTCTTGAGATACTCCAGTATAGCATCTCTCAAGAAACCCTCAAGGATTTTACCAACCGTAGAGGTTAAACTTACCGGCCTATAATTTCCCGGCTCAGTTTTTGTCCCCTTTTTGAATATTGGCACCACATTTGCTATGCGCCAGTCCTGCGGTACCGACCCTGTTATTAAGGAATCTGAGAAGATTAAAAATAATGGTCTATCTATCACAGAACTAAATTCCTGTAGTACTCTGGGGTGTATGCCATCCGGGCCCGGAGATTTGTCAACCTTAGTGATTTCGAGGCGGCGACATACTTCCTGCTGGGTTAAGCAGGTAATATTCAAGGGTGAATTTATGGTATCACTGGTCATGTCATCTGCCATGGCATTTTCTTGTATAAAAACCGTAGAAAAAAAGTCATTCAGCAGGTTGGCTTTACCCTCATCCCCTTCCACCATTTCACCAAGACTATTTTTAAGGGGGCCAACACTATCGCTTTTCAGTTTTTTACTGTTTATGTAGTTAAAGAATATTTTAGGATTATTTTTACTTTCTCTCGCAATGAGTCTCTCTGTCTCAAACTTAGCTAACTTAATTTGCTTTTTACATATTTTATTTAATTTTCTATAATTATATAATGCCTCATCACTACCTACCCTCTTTAATTCTTTTAAGGCTTTCTGTTTTTCTTTTATTGCTTCCCTTACAGCTCTATTTAGCCATAGGGGTTTCCTCCTATTTCTAGCATGTTTGTTTCCATAGGGTATATTTTCTCCACAAGCCCTATTCAGGATGCTCATAAAAGTCTCCCATTTGCTTTGTGTACTTTTATTACTTAGTACATCATCCCAGTTTATTGCACTAAGATCATCTCTCAACCGTTTAAAATTTGCTTTCCTGAAGTTTAGTGTCCTTGTAGCCCCTCTACTAGACATCTTACTAAAGAATACATGAAAACTTATTATTTTGTGATCACTATTCCCCAAGTAACCCCCAACGTGTATATTTGATATGCGGTCTGGCCTATTGGTTAGTACAAGGTCTAGTAGTGCTCCCCCTCTTGTGGGGTCCTGTACCATTTGTGAAAGGTAATTATCTTTCATTGTTATCAAAAATCTATTTCCTTTGCTGGAACTGCAAGTTTCTGTTCCCCAATTTATATCAGGATAGTTAAAGTCCCCCATAATAATTACCTCTCCGAGACTCGCTGCTTTATCAATTTGCTTTATGAGGAGATTCTCTACCTCTTCCATAATATTCGGCGTCTTATAACACACCCCTATCAGTATTTTATTATTCATTCTCCCCCCCTTATCTCCACCCATAGGGACTCTACATTCTCAGTACCCTCACATATGTTGTCACGCAGGATGGGTTTTAAGGATGATTTTACATATAGACACACACCTCCCCCTCGCTTATTTGTATGGTCATTCCTGAATAGGCTATAACCCTGTAAATTAACAGCCCAGTCATAGCTCTCATCCAGCCATGTCTCTGATATCCCCACTATATCATAATTTTCTTCCAACAATATTAATTCTAATTCCTCCACCTTATTTGTGAGGCTTCGGGCATTAGTGTACATGCACATTACGTATGACTCTGTACCTGTATTCCTGCTTACTGTATTAACTGTCCTAACCCTTCCCCCCGTACCACCCCCAATTTCATTACTTGTGCCCTGGTCACTATCTGCACTACATTCCCCTTCTATAAAGTAAATACCCTCGCCCCCCATTCCTAGTTTAAACACTCCTCCAACCTTCTAGCCATTTTCTGCCCCAGCAGAGCTGCACCTTCCCCATTAAGATGCAGCCCATCCCTAGCATAGAATCTGTAGCCAACTGAAAAGTCGGCCCAATTCTCCAGGAACCCAAAACCCTCTTTCCTACACCAATTCCTGAGCCACCTATTAACCTCCCTGATCTCTCTTTGCCTCTCTGGTGTGGCTCGTGGCACAGGTAGTATTTCCGAAAATACCACCTTTGAGGTCCATGCTTTAAGCTTACAACCTAATTCCCTGAAATCATCTTTAAGGACCTTCCACCTACCTCTAACTTTGTCATTTGTGCCAATGTGTACAATGACTGCTGGGTCTTCCCCAGCCCCTCCCAGTAATCTGTCAACCCGATCAGCGATGTGCCGAACTCGAGCGCCAGGAAGACAACACACTGTTCGGCGATCCCTGTCTTTGTGACAAATTGCCCTATCTGTCCCCCTAATAATTGAGTCCCCCACTACCAGTACCTGTCTTGCCTGCCCTGCACTCCTATTCCCCCCCTTACTGGAGCAGACACTCCTCTGGCGTTCAGAGGTCATGCCTTGCTGCAGCAATGCTACCCCTGTAATGACATCCCCCTCATCTGCCAAGTTTGCAAACCTATTGGGGTGTGTCAGTTCAGGACTAGCCTTCCTAGCACTTTTCCCTTTACCCCCCTTTCTAACTGTCACCCAGCTACCTACTTCTCTGTCCTGACGCTCCCTACTACGATCCTCCCCCACATCTGACCCAGCAAGCTGCTGCTCAGTGAGCAGCACACTCCTTTCCATATTGCTAATGCATCTCAGAGTTGCCAGCTGCTCATTTAGATCCAGTATCTGGGCTTCCAAATGTGCAACTTGCGCACATCTCGAACAACAGTATGCACCCTCGAACGGCTTTTCAAGGACTGCATACATGAAACAAGATGTACACTGGATCGCATTAGCAATAGTGGAGCACATTTTCTAATGGGGATAGCACTAAACAAATGTTAAGTAATTAAACAACTAAATACAAACAATTCTACTCACACTTACTTTTGCTCACACTTTGCTCACTCATGCTCACAATGAAGAAGACAGGCTAAAATTCGCAAGACTCCTTCCCTGGCTTTCAGAAGTCTTCCTTCCGGCTGTAACGGCCAAAACCCGGTTCTCCTTGAGCTCGCGGTGACTCTTCACTTATCCCAGAAGGCACTGGGAATATGCAAATTATCCTCGCAAGACTCCTTCCCTGGCTTGTATCCCGTCTAAATTTTTTTATTTTTATGTCCACCATATCATTTTCAAAAGTTTTTAATCTCCTAGTAATATCATTATTAATGAGATTAAAAAAATCAAGTGATTTATATTTTTCTAGTTCTTTTAGCTGTTTTTCACAGAGTTGCGCCGCTGTACTCGCTAGTCCATTGCACTTCTCAATCAACAGCCGCATCAAATTATATGAACAGTCATCCAGCAGATTATTCCATTTATCAGAGAATATCTTATCATCTGGAAAAGTACTATTAAAATGTATTTTCAGGCCATTTGGCTCAATGCCCTGATCAGTACAAATTTGTAAAAAATCAGCATCTATTTGATGCCTTATTTCCAATTTCATATGTTTTTCAAACTCGAAGAATAAACCTGTTATAGATTTTTTTTTATCTCAAGGTCTATCACGGGTTCCAAAAGTCCATTTGATCTCCCTTGGTCCGCTGCATTCTTAATCGACGCTAAAAGTTCCTTTCTCCTCACTGTCCTATTAGTATAGTATTCCATCTTTAAGACTGGCTGCTCGCTCCTTCACCGGTCCTGGGTGTTGGTTGTTTGTTTTTCCGCTGATGAGGAAGATTCCTCTCAGTCAAACTATGAAGTAAGGTGATTCCCTGCAGAGTATCTAATAAAAACCAAACACGCGGCGCCAATCTCAGCGCGTTATCAAAGCGGCTCTCTGGTGCCCTTTTTTTTACTGAAGTTTTATGCACTCACCTTTTGCCACAAAACTTCAGGCATATATGACTTTTCCAAAGTCTCCTTATCCGGGTCTGCTGCTTGCCTTGAATTGATCCTGTGTATGGTCCTGGCTCGGAATACCACAGGTGAAAAAGTTAAAAATGAAGTAAACCAATTCTGTAGTGGCCGCGCTCCCCGTAGTAATGATTTTAAAAACTCTTGTTCTCAAATGGAATTTATTACTCAAACATACGGAAATAAAAAACGGATACAACGCGTTTCGGCGGGAACAACCGCCTTCCTCAGGTATCTAAATAAAAATGCATCTCACATTATGGGGCGATTTGAGTCCTCATCAATTTTAAGTAAGCTGGAAAATATAAAGAAAATAGTTTTTTATAGGCGTTTTATAGATGACCTGATAACTGGGACTAGAAGTGCACCCAATGTAACTTTTTTCACAGGCTGAACAAGTGGCTTTATATACCACATGTGTGGTGGAGCAATTAATGAAAGAATTAATCCTATAGCTCATATTGTCAGTACCAATGACTGATTTAACTGTGTGCATAAATTTACATAGACCACAGCGGCTAGAACCGCATTTTTAGGAACCTGAGATACTAAGCCAGGTTTTCTTAGGTTTCTGGGCTGTATACATACTTGGTGCAATTATGTTACCCACTGTACATGCTCTCTTCGCCACTACATTGACCCCCTGCGAAAGGATGGAGTTCAGCACTGCATCCTGCCGGAGGAGGGGGAGAAATCGCAGAATTACCTCTTTAATATGGAAAAAATCCACACTATATGGAGTGGAAAAGGTGATCTTTTCTTTATATTTGGCAGATTTTTCAGAATCTTGTAGCAGACTAGGACGAGTTTTATTGTCTACAATAGATGATGCTCTATTGATGATCCGATTAGAATAACCTCTCTTTTTCAGTCTATGCTTGATGTGGACAGCCTCTCTAGAATAAGCTAGCTCGGAGGAACACAGTCTCTTAGCACGCAGGAGTTCCCCCACAGGTAGACTCTGTAATGTGTGGGGCATATGGCAACTCCCTGCATGAAGAGACGTGTTACCGCTGATCGGTTTCCTATAAAGTGTGGAATCAATGGTTCCAGTTATGGGGTTACCAAATAAATATATTAAAATTCTTTTCATGCTTGAGTAGTATATGTCTTGATAAACTATGTTTTAAAAACCCATTTTTTGCTCTATTTCTGTGCCCGTTCATACGAGCACGTAACGTCTGTGTCGTGCGTACCACATACTGTAGCCCACAGCTACAGTCGATAATATAAATAATATAATCGCTATCTCAACTCAGATTTTGTTTTATTTTAATTAATTTGCCTGTACTTTTACTTGTAATCTGTTTTGCTCCATGGTTTATAATTCCACACGTATGACATTTCCTAGAACTACATCTAAAAACTCCAATCACCTGATCTTCATTTTTTTCTATCCTTGCTGATTTTTTTTTATTTTCTCTTAATCTACTTGGGGCTATTAAGCGTTTTATTGTTTTCCCCCTCCTAAATGTTATATTTGGTTCCTCAGGCAAATATTTTCCCAAAATCAGATCCCGTTTTAGAATATACCAATATTTTTTCAGAATCATACGTATCATCTTATTCCCTCTATTATAGGTCGTAATAAAATTAAATTTCCACCTGCCTCTTTCTCTGTCATTTGTTTTTTTACACATCACCTCATTTTTTTCCCCTTCTTTCTTACCCAAAAAATCCTCCTGTTTTTTTCCTCTGTTTTTTTCATATGCGGCATGAACCAATTTTTTGGGATATTTCTTTTCCTTAAATCTTTTCTTTAAAATATCAGCCTGGGTTTCATAGTCTTTATCTTCAGTACAGTTTTTCCTGATGCGAAAGAACTGACTGTATGGAATGTTTTCTTTCCATTTTTTATAATGGGCACTTCTGAAATCCAAAAATCCGTTGGAATCAACTTTCTTAAAATGCGTTTTTGTGATGATACCAGTCCCCTTATGGCTAATTTCCAAATCTAAAAACACTATTTTTTAATTATTTATTTCTGAAGTAAATGAAATACCCCAATCGTTTTTATTCAACGTATTTATCATTTCTATTGCTTCTGCTTTTGTACCATTCCAGATAATTATCAGGTCATCTATAAAACGCCTATAAAAAACTATTTTCTTTATATTTTCCAGCTTACTTAAAATTGATGAGGACTCAAATCGCCCCATAATGTGAGATGCATTTTTATTTAGATACCTGAGGAAGGCGGTTGTTCCCGCCGAAACGCGTTGTATCCGTTTTTTATTTCCGTATGTTTGAGTAATAAATTCCATTTGAGAACAAGAGTTTTTAAAATCATTACTACGGGGAGCGCGGCCACTACAGAATTGGTTTACTTCATTTTTAACTTTTTCACCTGTGGTATTCCGAGCCAGGACCATACACAGGATCAATTCAAGGCAAGCAGCAGACCCGGATAAGGAGACTTTGGAAAAGTCATATATGCCTGAAGTTTTGTGGCAAAAGGTGAGTGCATAAAACTTCAGTAAAAAAAAGGGCACCAGAGAGCCGCTTTGATAACGCGCTGAGATTGGCGCCGCGTGTTTGGTTTTTATTAGATACTCTGCAGGGAATCACCTTACTTCATAGTTTGACTGAGAGGAATCTTCCTCATCAGCGGAAAAACAAACAACCAACACCCAGGACCGGTGAAGGAGCGAGCAGCCAGTCTTAAAGATGGAATACTATACTAATAGGACAGTGAGGAGAAAGGAACTTTTAGCGTCGATTAAGAATGCAGCGGACCAAGGGAGATCAAATGGACTTTTGGAACCCGTGATAGACCTTGAGATAAAAAAAAATCTATAACAGGTTTATTCTTCGAGTTTGAAAAACATATGAAATTGGAAATAAGGCATCAAATAGATGCTGATTTTTTACAAATTTGTACTGATCAGGGCATTGAGCCAAATGGCCTGAAAATACATTTTAATAGTACTTTTCCAGATGATAAGATATTCTCTGATAAATGGAATAATCTGCTGGATGACTGTTCATATAATTTGATGCGGCTGTTGATTGAGAAGTGCAATGGACTAGCGAGTACAGCGGCGCAACTCTGTGAAAAACAGCTAAAAGAACTAGAAAAATATAAATCACTTGATTTTTTTAATCTCATTAATAATGATATTACTAGGAGATTAAAAACTTTTGAAAATGATATGGTGGACATAAAAATAAAAAAATTTAGACGGGATACAAGCCAGGGAAGGAGTCTTGCGAGGATAATTTGCATATTCCCAGTGCCTTCTGGGATAAGTGAAGAGTCACCGCGAGCTCAAGGAGAACCGGGTTTTGGCCGTTACAGCCGGAAGGAAGACTTCTGAAAGCCAGGGAAGGAGTCTTGCGAATTTTAGCCTGTCTTCTTCATTGTGAGCATGAGTGAGCAAAGTGTGAGCAAAAGTAAGTGTGAGTAGAATTGTTTGTATTTAGTTGTTTAATTACTTAACATTTGTTTAGTGCTATCCCCATTAGAAAATGTGCTCCACTATTGCTAATGCGATCCAGTGTACATCTTGTTTCATGTATGCAGTCCTTGAAAAGCCGTTCGAGGGTGCATACTGTTGTTCGAGATGTGCGCAAGTTGCACATTTGGAAGCCCAGATACTGGATCTAAATGAGCAGCTGGCAACTCTGAGATGCATTAGCAATATGGAAAGGAGTGTGCTGCTCACTGAGCAGCAGCTTGCTGGGTCAGATGTGGGGGAGGATCGTAGTAGGGAGCGTCAGGACAGAGAAGTAGGTAGCTGGGTGACAGTTAGAAAGGGGGGTAAAGGGAAAAGTGCTAGGAAGGCTAGTCCTGAACTGACACACCCCAATAGGTTTGCAAACTTGGCAGATGAGGGGGATGTCATTACAGGGGTAGCATTGCTGCAGCAAGGCATGACCTCTGAACGCCAGAGGAGTGTCTGCTCCAGTAAGGGGGGGAATAGGAGTGCAGGGCAGGCAAGACAGGTACTGGTAGTGGGGGACTCAATTATTAGGGGGACAGATAGGGCAATTTGTCACAAAGACAGGGATCGCCGAACAGTGTGTTGTCTTCCTGGCGCTCGAGTTCGGCACATCGCTGATCGGGTTGACAGATTACTGGGAGGGGCTGGGGAGGACCCAGCAGTCATTGTACACATTGGCACAAATGACAAAGTTAGAGGTAGGTGGAAGGTCCTTAAAGATGATTTCAGGGAATTAGGTTGTAAGCTTAAAGCATGGACCTCAAAGGTGGTATTTTCGGAAATACTACCTGTGCCACGAGCCACACCAGAGAGGCAAAGAGAGATCAGGGAGGTTAACAGGTGGCTCAGGAATTGGTGTAGGAAGGAGGGTTTTGGGTTCCTGGAGAATTGGGCCGACTTTTCAGTTGGCTACAGATTCTATGCTAGGGATGGGCTGCATCTTAATGGGGAAGGTGCAGCTCTGCTGGGGCAGAAAATGGCTAGAAGGTTGGAGGAGTGTTTAAACTAGGAATGGGGGGCGAGGGTATTTACTTTATAGAAGGGGAATGTAGTGCAGATAGTGACCAGGGCACAAGTAATGAAATTGGGGGTGGTACGGGGGGAAGGGTTAGGACAGTTAATACAGTAAGCAGGAATACAGGTACAGAGTCATATGTAATGTGCATGTACACTAATGCCCGAAGCCTCACAAATAAGGTGGAGGAATTAGAATTAATATTGTTGGAAGAAAATTATGATATAGTGGGGATATCAGAGACATGGCTGGATGAGAGCTATGACTGGGCTGTTAATTTACAGGGTTATAGCCTATTCAGGAATGACCATACAAATAAGCGAGGGGGAGGTGTGTGTCTATATGTAAAATCATCCTTAAAACCCATCCTGCGTGACAACATATGTGAGGGTACTGAGAATGTAGAGTCCCTATGGGTGGAGATAAGGGGGGGAGAATGAATAATAAAATACTGATAGGGGTGTGTTATAAGACGCCGAATATTATGGAAGAGGTAGAGAATCTCCTCATAAAGCAAATTGATAAAGCAGCGAGTCTCGGAGAGGTAATTATTATGGGGGACTTTAACTATCCTGATATAAATTGGGGAACAGAAACTTGCAGTTCCAGCAAAGGAAATAGATTTTTGATAACAATGAAAGATAATTACCTTTCACAAATGGTACAGGACCCCACAAGAGGGGGAGCACTACTAGACCTTGTACTAACCAATAGGCCAGACCGCATATCAAATATACACGTTGGGGGTTACTTGGGGAATAGTGATCACAAAATAATAAGTTTTCATGTATTCTTTAGTAAGATGTCTAGTAGAGGGGCTACAAGGACACTAAACTTCAGGAAAGCAAATTTTAAACGGTTGAGAGATGATCTTAGTGCAATAAACTGGGATGATGTACTAAGTAATAAAAGTACACAAAGCAAATGGGAGACTTTTATGAGCATCCTGAATAGGGCTTGTGGAGAAAATATACCCTATGGAAACAAACATGCTAGAAATAGGAGGAAACCCCTATGGCTAAATAGAGCTGTAAGGGAAGCAATTAAAGAAAAACAGAAAGCCTTAAAAGAATTAAAGAGGGTAGGTAGTGATGAGGCATTATATAATTATAGAAAATTAAATAAAATGTGTAAAAAGCAAATTAAGTTAGCTAAGTTTGAGACAGAGAGACTCATTGCGAGAGAAAGTAAAAATAATCCTAAAATATTCTTTAACTACATAAACAGTAAAAAACTGAAAAGCGATAGTGTTGGCCCCCTTAAAAATAGTCTTGGTGAAATGGTGGAAGGGGATGAGGGTAAAGCCAACCTGCTGAATGACTTTTTTTCTACGGTTTTTATACAAGAAAATGCCATGGCAGATGACATGACCAGTGATACCATAAATTCACCCTTGAATATTACCTGCTTAACCCAGCAGGAAGTATGCCGCCGCCTCGAAATCACTAAGGTTGACAAATCTCCGGGCCCGGATGGCATACACCCCAGAGTACTACAGGAATTGAGTTCTGTGATAGATAGACCATTATTTTTAATCTTCTCAGATTCCTTAATAACAGGGTCGGTACCGCAGGACTGGCGCATAGCAAATGTGGTGCCAATATTCAAAAAGGGGACAAAAACTGAGCCGGGAAATTATAGGCCGGTAAGTTTAACCTCTACGGTTGGTAAAATCCTTGAGGGTTTCTTGAGAGATGCTATACTGGAGTATCTCAAGAAAAATAACCTAAAGGACAGAGTATCAACATGGGTTTATGAGGGATCGATCCTGTCAAACTAATTTGATCAGCTTTTATGAAGAGGTAAGTTCAAGCCTGGACCAGGGAAATGCAGTGGATGTTGTTTATATGGACTTTTCAAAAGCTTTTGATACGGTGCCACACAAAAGGTTGGTACATAAAATGAGAATAATGGGGATAGGGGAAAATATGTGTAACTGGGTTAAAAACTGGCTCAGTGATAGGAAACAAAGGGTGGTTATTAATGGTACGTACTCGGACTGGGTCTCAGTTCATAGTGGGGTACCACAGGAGTCAGTATTGGGCCCGCTTCTTTTCAACATATTTATAAATGACCTTGTTGGGGGCATGCGGAGTAGAATTTCAATATTTGCAGATGATACTAAACTCTGCAGGGTAATCAATACAGAGGAGGATAATTTTATATTACAGGGAGATTTATGTAAATTGGAGGAGTGGGCTGAGAAGTGGCAATTGAAGTTTAATGTAGATAAATGTAAGGTCATGCACTTGGGTAGAGGAAATAACATTTATGATTATGTACTTAATTGTAGAACACTGGGTAAAACAGACACAGAAAAAGACTTGGGTGTATGGGTGGATGGTAAACTTCACTTTAGTGGACAGTGTCAGGCAACTGCTGCCAGGGCTAATAAAATAATGGGATGTATTAAAAGAGGTATGTGTTCATGAAAAAAATATAGTTCTACCTCTGTACAAGTCACTAGTGCGACCGCACTTAGAATACTGTGTACAATTCTGGTCACCGATATATAAGAAGGACATAGCTGAACTGGAGAGGGTGCAGAGAAGAGCGACCAAGATTATTAGAGGAATGGGGGGGCTGCAATACCAAGACAGGTTATTAAACTTGGGGTTAGTTTGGAAAAACGAAGGCTTAGGGGGGATCTAATCACAATGTATAAATATATGAGGGGACAGTACAGAGACCTTTCCAAAGATCTTTTTACACCTAGGCCTGCGACTTGAACACGGGGGCATCCGCTACGTCTTGAGGAAAGAAGGTTTAATCATAATCACAGACGAGGATTCTTTACTGTATGAGCAGTGAGACTAATGGAACTCTCTGCCGCATGATGTTGTAATGAGTGATTCACTACTAACATTTAAGCAGAGCCTGGATGCCTTTCTTGAAAAATTTAATATTACCAGTTATGTATATTAGATTTTATGACAGGGTATTGATCCAGGGAACTAGTCTGATTGCCGGATGTGGAGTCAGGACGGAAATTTTTTCCCCATTGGAACTTGTTTGCCACATTGGGGTTTTTTTTTTGCCTTCCTCTGGATCAACATGTTAGGCTACGGGTTGAACTAGATGGACTTAGAGTCTCCCTTCAACCTTAAAAACTATGAAAACTATGATACTATGATACAGTTAAAATAAAATCACTAGAAAAAGAACTATTTCAAAAACCATTAGAGAAACCAAGTGGGGAAAATGAGAAAGCAAAAAATAAGAATAAGGAGCAGATAATATTAAAAAAACCTGAAAAATTAAACATCACTTCAAAACCCCCCAAAAACATAGAATTTACAGATAGATCTACTATAAAATATGGAAGTAATAAAGAAGGAGCTATATCAAAAACTAAAAACAAAATATTACCAAATACTTCCACCCCACAAGACCAGACAACAGGTAAGAAAACACAGAAAAAGGAGACTAATGTATTGATAGAAAATTGTCCCCCTCTGGAACCAAATATTATTATAACAAAAAACATCCCGTTACAACCATCACAAGATTCAGTTTTTTCCCCATTGGAGATATCAGAACTTGTAGACGAACAAAATCAAACTGAAATAGATTTAAACATACTTGAATTAACAATACATGAAGAGACAGAACCATCATTAATATTCACCACAGTATTACAAGCACCTTCGCCATCACCTTCATCAATAACATCAAATATTTATTTTTTAGAAATAGGTCCAACAAGACCAAGTACATCGGAGATAGTGATTTTACCCCCTGTAATCAGCTGCTCCCAGTTAGCTCAGAACCTGAGCCCAGTACAAAGGAATCATATAACAAATTATTTTGTACCATTAGTAGACCAAAGAGCAAAAAAAAGAAAAATAGGGCAAGTTGATCGAGAGGAAAAGGGTACACAATAAAAAAGAAGGAAAGGAAAAATCGAAGAAAGAAAAATAAAAATAAGGAAATTGAACTTGGAGAATCCGAAGGCATATCTATACCAACAATAAAAATATTTAATTTATCCTCATATATTTTATCTGAATCAGAAATAGAAATTTTAAGTAAAGGTTTAAATTTCTGTCCGACACAGGACGCAAATGCGTTTGATCTTTTTTTGGATCTAAACGCCTTTATGAATGAAGGATATAAGAAATAGTAATTGTAAGAAAATAAATAAAAATACACGTGTTTTTAATAAAGGAAGAAATTTGAACAATATTTCTAAGCAAGAGAAAGAGGCTCTGGAGGTTTTAAAAAATAACACAAATATTGTGATACGCTAAGCAGATAAAGGGGGTGGGGTGGTGGTCCAAAATAGAAAAGACTATATAGAAGAAGCGCATAGGATCCTCTCAGATGCTAAATATTACTTAAGACTAGATAATGATCCAACACAAATATATATAAAAGAATATAAATCACTTATCAATGAAGCTTTTATGGAAAATATTATAAATAAAAAAGAAAAACATTTTTTGATGATTCCTACACCAACAATGGCATTGTTTTACCATCTGCCAAAAGTACATAAAGATCCTGTTAACCCTCCAGGAAGACCAATAATATCTGGAATTGGCTCCTTAACTACAAATTTATCTCACTATATAGACCTTTTTGTACAGGACATTGTTAAATCCTTACCATCATATCTAAAAGATTCCACACAATTAATCAATGATCTCAGAACTATCGAATGGCAAGAACATTTTTATTTTATTACCATGGATGTTAATGCATTATATTCCAATATAGATCATGATCGAGGGATTAATGCGGTAGATTATTATCTCACAAAGATGGGGCTTGCAATTAAACAAAATAATTTTTTGTTGAATGGTTTAGGGTTTATTTTAAGACATAATGTATTTGATTTTGAAGGGTCACTATACCTACAACGGCACGGGACCGCGATGGGGACTCAGGTCGCACCAAGTTTCGCAAATCTTTTTATGGGGCGATTTGAGTCCTCATCAATTTTAAGTAAGCTGGAAAATATAAAGAAAATAGTTTTTTATAGGCGTTTTATAGATGACCTGATAATTATCTGGAATGGTACAAAAGCAGAAGCAATAGAAATGATAAATACGTTGAATAAAAACGATTGGGATATTTCATTTACTTCAGAAATAAATAATGAAAAAATAGTGTTTTTAGATTTGGAAATTAGCCATAAGGGGACTGGTATCATCACAAAAACGCATTTTAAGAAAGTTGATTCCAACGGATTTTTGGATTTCAGAAGTGCCCATTATAAAAAATGGAAAGAAAACATTCCATACAGTCAGTTCTTTCGCATCAGGAAAAACTGTACTGAAGATAAAGACTATTAAACCCAGGCTGATATTTTAAAGAAAAGATTTAAGGAAAAGAAATATCCCAAAAAATTGGTTCATGCCGTATATGAAAAAAACAGAGGAAAAAAACAGGAGGATTTTTTGGGTAAGAAAGAAGGGGAAAAAAATGAGGTGATGTGTAAAAAAACAAATGACAGAGAAGGAGGCAGGTGGAAATTTAATTTTATTACGACCTATAATAGAGGGAATAAGATGATACGTATGATTCTGAAAAAATATTGGTATATTCTAAAACGGGATCTGATTTTGGGAAAATATTTGCCTGAGGAACCAAATATAACATTTAGGAGGGGGAAAACAATAAAACGCTTAATAGCCCCAAGTAGATTAAGAGAAAATTAAAAAAAATCAGCAAGGATAGAAAAAAATGAAGATCAGGTGATTGGAGTTTTTAGATGTAGTTCTAGGAAATGTCATACGTGTGGAATTATAAACCATGGAGCAAAACAGATTACAAGTAAAAGTACAGGCAAATTAATTAAAATAAAACAAAATCTGAGTTGCGATAGCGATTATATTTATATTATCGACTGTAGCTGTGGGCTACAGTATGTGGGACGCACGACACAGACGTTACGTGCTCGTATGAACGGGCACAGAAATAGAGCAAAAAATGGGTTTTTAAAACATAGTTTATCAAGACATATACTACTCAAGCATGAAAAGAATTTTAATATAAGGGTGACACCTCTAGAACAGATACCTATGGAAACGATCAATAGAAATTCTTTGCTCAATCGCAAAGAAACATATTGGATTTACCGCCTTCAAACATTGCATCCTAATGGCCTTAATGATATTGTGGAAAGAATATAGTATACATCCCTGTCTAAATATAATGAAAAAGAAAAAAAAAAAATAATAAGATTTTAAATTTGTTTTTTAAAGAATTTTTATCTATTTTTTTTTTGTACTACCTTTTATTTGATAAATCTTATTGATAGTAATTTTATTGATAAATGCTTAGTGTTTTTAGTTTTATGATTCTTTTAAGTGATTTGTTGTTTGTGGATTTGTTTTTAATGAACCACTAGAGTTGAAGTGAACTAAGAAACTGATTATACAGCTGTGGTTATATCCACACCCTTATTTGAATACCAGGTAAATTGTATTTATTTTTTTATCTATAAAGTAGAGTGAGATGCATTTTTATTTAGATACCTGAGGAAGGCGGTTGTTCCCGCCGAAACGCGTTGTATCCGTTTTTTATTTCCGTATGTTTGAGTAATAAAATCCATTTGAGGACAAGAGTTTTTAAAATCATTACTACGGGGAGCGCGGCCACTACAGAATTGGTTTACTTCATTTTTAACTTTTTCACCTGTGGTAATCCGAGCCAGGACCATACACAGGATCAATTCAAGGCAAGCAGCAGACCCGGATAAGGAGACTTTGGAAAAGTCATATATGCCTGAAGTTTTGTGGCAAAAGGTGAGTGCATAAAACTTCAGTAAAAAAAAGGGCACCAGAGACATACAATTTCAACGCATAGGGGCTCTTTACACGTTTAATTTTCTTTACACGTTTACATTTCCTTTCTTCACACATTCATTTGCCTATATGTGTGATTTTTTTGGACACAATGTTACTGTGATTATATATTTAAATATTAGAAGAAACCGGAATATTGACCTTTTGGAATTTTTTCACATTGGAATTTTTTTCACATTGATATTTTTTACCAGATAAAGCTGCACTTTCCCCAGACCATTTAACATGGACACTTCCACTTTTCTAGAGAATGAGGAAGAAACACTTCTACTAATGATGAAGTTTGTGAGGAGGATGATGTATTATTACCAGAAACAGATGAAGCCACCATCATTCCTTTACATCTGGATTTAAAGGAGCAAATTGCTATCACCAATTTGCAAGATTTAAGTGAATCCTGCTCTACTTTGCCCAAACCACCCCCTTTTAACATCAAGAATCCGTATTTCTATCCTGTGGCCTCTAGGGTGCCTGTCATGGACACCTACCAGGACCTTATTGAAACTGAGGTTAGACAAATCCTCATGTCCACATCCAATATCCAAGACAATTTGTGCGTACAGGAGAGGAGCGCACTTAGAGCACTGAAAGACAACGGACACATTGTCATTCGGAAAGCGGACAAAGGAGGTTTGGTCGTGGTGTTAGACAGTGTATTATATGAAAGGGATATTAATTCGATTTTAGAGGATACCACCACCTATAGACACTTACCTGGTGATCCCACACCAACTTTCCATGTTAAACTGCAGAAACTACTGTCACAAGGACTTGAGTGGGCTATAATCAATAAAAAGACTCATGATTATCTTCTGGTAGATAAACCTTTATGTCCTATTTTTCAGGGACTACCTAAGATACATAAGGGTGTTTTCCCTCCCCTCTTAAGGCCCATAGTGGCTAGTACAGGCTCTTTGACCAATAACCTCAGTGATTGGTTGGATAATATCCTCCAACCACTTATGAAACGTACAATAGGTTATATAAGGGACACCAAGAGCCTATTACAAAATTTGGAGAGAATGAAATGGACAGCCAACTCATTCTGGATAGCCAGTGATGTGGTATCATTATACCCCAGCATTCCCCATGATGAGGCTTTGCAAGCCTTATTTTTTTCATTTGGAAAAATACAGCTCATTGGAGGACCACTTTAAGGAATATGTCCTCATGACCACTGGTTTCCTTTTGAGACCTAATTATTTTCAATTTGATGGCACCTATTATCTACAAACTTCTGGATGCCCTATGGGTGCCAGTTTTTTATGCGCCTTAGCCAATATTTACATGGCATACTGGGAGGAGCAGTATATTCATACTGATAGTAACCTGTTACGAGGGGGACCCGGGGAAGCGTGCCAAGATGGGGAATGGACAGCTTCCGCCGGTCAAGGTCCACTGTGCGGTGTAAGGGACCGCTGCTATGGTGGGTGAAGAGTGAGCGGGTTGCTGCTAGCGATCGTCTGGAATGTCACAGACGATCTATGTACACCGGTCTGCGCTAACCCGTGTGGGTTGTATGGCAGGGATCACACGGCTCGGTGTACCTGTTGAACGGGGAAGCACAGAGGTGCCCACGCACGTGTGCCAGTGGAAGTCACGAGAATATGGCACGAGGGTAGCACAGAGGTGCCCACGCACGTGTGCTTTCAATAACCAGGTGAGTCCAGTGGAGACTCGAGGAGCTCACCTGGGACAGGAACACGGCCTGTAGAAGGAGCTACTGCCGGAGCAGCAAGGCAGGGACACGGCCTGCAAACCAGGTGCTGCCTAAGCAGCAAGGGCCAAGCCCACAGAAGAAGATAATGCCTGAGCAGTGGCGTGGCAGCACGCTGCCAGACATCCAAACATAGAAGGACGGTCGCGCGCCGCCATGATGGCAGGAGGAGCTTTTAAGGAGGTGTAGCTCCAGCCAAGGGCGGGCGCGAGGCGGAGATGACGGACTTGACCCAATCAGGATCCACGACATCCCAGCCTGGCCAGTCAGGATTCACCACGTCACCAGCCTTGTCATCAAGCCGTGTGACGTCAGTGGGCGAATCAGGATCCACCAAGCATAGCACATGCTCACCCTCCTGTCTCTGGGAAATAGAGGCGGGATCCTCGGTCTCACAATGTGTAGAGATAACGGGAGTCTCACTGCTTCCCTGAGCAGCAAATCTCTGCACATTGCGCAACCTCACAGACCTTCGAGGCTGCTGAGCAGGAGGAGCTGTGGCAGGCAAGGAATGGGAGACCGCCTCATTTCTTGCAACAGGAGTACCACTAGGTGTCACCCTTGTGCTGCCTCTCTGAGGAGGTTTCTCCTGCACTCTGCGCAGTCTGGCAGACCTTCGGCGCTGCGGAGCAGGAGCGCTCGTGGCAGGCAAGGAGACTGTCTCATTCCTTGCCACAGGAGAGCCACGAGGTGTAACAGTAACCCCTTTCTAAATCAAATCTCCTGGTATGCCAGGTGTATTGACGATCAGTTGTTAATATGTAACACTCATGACCAAGGCACATGTCAAGAATTTTCTGATTCCCTAAGTGCGTATTTTAACAATAATAGTCTGAATTTAAAATTTACAGTGAATGTTTATACACAACGGGCACCATTCTTAGATATTCAACTATTTGGTAACCCCATAACTGGAACCATTGATTCCACATTTTATAGGAAACCGATCAGCGGTAACACGTCTCTTCACGCAGGGAGTTGCCATATGCCCCACACATTACAGAGTCTACCTGTGGGGGAACTCCTGCGTGCTAAGAGACTGTGTTCCTCCGAGCTATCTTATTCCAGAGAGGCTGTCCACATCAAGCATAGACTGAAAAAAAGAGGTTATTCTAATCGGATCATCAATAGAGCATCATCTATTGTAGACAATAAAACTCGTCCTAGTCTGCTACAAGATTCTGAAAAATCTGAAAAATCTGCCAAATATAAAGAAAAGATCACCTTTTCCACTCCATATAGTGTGGATTTTTTCCATATTAAAGAGGTAATTCTGCGATTTCTCCCCCTCCTCCGGCAGGATGCAGTGCTGAACTCTATCCTTTCGCAGGGGGTCAATGTAGTGGCGAAGAGAGCATGTACAGTGGGTAACATAATTGCACCAAGTATGTATACAGCCCAGAAACCTAAGAAAACCTGGCTTAGTATCTCAGGTTCCTATAAATGCGGTTCTAGCTGCTGTGGTCTACGTAAATTTATGCACACAGTTAAGGCAGTCATTGGTACTTACAATATGAGCTATAGGATCAATTCTTTCATTAATTGCTCCACCACACACATATATAAAGCCACTTGTTCTGCCTGTGAAAAAAGTTACATTGGGTGCACTTCTAGACCCCTGAGAACTAGAATATCTGCGCATACTAGTGTTGTACAAACTCAGGATCTGAATGCTTCTAGCAGGCTTCCATCGCAAAGACGCTCCCTATCGGGTCTTACCAAGGACTTCATAGATCACCATTCGGGTGATACTTCTTTTCTTACGGTTTCGGGCATTGAATATGTCCCAAAACCGCCCCGAGGTGGGGATTGGTTTCAAGCGCTATTATATACTGAAGCAGAATGGATCCTTAGACTAAATACCAGGTACCCGGGAGGTCTGAACTATCGTTCAGAGCTGCGTTATATTTTTTGAGTGCCTGGTATGATTTCCGTTGTTGAACAATTCTATGATTGTGTGGCGCCCTGGCCTAGCCAGGTCGTCACAGATAACACACAAACATCCCACCCCCATTAGACAGGGACACCAGCCAAACACAAAACCCTTATTGCCTCCCTCCAGGGACTAATGTCCACACCAGTTGTGGCGGAGCTAAGCGGTTGGCTCCACCCACCGAGGAGTTCACATGCCTGGAGGCGGGAAAAGTGTCAGTTGAGTGAAGGAGTTGAGTTTAGGAGGTTGAAGTGAGAGGAGTGAACACTTGGGTGTCTGGGTTTGTGGCCCAGGCACTGACAGCAAGGTTGGCAGATGGTGGTGGCCGTCTGCAGGAGTGGTGGAGCAACTCGGAACCGTAGGACCGGGGTCGGGCGACGGCCCACCGGTACCGACCCGGGAGCGAAGTGAAGCCAGCACACACAGGCAAGGCCATCGGACCCCGACCAGGATTGGAGCCGCCGACAATAGTCAGATCCGAATATGACTGGAACCCCAGGGGTTTCATAACAGCAAAAGTCCCGATTGAAGGCAACCGCCCATACCATGAGGGTATACAGCTACCGCCAAAGGCTAGAGACCCAAGGGCCAGCGCCTGCGGGCAAACGGGCTCCTCCGGTACCCATACACCGGTTAGCGGACTACCGTTGGGGATCCATAGTAATCAACCGAGAACATCAAGGTGCAGGGAAAGACAGCCGCCATCGCCTGTCCGGAGAGAGACACTGCAGCCGGCTGCGGGACCCGTCCATCCAGCCATTTGGTTTACCGAGGACTTTGTACCTTTTTTGCTGAGTCAGTACAGCCGTGCCATCCGGCACCGCGCCGCGCTGTCCCTGCAACCCTGCACCTCACCAACCCTGCCTCCCTGTCACATCATCGGGCCCCGGGACCACTGTCCCCTACCCACGGAGGGGAAAAACAACATCCCAGCTGCTCCCTGCCATCGCTCCCGGGATCCTCGTCATCAGCAGCGGTGGTGCCCATCTTCACCATGACCCGTGGGTGGCGTCACGGACTAAATCCCTCAAACCAACCACCCCTTTCACTCACGGGCGAGGAGCGCTGCTCGAGTCCCCAGATCTGTCCCACCGCTCGAGCCACCGAGCAGCAGCAGCCGCAGCAGCGCCGGACCCGAGCGTTAGCGAGCGCAGTGCAGTGGCATCCTCCCCACCCGCGACAACTTGGCGTCATGAACAGGATTGAACCCATCTACTTACCAGTAGAAGTGCGCCTTGTGATCTCCGCCGGTGGTGTCCGGCCGAAAATTTTGAAGCGCCGCCATCTTGGCGCGAAAATCTCCCGCTCGAGCATCTTCTCCGAGCAGGGAAGGCGCGAAAGCGAAGCCCCGCCCCCAACAAATGGAAGTGCTGAAGAGAACCAAGGGGGGGCGGGTGTGTGTCTGCCTAATGTAGCCGAGGCTATAAAAGCGGGGACGCCAGGACTCTGCAAACAATTGGTTCCTGGAACACGGCCACGCATGATGTCCCGTCTGTCCGGCACCGCGGAAATCCCCGAGCCCACGCCAGGAACAGCGGCGTGGGTGGAAGCCCGGACCGCACAGATGTGCTGCCGCCTTCAAGCCCAGGTCCGGTTCTTGATGGAGCGTTGGGTGGCTGAGATGGAGGAAGTGGCGGCGGCCGTGCGGAGACGCGAGGTGGAGGCAGAGTTGGAGGAGCGGGTAAGCGACCCACGCCCCTGTGTCCGAGAAGGACCGGCCGCTGTGGCTGAGGGGCCCGGCCTGCGCCCGCTCACCGTCCTGCTTCCCCCGCCATCCATACCGGCTGCTGTCGCCCCTCCGCTTGGTCCGCTATCCCCAACACCGGTAGCGGAAGCCAACCCGTCCTCCCTAGAGGACAGGCCTGGGGGCGTTGTTCGGGAACGGCCTGCATCCCTCCCACTACCGTGGAAGGCCCCGCAGGAAGTAGCCATCCGTGATGAGAAGCCGTTGACCGCGGAAGTGGCCGCACCCGAGACCGTCCCGGCTCCGGCAGTCCGCCCAGCCGTGAAAGAGCCAGCCGCTGCCGGCCCAAAGGCCCAACTGGTGAGGCTAACTGACCCTGAATTCCCCGCCTCGGCTGAGGCTGCGCTGGGCCGCTACTGCCAAGCAGCAGTACAGGCCACGACACCGCAGGACCCCCACAAAAGAGAACCGGTAGTGGCCGGTGTGGGCACGGTTCAGCGGGGCCCGACCCGGGCGCAGGGGTCTGCCAACACCCCTTACTGGGACAGGGAACCAAACCCGTTGGGCTGGGAGATTGCTGTCAGGGAGCAGCAGAGGGCCGAAGTGATGGCGAGGGTGATCATAGAGAAGGATGCACTCCGCCATGCAACCTTTCGGGTGCGGGACCTGGTGTACGAGGGCCAGGTCCAGCAGTTTGACCAACGGAGTGGGTTCGGCTTCATCTATGAGCCGGGCCTGAAAGCCGAAGTATTCGTGGCTCGCCGCGATGTCAATTCGCACCTCCCCATGGGCCATCCAGGTTGTGATCTGTTGCCAGGTGACCTGGTGACTTACACCCGCCATTGTGGGGAGAGGGGCTGGTTCGCCCTGAACGTCAAGCAGAGGAAGAGCCGCAGTGAACAGATGCGGCCCCAGCCCCCTCCACCTCCACCAAGCCATCCAGATGTGGAGCTGGAAGAGGTCTCAGAGGAGTACAACCTCAAGTAGTGGCAGCGGTCCGCCGTTGCAAGCAGTTGTTCCCCGTTGGGACCCTCAGCAGTTTAAATGAATGACCTTAATCAACCGTGTTCTTCATCTGATTGTCTACATGATTATTCCGGCCGTTGCCGGCAAGTTGTCCCCGGAGGGACCCTGTGTGCTTTTACCCCCTGCATGAGAGACTACTCATGGACATGGCCGAGAACTGGCAGGCCACCCATGAACTTGTGGGCTTGTAAATAAGTTGAGGGGTGATTTTCCGTCGGAGCCGCCTCCGGAGAGGCAGATTGGAGGAAGGGCCCGCAGCAGAGCAGGCTGGGGCCCGGCCACCACCAGGACCGGTGGCCATCCTCCGGGGGTCAGGGGTCCCCCAAGGATGTGGGGTCCCCTGAAGTGACAGCCGGGTGCGAGTAACCGTACCCGTTCCCGCTCGGGCAGCCTGAACCTGGACTGGGGTCAAGGGGTGCTGCCCACTTCTTAGGGGCAGCATCAAGGCTAGGTTGCTTGGGTGGGAGAGCGGAAGACATCCGTCCGTCCGTCATTAAAATGTTTTATATGTGCAACGTTTAAGTGTTCTCACAAAAAATGCTTACATATTTAAAATGTTCATATGTTAATTTATATTTTACAGTTTTGAAAAAAAAAATAAAACCGGTGATGGACGGGCAGCCCGCGGACGGTCTGCATTTCACCAAGGGGGAATGTGGCGCCCTGGCCTAGCCAGGTCGTCACAGATAACACACAAACACCCCACCCCCATTAGACAGGGACACCAGCCAAACACAAAACCCTTGTTGCCTCCCTCCAGGGACTGATGTCCACACCAGTTGGGGTGGAGCTAAGCGGTTGGCTCCACCCACTGAGGAGTTCACAGGCCTGGAGGCGGGAAAAGTGTCAGTTGAGTGTGTACACTTGGGTGTCTGGGTTTGTGGCCCAGGCACTGACAGCAAGGTTGGCAGACGGTGGAGGCAGTCTGCAGGAGTAGTGGAGCATCGCGGAACCGTAGGACCGGGGTCGGGCGACGGCCCGCCGGTACCGACCAGGGAGCGAAGTGAAGCCAGCACACACAGGCAGGGCCATCGGACCCCGACCAGGCTTGGAGCCGCCGACAATAGTCAGATCCGAATGTGACTGGAACCCCAGGGGTTTCATAACAGCAAAAGTCCCGATTGAAGGCAACCGCCCACACCGTGAGGGTATACAGCTACTGCCAAAGGCTAGAGACCCAAGGGCCAGCACCTGCGGGCAAACGGGCTCCTCCGGTACCCATACACTGAGGAGCGGACTACCGTTGGGGATCCATAATAGTTAACCGAGAACATCAAGGTGCAGGGAAAGACAGCCGCTATCGCCTGTCCGGGGAGAGACACTGCAGCCGGCTGCGGGACCCGTCCATCCAGCCGTTTGGTTTACCGAGGACTTTGTACCTTTCTTGCTGAGTAAGTACACCCGTGCCATACGGCACCGCGCCGCGCTGTCCCTGCAACCCTGCACCTCACCAACCCTGCCTCCCCGTCACATCATCGGGCCCCGGGACCACCGAACCCTACCCACAGAGGGGGAAAACAACATCCCAGCTGCTCCCTACCATCACTCCCGGGATCCCCGTCACCAGTAACGGTGGTGCCCATCTTCACCACGACCCGTGGGTGGCGTCACGGACTAAATCCCTCAAACCAACCACCCCTTTCACTCACGGGCGAGGAGCGCCGCTCGAGTCCCCGGATCCGGCCCACCGCTCGAGCCACCGAGCAGCAGCAGCCGCAGCAGCGCCGGACCCGAGCATTAGCGAGCGCAGCGCAGTGGCGTCCTCCTCACCCGCTAGCGAGCGAGCGCAGCGCAGTGGCGTCCTCCCCACCTGCAACAATTGCACGGGTAGGTATAAGTGTGTGGTGAATAGAGGAAGAATCGGAGCATTATATGTCTGCAGAATTTGCTCCTGTTGTTATACATCTGACTTTGTATAGGGGATTTTTTTGAACATGTTGATTGATAAAAATATAACATTATATGCATCAGTGATTACTTATCTCTGTTTCTCCATGTATGTATTTCTTGAGCCTCTTATTAGTTCTGATATGGATAATATCTTGGTCCCATTATGAGGAATTTTGATGCCCACAAAAAAGGGAAAAAAATAATTTTTTTTAGTTGGAATTCAGATTTACATTCAGATTTATATTTACATCACTGTTAATCTATGATGATATTTCATATATAGATAAATTTTTCCCCACATAGATTTATTTGATGATCTAATATTTTACACACTATAATGCTATTTTCAGGATTTTTTTTTTCCCTACCTTATCCCAACTAGCAGAAACAGATGATCAACTCCGCCCTGTAACCAATTGTTGCATTCCCGTCCATTTCCTGGTTTGGGTCTAGTTAGCCTTTCTATTTGAGCAGCTTCTAGTTCAGCATAGGTCACTTATGACTAAGGACTTTGTTGTTTTTAATTCTTAAGTCCGAAACGCATAAAGAGCCCCTATGCGTTGAAATTGTATGTCTTTATCTCCAGTTTCGATATGTTTTTCATTCATCAATAAAGGAAAGGATCATTTTAACCTCAAGGAATTTGTGCTGGATCCTACTTTCCTTTTTGTTGCCTTTATGCAAATCAACATTTTAAGTTTGCATCTGTGGGACAATTGATGCCACTTCTGTGTTGTCCGGGGCCCAATTTTTGGAAAAAAGGAAGACTCTGGTTGGAGTCCCCTTGCTATGTTTTAAATGATCCAAGATGAACAAATCATGGATCTGCAAGGACTTTTCTACCCCTGTGTCATCCTGGAGAGACGAAAGGCTTGTGGATTTTCGATAGTGCTTCATGCAAAACAACATTTTAAGTTTGCATCTGTGAGGCAATTGATGACACTTAAGTGTTGTCCGGGGCCCAATTCTTGGAAAAAAGGGAGACTCTAGTTGGAGTCCCCTTGCTGTGTTTTACATGATTTTAGAAGGGGCATGACATGCCTAAGAGGTTGACTTTAAGCATCTGCAAGCTGTTGGCTACAGAAATGCTGCCTTTTCGCCCAGTGGACACACAGGATTTTAGAGACCTTATGTCCATTGCAGTGCCCCAAGAGCATATGCCTAGTCGCCACTACTTCTCCAAGAAAAGCGTGCCTGCGCTACACCAGCATGTCGCACACAACATCACCGCTTCCTTGAGAAACTCTGTGTGTGACAGGGTGCATTTCACCAAAGATACTTGGCCCAGTCACCATGGACAGGGGCGTTACATGTTGCTGACTGGGCACTGGATAACTATGGTGAGAGATGGAGAAAGGTCTGCTGTACAAGTCTTGCTATCCCTACGAGTTGTATGTCAATCCTTCCTCTGTATGTAGAAGTTCCTTCACTGTGTCTGCCTCCTCAACCTTGTCTTGGTCTTCCACCTACGCTCAAATCCTCTCTGGTAAGGCCACCCTCGTTGTAACTGTGCACAAGGAATCTCGCACACCTTCTTACTATGCTGGCAGTAGAGCTCAACGGCATCAGGCGGTCGACTCTTTACTTTGAAATGTATGGGAAATGTGAATCACACCGCTGAGTTGTGGACGGTTAGCTCTGGAGACCGAGTTTCATCAATGGTTGTCTCCACTCAACCAGCAGCCAGGGAAGGCCGTGTGCGACAATGATACAAACCTGGGTGCGGCCCTTCGCTGGGACAATGTGACACACGTGCCTTGTATGGCTCACATGTTCAACCTGGTTATCCAGCAATTTTTAAACCACTATCCCGGCCTACATGGCCTTCTGCAGAGAGCATGCTCGCTATGTGCTCACTTCCACCGTTCACACCACATAGCTGAACGACTTGCATCACTTCAGAAGTCTTTCAGTCTGCCGGTTCACCGCCTGAAAAACGATGTGCCGACACGCAGGAATTTGATTCTGCTCATTTGGCAGCGTCTGTGTCAGCACCACCAAGCACTGGTTCAATACGTTATGACGTATAGCCTGGGCTAACGAGTTCCAGAGGTGGGGCAGATCACGCTGCTGGAGTGTTCTCAGATCAAGGACGTATGCATCCTTCTTCACAGTTTACAAATGTCGACGAAGATGTTTATCTGACGATGCCATTATCAGCATGAAAATTTCGGTCATCTACATGCTGGAGAACACTCTAAACAATATTTGAAGTCAGGTGGTGTGACAAGAGGAAGAGGAGGAAGGACAGGAGGAGTCATATGTGGAAGGGATAACAAGATTTACAAGGTCCAGACGGTCAGCAGCACCAAGGCGGCAGGCATGGGACGGTGGGGGAGAGGGATTAACAAGGGCGCATGGTAGCAGACAAACTGTTGAGGAAGGTGCAGGAGCCCAGGAAGAAATGGATGACGAACTGGCGATGAGCATGGAAGACTCAGCAGATGAAGGAGACCTTGATCACATTTCTGTTTTGCGTGGTTGGGGGAGGGAGCGCAAAGGAAGGAAGCATGATTCTCACCTTTCCGCCACAACACAGCAAGGACTTGGTCCTCCTGGATGCGCAAGACACATGAGCGCCTTCTTGCTGCACTACCTAAAACATGACTAGAGATGAGCGAACCGGCCGTGGTTCGGCTCGAGTTCGGTTTCGAGTTCGGTTCGGCGAACCGGTTCGGCGAACCACTCGAACCACATAGGAAACAATAGGAGGCAATCACAAACACATAAAAACACATTATAAATGTACACATACAGTTAAACATTGCCATAACACTTACCGGTCCCCGCGATCCCTCCTGCACTCTGTCTCCTGCCGCTATTCCATCCGATGATCGCTGAATCCTCCCGGTAACCAGCACTGCCAGCAGTGATGCAGGACCTATCGTGACGTGAAAAATAGCCATGTGACCAGTTACGTGCCTGTTATCTCATTGGCTACAGACTGGTCACATGACTATGACGCGTCATGTAGGACCTGTCATTGCATCTCTCTGTTACACGGTGCACATTTGTGTATCGCCGTGTACCGGCGACATGCTCTAGCTCGACTCCCCGCTCTGCTTCCCCGTTCCCTTAAGGTACCGTCACACTAAGCGACGCTCCAGCGATCCCACCAGCAACCTGACCTGGCAGGGATCGCTGGGGCATCGCTACACGGGTTGCTGGTGAGCTGTCACACAGGCAGATCTCACCAGCAACCAGTAACCACAGCCCCCAGCCAGCAGCATGCGTGGAAGCGATACTGCGATTGGTAACTAAGGTAAATATCGGGTAACGAACCCGATATTTACCTTGGTTACCAGGGCACACCGCTTAGAGCTGGCTCCTTGCACTCCTAGCCAGAGTACACATCGGGTTAATTTAACCCGATGTGTAGTCTGGCTATGTGTGCAGGGGGCTGGCACTGGCAGCGTGAGAGCGGCGGACGCTGGTAACTACGGTAAACATCGGGTAACCAAGGAAAGGGCTCCTGGGTTACCCGATGTTTACCGTAGTTACCAGTGTCCGCAGAAGCCAGCTCCTGACCGGCTGACACAGCCGGTCAATGACGGAGATCACCGTTGCCATAGCAACGCGCTTGGTAGCGGTGACGGGGACATCCCGCTACCAGCACGCAGCGGCACCGGAATTACGTGATCGGAGCAGCGTTGCTATGGCAACCCGTGCCACCGCTTACAGCCGGGAGCCTGTGGTCACTCTCACAGAGTGATTTCTGCACGGAGCACAGCGTCTTCCCCCATGCAGCTGTGCTTACTGATGGAGCAGACAGAGCTGCATGTGTTGAAGGGGAAAGAAGACAGAAGAGCAGGATCGTGGAGGGCTGACAAGGGGTAATGAAGATGGAGTCTCTAAAGTGTCAGTGTATTTATTTCTATTAAAGTATTTTTTCTCTGTGTGGTGTTTTTTTTTAACCCTTTATTGGAGATTCTTAATGGCCGGGTCAAACGTGCCTGACATTAAGAATCTCTGGCTTAATACTGGCTAGTAAAACAAAGCCAGTATTAACTCATGATTACCCAACAAGCCACCCGGCTCCAGGGCTGTTGGAAGAGTTGGATACAGCGCCAGATGATGGCGCTTCTATGAGAGTGCCATTTTCTGGGGCGGCTGCGGACTACAATTCGCAGCAGAGGGGCCCAGAAACCTCGGGCTAACCTGTGCTGTGGATTCCAATCCCCAGCTGCCTAGTTGTACCCGGCTGGACACAAAAAGTGGGGCGAAGCCTACGTCAATTTTTTTTTTTAATTATTTCATAAAATTCATGAATTAATTAAAAAAAGGGCTTCCCTATATTTTTAGTTCCCAGCCGGGTACAAATAGGCAGCTGGGGGTTACGGGCAGCCTGTACCTGCCTGCTGTAGCTGGCTAGCATACAAAAATATGGCGAAGCGCACGTAATTTTTTTGGTAGTTTTTTGGCAAAAAAAATAAAAAATGCTTCCCTGGATTTTCCTTTGCCAGTGAAGGTAACACCAAGCAGTGGGGGTTAGCAGCCAGTAGCTGCTTGGATTACCCTTAGCTAGCAATACAAAAAATGCAGCGGGAGCCCATATATATATTTTTTTAATTATTTATTTAAATAACTAAAAACAAAAAGGGCTTCCCTGTATTTTGATTGCCTGACATGACAGTGCTGTAAAAATAAATCTTTAAAAAAAATGACGTAGCGCTCTGCGGTATTTTTGATTTTCAGTGCAGATAAAGCAGACAGCTATGGGTTGCCACCCCCATCTGCCTGGCGTTACCTTGGCTGGCAATCAAAATACAGGAAAGCCCATTCATTTTTTTTATTTAAAAAATAGTTTAAAAAAAAAATGATGTTGGGTCCCCCCATTTTTGATAGCCAGCTAGGGTAAAGCAGATGGCTGTAGCCTGAAAACCACAGCTGGCAGCTTTACCGTGGTTGGGGATCCAATGTTGAGGTCACCCCAGGCTTTTTTTTTATAATTATTTTATAAATTATAATAATTACAAAAAAAAAGTAGGGTCCCCCCCAAATTGGATCACCAGCCAAGGTAAAGCGGACAGCTGTGGTCTGGTATTCTCAGGGTGGGAAGGTCCATAGTTATTGGGCCTTCACAGCCTAAAAATAGCAGGTCACAGGCACCCCAGATGTGGCGCATCCACTAGATGCGCCAATCCTGGCGCTTCACCACAGCTCATCCCGTGCCCTGGTGCAGTGGCAAACGGGGTAATAAATGGGGTTGATACTAGTTGTAAAGTCACCTGACATCAAGCCCAGCAGTTTGTGATGTCATGGTGTCTATCAGATCCCCGACATCACAAACTGTCAGTACTAACAAAAAAAATCGACAAAAAAAATGTATTTGAAAGAAAACGCCCCAAAACATTCCCTCTTTCACAAATTTATTGTAAGGAAAAAACGGGAACGTATCCCCCATTTTCTAGGAGTGCAGACCCTCCATGTGAGGAGTGTGGGTGCAATGAATCTTCACCCACTGTTCCCGGGTCCACAGCAGCAGAGTCCATGTCGTAACGGTTGCTACCAAAGCTGCAATGCCCTGCTCATGAGGTAAGGGTATGCCTAATCAGGAGAACTATTCTACATTTCCAAATATTGGTATTTGCTGATATTATTGCTATTCCACCTGCTATATATTGGGGATAGGATCTTGGAGATGGAATACCCCTTTAAGTCCAGTTATCCAGCTGAATGAATACTAAACAACAGAGCTCGCTATTTAGATGTGTTTTCTTGTGGCGTATAACGGATTCTCATGTTTGGTAGTCGTTTAGCAGGGCAACTATAAAATCAAATGCCTCCATTTGGAAATGTAGTATATAGCTCTCCTGATCAACTATGTTCCTTAGCTCATGAGCAGGGCATTGCAGTAATAATAATAATTTATTAATTTATTTAGCGCTATAAATTCCATAGCGCTTTGCATACATTGGGAACACTTTCCCCATTGGGGCTCACAATCTAAATTCCCTATCTGTATGTCTTTGGAGTGTGGGAGGAAACCCACACAAACACGGGGAGAACATACAAACTCCTTGCAGATAGTGTCCTTGGTGGGAATTGAACCCAGGACTTCAGCACTGCAAGACTGCAGTGCTAACCACTGAGCCACCGTGCCGCCCATTTAGCTTACAGATGCATAACCACCACTCACTGTGTCTGAACACAGGAACTTGAGCTGACAGCCGCTCTGTGCATGCGGCAGCGTCTATTGTGAAGGAGAGGGCCGCGGGGGATCAACGCTGCACAGGTACCGTGGGACACCGGGGAACACCGGTGGGGTTACAGGGGGTGACCTGGCAGGGCCTGGGGAGGAGTTTTCTGTCGCATGTGTCATGGCACATGCGACAGAAATCAGAGGAGTAGGGTGAATGCAGCCGGCGTGCTGCTGTGCGTGCGGCCATCTTGGATTTCTGGGAGGGCATCAGGGGGGGCACTTTGGCGACACCGGGGGACCGGAGGGGACCGGGTAGGAGATTTATCATGTTTGTTCATGCCAGATGGGAGATAAATAATTTTTTACCGACACTGTCATTTACTGTAACGTGATCATTGGTGTATGGTGTATACCTGTGATCACGTGAGCGGGGACCGGAAAAACCATCCTGAATCATGATCTCCAGGGTCTCAGCTACGCCTGAAACAACGGAGATTTTTTGACGCTGGGGGGCGTTATTCACTTATTTCTGCCTGCTATTTATAAACGGCAGATCAGAATAGGGCTACATTAACACGACCGATCCATTTTTGCGGTCTGCAAAAAACAGTCTGTTTTTTTTCACGGGTGCATCCGTGTGGCATCCGTTTCCGTTCCGTAGACTGTCCGTATGTCATCTGTTTGTCATCCGTGTGTCTTCTGTTTTTTTTGCGTACTGCAAAAAAACTGAAGGAGGGAAAATACATAAATTTACCCAGGATCCATAGCTTCATCCTACATGAGGCGGTCACATGTTCACTCCAGTGCCATTTTCTACTGCTTTTCACAGCGTAGAGCGCTCTGGTGATTTTACAATGCTTGTACACTTCATATCAGTCTTTTCTGTCATTATAATGGCAGAAAGACACATAATGTCCCACTCTCCTGCATTTTGTAATTTTGCACCCTTTGGTGCCTTTCATGTGGCACTAAGGGGTGCTTAGCTTTGTATTTAGCCAAAAAAATGAAAAAAAAAAATGACGTAGGGTTCCCCCTATTTTTTAGCCAGCTAGGGTAAAGCAGACGGCTGCAGCCTGCAGACCACAGCTGGCAGCTTCACCTTGGCTGGTAATCCAAAACTGAGGGCACCCCACGCTGTTATTTTAAATTAAATAATTAAAAAAAAAAAACACGTAGGGGTCCCCCCAAAATTGGATCACCAGCCAAGGTAAAGCAGACAGCTGGGGTCTGATATTCTCAGACTAGGGAGGTCCATGGTTATTGGACTCTCCCCAGCCTAAAAATAGCAGGCCGCAGCCGCCCCAGAAGTGGCGCATCCATTAGATGTGCCAATCCTGGTGCTTCGCCCCAGCTCATCCCGTGCCCTCGTGCGGTGGCAAACGGGGTAATATATGGGGTTAATACCAGATGTGTAATGTCACCTGGCACCAAGCCCTGCGGTTGGTGAGGTCAGGCGTCTATCAGATACCCGACATTACCCACCCAGTCAGTAATAAAAAAAAAATAGACGACAAACACATTTTTATTTGAAAAAACACTCCCCAATACATTCCCTCTTTAACCAATTTATTAGAAAGAAAAACAAATCCAGGTCTGGTGTAATCCAAGGGGTTCCCATGACGATCCACACTGTCCCAGTCAATGAAGAGCAGGATGTTCCCCATTGGCTGGGAGAGCAGTGCAGTGATCTGAGCTAACATCAATGGGTCAGCCCAGGTCACTGCAGGGGATGACAAGTGCTGCTGTCAGCGAGGTACATTACCTGCGCTGATCTCCTGCACTGCTGACAGCACCTGTTACTGAGTTCAATGACCTTCACAGCCAATTATCACGAGAGGCCCGTGACGTCACCGCTAGTCAGTCTCGGGTCGGAAGCGAGAGGATGTGATGTGAGAAGCGGCGGCCATGGAGTACAGTGACAGCGCTGAGGTCGGGACTTCATCACCGCAGGTAAACCGAGCGGGACCATGTGTGCAGAGTGCCAGGTGGGCGGAGCCTAGCGGGGTAATGTGTGCAGAGTGCCAGGTGGGTGGAACCTAGCGGGACCATGTGTGCAGAGTGCCAGGTGGGCGGAGCCTAGCGGGACCATGTGTGCAGAGTGCCAGGTGGGCAGAGCCTAGCGGGGTAATGTGTGCAGAGTGCCAAATGGGCGGAGCTTAGCGGGGTAATGTGTGCAGAGTGCCAGGTGGGCGGAGCTTAGTGGGGTAATGTGTGCAGAGTGACAGGTGGGCGGAGCCTAGCGGGGCAATATCTGCAGAGTGCCAGGTGGGCGGAGCCTAGCGGGACCAAGTGTGCAGAGTGACAGGTGGGCGGAGCCATGTGTGCTGGCGGCGGAGTGCGAAGTGGGTGGAGCCTAGTGGGGTCATGTGGTGCTGAGGACGTCAGTGTCGTGGACTGCATGGCTGGGGACAGGTGAGTGTGAGTGTGTGTGTGTGTGTATGTATGTGTACATGCCGCGTCCAGGAGGGGGAGGAGCGAGCTGAGTGGGGAAGTGTCGGCTTCCTGCACACGTAACTAGGATAAATATCGGGTTACTAACCAAAGCGCTTTTCTTGGATACCCGATGTTTATCTTGGTTACCAGCTTCTGGCAGGCTGCCAGTGATGGCTCCCTGCACACTGTAGCTGTAAAAAGCCCTGCTTTTTGCTGCTAGAACCGTTCTCGAACGTAACTAGAACTATCGAACTTTAGCAAAAAGCTCGAGTTCTAGTTCGATCTAGAACACCCCCCAAAATCACTCGAACCGCGAACTGGAGAACCGCGAACTGCGCTCAACTCTAAACATGACAATAGTATGAATCAGCTCACCGTGGAAAAAGCTCAGTCTTGATTTCGTCCTGGAGCACGGACAGGCACTGCCACAGCCCAAAATAATCTAAAACATGAGGATGTCCAGCTCTTCAGGCAAAAAAATCACGTCTTTATTTTATCATGCAGACACAAAGAATGACATGACCAGCACAACGCGTTTCAGGTGAAAGCACTCACCCTTAATCATGATACTGGATAGATGGTGCTGCAAAGCTTATATGCAAATGCTAATCAATGTGACAGATGTTTAAATTACTTCAGCACCTTACATGCACGAAATAGGTTTTACCATGAAAAACATTACATACATATACAATTAAAAAACAATGATACAATACAATACAATACAATAAAGTACACATTTTTCAATGGTTTTCTGGATTTGAAGATATATACGTTTATAACCAAACCAGTTGCAGTGCGCCATTCAGTGTGTGCAGATATAACACCTTCAAGTTTAATGCACATACATATGTGCCAATATATCATATTTAAATACATAAATCTGCACTCAACAAATAGCGCACACCGGAATTTTTTTTACAAACATATTTACTCATGTATATCCCCATGTATATGGACACATATTGCCCTTCTATATATGTGCTCAGTTGTCATACTATGTAAAAGCTTTTAAGTTCCGACATGGAAGTTTAATATCTATATTATGTGGATTTTCCTGCACTTCGGAGTGCCTAAATGCTTATATATGAACTCAAATGAATTTATATACTTTGAAGGAAGCCTCATTTTTTATTGTCAAAAGTTTGTTTTAATTATTAAAAAAAAAAAAAAAAAATCTTTTTTGAAAAACTCTTTTTACTATTTTCTTTTCCTTTCTTTTTTCCTTTCCTCTTTGGTTAAATCATTATTTAAACTATGCTTCAATGCAAAAAACACATGGTTATCCTATATTATGGTAGAACACAAAGCACCATGTTGAATGTAACGCAATATAACCGCACAAGTAGCAGATGGTGTAAATTTGGTGTGAATTAAAAACGCAAGTAGGAGTTTTGGCTATGTATGCATGCACACTGCTTCTATATTAGTACTCAATTTATATTATGTGGGGGCTGTTAAGTTTGAACTAGAAGATTTAATATCTGTGTTATATAAGTTTCATCCTACTTAGGAAAACATTTTGTCAATTGATGTCTATGAAACATGCTTTAATGAATTTATATGCTTGAAAAGAAATGCCACAGCCAAATATATAACGAGCTGACCTTCAGCTTTAACATTAGGGGTTAACCTGCAACAATTGTTCCAAGGGGCTAAAACACACCCTGTAGTTAGCATTTGTGAGAAAAAAAAAATGTTTTTTGAAAAAACTTTTTTTTTTGTATTTTTGGTTAAATTGTTATTTAAACTATGCTTCGATGAAAGAAACACATTGTTATTCTATATTATGGTAGAACACAAAGCGCCATATTGAATGCAACGCAATATAACCGCATAAGTCGCAGATGGTATAATTTTGGTGTGAATTAAAAACACAAGTAAGAGTTTTGGCTATGTATACATGCACACTGCTCTTCTATATTAGTGCTCGATTTATATTGTGTGGGGGCTGTTAGGTTTAAACTAGAAGGTTTGATATCTGTTATATAAGTTTCATCCTACTCAGGAAAAATTTATCAATTGATATCTGTGAAACATGCTTTAGTAAATTTATATGCTTGAAAAGAAATACCACAGCCAAATATATAATGAGCTGACTTTCAGCTTTAACATTAGGGGTTAAACTACAACAATTATTCCAAAGAGGCTAAAACACACCCTGCAGTTAGCATTTGTTGCAACCACACAGAGGGAGCCAAGTATCTCCAACAATGAGGGAAAAATTTTTTTTCACACAACAACTAAATAAGTGTGACGCCTATAGCCACATAAATCGCAAGTGGTGTAAATTAAAAACGCACGTTACAACTTTGGCTGTGGGTTCTTGAATTATAACATAATCATTGATCTATATTTATTTCCCCCTTTAATTTTTGAAGCCAATATACCAATGTTATAACAATATGGCAATGAATTTATTGGGCACAAGGTTATTTTTCCCACCCACCAAAAGCAGTACAAGACAAGGCTTTAGTTTTTATCACCTAATAGAAAATCATGAGATCCCTGCGGAGATTCAAACCACAGGGAAAGCTGGTTTTTAATTTGAATATCCACCAGGCCTCTCTCTTACGCAAAACTTTTTCCATGTTACCCCCTCTATGCGACTTTTGTATTTTTTCTATTCCATACACCCGCAAAGTGTCCAATGTGCCTTGATGTTTGTTAATAAAATGTTTTGGTAACTGTGATGTGCCTCCAGAGGTTTTTTTATGTATTACATCGTATATATGTTCTTTTATGCGTGTGTGCAGTTCTCGTTTTGTACTTCCAATATATTTTAGTTTGCAAGTTATACATTCTGCCAAATACACTATATATGAACTTCTACAATTTATAAAAGTTTTTATCGCATAGCTACTGCTAGCATCACTGTTTTTAAAAGATGTGATCTTTTTAGGAGTCAATGGGCACATCTTACACTGTTTTCTCGCACAATGGTAAAAACCCTTTAAAGACAGCCAGTTGGTGCCTAGAAGATTCGATTTTTTATTTTTATTTTTGATGTCACTTGGAGATAACTTATCTCCCAGTGACATTGCTTTTTTGGCAACTACTCTACAATTATTATTGAGAATTTTTTTTCAAGGTTGTGTCTGTTTTTAATATAGTTAGATTGCGGAAAAAAATCTTTCGTATGTCCGCAAACTGATTACTATATCGTAAGGCTAAGGTGATGGCTGAATTAGCAATTGGTTGTTTTTTAGTCGTGGTCTGAGTGGTGGTTTTCGTAGAATTAATTTTTGATTTTACAACCTTTTGTGCTCTATTTAACATCCATTCTTTGTAACCTCTTTTTTGAGTCTTATATTAATGGTGTCTACTTCAGTTTGGAGGTTTTTCTGAGAGTTGCAATTTCTATGTGCTCGTTGCATTTCTCCTACTGGTATGGCCTTGATGGTATGTGAGGGATGGTGACTTGCTGCATGCAAAATTGTATTTCCTGATACTTGTTTTCTATGGGTGCTGCCATTATTCCTATTTGTTGGGGTATTGAAGTATAAAGAAAAATGACATCTGCTGTTATCCAGCCATAGGTATTTTGTCACTTTATATCATTAACTTCATTTAAAACAATAATAGTGTCCCTGAGGTAACCTGGAACACGGTGGGCCAGGGGCTGCAAAACAGAGTCAATCCACTGCCCCAGCCTCTCGCCCGCCGAGCCAATGCCCGATACTATGGGCCGCATGGGGGGTGGATTCTCCCCTTTATGTGTTTTAGGTAACCCATAGAGGATGGGTGTTCTGGGATCATTAATTTTAAGCCGCTCAGCGTATTTTTTGTCATAACAGCCAAGGGAAGCCCCCTCATTGATTAGCTTGTGAATTTTCTTATTGATGGTAATAGTGGGGTCAGTGGCGACAGGGACATAAGTGTTGGTATCAGACACCAAAAGGCGCATCCAATAAATATAATCAGCTTTGTCCATTATTACCACCGATCCCCCTTTGTCAGATTTTTTGATTATAATATCTGAATTTTTCTCAAGTTGACAAAGTGCCTCTCTCTGTTGGACATTTAAATTACTGAGATTGTTGTTTTTGCCAGATTCATGTAGCAGTCTCAGATCCCTCTCCATATTTTTTTGGAAGTTTATTATGGCTTCACATCTTTCATTTAACGGATAAAAATCCGGATTGGAAATACTAGGGGCAGAATCTCTACCATTGGGGGACTCTAGTTTGTATTGATCTCCCAACTCTTCCTATGTTAGCAATGCCATTTGTTCTTTAAATTTAAAATTTGTATACATATTTTCATGTTCAACTATATTGGCATCGGATTGCACAGTATCATCCCCAACAAAATGTATTTTTACCACAACATTACGAACAAATTTGTTAATATCACACAATGTACCAAACAAATCAAAATTATTAGTTGGTGCAAAATTTAAACCCAGAGCAAGAAGTGCTCTTTGTGTTGCCGTTATGTCACAGGAAGATAAATTAATGACATCAAAATTTACATTAGAGTCTATGTCTTTTTGGGACGCAGGGTATAGCCTTTTGGATTTGTGTTTCCTACCTCTTCTTCTGCATTTCCTCTGAAATACTTTTGTTTTCTGTAGTAGTTTTTTGAAGGTTGAAGTGTTGATTCAGCAGATGATTCATCTGTGGTGTAACCGACGGAAGTATCTAGATCAGAGGAGCCAAATGAAACTTTGGATTTTATTCTGGGAGTTTTTAGTATGGAACGCGAACTTTTCCATCTGTTGGTGTTTTTGTTTTTTTTATTCAAAAAACTGGAGTTTCTATGGGTGCTAAGTATTCCCCGTCAGTCGCTAATTTAGTTATGAGCTGGTGGGAAGAGGTATATATCTATTGTGACAGCAATCCATTTGTGGGATGTGTGGTCTGGTACGGGAGATTCATCGATGATGTCATCATGGTATGGGCGGGCGGTGAGTCTCTCGTATCTGACCTCACTATGTACATAAACAATAATCCTTTCAATCTAAAATTTAAGGTGGATTTTCAACAACACACTGTGAATTTTTTGGACTTACGAATGACGGGTCTTAACACTGGGTTAATAGAAACATGCACCCATAGAAAACAAGTATCAGGAAATACAATTTTGCATGCAGCAAGTCACCATCCCTCACATACCATCAAGGCCATACCAGTAGGAGAAATGCAACGAGCACATAGAAATTGCAACTCTCAGAAAAACCTCCAAACTGAAGTAGACACTATTAATATAAGACTCAAAAAAGAGGTTACAAAGAATGGATGTTAAATAGAGCACAAAAGGTTGTAAAATCAAAAATTAATTCTACGAAAACCACCACTCAGACCACGACTAAAAAACAACCAATTGCTAATTCAGCCATCACCTTAGCCTTACGATATAGTAATCAGTTTGCGGACATACGAAAGATTTTTTTCCGCAATCTAACTATATTAAAAACAGACACAACCTTGAAAAAAATTCTCAATAATAATTGTAGAGTAGTTGCCAAAAAAGCAATGTCACTGGGAGATAAGTTATCTCCAAGTGACATCAAAAATAAAAATAAACAATCGAATCTTCTAGGCACCAACTGGCTGTCTTTAAAGGGTTTTTACCATTGTGCGAGAAAACAGTGTAAGATGTGCCCATTGACTCCTAAAAAGATCACATCTTTTGAAAACAGTGATGCTAGCAGTAGCTATGCGATAAAAACTTTTATAAATTGTAGAAGTTCACATATAGTGTATTTGGCAGAATGTATAACTTGCAAACTAAAATATATTGGAAGTACAAAACGAGAACTGCACACACGCATAAAAGAACATATATACGATGTAATACATAAAAAAACTTCTGGAGGCACATCTCAGTTATCAAAACCTTTTATTAACAAACATCAAGGCACATTGGACACTTTGCGGGTGTATGGAATAGAAAAAATACAAAAGTCGCATAGAGGGGGTAACATGGAAAAACTTTTGCGTAAGAGAGAGGCCTCGTGGATATTCAAATTAAAAACCACCTTTCCCTGTGGTTTGAATCTCCGCAGGGATCTCATGATTTTCTATTAGGTGATAAAAACTAAAGCCTTGTCTTGTACTGCTTTTGGTGGGTGGGAAAAATAACCTTGTGCCCAATAAATTCATTGCCATATTGTTATAACATTGGTATATTGGCTTCAAAAATTAAAGGGGGAAATAAATATACATCAATGATTATGTTATAATTCAAGAACCCACAGCCAAAGTTGTAACGTGCGTTTTTAATTTACACCACTTGCGATTTATGTGGCTATAGGCGTCACACTTATTTAGTTGTTGTGTGAAAAAAAATTTTTCCCTCATTGTTGGAGATACTTGGCTCCCTCTGTGTGGTTGCAACAAATGCTAACTGCAGGGTGTGTTTTAGCCTCTTTGGAATAATTGTTGTAGTTTAACCCCTAATGTTAAAGCTGAAAGTCAGCTCATTATATATTTGGCTGTGGTATTTCTTTTCAAGCATATAAATTTACTAAAGCATGTTTCACAGATATCAATTGATAAATTTTTCCTGAGTAGGATGAAACTTATATAACAGATATCAAACCTTCTAGTTTAAACCTAACAGCCCCCACACAATATAAATCGAGTACTAATATAGAAGGGCAGTGTGCATATATACATAGCCAAAACTCTTACTTGTGTTTTTAATTCACACCAAATTTATACCATCTGCGACTTTTGCGGTTATATTGCGTTGCATTCAATATGGCGCTTTGAGTTCTACCATAATATAGAATAACAATGTGTTTCTTTCATCGAAGCATAGTTAAAATAACAATTTAACCAAAAATACAAAAAAAAGTTTTTTCAAAAATTTTTTTTTTTTTTTCCTCACAAATGCTAACTAAAGGGTGTGTTTTAGCCCCTTGGAACAATTGTTGCAGGTTAACCCCTAATGTTAAAGCTGAAGGTCAGCTCGTTATATATTTGGCTGTGGCATTTCTTTTCAAGCATATAAATTCATTAAAGCATGTTTCATAGACATCAATTGACAAAATGTTTTCCTAAGTAGGATGAAACTTATATAACACAGATATTAAATCTTCTAGTTCAAACTTAACAGCCCCCACATAATATAAATTGAGTACTAATATAGAAGCAGTGTGCATGCATACATAGCCAAAACTTCTACTTGCGTTTTTAATTCACACCAAATTTACACCATCTGCTACTTGTGCGGTTATATTGCGTTACATTCAACATGGTGCTTTGTGTTCTACCATAATATAGGATAACCATATGTTTTTTGCATTGAAGCATAGTTTAAATAATGATTTAACCAAAGAGGAAAGGAAAAAAGAAAGGAAAAGAAAATAGTAAAAAGAGTTTTTCAAAAAAGATTTTTTTTTTTTTTTTTTTTTTTTTAAATAATTTAAAACAAACTTTTGACAATAAAAAATGAGGCTTCCTTCAAAGTATATAAATCCATTTGAGTTCATATATAAGCATTTAGGCACTCCGAAGTGCAGGAAAATCCACATAATATAGATATTAAACTTCCATGTCGGAACTTAAAAGCTTTTACATAGTATGACAACTGAGCACATATATAGAAGGGCAATATGTGTGCATATACATGGGGATATACATGAGTAAATATGTTTGTAAAAAAAATTCCGGTGTGCGCTATTTGTTGAGTGCAGATTTATGTATTTAAATATGATATATTGGCACATATGTATGTGCATTAAACTTGAAGGTGTTATATCTGCACACACTGAATGGCGCACTGCAACTGGTTTGGTTATAAACGTATATATCTTCAAATCCAGAAAACCATTGAAAAATGTGTACTTTATTGTATTGTATTGTATTGTATCATTGTTTTTTAATTGTATATGTATGTAATGTTTTTCATGGTAAAATCTATTTCGTGCATGTAAGGTGCTGAAGTAATTTAAACATCTGTCACATTGATTAGCATTTGCATATAAGCTTTGCAGCACCATCTATCCAGTATCATGATTAAGGGTGAGTGCTTTCACCTGAAACGCGTTGTGCTGGTCATGTCATTCTTTGTGTCTGCATGATAAAATAAAGACGTGATTTTTTTTGCCTGAAGAGCTGGACATCCTCATCTTTTG
Source organism: Anomaloglossus baeobatrachus (assembly GCF_048569485.1). NCBI lineage: Eukaryota > Metazoa > Chordata > Amphibia > Anura > Aromobatidae > Anomaloglossus > Anomaloglossus baeobatrachus. The sequence continues at coordinate 116,852,537 of NC_134362.1, read as the reverse complement.
CTCTAAACATGACCCTCGGTTTGTCAGAATTAGAAGTAATTCTGACTACTGGGTTGCCACACTCTTAGATCCCCGGTACAAGACAAAATTTGGCGAAAGAAGTCCTGCCATAGAAAGGGATGCACGTATGCAGGAGTATCAGCAGAAGCTGGTACGCAATCTTAGATCGGCTTTTACACTAAACACTAGTGCTGCACAGAGTGAATCTCAACGCTTTGTCATGACTAGGAGGAAATGGTCTTTTCCTTGTCCACATCTAAGGGACCAAGGGCTGGCTGCTGTGCTTAGACGGTGTTGAGTTGGGTGTCCCTACAGAGTTGCAAAATTGGTCATATACAAAATGAGTGGAAAAAGGCCAGATGCTGGTGGAAAGGGGAACAGGCGTGTTGGAAAGGGAAAATGAGTTTGTGTCCGTGGGTTTGGTGATAAAGCAACATTAACATCTGCTGAAGAAACACCATCTGGGGGGCGTGGCCTGCACGCTGATGGCACTGGTCACCTAGGAACTGAGCTCCAGCCACAGTGACTCAGAAACAGCTCAAAACAGCTCACCAGAGACTCCAAATTCTCCCTGCATGGTGGGTAATCACAGAGATAACCCCCTGGAGCTAGATATGACAAAGGCTAAAGCTGGTGTCACACTAAGCGACAGCGACAACGACGTCGCTGTTACGTCACCATTTTCGGTGACGTAACAGCGACCTTGTAAGTCGCTGTTATGATCGCTGCTTAGCTGTCAAACACAGCAGAAGCAGCGATCATAACGTCGCTGTGCTACATGTGCAGAGAGCAGGGAGCCGCGCTTAGCGCTGGCTCCTTGCTCTCCTAGGTACAGTACACATCGGGTTAATTAACCCGATGTGTGCTGCAGCTACATGTCACAGTGCAGAGAGCAAGGAGCCGCGCGCACTGCTTAGCGCTGGCTCCTTGCTCTCCTTGCTACAGTATACATCGGGTTAATTACCCGATGCGTACTGCAGCCACATGCCACAGTGCAGGAGCCGGCACTGGCAGCAAGAGCGGAGGCCGGTAACCAGCGTAAACATCGGGTAACTAGGGAAAGGTCTTCCCTTGGTTACCCGATGTTTACGCTGGTTACAGCTTACCGCAGCTGCCAGTGCCGGCTCCTGATCGCTTCATTTCGTCGCTCTCTCGCTGTCACACACAGCGATGTGTGTGTCACAGCGGGAGAGTGACGACCAAAAAATGAAGCTGGACATTCAGCAACGACCGGCGACCTCACAGCAGGGGCCAGGTCGTTGCTGGATGTCACACACAGCGACAGCGACGGGACGTCGCTGCAACGTCACAGAAAATGGTGACGTAGCAGCGACGTCGTTGTCGTCGTCGTTATGTGTGACACCAGCTTAACTCCCAAAAGGTGCCTTCTCTAGTGAAAGTGAAAGATTTCTTTATCAGTGCTGGAAGAGATAAGATGGCCGCATCCTCCTCCACTGCTTCAACACGCTCATCCAGGAGGGGCTCCACGGCTGCTACAGACCTTGACATTGATAATGCTGACATTCCACTTACAAAGCGCATGATGCAGAAGCTTCTCAGTGCCCTCCGTGCCTCACTGCAAGAGGACTGGAAAGGCATGGTAGCTGAGCTGCGTGGAGATATTACAGCCATAGGAGCCCGCACCTCTCACATTGAAACAAAGATGGAGGAGCTCACAAGATCCCATAACAGCCTCATAGATTCCAATGCAGACCTGTAAGAGCAAGTACAGGGGCTGCAAACTAAAATCCTGGATCTGGAGGACCGATCTCCCCGGAACAATATAATAATAAGAGGGATTCCGGAGGTTATACCAGACGGAGGATTGCAGAGCTTTTTGATATCCTTGCTGCAGGAGGCCTTGCCAGATCTGGGCCCAAATGCTTTCATAATAGACAGGATTCAAAGAGTCCCAAAACCAAAATTTCTTAATGCTGAGGCCCCTCGGGATACCTTAGCTCGCCTGCATTTCGACAAAACCAAGGAAGCCCTGCTACAAGCTCTGAGGAAGAAGCCATCCCTGCCTGAGAAATTCCACCTTATATCCATTTTCCCTGATCTGTCGGCTGGAACTATGGCAAAACGGAGAGAATTTGCTCCTTACACCAAGATCTTAAGAGATGAAGCTATTGCCTACAGATGGGGCTTCCCTGTCAAAATCCTGATCACCCTGGCAGGGAACACCCAAGTGTGTCACTCGCCAAACCAGCTGGCTAGGCTCCTTTCTTCGTGGAACTTGGTGAATCTCCCAGACAGATCTCTGAGTGCCGCATGGCCATCCCGCAGGGAGAAAATTAATGAAGAGTGGTCCGTAGCGTGAGTTATCTAATATTTCAAGTCGTGGTTGTGACTTAGTTATTTTTCTTGAAGGCCCTCTGGATATGGTTCATCCAGGCCCTTCTGGCCCCCAGGGCGGCAATTTCCTATCATGCCGCTGGTCCATTTTTGGACTTTTTTTTTCCTTTTGGACAAATGTTGGTTATGCATGTTATGTTCTACCTAACCTTCCTTTCCCTCCTTGCAGTCCTAGCCAAGAGACTCTAATTCTAGCATAATGGTGTTAAACTGTATGTCTATAAATGTAAAAGGTCTAAATTCGCCAGCTAAGAGGTCTATGTTCTGGCGGGAAGTGTCAAGATCAAAATGTGATGTGATTTGCGGACAGGAATCACATCTTCTCCAAAATGACACGTATCGGCTGAATAATCCTAAATTCCCATTTATTATGCATGCATGTGGTGAAAAAAAAAACGCGGGTGTATTTATTTGTGTAAAAAATACTGTCTCTTTCACTATGCTAGCCCAGCACTCAGATCCTGACGGCAGATATGCTATTCTAAATTGCTCCATAAATGGGTCCAGGTATACTATTGCATCTGTATATGCCCCCAATACAGGCCAGATCTGTTTCTTGCGCAAATTCCTGATTAAACTCTCAGCAGTCACGGGAGGTAAGCAAATAATTTGAGGAGACTACAATATGTTAATGTCAAGCTCCTTGAACAGTTCAAATGATGCTGTACAGAGGAAAGAGATGAGAGTAGTGGTCTCAGAATGGCACCTTCATGATATATGGAGATACCATCATGCAAATGAAAGAGACTACACATACTTCTCACCTCGGTTCCTCTCCTACAGCCGATTGGACTATTTTCTGGTAGATAGTACACGTATTACAGACTGTTCAAGTTCTAAAATTGGAATAATATCATGGTCGGATCATGCCCCCATTTATTTGACTATTCGAGAGCAAGATCGCTCGCCTATATTTGACCAGTGGCGAATGAATGATTCCCTTCTAGCTTCTAAACAAGTAGTTGAGGAACTAAGATCTGACCTCAACGAATTTTTCAAATTTAATGATAATAACTGTAATACTATTGTATGTTCTGAGGATTTCGATAGCGTTAGGGCAATGACAACCAGAGACGAGTCTGTGGTACAAGATGTTTATAATATGTAACCACGGTAGAAACACAACGGAAATACACAGTATAACAAACACATGAAAATACCTTCCCGAAACGGAGCGAAGGGGATTCCCGGGACCACGCACCGGACTCCCCCAGGGAGACCACCAGAGCGAACCCCTATACAGGGACTGTCCGGCAATCAACCCCGGAAGGCCTAAATGCGCAGCAGCCGGGACACAAGGGGCAAGTGGTAAAGTCCAGAAGTGTCCGTACGGGATGAAGGTCCAGAATGGTTACGAACCGGAAGAAACCGGGCAGACGTGCCGACCAAAGACGGCAGACGGAGTCCGGGCACAGCTTGAAGAAACCGGGGTATGGTCCAGAGTCGGTCGGTAGACTTTCAGGAGGATCCAAAGGCAATCAAGAAGGAGCAGCAGCAAAGCAGGAGCACACAGCAAGCAGTATACTCAGGCACTGGACTAGGCTTAGAGGCGGCCTTTTAAGCAGCTGGACAGGAAGTAGGGCAACAGAACATAAAACTCCATGTTAACCGAGGGCAAGCTCTTTCAAAAGAGAACTGGAAAACCCGGAAACTTGACAATAACGAAGTAAAAGAGGAGTCATTGTGGTCCTCTCGCAAAGCTTATATTAGGGGGTCATTCATAAAAATCGCCACTAGGGAGAAAAAAAAGACGTCAGGCAGCTTCCAAAGCTATCTTAAACCGAATCAATTTCCTTGACTCTCTTAATAAATCCTCCCCAAGTCCCTCTGTTTTGAACGATCTCAGAAAACTAAGACTACAGCTCCGCCAATTGCTCTTGGTGGACTATGAGAAAAATTTGAGAGCTTTTAAGTTAAAATTTTATGCCATGGGTGACAGGGTAGGAGCATTATTACCCAGGAGAGTCAAAAAAAGAGAAGTACAAAACAAAATAGAGTTCCTTATATCAGGCCCTCATTCAAAAATTTGCAACCCAACAGAAATCGCCAATGCATTTGCTGACTTTTACCAATCACTATACAACCTTAAAGATGACCTCACCGCCCCAAAGCCCTCCCAAGACACAATTAGTTCCTTTTTAAATAGCATTAACCTCCCCCGGTTATCCACAGATCAGCTAAAATTGCTCAATGTGCCCTTCTCTATACAAGAAGTTAGCCAAGCAATTAATTCGGCAAAAAGAAACTCAGCTCCTGGCCCAGACGGGCTCACTAACACATATTATAAACAATTCACTAACATTCTGTCCCCATTTATCCTGAGAATCTTCTCCTCTTGGCAAGAATCAGCAGTTATCACGCCAAATAATCTTGAGGCCATAATAACTACCTTACCTAAACCAGGAAAACCCCGAGTAACCCACGGAAGCTTTAGGCCCATATCCCTTTTGAATTGCGATGTAAAATTGTATGCAAAAATTATTTCGGCCAGGATTCATAAAATTCTCCCGAAACTAATTGCTCCAGATCAGGTGGGGTTTGTGGCGGGCAGACAGGCGAAGGATGGAACAAGAAGGATGCTGGACCTGATTGCGCTAGTTGAGAAAAGGAAAACCCCCAGTGTGCTCCTGTCCTTAGACGCAGAAAAAGTGTTCGACAGGGTACACCGGGGTTACCTGAAATCGGTACTAGATAAGTTTGGATTTGAAGGCCCTATTTTATCTGCTATAATGGCGCTTTATTCTAGTCCCAATGCTAAGGTATTGGCGTCCGGGATTATGTCTCGGAGCTTTGAAATCACTAATGGGACACGTCAAGGATGCCCCCTCTCCCCTATCATTTATGCTCTCACCATAGAACCCTTGGCCCAGGCCATTCGTGAGTGTCCGCAGATTTCGGGAGTGAAAGCGGGCAAGATGGATCATGTGATCAGCTTATATGTAGATGATGTCATCCTATCGTGTACCAATGTGGTGGTGTCCCTGAAGCATATAATGGAGATTTTGACCTCTTTTTCACAAATCTCGTACTACAAACTAAATGTTAATAAATCCCTAATTTTTCCGCTTTTCCTGCCTCCTGCTACCAAAACTGCCTTATCTCAGTTATACCCCTTTATGTGGGAAGAGGATGGCATCCCTTACCTGGGTATTATACTGGCCCCACTTAAAACCATAATTCAAAAAAATATGATAGCTCTACATAATTCACTAGAAAATGAACTTGCCTGCCTCACTCTGCTTCCCCTGTCCTGGATGGCAAGAATGCTGACTTTCAAAATGATATGTCTCCCAAAAATCATCTACCTCCTGAGATACCTCCCCTTGGCAATATCACACCGCTATCTATCTAAAATCCATTCACTAATGGGAAAATTCATTTGGGCTGGGAAAAAAACAAGAATAGCCCTGCGCTGTATGCATGCACCATTGAATGGCGGAGGCATGGGTATCCCAAATATTCTAACCTATCATAGAGCTGCCATTTTGGAGGTGGCTCGTGACTGGTGGAAAAACGAACTAGACCAGAGATGGTTGCAGATCGAACATTCCTCAATCAATTGTCACACCCCTAAACAGTTCATTGAATCATTAATTCTAGCCCCCTCTTCCCATGGTGATCTTTTTCCCACAACAGCAACACTGAAGAAAAATTGGAGTGAGTGGAGTGGAACAGTGTCACAAGCTTTAAGACCAAATATCCCCCTGAGAGCGCTTGAATCATTCATCCCAAATTTAAACCTTACCTCATGGGTAAAAAAAGAGCCTGTGGTGTTAGCGGACCTATATAAAGATGGAGTTTTACTTCCCTACTCAGAGATGTGTGAGAAATTCAATCTTCCACGGCACAGCTTGTTCCAATTTTTCAGTTGCGCCACTTTCTCATAAACGCTCCAATCTTCTCCAACCTTCTAGTAGCTGACCCCATGTCAATTAAAAACTTCTTTCAAAATAGTAAAATTAAGGGCCTCTAATACGTCTATAAATTACTAAATGGCCTGCTAGATGATAAACAACTCCCCTACATGCTTAAATGGGAGAAGGATTTTTCTTCCCCACTCCCAACTCAGGCCTGGCACTCTGCCTCAAAGTGGATCCAAAGATTTTCCTCATGCCTTAACCATATTGAACAACTAAAAAAAATCCACCTGAGATCGTATAATTTCCCCATCAAATTAGCAACCTTTTCTCCAAATACGTGCCCACTGTGCTGGAGGGGCTAAAACCACAGAGGTACTTTAAGTCATATGTGGTGGTTCTGCCCAAGGACCTTGGAATTTTGGAATTTAGTTTTTGAAATGACCCGGGAGGTCACTGGTCTCTGGATCCCCCTGTCCCCAGCCCTCGCCGTTCTACATATGGGTATAGACACAATTCCTGACCCCTTTAAAACCATTATCTCCCATTTCCTTATTGCAGGTAGGCAGTGTATAGCTTACAGGTGGTAGTCCCCGCTGTTCCCAACTAGGACAGAGCTAACAGACAGGCTGAATCTACAGTGGGTATATGAAACGAGTTTAGCTTCTAGTCTGAAAAAGAAAGAGGCAGTGCTGGAACAATGGGCCCCCTGGGTGACTTCTCCATATGCCGTGGCTCTCCCGCAACCTTCTAACCCCCCACAGTCGCCAGGCTTCTCTGAACTTTGAAGTAACTTAGAGCTGACCCCTTGAGACTGATAACCCCAGGGAAAATGCTAGACTCACTAAGGTAATTTATCTATGTGGCTGCTCACCCCCTTCCCCCTATGTTTTTCCTTAGTTATCCCCAGTTCATACTGTAGGGGTATTTAATGTCCCACAATGATATGTTGATATACCCTATATTTACTCTGTTTTCGTATTGTTACCTGTATGCGGTTTGACATGGTCAAATTTCTTTGTTATATGCTGGAAATTTAATAAAATCTTTATGATTAAAAAAAAAAAGAAACACCATCTGTTACGGGGGGACTGGCAGATTAGGATAAGGTGGTATATATCCCAATTGCCAGTCAGGGTCCACCGTGCTCACAGATGGAAAAGGAGATGCTGGCAACCTGAAGGTTAAGCAGAGGATACAGAGCTGGGTGGCTCTGAAACTAATAGTAGTCTGAAACGAGTTAAACGACACTTGGATCTGGAGACTGTGAACCCTGTTAGCATCACAGGGTCCACACACCCAGCCCAGGAACTCCCTATTAACAACACAGGGCCATTGGCTACGCTGTTCGTGTGCGTAGGGGGCACACCTGTGGACAGCAGGCACAGCACCAGCAGCAGCCCAGTTAATGCCACTGGGCTGCACTAGCAGGACTGGTAGGACAGTAGCTGGTCGTAACCGTTATGCGTTACCAAGTGTGGTGGCGTCCTGCACCAACGCCCTATCCCTGCCTACCTCTGGCCTAAAGCCGCAGTTGGTTCAATACATAGAGGTGTTTCATAGTCTTTAGTCTTTAAGGTTGAAGGGAGACTCCAAGTCTATCTAGTTCAACCCGTAGCCTAACATGTTGATCCAGAGGAAGGCAAAAATCCCCAATGTGTCAAATAAGCTCCAATGGGGAAAAAAATTCCTTCCTGACTCCACATATGGCAATCAGACTAGTTCCCTGGATCAACACCCTGTCATAAAATCTAATATACATAACTGGTAATATTATATTTTTCAAGAAATGCGTTCAGGCTCTGCTTAAATTTTACTAGTGAATCCCTCATTACAACATCATACGGCAGAGAGCTCCATAGTCTCACTGCTCGTACAGTAAAGAATCCTCATCTGTGATTATGAATAAACATTCTTTCCTCAAGACGTAGCGGATGCCCCCGTGTTCCAGTCGCAGGCCTAGGTGTAAAGAGATCTTTGGAAAGGTCTCTGTACTGTCCCCTCATATATTTATACATTGTGATTAGATCCCCCTAAGCCTTTGTTTTTCCTAACTAACTAACCCCAAGTTTAATAACCTGTCTTGGTATTGCAGCCCCCCCATTCCTCTAATAATCTAGGTCGCTCTTCTATCTACCTGTAAGATTATGCTATTTATAACCTTCTATACTTTTGCTAACAAGAAATGCATCCATTCCTCTCTTAAATTCATTCAGTGAGTTGGCCATCACCACTTCCTCAGGAAGAGAGTTCCAGAGCCTCACTGCTCTTACCGTGAAGAACCCTCTTCTATGCTGATGTAGGAATTTTCTTTCCTCCAATCGAAAAGAATGCCCCCTTGTTCTTGTCATAGTCCTTGGTACAAACAGATCATGGGAGAGATCTCTATATGGCCCTCTGATATATTTGTACATATTTATTAGGTCTCCCCTAAGTCTTCTCTTTTCTAGAGTAAATAGACCTAATTTTGATAACCTTTCCGTGTATTGTAATGCACCCATTCCATTTATTATTTTAGTAGCCCGCCTCTGAACCCTTTCAAGTTCAGTAATGTCTTTCTTCAGCACCGGCGCCCAAAATTGCACACAATACTCCAAGTGTGGTCTGACTAGTGATTTGTACAGAGGGAGAATGATGTTTTCATCTCGTGCCCCCAGACCTCTTCTAATGCATCCCATCACCCTATTTGCTTTGGTGGCTGCTGCCTGACACTGGGCACTCCAATTTAGATTCTTATTCACTAAGATGCCTAAGTCTTTTTCCATGTCTGATTTCCCCAGCAGGTGTGCTCTGTCTGAGCATAATAGAAGACTGCGCCTTGTTGTCTCCAGCCCCTTTGATAACCTGGGTCCGCCCCAACCCAGGGTGGACCACAATGCACCTCCAGGAGCCAATAGCAGAGTGCCACATCATCAGTGACATAACCAATGGACTATCCGGAACCGACACTTCACTGATGACCTCATGGCAGCCACACCCCAAACACCTCACCAGTCATCGTCTGACGAACAATGATGAGGTGCCAAGTCATAGGGGCGGGCCTCTGCGAGCCAGTCCAGAGTGGCCACATCATCAGGACACCTGATGCCCTCTGGCCTATCAGGGACTACCACCTCACGGACATGACCAATGAGTTCCTTACCGGACCTAGCCTCTGATGCACTAAGTGCCTGAGCATGCTCAGTAGCCTGAACAACAGTCTCAGAAAACAGACTATCAGCTTCTGCATGCTCTGTAGGCACAACACAGGACTTAGACACGGCACGGAGTCCAAGTACCTGTGCAAAGAGGCTTTTTGCACTAAGTGTGGGAGCATGCTCAGTAGGCTGAACTGAGGACTTAGCCTCAGGAATGGCACAGTCAGGCTGAGCATGCTCACTAGGCAAAACACTTGACTTAGGTTGTGGCTGGGGTAAATCGGCACACGCATGCACACTAGCCACCTCTCTACACTTAGACGTGGAGGAGGAAGCAGCCAGCTGGACGACCCGAGGCACGGCCATAAATGGCAGCTGACGCCTGGGCGCAACTGGAACCTGCAGTAGGCCGCTTGCGGCTATGGGGGCACCGATTCGTAACACCAATTACCAGCCAAAATAAGATGTCTACTTCTTCCCGTAGATAATCTGATATGATCCCTTTGTTACAGACAAGAAAATGATCTGCACTGATGCCCAGAAGCTTTGTGAGTCGGATACAGGCCCCGATGAAGAAGGTTCTGAGCATAATGTAGGCCCTCATTCCCAAACTATAAATCCTCTTGGTGAAGACAATGGGGGACATGCTGATGAGACTCAGATACCTGATTGGAATGACAGCTTTATTATTCGGTCAGGGCAGGAAGAGGTTGGCTCTGAAGAGTCAGGAGAAGGGGAGTGAAAACACACATGGTGATGATGAGGTTGTAGAACCAACTTTCTGTGAACCCTCAGTCAGCCAGTCGATGAGGTCAGCAGAGGAGGTGGAGGAAGATGCTACTGACGACGAGGTTAGGTTGGGTCTTCCTGGACAGAGACAAAGTACTGGAAGCACGTCAAGAACTGAATCCTCAGCCACAACTCTGCCTCTGAGCAGAAGTCGTGGTGGCTCTGCAGGTTGCATGGGCTGTAAGCCTTGCCTAGCCTGGGGCTTTTTTGACATCGAAAAGGATCACCCAACTCATGTCATCTGTAAGATTTGTCACCAATCTCTAAGTAGAGGCCCAAAAATCACAACTTTGAGTATTTCATCCATGAACCGTCACATGGATATGAAGTGATAGGGTAAGGGTGTATTGATGACCTTTATCCACTGTGAATGTAAGATGCTTATTTGCCATTCATTGTATGCATTGTTGCTGACTACCCACAAGTGGCTGCTGTTTTGCATCTGCCTTTGACTTTTGGTCACTATAGCAATATCAAAACGGTCTTCGGCTGTGGATTTGGAGACCGGAGTAGGTGCTGTATATGAGCTGAAGGAAAAGTGAAAAGGTGTGCGGAACAGAAAGGAGCGGCCGGGGAAACACTTTGGTGGATTGTGAGGAGACTCGTGTTGGAGTTTGGTGCGGAGGACCGTAACGCCTGTGAGCAGCATCCTGTGCCGGAGAACGCCATTCTTCTGTTGCTGGCTATACTGATTACGGTGAGAGTATTTATTTTGGTGTATTTTAGTGTATTTATGGCAACTGGACACCACAGTACCTGGGTACGGTAGGCTGGGCCCAGCCAGGACTGCGTGCACCCAACACTTTGATTTGGTAACAAAACACATAGCTGTTCTGCTTAGGCCGACTATGTAGACAATAAGACTTGCTGCCTCTGCTCTGTCAGTTTGTCAGTTACAGTTAAAATCCTAGAGGGACAGCGACACATGTTTGCATTGACTGTTGCTTTACAAGTTTACCAGGACTGTGTTGCTGAGCTGTGTGGTTTGCCTTACCACTGTTATCATCTGCCTTATCTGTGAGGCTTCAGCAAACAAGGGTATTCAGGGGGGTTTATGGGTTTTGTCTATGTTTATGTAGATAAGTTGTAAGCTCTTGTGATGCGCCACTTGTAGGTCGTGTTCGCACACACACAGACACACACAATTACTTCTGCTATGCAGAGAGATTACCAGGTAGTAGGCAACTGTTTACACAGTCCCTTGGTTAGGCAAAGGTTGGTGAGAAGGGGGTATAAATCGCCATTACGAGTGGCGCAACATAGGGGTGTACGCTTTTGGTCTTGTGAACAGATTGTTCTATTCTTTCAGTTTAATGCATGGTTGTTATTGTTTGTTTTGGTACAGCTAAACAATCATTTATCAACACAACTGCCTAGAGTCCTTTTCCCAGTGCGTGGTTTTGCTGTATACTGTGGAGCCCACCCTGTACACAACTTTAAATGAAGCATAAGTCGCAGTGGGAAGGTCACTGTGCTACAATGCGGCCTAGCGGGGTGGTGCAACCACCGTCTGCCCCATCAAGTGCCTCTGCATGCTCTTCATCCTCTGGGACTGTGGGGACAGCAGTCACACATATTTTTGGACGCAGACCTTCCACCCATTTAACCGCAACATGCAGTGTTATTGGTAGGTCGCCAGTTGTTTTGGTAGTGGAAACAGCTGCTGGTGTTGAGCTGTATCAGACATTGAGAGCTCCACCTTTGGATGAAGGCAACTTTATCTACGCCTGCAACTTTCTTACAGATTGGCTGGACTACCTGCAATTTAAAATTGCGTACAAGAAATGGAGAGGTGGTGTACAATGCAGAGGTGGTGTAGCTTTCTTGTCAGCAGAGGAACCCTCACTGACTATCCCAGACAATGAAACTATGCCCCAAGGAACTGCCTGCACTTTTTGCACTTAAAATGGCGTAGCAAAAAATGGACAGGTGGTGTATTATGCAGAGGTGGTGTAGCTTGCTTGTCAATATAGGAACCCTGATGTACTATCCCAGACAATGAAACTATGTCCCTAAAACTGGCAGCACTTTTTGCAATTAAAATTTCTTAGCAAAAATGGACAGGTGGTGTACAATGCACAGGTGGTATAGCAAAATTGTCAGCAGAGGAACCCTCACGTAATATCCCAGACAATGAAACTATGGCCCTAAAAGTGGCAGCACTTTTTGCAATTAAAATTGCGTAGTAAAAATGAACCGGTAGTGTACAATGCACAGGTGGTATAGCAAAATTGTCAGCAAAGGAACCCTCACGTAATATCTGTGACAATGAAACTATGCCCCTAAAAGTGGCAGCACTTTTTGCAATTAAAATTGCGTAGCAAAAATGGATAGGTGGTGTACAATGCAGAGGTGGTATAGCAAAATCGTCAGCAGAGGAACCCTCACATACTATCCCTGACAATGAAACTAAGCCCCAAGGAATTTCCTGAGCTGAGTTAGACAAACGCTGTGATAAAACCTTGCACAGCGCTGGCACAGACCTGCCTAGCAAAAATGGCTATGAAATGCTGTAATGTAGCCCTGAAAAGGGCTGAAATTACAAGTAGTCCCAAATCCCTAAACCGATGTGTAGATTGCACTGCATAAGTCTATAGCACACACATCAGCAGCAGCGGGAGCGGTGACTGTCACACACCCGCAGCAGAGAGATAATGGCAGCAAAGGGGAAAATGGCCGGGTCTTATAGGGCAAGGACATGTGACATGCACAGCCTATGACACATGCCTTTGGTTGTCTGGCAAATATCCTCTTTGCTGTGTGTGTCTCTGTGATTGGCTGACAGCCTGGCCCGCCCCACTTTACGCGCGGGTAGGAAAAAAATTGGCGATCGCCATTCTGTGAGCACTCAGCAGCACTGATCTAAACCCCGCCCCCCAGCACACTATACGCTAAATTTTGATAATATTATTATTAACAGTGACTGACACTATTACAGTGAAAAGCCAGCTAGTAACTAGCTACGCTTTTGGTGATCGAACCGTTATCGAACAGTAACTCGAACAGTCGAACTTGAAGCAAATCGTCGAATGACTCGAACACCGGCCAAAATCACTCGAATTTGAAATTGGCGAACGTTTCAAATCGAACATCGCTCAACTCTAATCTTGTGAGCTGCATGGACCATACCTCCCTGTTGTACAAAGACACTATGGGGAAATGGGTGGGGCAATTGATGCCACTGTCCTGCTGTCTACCTTAAATGATTTTAAATAGACTCCAAGATGGGTCTGCAAGATGTGTATTGTCTGTAGAGTTGAGCGATGTTCGAGTCGAACGGTTCGCCAATTTCAAATTAGAGGGATTTTGGGTGGTGTTCGAGTCGTTCGACGAACTCGAACGATTTGCTTCAAGTTCGGCAGTTCGAGTTACCGTTCGTTAATGGTTCGATCAACAAAAGTGTGGCTTTTCACAATAAGGTTATGTGCGCACGTTGTGTATTTGCATGCGTGCAATGGCGATCGCCATTCTGTGAGCACTCAGCAGCACTGATCTAAACCCCGCCCCCCAGCACACTATACGCTAAATTTTGATAATATTATTATTAACAGTGACTGACACTATTACAGTGAAAAGCCAGCTAGTAACTAGCTACGCTTTTGGTGATCGAACCGTTATCGAACAGTAACTCGAACAGTCGAACTTGAAGCAAATCGTCGAATGACTCGAACACCGGCCAAAATCACTCGAATTTGAAATTGGCGAACGTTTCAAATCGAACATCGCTCAACTCTAATCTTGTGAGCTGCATGGACCATACCTCCCTGTTGTACAAAGACACTATGGGGAAATGGGTGGGGCAATTGATGCCACTGTCCTGCTGTCTACCTTAAATGATTTTAAATAGACTCCAAGATGGGTCTGCAAGATGTGTATTGTCTGTAGAGTTGAGCGATGTTCGAGTCGAACGGTTCGCCAATTTCAAATTAGAGGGATTTTGGGTGGTGTTCGAGTCGTTCGACGAACTCGAACGATTTGCTTCAAGTTCGGCAGTTCGAGTTACCGTTCGTTAACGGTTCGATCAACAAAAGTGTGGCTTTTCACAATAAGGTTATGTGCGCACGTTGTGTATTTGCATGCGTACTGCATCCCCAGCACAATCCCTCTCTCTTTTCTACTCACAGATCACGGGCACGAGGCTGCAAGGCTGTCACAAAGCTCCGGCGGCTTTTCCTCTTTTGAAAATGGCTGCTGCTTCATTATTCAATCAGGTATTCCCTGCTTTCCCTGCCCACTGGTTCCCATGATTGGTTGCAGTCAGACTCGCCCCCACGATGAGTGACAGCTGTCTCACTGCAACCAATCACAGCCGCCGGCGGGCAGGTCTATATCGTGCAGTAAAATAAAAAAATATGGAGAGCCCACCACCCTAATAATATCACCCAGCAGCCGCCCGGAATTGCCGCATCCATTAGATGCGACAGTACCGGGACTCTACCCAGCTCATCCCGAATTGCCCTGGTGCGGTGACAATCGGGGTAGTAACGGGGTTAATCATGGCAGGTGTCTCCCCAAGATACCTTCCATGATTAACCTGTAAGTGAAAGTAAATAAACACATACACCCGAAAAAAAAACCTTTATTTGGAATAAAAGACAAAAATACACCCTCTTTCACCATTTTATTAAAATCCCCAAATCCCCCTCCAGGTCCGACATAATCCACAGAGGTCCCGCGACGCATGCAGCTCTGCTACATGAAGCTAACAGGATCGCGGTAGAACACGAGCGCTCTGTGTCAGTTCCAAGGAGCAATTAAGTGAGCCACGCTGTCAGCAGGGACGTCACTGAGGTAATGCCTGCGTGTGCGGTGATGATGGGGGTTGTAGTGCCTGCGTGTGTGTGAGGATGAGTGCCATAGTGCCTGCGTGTGCGGTGATGATGGGGGTTGTAGTACCTGCGTGTGTGCAGTGATGAGTGCTGTACTGCCGGTGTTTGGCCACCCATCCGCCAATCCATCCATCCGCCCATCCATCCGCCCATCCATCCATCCATCTGCCCATCCATCCGCCTATCCATTCATCCGCCCATCCATCCATCTGCCATCCATCCGCCCATCCAACCATCTGCTCATCGATCCATCTGCCCATCCATCCGCCCATCCATCAGCCCATCCATCCGCCCATCCATCCATCAGCCCATTCATCCGCCCATCCATCCATCAGCCCATCCATCCGCCCATCCATCCATCCGCCCATCCATCCGCCCATCCATCCGCCCATCCATCCATCCGCCCATCCATCCATCTGCCCATCCATCCGCCCATCCATCCATCCGCCCATCCATCCATCAGCCCATCCATCCATCCGAAAATCCATCCATCCGCCCATCCATCTATCCGCCCATCCATCCATCCGCCTATCCATCTATCCATCCGCCCGCCCATCCATCCATCCGTCCATCCATCCTTCCGCCCATCCGCCCATCCATCCATCAGCCCATCCATCCATCTGCCCATCCATCCATCTATCCGCCCATCCATCCATCCGCCCATCCATCCGCCCATCCATCCATCCATCCAGTCCATGTGAAAAGAGACGGAAGGCATTCACCAAATATGCGGTAAAAAAAGCTGTTTTATTCGACCATCAGGTCAGGGGGAAAGGCGTGGCCTTTCATTGGAATGAGCACCGTGGCCAGAATGCAAGGAAATTTACAAGCCATATAATGCGTGTATAAACCTGAAATAGGAAGATTAAGCGGTTATCTCGCTGAATGGTGCCAGTGTTTCCTCCTTTCACCATCCATCCATTCATCCTTGCAGCTGAACAATCTGCTTCTAGATTCTCTACTGCAGTATAGAGGTTAAGATTAGTGTTGAGCCACCCCCCTAGTGTTCGAGTTCGGTTTGGTTCGTCGGACGGCGGCTTAGTTTGGCGAACGTTTGACGAACATTCGACGAATACCTTCGAACCCCATTGAAAACAATGGCAGGGAAACACAAACACATAAAAACACATTATACATATACACATACAGTTAATAAACATTGCCATTACACTTACAGGTCCCCGTGACGTGTCCTGCACTCTGTCTCCAGCCGCTTTTCCTTCCGATATTTGCTGCGCCCTCCCGGTAACCAGCACTGATGATAGGACCTTCCGTGACCTCGTCATAGCATGTGACCAGTCACGTGTCTATTATCTCATTGGCTACAGACTGGTCACATGGCTAGACGTCATGCTAGGTCCTGTCAGTGCATCTCTCCGGTTCGCGGTGCTCGTTCCAGCATCTCCGTGTACCGGCGAGATGCTCTGACACATGGTCGGCTTCCCCGTTCCTGCATGTCGGCACTTATTATGTAATCAAATAGGCAGTTAGGGGTTGGGGGCAGCCGTACCTGCCTGCTGTACCTGGCTAGCATACAAAAATATGGCGAAGCCCACGTCATTTTTTGGGGGGGGGCAAAAAACTCCTGCATACAGTCCTGGATGGAGTATGCTGAACCTTGTAGTTCTGCAGCTGCTGTCTGCTCTCCTGTATACACTAGTGAATGGAGCATGCTGAGACTTGTAGTTCTGCTCATCCTGTCTCTCCCTCCAGCATACAGTCCTGGATGCAGCATGCTGAGCCTTGTGGTTCTGCAGCTGCTGTCTGCTCTCCTGCATACACTAGTAGATGAAGTATGCTGAGCCTTGCAGTTCTGCTTCCTCTGCGTCTCCCTCCAGCATGCAGTCCTGGATGGAGGATGCTGAGCCTTGTAGTTCTGCAGCTGCTGTCTGCTCTTCTCCATACAGACAGATGGCAGCTGCAGAACTATAAGGCTCAGCATACTCCATCCAGGACTGTCTGCAGGAGTTTTTTGCCCCCCAAAAAAAGTACGTGGGCTTCGCCATGTTTTTGTATGCTAGCCAGGTACAGCAGGCAGCTACGGGCTGCCCCAACCCCTGCTGCCTATTTGTACCCGGCTGGGAAACAAAAATATAGGGAAGCCCCTTTTTTTTAATTATTTCATGAAATAATTAAAAAAAAATGACGTGGGCTTCACCCAATTTTTGTGTCCAGCCAGGTACAACTAGGCAGCTGGGGATTGGAATCCACAGCGCAGGGTGCCCAAGCTTTCTGGGCACCCCTGCTGCGAATTGCAGTCCGCAGCCGCCCCAGAAAATGGCGCTTTCATAGAAGCGCCATCTTCTGGCGCTGTATCCAACTCTTCCAGCTGCCCTGGTGATGGGTGGCTCGCTGAGCAATAATGGGGTTAGGGCTAGCTGTATATTATCAACTGGCCCTAAGCCTGAAATTCATGATGTCACACCAATATTAGACATGGCCACCATGAATTTCTAGTACAGATAAAAAAAAAACACAACACACAAAATATTTTTATTAGAAATAAAAAACAATACGTTTAGTGACTCCATCTTTATTGAAATAAAGAACCCCATCTGCAGTAATCTTGGGTCAAGGGTCCCGTGCCGTCCAATCCAGATACAATATCATCTGATCGGTTTGTTGGAAGGCAAACCGATCAGATGATGTGTCAGGTTCAAGGGCCTGAATCACATGACACAGCAGCTGATTGTATAAACGGCTTTTATACAATCAGCTGATGCATCAGTGCAAAAAAAACCCCCAAAAAACAAACTACACACTTCTGTGCAGATTCCTGTACGACAGCAGCAGCTGATAGTTTAGCCGGCCGGGCGATAAAAAGTCGGCCTCACCGCTCGACTTATAGTGTCAGATGATTCCATCAGGTGACCGCATCAGCTGATCATTGCCAGGTCTGAGAGAGAGAAAAAGAGAGAGAGAGAGAAAAAGAGAGGGAGAAAAAGAGAGAGAGAAGAGAGAGAGAAGAGAGAGCAATGCAGCCTCATGCAGCATTGCAGGGACCTGTAAGTGTAATGGCAATGTTTATTAACTGTTTATGTTTATGTTGAATGTGTTTTTATGTGTTTGTGTTTGCCTGCCATTGTTTTCAATGGGGTTCGAAGGTGTTCGTTGAATGTTCGTCGAACGTTCGCCGACCTAAGCCGCCGTTCGACGAACCGAACTCGAACACTAGGGGAGTGGCTCAACACTAATTGTTTGTCCTGGCAGGGGTCTGGGAGCACCAGCCATACACCTGTCTCTCATTCACCTCTATATTTCTTATGTCAATAGTCTAGGAAGCTAATGGCTATGCCAAAACAATGGTGCTGCAGTGTAAAACTAATTTTTCTTGTTTTGGAAGCTTTTCAACCCCCCTTTCATTTGGCCTTCCATTGAAATCAATGGGGTTCGAAAAGGTTAAAAAAAAGTTTGGATTTTGGTTCAGCGAACATAGTGTTTTTCGGTAAAGCTCGGTGAATCGAACTTTTAAAGTTCGATTTATTTCCAAAACGCGTAGAATAAAATCACTATCTAAGATGCTATCTGAAGGTTTCTTCCTTTGTCAGAGCAGTGTTTACCCTTCTTTCTCCACTGAAGCATTGTTTGTATCTCTAGGGCTGCTGCAGCCTTTTCCTGCTACAACAGTGGTTGTGTGTAAGTCTTCGATCATTACTAGTGATGTGCAAACCCGTGGATATTTGGGTTCGCCAAACCACTACGGAAAGTAAAAATCAGGTTCTGCAGCCAAACTTGGCCCCTGGTTTGACCCCGAACAACAAACCCTATATAAGTCTATGGGACCCAAATATGTGTGCTATAAAACGGTGCTAGTAAGGGTTAGGGGGCTACAAAGCAGGAGAATTATACTTATATAGTCTCCCATGCGGCTGTCACTTTACTACTGTGTGTGCCAGCATCTGTGAATGGTTGTGGAATGTAAAAATAAATAGTTAATTAGAAAAAAATAGTGCAGAGCCCCCAGTATATTCATAACCTGTGCAAATAAAGCAGACCGCTACAGGCTTGAACTCTAGCTGTGCATGTTATTTTGACGCTCTGGCCTATCAGGACGTCACAGGGTATTGTGCATTCTGCCCTTCTGTGCAATATCCACCTCCTCCTTGGTTACGGGTCCCTAACAATTGGTGTTGCCAAGAACAGCCAATCAAAATCCTAGGAACACTCTGCACCACACCCACTAGACATACCAGTGGACGGCCTGAGTGGAATAGGGTCGCCCACCTGGGAGGTTGGTTTAGGGGAGGTCAATAAGAAAAGCAAACCTGCCACCAGGCAGGGAGATGTAGCCAAAATCCTAAATATGATATATTGTATAGCAAGGATTTAAAATATAACTTTTAATAAATATAATAATAAAATAGATCAAAGTGCAAAGTGAAGTATAATAAAAGGAAGGATTTCACCCAGTTCTTCTCCTGAGGGATCCACACCACTGTATAGACCAAGGCGGGCGGGCATCAGACCAATGACATAAAGCCGGGGATAAACAGTATAGTTACATTACCCCTGTCGTGCCCCTGCAATAGCTTCCGCCCTTACAAGGGCAGCACCCAAGTCAGGATAACTACCCCAGTAAATACACAATACCCCTCCCAACGCGTTTCCCTCTCCGTGTGACCGGAGAGTTCCTCAGGGGAGAAAAAGAAAGTAAAGCCTGCAGTGGCAGGTCAATACATTACACTACTTGCTTTCAGTTAGTGTGTTCACACACCGCTTTCAGTGTATGTGCTAATGGCAAGTAGTGTAATGTATTGACCTGCCACTGCAGGCTTTACTTTCTTTTTCTCCCCTGAGGAACTCTCCGGTCACACGGAGAGGGAAACGCGTTGGGAGGGGTATTGTGTATTTAGGGGAGGTCAGGAGTGTCAGGAGACAGACAGACAGGCAGTCAGTTGGAGTGTAGTGTTGGAAGTGAAAGAGAGAGGAGGTCAGGAGCTTGGCTCCTTGGAACTACTAGGTAGACGTTGGTCTGGGCCTGGTAGGAGCTGGACCCAGTCGCAGGGGATCGTGACAAGGGGCACGGACTGTCGAGGAGGACAGCCGGCGGCCTTGTGCCATGACCAGGCAGGGGCCCGACGGGGTACGTGGACCCTAGGTCAGGGAGTAGCTTCAGGCGTCCTGAGAATTTACCCGATGACGACGGAACCTTCAAGATCCGTTCTCCACCTGCTACAAAATCGGGGTAATAGCGCAGCGAGGGGGATAGGACTTTCTACACATACGATCCAGGAAATCCCCAGCGTTAACCCTGAGAGCAAGCTCCTCCAGTTAGCCATACTGGGGAGCGGGACCCGATTTAGTTTCAGACTAAAGGGACCAACTAAAAGACAAAGGTGCCAAGGCAAAGGTCCCAGACTAACAGGCAACACCAACAGGGACGGAACCCAGGCGTACTTCCCCCCCAAGCGGCAGCGATGTCCAGAACTTTGGTTTACTACAGTTGTCGGTGTCAGCATTATTGGACTGAGTGAGTACGCAAGTGACCCTTACCTCCCCAACGGCACATCCCTACCACCATCACAGAGTCCTGGGGCATTCCTCCTACCCGTGGAGGGGTTAAACACCTAGCTGCCCACACCATCGCCACCGGGTACTCCCCATCGCAGCGGTGGTACTGCACCTTACCACGCACCATGGGTGGCATCACAAACTTTCCACATCATTCCCTGTACATGCCCCCCCTTTGTTGGAGGAGCCGCATGAGCCCCCGGGTCTGGAGCTCTCTCGAGTCACCACAGATCCGGATCCGAGCAGCCTGGCTGCTGATGCGGGGGTGGCACACCCTCTAATTACCTGGCGTCATGAACAGGATTCGAGCAGGACCCGCTTACCTGGGTGACGTGCGCCTTGAAGACCAAAAACCGCGAGTCAAGATCCCTTTTCCTGCCAATTCCGCCATCTTCCGCCATCTTTTCGCACCAAAACGCCGTCTTCTTCCCCGAAAGCACGCAAAGTAGAAGCCCCGCCCTTCGTCCTGAGTGTGAGGCCGGAACCTGAAGTTCCCAGAGGGCCACAGTGCGCAAAGGATTGCTGAGTGAAAACCGAGTGGGCATGCTGGAATGTAACTACAGCGGAAGAGAAGCAGGGACTCCAGGCCTCTGCCATAATGTTCCTGAACAGCGCAGGGGAAAGATGGCGGCTGCACGAGACTGGTCACCAGAACTGCTGTTGTGCTGTTCCCGGGACCGCAATCCTGGATTGAGGAGGAGACAGAGCAGCTGTGCAGGAGAATGCGGACGCAGTTCCTGTTCATCTTGAATCACAGGAGGGAACAAATGAGGAGCCTGGTGATGGCGGTGCGAGCCTGTGAAATCGAAATTCCATGTGAAGAGAGGGTAAGCGGTTACCCAGTCCCTACTGATTGCCCAAATCCAGCCACAGCGGCTGAGGGATACGGACCTCCCCCGCTTGCGATGAGCACTCCACCGTCACCAACTCCGTCTTTGGCGGACGCCGAGCTGCGCACGTCAACCCCCGGAAGCGGAACCTTCAGTGCCTTAAGTGAAGTTCCAGCTGCAGAAACCCCGGTTCTGTCCCTCATCCTGGTCATGACAGCAGTCATCCAGACACCGGCCAGACCAGACCCGGCTGCATCACCGGCCCGTCCTCAGAGGCGGAGCACCCGGACCCTGCAACCCCGGCTGCGGAACTATCGGTCCTTCAGTTTGTCAAGGCGGAAGTGGAGCCTAAAGATCCACCGGTTCCATGGCCGCGCGGCGTCCCAACGGCTGTTGGGGCTGCAAGAGTCCACTTAAAACCAGAGCCAGCTAGGGAGCCGAGGCCGGACGCTGACACCCCCTACTGGGAACGACATCATCAGCAGTTACAAGCAGAAATAGCAACAAGAAATCAGCGACAACGGGAGCTGGCCACCCACAACAGAGAGGAGAAAGAGCAAGTGAGGAGTGCTGCTTCATGAGTTAGAGGGCCACGGTGCCGTGGTCTCGTGGATTGGTTTGACCCGGAGCAAGGATGGGGGTTCATCCGTGAAGCAGGCCTCACAGCTGTCTTGTTCGTGTCCCGGCGGGATGTGGCGCAGCACCTCCCCTGGGGGAACCCCGAGCGCAATCTCCAACCTGAAGAAATGGTCACCTACACCTGACATTGTGGAGAGCGGGCTGGTATGCCCTGGAGGTGACCAAGCATGTGATGCCTGAAGATGAGTTTGTGCCGGCGTCGGTAGCATGTAGTTGCAAAGAGGCGTGGCTACGGGACCCGGTGGTTTGAAAAATGTTGAAAAAAAAAATCAGTAGTTTACTGATGCCTTAAAACTTTCATGTATCGGTGTTATCATTTATTGTTTTGCACAGTTTGTTATTTTCCATATAGAAAGTGTTAGCAAATAAATGCATAATCAACTATTTTAAATGAAAAGAGTGAAAGTTACCTAATTTGCAACAAGATTCTTTACAGTGTGTACATCTGTTGCATGGACTTTGTTGAATTTGTATAGTAAAAATGGACCACGGTCACAGGACTGGTTGTGACCAACATAAACTTGTGTTATTGTACATAGTTGCACCTCCTGTGCCCACCAGAGTCGTCTATCACAACGCCCGGGACCTTAACCTGGTCACGGACCCACCATAGGTTTGCAGGCGGTCAGGTTGTTTGGGTGGCGGGTTAACGGGATCCGGGTGATTGGGACTGGACTGTCGTGGGAAGAGGCTGCAACGAAGCAGGTTGAGTCTCCGCTACTACTGAAACTGGTAGTGTCCCACCGTTGAGGAGATGAACTCTTAAAAATGTTAAGTAATGTTTAAATAACAAGCCTCCCTATTGTGGGATGAACCTGTGTAAATAAATGTTTTACCTTTTTCCCTACCTTTTTCTACAGTTAAGAAAAAAAAAATAAACCTCTGATGTCCTGTAGCTCTGGAATGAGCTACGTTTAACTAAGAGGGAATGTGATGCCCTGGCCTATGAGGAAGTCACAGGGTATTGTGCAATCTGCACTTCTGTGCAATATCCACCTCCTCATTGGTTACGGGTCCCTAACAATCGGTGTTGCCAAGAACAGATAATCAAAATCCTAGGAACACTCTGCACCACACCCACCAGACACACCAGTGGATGACCTGAGTGGAATAGGGTCGCCCACCTGGGAAGTTGGTTTAGGGGAGGACAGGAGTGTCAGGAGACAGACAGTCAGTCAGTTGGAGTGTAGTGTTAGAGGTGAAAGAGAGAGGAGCTCAGGAGCTGGGCTCCTTGGAACTACTGGGTAGCAGACATTGGTCTGGGCCTGGTAGGAGCTGGACCCCGGCTGCAGGGTATCGTGACAAGGTGCACAGACTGTCGAGGAGGACAGCCGGCGGCCTTGTGCCATCACCGAGCAGGTGTCAGGGCCCCACGGGGTACATGGACCCTAGATCAGGGAGTAGCGTCAGGCGTCCTGACAATTTACCCGACGAGGACGGAGCCTTCAAGATCCGTTCTCCACCTGCTCCAAAATCGGGGTACTAGCGCAACGAGGGGGTGAGGACTTTCCACACATACAGTCCAGGAAATCTCAAGCTTGAAGCCTGAGAGCAAGCTCCTCCAGTTAGCCATACTGGGGAGCGGCACCCGATTAGTTTCAGACTAAACGGACCAACTAGAAGACAAAGGTGCCAAGGCAAAGGTCACAGACTAAAAGGCAACACCAACGGGGACGAGACCCAGGCGTGCTTCCCCCCAAGTGGCAGCGGTGTCCAGAACTTTGGTTTACTACAGTTGTCTGGGTCAGAGTTATTGGACTGAGTGAGTACGCAAGTGACCCTTACCTCCCCAACGGCACATCCCTACCACCATCACAGAGTCCTGGGGCATTCCCCCTACCTGTGGAGGGGTTAAACACCTAACTGCCCACACCAGCGCCACCGGGTACTCCCCATTGCAGCGGTGGTACTCCACATTACCACGCACCACGGGTGGCGTCACAAACTTTCCACACCATACCCTGTACATGCCCCCCTTGTTGGAGGAGCAGCACAACCCCCCCAGGTCCGGAACCCTCTCGAGCCACTGTGGATCCGGATCCAAGCAGCCCGGCTGCTGTCGCGGGGGCGGCACATTATCTTGGCTGTTTATCAAAATATGAGGGACCCCATGCTGCTTTTTAAAATTATTGAAATTATTTTAAAAAGTGACGTACAGTCATCCCCTAATTATGATACCCAGTCAAAATACGGCGGACAGCTGGAGGCTGTTATTCTCAGGCTTGGGACATCCATGGTTTTTGCCCCCGGCCTAAAAATAGCAGCCTGGAGCTGTCCCAGAACTGTCGATCTGTTATATATGACAATTCTGGCACTTTAACTTGCTCATTTTGATTTCACTGGTGTGGAGACAATCGGCACATTTCTAACCATGTAAGTCAAAAGAAATATACACAAAACACAGGGAAACTTTTATTTAAAAAACACACCTTTTTTTCTGCATTTTATTAACCCCCAAAACACCCTGCGGGTCTGACATAATCCCCACAGAGCCCAAAATGATCCAGGCTTTGCTACAGTCTGGGGTCGCAGTACGAGTTCACATTAGAAAATGTGATCGCTCACTGTGATCGTCAGGGACACATTTACTAAGCAGCAGCTGTGAACACTAATGTCCCTGAGTTCATCTGATGTCACAGCTGGAGTTCCCCTGGTATACCAGCTGTGACCTCAGGTGAACAGACCTAAGGTGAACTCATTGAACTCTGAACTCACCTCAGATGACGTCACTGAACTCAATGACAGAGTAGGCAATGTATGCACTTTGAGTATTTGGATGCAGACATTTCTACACCAAATCTGCATATTCTGGCAAAATAACACACCAAAATCGTTTCTAAATGCATGTTGTTTTGATGCTTTATTTTTACCAGGAGGTACAGCTTTGTCTACACCCAAATACTAAATGTGCACACATTGCCTATTCCAGTAATCTGGCATTGCGTACAATGAGTTCATCTGAGGTGAGATCAGTGAGTTTCCTTCATGTCCGTTCACACCTGGGGACAGTGGGAACCACACTTGTGACCTCAGGTGAAGACATTGAACTCAATGCCGCATTACCAGATTAAGCAATGTGTGCAATGTATCATAGTATCATAGTATCATAGTTTTTAAGGTTGAAGGGAGACTCTAAGTCCATCTAGTTCAACCCGTAGCCTAACATGTTGATCCAGAGGAAGGCAAAAAAAAACCCCAATGTGGCAAACAAGTTCCAACGGGGAGCTGAGTTTTTGTCCAAAGTTCTGCCAGAAAAAGGCAGCAGTTTGAACTGCATAGTGGGCACAAGAAACCCAAATTCCCATAGACTTTGCTTGAAAAGCAGAACACATCCATTTTGGCATTAAATGCTGCAGTTGAAAAAGCAGCAAAAAAGCAGGTAAAAAGCAGGTAAAAAGCAACGTGGACACATAGCCTTATATATCGGTGACCAGAATTGTACACAGTATTCTAAGTGCGGTCGCACTAGTGACTTGTACAGAGGTAGAAGTATATTTTTTTCATGAACACTTATACCTCTTTTAATACATCCCATTATTTTATTAGCCCTGGCAGCAGCTGCCTGACACTGTCCACTAAAGTGAAGTTTACCATCCACCCATACACCCAAGTCTTTTTCTGTGTCTGTTTTACCCAGTGTTCTACAATTAAGTACATAATCATAAATGTTATTTCCTCTACCCAAGTGCATAACCTTACAATTATCTACATTAAACTTCAATTGCCACTTCTCAGCCCAATCCTCCAATTTACATAAATCTCCCTGTAATATAAAATTATCCTCCTCTGTATTGATTACCCTGCAGAGTTTAGTATCATCTGCAAATATTGAAATTCTACTCCGCATGCCCCCAACAAGGTCATTTATAAATATGTTGAAAAGAAGCGGGCCCAATACTGACCCCTGTGGTACCCCACTATGAACTGAGACCCAGTCCGAGTACGTACCATTAATAACCACCCTTTGTTTCCTATCACTGAGCCAGTTTTTAACCCAGTTACACATATTTTCCCCTATCCCCATTATTCTCATTTTATGTACCAACCTTTTGTGTGGCACCGTATCAAAAGCTTTTGAAAAGTCCATATACACAACAGCCACTGCATTTCCTTGGTCCAGGCTTGAACTTACCTCTTCATAGAAGCTGATCAAATTAGTTTGACAGGATCGATCCCTCATAAACCCATGTTGATACTCTGTCATAAAGTTATTTTTCTTGAGATACTCCAGTATAGCATCTCTCAAGAAACCCTCAAGGATTTTACCAACCGTAGAGGTTAAACTTACCGGCCTATAATTTCCCGGCTCAGTTTTTGTCCCCTTTTTGAATATTGGCACCACATTTGCTATGCGCCAGTCCTGCGGTACCGACCCTGTTATTAAGGAATCTGAGAAGATTAAAAATAATGGTCTATCTATCACAGAACTCAATTCCTGTAGTACTCTGGGGTGTATGCCATCCGGGCCAGTAGAATTGTCAACCTTAGTGATTTCGAGGCGGCGGCGTACTTCCTGCTGGGTTAAGCAGGTAATATTCAAGGGTGAATTTATGGTATCACTGGTCATGTCATCTGCCATGGCATTTTCTTGTATAAAAACCGTAGAAAAAAAGTTATTCAGCAGGTTGGCTTTACCCTCATCCCCTTCCACCATTTCACCAAGACTATTTTTAAGGGGGCCAACACTATCGCTTTTCAGTTTTTTACTGTTTATGTAGTTAAAGAATATTTTAGGATTATTTTTACTTTCTCTCGCAATGAGTCTCTCTGTCTCAAACTTAGCCAACTTAATTTGCTTTTTACATATTTTATTTAATTTTCTATAATTATATAATGCCTCATCACTACCTACCCTCTTTAATTCTTTTAAGGCTTTCTGTTTTTCTTTTATTGCTTCCCTTACAGCTCTATTTAGCCATAGGGGTTTCCTCCTATTTCTAGCATGTTTGTTCCCATAGGGTATATTTTCTGCACAAGCCCTATTCAGGATGCTCATAAAAGTCTCCCATTTGCTTTGTGTACTTTTATTACTTAGTACATCATCCTAGCTTATTGCACTAAGATCATCTCTCAACCGTTTAAAATTTGCTTTCCTGAAGTTTAGTGTCCTTGTAGCCCCTCTACTAGACATCTTACTAAAGAATACATGAAAACTTATTATTTTGTGATCACTATTCCCCAAGTAACCCCCAACTTGTATATTTGATATGCGGTCTGGCCTATTGGTTAGTACAAGGTCTAGTAGTGCTCCCCCTCTTGAGGGGTCCTATACCATTTGTGAAAGGTAATTATCTTTCATTGTTATCAAAAATCTATTTCCTTTGCTGGAACTGCAAGTTTCTGTTCCCCAATTTATATCAGGACAGTTAAAGTCCTCCATAATAATTACCTCTCCGAGACTCGCTGCTTTATCAATTTGCTTTATGAGGAGATTCTCTACCTCTTCCATAATATTCGGCGTCTTATAACACACCCCTATCAGTATTTTATTATTCATTCTCCCCCCCTTATCTCCACCCATAGGGACTCTACATTCTCAGTACCCTCACATATGTTGTCACGCAGGATGGGTTTTAAGGATGATTTTACATATAGACACATACCTCCCCCTCGCTTATTTGTACGGTCATTCCTGAATAGGCTATAACCCTGTAAATTAACAGCCCAGTCATAGCTCTCATCCAGCCATGTCTCTGATAAACCCATTATATCATAATTTTCTTCCAACAATATTAATTCTAATTCCTCCACCTTATTTGTGAGGCTTCGGGCATTAGTGTACATGCACGTTACGTATGACTCTGTACCTGTATTCCTGCTTACTGTATTAACTGTCCTAACCCTTCCCCCCGTACCACCCCCAATTTCATTACTTGTGCCCTATCTGCACTACATTCCCCTTCTATAAAGTGAATACCCTCGCCCCCCATTCCTAGTTTAAACACTCCTCCAACCTTCTAGCCATTTTCTGCCCCAGCAGAGCTGCACCTTCCCCATTAAGATGCAGCCCATCCCTAGCATAGAATCTGTAGCCAACTGAAAAGTTGGTCCAATTCTCCAGGAACCCAAAACCCTCTTTCCTACACCAATTCCTGAGCCACCTGTTAACCTCCCTGATCTCTCTTTGCCTCTCTGGTGTGGCTCGTGGCACAGGTAGTATTTCCGAAAATACCACCTTTTGAGGTCCATGCTTTAAGCTTACAACCTAATTCCCTGAAATCATCTTTAAGGACCTTCCACCTACCTCTAACTTTGTCATTTGTGCCAATGTGTACAATGACCGCTGGGTCCTCCCCAGCCCCTCCCAGTAATCTGTCAACCCGATCAGCGATGTGCCGAACTCGAGCGCCAGGAAGACAACACTGTTCGGCAATCCCTGTCTTTGTGACAGATTGCCCTATCTGTCCCCCTAATAATTGAGTCCCCCACTACCAGTACCTGTCTTGCCTGCCCTGCACTCCTATTCCCCCCCTTACTGGAGCAGACACTCCTCTGGCGTTCAGAGGTCATGCCTTGCTGCAGCAATGCTACCCCTGTAATGACATCTCCCTCATCTGCCAAGTTTGCAAACCTATTGGGGTGTGTCAGTTCAGGACTAGCCTTCCTAGCACTTTTCCCTTTACCCCCCTTTCTAACTGTCACCCAGCTACCTACCTCACCGTCCTGCCGCTCCCTACTACGATCCTCCCCCACATCTGACCCAGCAAGCTGCTGCTCAGTGAGCAGCAAACTCCTTTCCATATTGCTAATGCATCTTAGAGTTGCCAGCTGCTCATTTAGATCCAGTATCTGGGCTTCCAAATGTGCAACTTGCGCACATCTCGAACAACAGTATGCACCCTCGAACGGCTTTTCAAGGACTGCATACATGAGACAAGATGTACACTGGATCGCATTAGCAATAGTGGAGCACATTTTCTAATGGGGATAGCACTAAACAAATGTTAAGTAATTAAACAACTAAATACAAACAATTCTACTCACACTTACTTTTGCTCACACTTTGCTCACTCACGCTCACAATGAAGAAGACAGGCTAAAATTCACTTAACCCAGAAGGCACTGGGAATATGCAAATTATCCTCGCAAGACTCCTTCCCTGGCTTTCAGAAGTCTTCCTTCCGGCTGTAACGGCCAAAACCCGGTTCTCCTTGAGCTCGCGGTGATTCTTCACTTATCCCAGAAGGCACTGGGAATATGCAAATTATCCTCGCAAGACTCCTTCCCTGGCTTTCAGAAGTCTTCCTTCCGGCTGTAACGGCCAAAACCCGGTTCTCCTTGAGCTCTCGGTGACTCTTCACTTATCCCAGAAGGCACTGGGAATATGCAAATTATCCTCGCAAGACTCCTTCCCTGGCTTTCAGAAGTCTTCCTTCCGGCTGTAACGGCCAAAACCCGGTTCTCCTTGAGCTCGCGGTGACTCTTCACTTATCCCAGAAGGCACTGGGAATATGCAAATTATCCTCGCAAGACTCCTTCCCTGGCTTCCCTAGCCATGTTCTGGTTAAAATGTTGGAATTGTTGCATTCATCAGAGGCGCAGCTGCAGTCTGCCATTTTTAGGCTTGGGGGGCCAAATACCAGCCCCCTTCTGTTTATCTTGGCTGGGTATCAAAGTTGGGAGGGATCGCACATCATTTTTTCAAATTATTTATTTAAATAATTAAAAAAAGTTGCATGAGATCCCTCATATTCAGATACACAGAAAGGATAAGCGCACAGTCGTGGCTGCAGCCTGTAGCCTTCTTCTTTATCTGTACTGGGTATCAATGTAGGGCAGGGGTGGGAACCTTTTTTCTGCCAGCGGCCATTTGGACTTTCCTACCAACCTTCGGGGGCTGGAAAAATGATCAGGTTGAAAATTACCCTAATATATTTGGTCAACCAATTAATAAACTCACCCTTACTGTGGTGGCTGTAGCTGCTTCTCTTTGGTGTGGCTGTGATGTTCGGCAATATTGATCATGTTGCTTCTCACAACTGCTTTTCCAGGTTTGTCTCGGTCTGGAGCGCAGTCAACAGATTGGTAAATCAAATACATCACATAGGAGATGCTGGAGGTAACTACAGTTAGGTCCAGAAATATTTGGACAGTGACACAATTTTCGCGAGTTGGGCTCTGCATGCCACCACATTGGATTTGAAATGAAACCTCTACAACAGAATTCAAGTGCAGATTGTAACGTTTAATTTGAAGGTTTGAACAAAAATATCTGATAGAAATTGTAGGAATTGTACACATTTCTTTACAAACACTCCACATTTTAGGAGGTCAAAAGTAATTGGACAAATAAACCAAACCCAAACAAAATATTTTTATTTTCAATATTTTGTTGCGAATCCTTTGGAGGCAATCACTGCCTTAAGTCTGGAACCCATGGACATCACCAAACGCTGGGTTTCCTCCTTCTTAATGCTTTGCCAGGCCTTTACAGCCGCAGCCTTCAGGTCTTGCTTGTTTGTGGGTCTTTCCATCTTAAGTCTGGATTTGAGCAAGTGAAATGCATGCTCAATTGGGTTAAGATCTGGTGATTGACTTGGCCATTGCAGAATGTTCAACTTTTTTGCACTCATGAACTCCTGGGTAGCTTTGGCTGTATGCTTGAGGTCATTGTCCATCTGTACTATGAAGCGCCGTCCGATCAACTTTGCGGCATTTGGCTGAATCTGGGCTGAAAGTATATCCCGGTACACTTAAGAATTCATCCGGCTACTCTTGTCTGCTGTTATGTCATCAATAAACACAAGTGACCCAGTGCCATTGAAAGCCATGCATGCCCATGCCATCACGTTGCCTCCACCATGTTTTACAGAGGATGTGGTGTGCCTTGGATCATGTGCCGTTCCCTTTCTTCTCCAAACTTTTTTCTTCCCATCATTCTGGTACAGGTTGATCTTTGTCTCATCTGTCCATAGAATACTTTTCCAGAATTGAGCTGGCTTCATGAGGTGTTTTTCAGCAAATTTAACTCTGGCCTGTCTATTTTTGGAATTGATGAATGGTTTGCATCTAGATGTGAACCCTTTGTATTTACTTTCATGGAGTCTTCTCTTTACTGTTGACTTAGAGACAGATACACCTACTTAACTGAGAGTGCTCTGGACTTCAGTTGATGTTGTGAACGGGTTCTTCTTCACCAAAGAAAGTATGCGGCGATCATCCACCACTGTTGTCATCCGTGGACGCCCAGGCCTTTTTGAGTTCCCAAGCTCACCAGTCAATTCCTTTTTTCTCAGAATGTACCCGACTGTTGATTTTGCTACTCCAAGCATGTCTGCTATCTCTCTGATGGATTTTTTTCTTTTTTTTTCAGCCTCAGGATTAGAGTTGAGCGCGGTTCGCGGTTCGAGGTTCTCCAGTTCTAGGCTCGAGTGATTTTGGGGCCTGTTCTAGATCGAACTAGAACTCGAGCTTTTTGCAAAAGCTCGATAGTTCTAGAAACGTTCGAGAACGGTTCTAGCAGCAAAACAATTGTAATTCCTAGCTTGGTTTCCGCTGTAATAGTGTAAGTCACTCTGTGAATCACACTATTATGACATTTCAGTGTATAGTGTGCGGGAACAGCGCCTTCAGATCACTGCTGTTTCTATAATGGCGATCGCCATTTTTTTTTTTTCCCTTGTCTTCCTTCCCTAAGCGCGCGCGTCTTGTGGGGCGAACCAGCATGTCAGCCAATCCCAGACACACACACAGCTAAGTGGACTTTTAGCCAGAGAAGCAACGGCATGTGTGATAGGATGTCCATGTCACATGTCCCTGCATTATAAAACCGGACATTTTCCTCCAGGACGCCATTATCTCTTCTGCGTCTTTGGTGTCAGACATCACTGTCGCAGCTCCTTCCTTTGTCCTATCGCCGATACAGCTGTATGCGCTCCATACACAGCACTGGACAGCATAGGGATAGCACTTTCTATCAGTCCTTTTAAGGGCTCAAACCGGTAGGGTCAGAGCCATAGGTGACAGGTCCTGAAAACAGCGACAGCGTCTGTGTAGCAAAGGTCAGGGATTTCCTCCCTGCATTTCCCTATTAGGAGGGAATAGAAAGGCAGGCTTCCTTTCCTCTACCCAGAGCCCCACAATCCTGGCACTGTACCCTCCTGTCCTCTGCACACTCCAACTCATGATAACTAAGCCATTATACTAGCAAACACTCAGTGTACCTAGTGGCATCCTAAACGTGGCTATTGGACTTTGCTATAGTCCCACTAGTGCAAAGACATTTGCAGCACCTCTGCCTGCATTGCACACTCCAACTCATGATAACTAAGCCATTATACTAGCAAACACTAAGTGTACCTAGTGGCATCCTAAACGTGGCTATTGGACTTTGCTATAGTCCCACTAGTGCAAAGACATTTGCAGCACCTCTGCCTGCATTGCACACTCCAACTCATTATAACTAAGCCATTATACTAGCAAACACTCAGTGTACCTAGTGGCATCCTAAACGTGGCTATTGGACTTTGCTATAGTCCCACTAGTGCAAAGACATTTGCAGCACCTCTGCCTGCATTGCACACTCCAACTCATGATAACTAAGCCATTATACTAGCAAACACTCAGTGTACCTAGTGGCATCCTAAACGTGGCTATTGGACTTTGCTATAGTCCCACTAGTGCAAAGACATTTGCAGCACCTCTGCCTGCATTGCACACTCCAACTCATTATAACTAAGCCATTATGCTAGCAAACACTCAGTGTACCTAGTGGCATCCTAAACGTGGCTATTAGACTTTGCTATAGTCCCACTAGTGCAAAGTCATTTGCAGCACCTCTGCCTGCATTGCACACTCCAACTCATTATAACTAAGCCATTATACTAGCAAACACTCAGTGTACCTAGTGGCATCCTAAACGTGGCTATTGGACTTTGCTATAGTCCCACTAGTGCAAAAACATTTGCAGCACCTCTGCCTGCATTGCACACTCCAACTCATTATAACTAAGCCATTATACTAGCAAACACTCAGTGTACCTAGTGGCATCCTAAACGTGGCTATTGGACTTTGCTATAGTCCCACTAGTGCAAAGACATTTGCAGCACCTCTGCCTGCATTGCACACTCCAACTCATTATAACTAAGCCATTATACTAGCAAACACTCAGTGTACCTAGTGGCATCCTAAACGTGGCTATTGGACTTTGCTATAGTCCCACTAGTGCAAAGACATTTGCAGCACCTCTGCCTGCATTGCACACTCCAACTCATTATAACTAAGCCATTATACTAGCAAACACTCAGTGTACCTAGAGGCATCCTAAACGTGGCTATTGGACTTTGCTATAGTCCCACTAGTGCAAAGACATTTGCAGCACCTCTGCCTGCATTGCACACTCCAACTCATTATAACTAAGCCATTATACTAGCAAACACTCAGTGTACCTAGTGGCATCCTAAACGTGGCTATTGGACATTTGTCTAGTCACACTAGTGCAAAGACATTTGCAGCACCTCTGCCTGCATTGCACACTCCAATTCATTATAACTAAGCCATTATACTAGCAAACACTCAGTGTACCTAGAGGCATCCTAAACGTGGCTATTGGACTTTGCTATAGTCCCACTAGTGCAAAGACATTTGCAGCACCTCTGCCTGCATTGCACACTCCAACTCATTATAACTAAGCCATTATACTAGCAAACACTCAGTGTACCTAGTGGCATCCTAAACGTGGCTATTGGACATTTGTCTAGTCACACTAGTGCAAAGACATTTGCAGCACCTCTGCCTGCATTGCACACTCCAATTCATGATAACTAAGCCATTATACTAGCAAACACTCAGTGTACCTAGTGGCATCCTAAACGTGGCTATTGGACTTTGCTATAGTCCCACTAGTGCAAAGACATTTGCAGCACCTCTGCCTGCATTGCACACTCCAACTCATTATAACTAAGCCATTATACTAGCAAACACTCAGTGTACCTAATGGCATCCTAAACGTGGCTATTGGACTTTGCTATAGTCCCACTAGTGCAAAGACATTTGCAGCACCTCTGCCTGCATTGCACACTCCAACTCATGATAACTAAGCCATTATACTAGCAAACACTCAGTGTACCTAGTGGCATCCTAAACGTGGCTATTGGACTTTGCTATAGTCCCACTAGTGCAAAGACATTTGCAGCACCTCTGCCTGCATTGCACACTCCAACTCATTATAACTAAGCCATTATACTAGCAAACACTCAGTGTACCTAGTGTCATCCTAAACGTGGCTATTGGACTTTGCTATAGTCCCACTAGTGCAAAGACATTTGCAGCACCTCTGCCTGCATTGCACACTCCAACTCATTATAACTAAGCCATTATACTAGCAAACACTCAGTGTACCTAGTGGCATCCTAAACGTGGCTATTGGACATTTGTCTAGTCACACTAGTGCAAAGACATTTGCAGCACCTCTGCCTGCATTGCACACTCCAATTCATTATAACTAAGCCATTATACTAGCAAACACTCAGTGTACCTAGTGGCATCCTAAACGTGGCTATTGGACTTTGCTATAGTCCCACTAGTGCAAAGACATTTTCAGCACCTCTGCCTGCATTGCACACTCCAACTCATTATAACTAAGCCATTATACTAGCAAACACTCAGTGTACCTAGTGGCATCCTAAACGTGGCTATTGGACATTTGTCTAGTCACACTAGTGCAAAGACATTTGCAGCACCTCTGCCTGCATTGCACACTCCAATTCATTATAACTAAGCCATTATACTAGCAAACACTCAGTGTACCTAGTGGCATCCTAAACGTGGCTATTGGACTTTGCTATAGTCCCACTAGTGCAAAGACATTTGCAGCACCTCTGCCTGCATTGCACACTCCAACTCATGATAACTAAGCCATTATACTAGCAAACACTCAGTGTACCTAGTGGCATCCTAAACGTGGCTATTGGACTTTGCTATAGTCCCACTAGTGCAAAGACATTTGCAGCACCTCTGCCTGCATTGCCCACTCCAACTCATTATAACTAAGCCATTATACTAGCAAACACTCAGTGTACCTAGTGGCATCCTAAACGTGGCTATTGGACTTTGCTATAGTCCCACTAGTGCAAAGACATTTGCAGCACCTCTGCCTGCATTGCACACTCCAACTCATTATAACTAAGCCATTATACTAGCAAACACTCAGTGTACCTAGTGGCATCCTAAACGTGGCTATTGGACTTTGCTATAGTCCCACTAGTGCAAAGACATTTGCAGCACCTCTGCCTGCATTGCACACTCCAACTCATTATAACTAAGCCATTATACTAGCAATTTTTGCTGCCAGTTTAAGGGCCGTAGTTGCATTGTCAGGGATTTTTATTCTTTATTATTCTGCTGTTAATAAAGCAAGACCACCACTGCAATCTACACCACCTCCCAATTTTTACTACCACATTTTCAGTCCACAATCTTGTCGCAATCAACATGAGTGGCAAAATGACAGATGCTGGTGGAAAGGGGAAGAGGTGTGGTGGAAAAGGCAAAAAAGGTTTTGTCCGTGGGGAAGGTGGCAAAGCTCCATTATCATCTGCTGAAGATAGACCATCTACCAGCAAAAGTAAGATGTCTACTACTTACCGTGGACAATCCGATGTGCTCCCTTTTTTACGGACACGAACAACAGGAACAAAGGTAGATGATGGCCAAAAAAGGAAAATGCTTGAATGGATCTCAAGTGGTCCAACAAGTGCCCTCTCAGCCACTTCAAGTACCACATCCAAAAAACACCAGTCCTCTGAGTTGTCATCCCAATCAAACTTGATTTCTCCCAGCTCTGAAGTCTCCATCAGCCCTGCACAGTATGGTGGAACTGAGATGGCTGAGTCTGCAGAGCTGTTCAGTCACACTATAGCCTGGGAATCAGAGGTCTGCTCCCAAGCTACAGTGAGTACAGAACAGGAAATGGTCTGCAGTGATGCCCAGAACCTTTGTGACTCTGATTCAGGCCGTGAGGACCAAGTTTCGGAGCATAATGTTGACCCTTTTCACAAACTGTAACACCTGTGGTTATAGACAATGAGGAACATACTGATGAAGATGAGACTCAGATACCCGATTGGGATGACAACTTAAATATTCGGTCAGGGCAAGAAGAGGCTCGGTCTGAGGGGGAGGGGAGTGCAAACACAACAATTGATGATGAAGTTCTAGATCCCACCTACTGTCAACCCACAGTCAGGCACTCGAGGAGGTCAACAGAGGTGGTGGAGAAGGATGCAACTGATGACGAAGTTACCTTGCGCCTTCCTGGACAGAGTCGGAGTACTGGTAGCACATCTACAACTGCATCCTCAGCCACCACTCTGCCTCTGAGCATTATTCGGGGTGGATCAACAGGTCGCATGGCCTCTAAGCCTTGCCTAGCCTGGTCCTTTTTTGACATAGAAAAAGATCGCCCAAATTATGTGATCTGTAAAATTTGTCATGGTTCTCTTAGTAGAGGTCAAAACCTCAGCAGTTTGACAACTTCTTCCATGAATCGTCACATGAATAAATATCATATGGCCTGGTGGGAAGCTCACCGTGCTGCAATGCGGCCTAGCGGAGCGAACCATCCACCGCCTGCCCCTTCCAGTGCATCCGCGCACTCGTCATCTTCTAGGACTGTGGGGACAGCTGTCACACCTGTTTTTCCACCCACAACTTCCACCACTGTAACCGCAACAGGCAGTTTGCTTGGTAGGTCGTCAGTTGTTTTGGAAGGGGAAACAAGTGAGTGTGTACAGCTCTCTCAGACATCGATAGCACCAAGTTTGGATGAAGGCAACATCATGTCTCCGCCTGCACTTTCCTCACAAACCTGCATTTTTCCAGGGACACCCTACTCAACACCGTCTACACACAACAGCCAGATCTCTGTCCCTCAGATGTGGACAAATAAAAGGCCATTTCCTGCGACCCATGACAAAGCTAAGAGGTTGACTCTATCCCTCTGTAAGCTGTTGGCTACAGAAATGCTGCCTTTCCGCCTAGTGGACACACAGGATTTTAGAGACCTTATGTCTGTCGCTGTGCCCCAGTACCAGATGCCCAGTCGCCACTACTTCTCTAAGAAAGGTGTGCCCGCGCTACACCAGCATGTCGCACACAACATCACCGCTTCCTTGAGAAACTCTGTGTGTGAACGGGTGCATTTTACCACCGATACTTGGACCAGTAAGCATGGACAGGGACGTTACATGTCGCTCACTGGGCATTGGGTAACTATGGTGATAGATGGTGAAGGGTCTGCTGCACAAGTCTTGCCGTCCCCACGACTTGTGTGTCAATTCTCTGTCTGTCCAAGTTCCGCCACTGCTTCTGCATCCTCCACCTCATCTGGGTCCTCCACCTCCGCCCCAAGCCTGCCTGGTCAGGCCACCAGCGTTCTCACTGCGCAGAAGGAATCACGCACCCCTCATTACTATGCTGGCAGCAGAGCGCAACGGCATCAGGCGGTCTTTAGCTTGACATGTCTTGGGAATAAGAGTCACACAGCTGAGGAGTTGTGGTCAGCTCTGCGGTCCGAGTTTAATAAATGGTTGTCTCCACTCAACCTGCAGCCTGGTAAGGCCATGTGCGACAATGCTGCAAACCTGGGTGCGGCCCTTCGCCTGGGCAAGGTGACACACGTACCTTGTATGGCTCACGTGTTGAACCTTGTCGTGCAGCAATTTTTAACACACTATCCCGGCCTAGATGGCCTTCTGAACAGGGCACGAAAACTGTCTGCTCACTTCCGCCGTTCAAGCGCCACAGCTGAGCGACTTACATCGCTCCAGAAGTCTTTCGGCCTGCCGGTTCATCGCCTGAAATGCGATGTGGCGACACGCTGGAATTGAACTCTCCACATGTTACAGCGACTGTGGCAGCACTGCCGTGCCCTGGTGCAATACGTCATGACGTATAGCCTGGGCCAACGAGATGCAGAGGTGGGGCAGATCACCCTGATGGAGTGGTCTCAGATCAAGGACCTATGCACCCTTCTGCACAGTTTCGACATGGCGACGAATATGTTTAGCACTGACAATGCCATTATCAGCATGACGATTCCAGTCATTTACATGCTGGAGCACACGCTAAACACTATTCGGAGTCAGGGGGTGGGACAACAGGAAGGGGATGAACTACAGGAGGATTCATATGCGCAAGACACAACAACATCACCAAGGTCCAGACGTTCATCATCACCAAGGCACCAGGCATGGGAGCATGGGGGACAGGGATCAACAAGGGCGCATGGTAGCAGGCGAGATGTTGAGGAAGGTGCAGGAGGACATGAAGAAATGGAGGACGAACTGTCCATGGACATGGAAGACTCAGCAGATGAGGGAGACCTTGGTCAAATTTCAGTTGAAAGAGGTTGGGGGGAGATGTCAGAGGAAGAAAGAATGGTTAGCACCTCTATGCCACAAACACAGCGTGGACTTGGTCCGCATGGCTGCGCAAGACACATGAGTGCCTTCTTGTTGCACTACCTCCAACATGACCCTCTTATTGTCAAAATTAGAAGTGATGATGACTACTGGCTTGCCACACTATTAGATCCCCGGTACAAGTCCAAATTTTGTGACATAATTCCAGCCATAGAAAGGGACGCACGTATGCAGGAGTATCAGCAGAAGCTGTTACTCGATCTTAGATCCGCTTTTCCACCAAACAACCGTGCAGGTGCAGGGAGTGAATCTCCCAGTTGTAACTTGACAAACATGGGACGGTCTCGTCATCTTCAACAGTCTACACGTACCAGTAGGACCGTATCTGGTGCTGGTAACAGCAATTTTATGGAATCTTTTCATAATTTTTTTAGACCCTCCTCTGCAAGGCCACCAGAGACAACAAGTCTGACACATAGTCAACGGCTGGAGAGGATGATACAGGAGTATCTACAAATGAACATCGATGCCATGACT
Source organism: Anomaloglossus baeobatrachus (assembly GCF_048569485.1). NCBI lineage: Eukaryota > Metazoa > Chordata > Amphibia > Anura > Aromobatidae > Anomaloglossus > Anomaloglossus baeobatrachus. Next base: position 116,813,692 of record NC_134362.1, on the reverse strand, counting down.
TTGCAAATGGAGCCTTGCTCATTTTGGGCTTCAAATCTAGAAAAATGGCCAGAGCTATCCAGTTACGCCTTGGAGATTTTGTCGTGTCCAGCTGCCAGCGTTGTCTCTGAACGTGTCTTCAGTGCTGCTGGGTGTGTGCTGACAGATAAGCGCACGCGTCTGTCCAGTGACAATGTGGACAGACTGACGTTCATCAAAATGAACAAGTCATGGATCCAGAAGGAATTTACTACCCCTGTGTCATCCTGGGGAGAGTAAATGCTTGTGGATTTGGAATGTGCTTAATGCAAATCTAGCTGTGAAGTGTACAACTAGGGCACAAGTGCTGCCACTGAAGGGGTGGGTGTGTGTGGGGCCCAATTTTTGTAAAAAAGGGAGACTCCGCTTGGAGTAACCCTTGCTTGATGTGTTTTTAAAAGAAGCCAAGATGAACAGAGCTGGGATCAGGAAAGACTTTGCTACCTACCCCGGTGTCATCCTGGGGACGGTTAAGAATAGCGTATTTTTGAATGTGCTTGATGCAAATCTAGCTGTGAAGTGTACAACTAGGGCACAAGTGCTGCCACTGAATGGGTGGGTGTGTGTGGGGCACAATTTTTGGAAAAAAGGGAGGCTCCGCTTGGAGTAACCCTTGCTTGATGTGTTTTTAAAAGAAGCCAAGATGAACAGAGCTGGGATCAGGAAAGACTTTGCTACCTACCCCGGTGTCATCCTGGGGACGGTTAAGAATAGCGTATTTTTGAATGTGCTTGATGCAAATCTAGCTGTGAAGTATACAACTAGGGCACAAGTGCTGCCACTGAAGGGGTGGGTGTGTGTGGGGCACAATTTTTGGAAAAAAGGGAGGCTCCGCTTGGAGTAACCCTTGCTTGATGTGTTTTTAAAAGAAGCCAAGATGAACAGAGCTGGTATCAGGAAAGACTTTGCTACCTACCCCGGTGTCATCCTGGGGACGGTTAAGAATAGCGTATTTTTGAATGTCCTTGATGCAAATCTAGCTGTGAAGTGTACAACTAGGGCACAAGTGCTGCCACTGAATGGGTGGGTGTGTGTGGGGCACAATTTTTGGAAAAAAGGGAGACTCCGCTTGGAGTAACCCTTGCTTGCTGTGTTTTTAAAAGAAGCCAAGATGAACAGAGCTGGGATCAGGAAAGACTTTGCTACCTACCCCAGGGTCATCCTGGGGACGGTTAAGAATAGCGTATTTTTGAATGTGCTTGATGCAAATCTAGCTGTGAAGTGTACAACTAGGGCACAAGTGCTGCCACTGAATGGGTGGGTGTGTGTGGGGCACAATTTTTGGAAAAAAGGGAGACTCCGCTTGGAGTAACCCTTGCTTGCTGTGTTTTTAAAAGAAGCCAAGATGAACAGAGCTGGGATCAGGAAAGACTTTGCTACCTACCCCGGTGTCATCCTGGGGACGGTTAAGAATAGCGTATTTTTGAATGTGCTTGATGCAAATCTAGCTGTGAAGTATACAACTAGGGCACAAGTGCTGCCACTGAAGGGGTGGGTGTGTGTGGGGCACAATTTTTGGAAAAAAGGGAGGCTCCGCTTGGAGTAACCCTTGCTTGATGTGTTTTTAAAAGAAGCCAAGATGAACAGAGCTGGTATCAGGAAAGACTTTGCTACCTACCCCGGTGTCATCCTGGGGACGGTTAAGAATAGCGTATTTTTGAATGTCCTTGATGCAAATCTAGCTGTGAAGTGTACAACTAGGGCACAAGTGCTGCCACTGAATGGGTGGGTGTGTGTGGGGCACAATTTTTGGAAAAAAGGGAGACTCCGCTTGGAGTAACCCTTGCTTGCTGTGTTTTTAAAAGAAGCCAAGATGAACAGAGCTGGGATCAGGAAAGACTTTGCTACCTACCCCAGGGTCATCCTGGGGACGGTTAAGAATAGCGTATTTTTGAATGTGCTTGATGCAAATCTAGCTGTGAAGTGTACAACTAGGGCACAAGTGCTGCCACTGAATGGGTGGGTGTGTGTGGGGCACAATTTTTGGAAAAAAGGGAGACTCCGCTTGGAGTAACCCTTGCTTGCTGTGTTTTTAAAAGAAGCCAAGATGAACAGAGCTGGGATCAGGAAAGACTTTGCTACCTACCCCGGTGTCATCCTGGGGACGGTTAAGAATAGCGTATTTTTGAATGTCCTTGATGCAAATCTAGCTGTGAAGTGTACAACTAGTGCACAAGTGCTGCCACTGAATGGGTGGGTGTGTGTGGGGCACAATTTTTGGAAAAAAGGGAGGCTCCGCTTGGAGTAACCCTTGCTTGATGTGTTTTTAAAAGAAGCCAAGATGAACAGAGCTGGGATCAGGAAAGACTTTGCTACCTACCCCGGTGTCATCCTGGGGACGGTTAAGAATAGCGTATTTTTGAATGTGCTTGATGCAAATCTAGCTGTGAAGTGTACAACTAGGGCACAAGTGCTGCCACTGAATGGGTGGGTGTGTGTGGGGCACAATTTTTGGAAAAAAGGGAGACTTCGCTTGGAGTAACCCTTGCTTGATGTGTTTTTAAAAGAAGCCAAGATGAACAAGTCATGGTTCAGCAAAGACTTTGCTACCTACCCCGGTGTCATCCTGGGGACGGATAAGAATGGCGTATTTTTGAATGTGCTTGATGCAAATCTAGCTGTGAATTGTACAACTGGGGCACAACTGCTGCCACTGAACGGGTGGGTGTGTGTGGGGCCCAATTTTTGTAAAAAAAAGGGAGACTCCGCTTGGAGTAACCCTTGCTTGATGTGTTTTTAAAAGAAGCCAAGATGAACAGAGCTGGGATCAGGAAAGACTTTGCTACCTACCCCGGTGTCATCCTGGGGACGGATAAGAATGGCGTATTTTTGAATGTGCTTGATGCAAATCTAGCTGTGAAGTGTACAACTAGGGCACAAGTGCTGCCACTGAATGGGTGGGTGTGTGTGGGGCACAATTTTTGGAAAAAAGGGAGACTTCGCTTGGAGTAACCCTTGCTTGATGTGTTTTTAAAAGAAGCCAAGATGAACAAGTCATGGTTCAGCAAAGACTTTGCTACCTACCCCGGTGTCATCCTGGGGACGGATAAGAATGGCGTATTTTTGAATGTGCTTGATGCAAATCTAGCTGTGAATTGTACAACTGGGGCACAACTGCTGCCACTGAACGGGTGGGTGTGTGTGGGGCCCAATTTTTGTAAAAAAAGGGAGACTCCGCTTGGAGTAACCCTTGCTTGATGTGTTTTTAAAAGAAGCCAAGATGAACAGAGCTGGGATCAGGAAAGACTTTGCTACCTACCCCGGTGTCATCCTGGGGACGGATAAGAATGGCGTATTTTTGAATGTGCTTGATCCAAATCTAGCTGTGAATTGTACAACTGGGGCACAACTGCTGCCACTGAAGGGGTGGGTGTGTGTGGGGCCCAATTTTTGTAAAAAAGGGAGACTCCGCTTGGAGTAACCCTTGCTTGCTGTGTTTTTAAAAGAAGCCAAGATTAACAGAGCTGGGATCAGGAAAGACTTTGCTACCTACCCCGGTGTCATCCTGGGGACGGTTAAGAATAGCGTATTTTTGAATGTGCTTGATGCAAATCTAGCTGTGAAGTGTACAACTAGGGCACAAGTGCTGCCACTGAATGGGTGGGTGTGTGTGGGGCACAATTTTTGGAAAAAAGGGAGGCTCCGCTTGGAGTAACCCTTGCTTGATGTGTTTTTAAAAGAAGCCAAGATGAACAGAGCTGGGATCAGGAAAGACTTTGCTACCTACCCCGGTGTCATCCTGGGGACGGTTAAGAATAGCGTATTTTTGAATGTGCTTGATGCAAATCTAGCTGTGAAGTATACAACTAGGGCACAAGTGCTGCCACTGAAGGGGTGGGTGTGTGTGGGGCACAATTTTTGGAAAAAAGGGAGGCTCCGCTTGGAGTAACCCTTGCTTGATGTGTTTTTAAAAGAAGCCAAGATGAACAGAGCTGGTATCAGGAAAGACTTTGCTACCTACCCCGGTGTCATCCTGAGGACGGTTAAGAATAGCGTATTTTTGAATGTCCTTGATGCAAATCTAGCTGTGAAGTGTACAACTAGGGCACAAGTGCTGCCACTGAATGGGTGGGTGTGTGTGGGGCACAATTTTTGGAAAAAAGGGAGACTTCGCTTGGAGTAACCCTTGCTTGATGTGTTTTTAAAAGAAGCCAAGATGAACAAGTCATGGTTCAGCAAAGACTTTGCTACCTACCCCGGTGTCATCCTGGGGACGGATAAGAATGGCGTATTTTTGAATGTGCTTGATGCAAATCTAGCTGTGAATTGTACAACTGGGGCACAACTGCTGCCACTGAACGGGTGGGTGTGTGTGGGGCCCTATTTTTGTAAAAAAGGGAGACTCCGCTTGGAGTAACCCTTGCTTGCTGTGTTTTTAAAAGAAGCCAAGATGAACAGAGCTGGGATCAGGAAAGACTTTGCTACCTACCCCGGTGTCATCCTGGGGACGGTTAAGAATAGCGTATTTTTGAATGTGCTTGATGCAAATCTAGCTGTGAAGTATACAACTAGGGCACAAGTGCTGCCACTGAAGGGGTGGGTGTGTGTGGGGCACAATTTTTGGAAAAAAGGGAGGCTCCGCTTGGAGTAACCCTTGCTTGATGTGTTTTTAAAAGAAGCCAAGATGAACAGAGCTGGTATCAGGAAAGACTTTGCTACCTACCCCGGTGTCATCCTGGGGACGGTTAAGAATAGCGTATTTTTGAATGTCCTTGATGCAAATCTAGCTGTGAAGTGTACAACTAGGGCACAAGTGCTGCCACTGAATGGGTGGGTGTGTGTGGGGCACAATTTTTGGAAAAAAGGGAGGCTCCGCTTGGAGTAACTTTTGCTTGATGTGTTTTTAAAAGAAGCCAAGATGAACAGAGCTGGGATCAGGAAAGACTTTGCTACCTACCCCGGTGTCATCCTGGGGACGGTTAAGAATAGCGTATTTTTGAATGTGCTTGATGCAAATCTAGCTGTGAAGTGTACAACTAGGGCACAAGTGCTGCCACTGAATGGGTGGGTGTGTGTGGGGCACAATTTTTGGAAAAAAGGGAGACTTCGCTTGGAGTAACCCTTGCTTGATGTGTTTTTAAAAGAAGCCAAGATGAACAAGTCATGGTTCAGCAAAGACTTTGCTACCTACCCCGGTGTCATCCTGGGGACGGATAAGAATGGCGTATTTTTGAATGTGCTTGATGCAAATCTAGCTGTGAATTGTACAACTGGGGCACAACTGCTGCCACTGAAGGGGTGGGTGTGTGTGGGGCCCAATTTTTGTAAAAAAGGGAGACTCCGCTTGGAGTAACCCTTGCTTGCTGTGTTTTTAAAAGAAGCCAAGATGAACAGAGCTGGGATCAGGAAAGACTTTGCTACCTACCCCGGTGTCATCCTGGGGACGGTTAAGAATAGCGTATTTTTGAATGTGCTTGATGCAAATCTAGCTGTGAAGTGTACAACTAGGGCACAAGTGCTGCCACTGAAGGGGTGGGTGTGTGTGGGGCACAATTTTTGGAAAAAAGGGAGACTTCGCTTGGAGTAACCCTTGCTTGATGTGTTTTTAAAAGAAGCCAAGATGAACAAGTCATGGTTCAGCAAAGACTTTGCTACCTACCCCGGTGTCATCCTGGGGACGGATAAGAATGGCGTATTTTTGAATGTGCTTGATGCAAATCTAGCTGTGAATTGTACAACTGGGACACAACTGCTGCCACTGAAGGGGTGGGTGTGTGGGGCACAATTTTTGGAAAAAAGGGAGGCTCCGCTTGGAGTAACCCTTGCTTGATGTGTTTTGAAAAGAAGCCAAAATGAACAAGTCATGGTTCAGCAAAGACTTTGCTACCTACCCCGGTGTCATCCTGGGGACGGATAAGAATGGCGTATTTTTGAATGTGCTTGATGCAAATCTAGCTGTGAATTGTACAACTGGGGCACAACTGCTGCCACTGAAGGGGTGGGTGTGTGGGGCACAATTTTTGGAAAAAAGGGAGGCTCCGCTTGGAGTAACCCTTGCTTGATGTGTTTTTAAAAGAAGCCAAGATGAACAGAGCTGGGATCAGGAAAGACTTTGCTACCTACCCCGGTGTCATCCTGGGGACGGTTAAGAATAGCGTATTTTTGAATGTGCTTGATGCAAATCTAGCTGTGAAGTGTACAACTAGGGCACAAGTGCTGCCACTGAATGGGTGGGTGTGTGTGGGGCACAATTTTTGGAAAAAAGGGAGACTTCGCTTGGAGTAACCCTTGCTTGATGTGTTTTTAAAAGAAGCCAAGATGAACAAGTCATGGTTCAGCAAAGACTTTGCTACCTACCCCGGTGTCATCCTGGGGACGGATAAGAATGGTGTATTTTTGAATGTGCTTGATGCAAATCTAGCTGTGAATTGTACAACTGGGGCACAACTGCTGCCACTGAAGGGGTGGGTGTGTGTGGGGCCCAATTTTTGTAAAAAAGGGAGACTCCGCTTGGAGTAACCCTTGCTTGCTGTGTTTTTAAAAGAAGCCAAGATGAACAGAGCTGGGATCAGGAAAGACTTTGCTACCTACCCCGGTGTCATCCTGGGGACGGTTAAGAATAGCGTATTTTTGAATGTGCTTGATGCAAATCTAGCTGTGAAGTGTACAACTAGGGCACAAGTGCTGCCACTGAATGGGTGGGTGTGTGTGGGGCACAATTTTTGGAAAAAAGGGAAGCTCCGCTTGGAGTAACCCTTGCTTGATGTGCTTTTAAAAGAAGCCAAGATGAACAGAGCTGGGATCAGGAAAGACTTTGCTACCTACCCCGGTGTCATCCTGGGGATGGTTAAGAATAGCGTATTTTTGAATGTGCTTGATGCAAATCTAGCTGTGAAGTGTACAACTAGGGCACAAGTGCTGCCACTGAATGGGTGGGTGTGTGTGGGGCACAATTTTTGGAAAAAAGGGAAGCTCCGCTTGGAGTAACCCTTGCTTGCTGTGTTTTTAAAAGAAGCCAAGATGAACAGAGCTGGGATCAGGAAAGACTTTGCTACCTACCCCGGTGTCATCCTGGGGACGGTTAAGAATAGCGTATTTTTGAATGTGCTTGATGCAAATCTAGCTGTGAAGTGTACAACTAGGGCACAAGTGCTGCCACTGAATGGGTGGGTGTGTGTGGGGCACAATTTTTGGAAAAAAGGGAGGCTCCGCTTGGAGTAACCCTTGCTTGATGTGTTTTTAAAAGAAGCCAAGATGAACAGAGCTGGGATCAGGAAAGACTTTGCTACCTACCCCGGTGTCATCCTGGGGACGGTTAAGAATAGCGTATTTTTGAATGTGCTTGATGCAAATCTAGCTGTGAAGTGTACAACTAGGGAACAAGTGCTGCCACTGAATGGGTGGGTGTGTGTGGGGCACAATTTTTGGAAAAAAGGGAAGCTCCGCTTGGAGTAACCCTTGCTTGATGTGTTTTTAAAAGAAGCCAAGATGAACAGAGCTGGGATCAGGAAAGACTTTGCTACCTACCCCGGTGTCATCCTGGGGACGGTTAAGAATAGCGTATTTTTGAATGTGCTTGATGCAAATCTAGCTGTGAAGTGTACAACTAGGGCACAAGTGCTGCCACTGAATGGGTGGGTGTGTGTGGGGCACAATTTTTGGAAAAAAGGGAGACTTCGCTTGGAGTAACCCTTGCTTACATTGTTTTTAAAAGAAGCCAAGATGAACAAGTCATGGTTCAGCAAAGACTTTGCTACCTACCCCGGTGTCATCCTGGGGACGGATAAGAATGGCGTATTTTTGAATGTGCTTGATGCAAATCTAGCTGTGAATTGTACAACTGGGGCACAACTGCTGCCACTGAAGGGGTGGGTGTGTGGGGCACAATTTTTGGAAAAAAGGGAGGCTCCGCTTGGAGTAACCCTTGCTTGATGTGTTTTTAAAAGAAGCCAAGATGAACAAGTCATGGTTCAGCAAAGAATTTGCTTCCTACCCCGGTGTCATCCTGGGGACGGATAAGAATGGCGTATTTTTGAATGTGCTTGATGCAAATCTAGCTGTGAATTGTACAACTGGGGCACAAATGCTGCCACTGAAGGGGTGGGTGTGTGGGGCACAATTTTTTGAAAAAAGGGAGGCTCCGCTTGGAGTAACCCTTGCTTGATGTGTTTTTAAAAGAAGCCAAGATGAACAGAGCTGGGATCAGGAAAGACTTTGCTACCTACCCCGGTGTCATCCTGGGGACGGATAAGAATGGCGTATTTTTGAATGTGCTTGATGCAAATCTAGCTGTGAATTGTACAACTAGGGCACAAGTGCTGCCACTGAAGGGGTGGGTGTGTGTGGGGCACAATTTTTGGAAAAAAGGGAGGCTCCGCTTGGAGTAACCCTTGCTTGATGTGTTTTTAAAAGAAGCCAAGATGAACAGAGCTGGTATCAGGAAAGACTTTGCTACCTACACCGGTGTCATCCTGGGGACGGTTAAGAATAGCGTATTTTTGAATGTCCTTGATGCAAATCTAGCTGTGAAGTGTACAACTAGGGCACAAGTGCTGCCACTTAATGGGTGGGTGTGTGTGGGGCACAATTTTTGGAAAAAAGGGAGGCTCCGCTTGGAGTAACCCTTGCTTGATGTGTTTTTAAAAGAAGCCAAGATGAACAGAGCTGGGATCAGGAAAGACTTTGCTACCTACCTCGGTGTCATCCTGGGGACGGTTAAGAATAGCGTATTTTTGAATGTGCTTGATGCAAATCTAGCTGTGAAGTGTACAACTAGGGCACAAGTGCTGCCACTGAATGGGTGGGTGTGTGTGGGGCACAATTTTTGGAAAAAAGGGAGACTTCGCTTGGAGTAACCCTTGCTTGATGTGTTTTTAAAAGAAGCCAAGATGAACAAGTCATGGTTCAGCAAAGACTTTGCTACCTACCCCGGTGTCATCCTGGGGACGGATAAGAATGGCGTATTTTTGAATGTGCTTGATGCAAATCTAGCTGTGAATTGTACAACTGGGGCACAAATGCTGCCACTGAAGGGGTGGGTGTGTGGGGCACAATTTTTTGAAAAAAGGGAGGCTCCGCTTGGAGTAACCCTTGCTTGATGTGTTTTTAAAAGAAGCCAAGATGAACAGAGCTGGGATCAGGAAAGACTTTGCTACCTACCCCGGTGTCATCCTGGGGACGGATAAGAATGGCGTATTTTTGAATGTGCTTGATGCAAATCTAGCTGTGAATTGTACAACTAGGGCACAAGTGCTGCCACTGAAGGGGTGGGTGTGTGTGGGGCACAATTTTTGGAAAAAAGGGAGGCTCCGCTTGGAGTAACCCTTGCTTGATGTGTTTTTAAAAGAAGCCAAGATGAACAGAGCTGGTATCAGGAAAGACTTTGCTACCTACACCGGTGTCATCCTGGGGACGGTTAAGAATAGCGTATTTTTGAATGTCCTTGATGCAAATCTAGCTGTGAAGTGTACAACTAGGGCACAAGTGCTGCCACTTAATGGGTGGGTGTGTGTGGGGCACAATTTTTGGAAAAAAGGGAGGCTCCGCTTGGAGTAACCCTTGCTTGATGTGTTTTTAAAAGAAGCCAAGATGAACAGAGCTGGGATCAGGAAAGACTTTGCTACCTACCTCGGTGTCATCCTGGGGACGGTTAAGAATAGCGTATTTTTGAATGTGCTTGATGCAAATCTAGCTGTGAAGTGTACAACTAGGGCACAAGTGCTGCCACTGAATGGGTGGGTGTGTGTGGGGCACAATTTTTGGAAAAAAGGGAGACTTCGCTTGGAGTAACCCTTGCTTGATGTGTTTTTAAAAGAAGCCAAGATGAACAAGTCATGGTTCAGCAAAGACTTTGCTACCTACCCCGGTGTCATCCTGGGGACGGATAAGAATGGTGTATTTTTGAATGTGCTTGATGCAAATCTAGCTGTGAATTGTACAACTGGGGCACAACTGCTGCCACTGAAGGGGTGGGTGTGTGTGGGGCCCAATTTTTGTAAAAAAAGGAGACTCCGCTTGGAGTAACCCTTGCTTGCTGTGTTTTTAAAAGAAGCCAAGATGAACAGAGCTGGGATCAGGAAAGACTTTGCTACCTACCCCGGTGTCATCCTGGGGACGGTTAAGAATAGCGTATTTTTGAATGTGCTTGATGCAAATCTAGCTGTGAAGTGTACAACTAGGGCACAAGTGCTGCCACTGAATGGGTGGGTGTGTGTGGGGCACAATTTTTGGAAAAAAGGGAGGCTCCGCTTGGAGTAACCCTTGCTTGATGTGTTTTTAAAAGAAGCCAAGATGAACAGAGCTGGGATCAGGAAAGACTTTGCTACCTACCCCGGTGTCATCCTGGGGACGGTTAAGAATAGCGTATTTTTGAATGTGCTTGATGCAAATCTAGCTGTGAAGTGTACAACTAGGGCACAAGTGCTGCCACTGAATGGGTGGATGTGTGTGGGGCACAATTTTTGGAAAAAAGGGAAGCTCCGCTTGGAGTAACCCTTGCTTGATGTGTTTTTAAAAGAAGCCAAGATGAACAGAGCTGGGATCAGGAAAGACTTTGCTACCTACCCCGGTGTCATCCTGGGGACGGTTAAGAATAGCGTATTTTTGAATGTGCTTGATACAAATCTAGCTGTGAAGTGTACAACTAGGGCACAAGTGCTGCCACTGAATGGGTGGGTGTGTGTGGGGCACAATTTTTGGAAAAAAGGGAGACTTCGCTTGGAGTAACCCTTGCTTACATTGTTTTTAAAAGAAGCCAAGATGAACAAGTCATGGTTCAGCAAAGACTTTGCTACCTACCCCGGTGTCATCCTGGGGACGGATAAGAATGGCGTATTTTTGAATGTGCTTGATGCAAATCTAGCTGTGAATTGTACAACTGGGGCACAACTGCTGCCACTGAAGGGGTGGGTGTGTGGGGCACAATTTTTGGAAAAAAGGGAGGCTCCGCTTGGAGTAACCCTTGCTTGATGTGTTTTTAAAAGAAGCCAAGATGAACAAGTCATGGTTCAGCAAAGACTTTGCTACCTACCCCGGTGTCATCCTGGGGACGGATAAGAAAGGCGTATTTTTGAATGTGCTTGATGCAAATCTAGCTGTGAATTGTACAACTGGGGCACAACTGCTGCCACTGAAGGGGTGGGTGTGTGGGGCACAATTTTTTGAAAAAAGGGAGGCTCCGCTTGGAGTAACCCTTGCTTGATGTGTTTTTAAAAGAAGCCAAGATGAACAGAGCTGGGATCAGGAAAGACTTTGCTACCTACCCCGGTGTCATCCTGGGGACGGATAAGAATGGCGTATTTTTGAATGTGCTTGATGCAAATCTAGCTGTGAATTGTACAACTAGGGCACAAGTGCTGCCACTGAAGGGGTGGGTGTGTGTGGGGCACAATTTTTGGAAAAAAGGGAGGCTCCGCTTGGAGTAACCCTTGCTTGATGTGTTTTTAAAAGAAGCCAAGATGAACAGAGCTGGGATCAGGAAAGACTGTGCTACCTACCCCGGTGTCATCCTCGGGACGGTTAAGAATAGCGTATTTTTGAATGTGCTTGATGCAAATCTAGCTGTGAAGTGTACAACTAGGGCACAAGTGCTGCCACTGAATGGGTGGGTGTGTGTGGGGCACAATTTTTGGAAAAAAGGGAGACTTCGCTTGGAGTAACCCTTGCTTGATGTGTTTTTAAAAGAAGCCAAGATGAACAAGTCATGGTTCAGCAAAGACTTTGCTACCTACCCCGGTGTCATCCTGGGGACGGATAAGAATGGTGTATTTTTGAATGTGCTTGATGCAAATCTAGCTGTGAATTGTACAACTGGGGCACAACTGCTGCCACTGAAGGGTTGGGTGTGTGTGGGGCCCAATTTTTGTAAAAAAGGGAGACTCCGCTTGGAGTAACCCTTGCTTGCTGTGTTTTTAAAAGAAGCCAAGATGAACAGAGCTGGGATCAGGAAAGACTTTGCTACCTACCCCGGTGTCATCCTGGGGACGGTTAAGAATAGCGTATTTTTGAATGTTATTGATGCAAATCTAGCTGTGAAGTGTACAACTAGGGCACAAGTGCTGCCACTGAATGGGTGGGTGTGTGTGGGGCACAATTTTTGGAAAAAAGGGAGGCTTTGCTTGGAGTAACCCTTGCTTGATGTGTTTTTAAAAGAAGCCAAGATGAACAGAGCTGGGATCAGGAAAGACTTTGCTACCTACCCCGGTGTCATCCTGGGGACGGTTAAGAATAGCATATTTTTGAATGTGCTTGATGCAAATCTAGCTGTGAAGTGTACAACTAGGGCACAAGTGCTGCCACTGAATGGGTGGGTGTGTGTGGGGCACAATTTTTGGAAAAAAGGGAAGCTCCGCTTGGAGTAACCCTTGCTTGATGTGTTTTTAAAAGAAGCCAAGATGAACAGAGCTGGGATCAGGAAAGACTTTGCTACCTACCCCGGTGTCATCCTGGGGACGGTTAAGAATAGCGTATTTTTTAATGTGCTTGATACAAATCTAGCTGTGAAGTGTACAACTAGGGCACAAGTGCTGCCACTGAATGGGTGGGTGTGTGTGGGGCACAATTTTTGGAAAAAAGGGAGACTTCGCTTGGAGTAACCCTTGCTTACATTGTTTTTAAAAGAAGCCAAGATGAACAAGTCATGGTTCAGCAAAGACTTTGCTACCTACCCCGGTGTCATCCTGGGGACGGATAAGAATGGCGTATTTTTGAATGTGTTTGATGCAAATCTAGCTGTGAATTGTACAACTGGGGCACAACTGCTGCCACTGAAGGGGTGGGTGTGTGGGGCACAATTTTTGGAAAAAAGGGAGGCTCCGCTTGGAGTAACCCTTGCTTGATGTGTTTTTAAAAGAAGCCAAGATGAACAAGTCATGGTTCAGCAAAGACTTTGCTACCTTCCCCGGTGTCATCCTGGGGACGGATAAGAATGGCGTATTTTTGAATGTGCTTGATGCAAATCTAGCTGTGAATTGTACAACTGGGGCACAACTGCTGCCAATGAAGGGGTGGGTGTGTGTGGGGCCCAATTTTTGTAAAAAAGGGAGACTCCGCTTGGAGTAACCCTTGCTTGCTGTGTTTTTAAAAGAAGCCAAGATGAACAGAGCTGGGATCAGGAAAGACTTTGCTACCTACCCCGGTGTCATCCTGGGGACGGTTAAGAATAGCGTATTTTTGAATGTGCTTGATGCAAATCTAGTTGTGAAGTGTACAACTAGGGCACAAGTGCTGCCACTGAATGGGTGGGTGTGTGTGGGGCACAATTTTTGGAAAAAAGGGAGGCTCCGCTTGGAGTAACCCTTGCTTGATGTGTTTTTAAAAGAAGCCAAGATGAACAGAGCTGGGATCAGGAAAGACTTTGCTACCTACCCCGGTGTCATCCTGGGGACGGATAAGAATGGCGTATTTTTGAATGTGCTTGATGCAAATCTAGCTGTGAATTGTACAACTAGGGCACAAGTGCTGCCACTGAAGGGGTGGGTGTGTGTGGGGCACAATTTTTGGAAAAAAGGGAGGCTCCGCTTGGAGTAACCCTTGCTTGATGTGTTTTTAAAAGAAGCCAAGATGAACAGAGCTGGGATCAGGAAAGACTGTGCTACCTACCCCGGTGTCATCCTCGGGACGGTTAAGAATAGCGTATTTTTGAATGTGCTTGATGCAAATCTAGCTGTGAAGTGTACAACTAGGGCACAAGTGCTGCCACTGAATGGGTGGGTGTGTGTGGGGCACAATTTTTGGAAAAAAGGGAGACTTCGCTTGGAGTAACCCTTGCTTGATGTGTTTTTAAAAGAAGCCAAGATGAACAAGTCATGGTTCAGCAAAGACTTTGCTACCTACCCCGGTGTCATCCTGGGGACGGATAAGAATGGTGTATTTTTGAATGTGCTTGATGCAAATCTAGCTGTGAATTGTACAACTGGGGCACAACTGCTGCCACTGAAGGGTTGGGTGTGTGTGGGGCCCAATTTTTGTAAAAAAGGGAGACTCCGCTTGGAGTAACCCTTGCTTGCTGTGTTTTTAAAAGAAGCCAAGATGAACAGAGCTGGGATCAGGAAAGACTTTGCTACCTACCCCGGTGTCATCCTGGGGACGGTTAAGAATAGCGTATTTTTGAATGTTATTGATGCAAATCTAGCTGTGAAGTGTAAAACTAGGGCACAAGTGCTGCCACTGAATGGGTGGGTGTGTGTGGGGCACAATTTTTGGAAAAAAGGGAGGCTTTGCTTGGAGTAACCCTTGCTTGATGTGTTTTTAAAAGAAGCCAAGATGAACAGAGCTGGGATCAGGAAAGACTTTGCTACCTACCCCGGTGTCATCCTGGGGACGGTTAAGAATAGCATATTTTTGAATGTGCTTGATGCAAATCTAGCTGTGAAGTGTACAACTAGGGCACAAGTGCTGCCACTGAATGGGTGGGTGTGTGTGGGGCACAATTTTTGGAAAAAAGGGAAGCTCCGCTTGGAGTAACCCTTGCTTGATGTGTTTTTAAAAGAAGCCAAGATGAACAGAGCTGGGATCAGGAAAGACTTTGCTACCTACCCCGGTGTCATCCTGGGGACGGTTAAGAATAGCGTATTTTTTAATGTGCTTGATACAAATCTAGCTGTGAAGTGTACAACTAGGGCACAAGTGCTGCCACTGAATGGGTGGGTGTGTGTGGGGCACAATTTTTGGAAAAAAGGGAGACTTCGCTTGGAGTAACCCTTGCTTACATTGTTTTTAAAAGAAGCCAAGATGAACAAGTCATGGTTCAGCAAAGACTTTGCTACCTACCCCGGTGTCATCCTGGGGACGGATAAGAATGGCGTATTTTTGAATGTGTTTGATGCAAATCTAGCTGTGAATTGTACAACTGGGGCACAACTGCTGCCACTGAAGGTGTGGGTGTGTGGGGCACAATTTTTGGAAAAAAGGGAGGCTCCGCTTGGAGTAACCCTTGCTTGATGTGTTTTTAAAAGAAGCCAAGATGAACAAGTCATGGTTCAGCAAAGACTTTGCTACCTTCCCCGGTGTCATCCTGGGGACGGATAAGAATGGCGTATTTTTGAATGTGCTTGATGCAAATCTAGCTGTGAATTGTACAACTGGGGCACAACTGCTGCCAATGAAGGGGTGGGTGTGTGTGGGGCCCAATTTTTGTAAAAAAGGGAGACTCCGCTTGGAGTAACCCTTGCTTGCTGTGTTTTTAAAAGAAGCCAAGATGAACAGAGCTGGGATCAGGAAAGACTTTGCTACCTACCCCGGTGTCATCCTGGGGACGGTTAAGAATAGCGTATTTTTGAATGTGCTTGATGCAAATCTAGTTGTGAAGTGTACAACTAGGGCACAAGTGCTGCCACTGAATGGGTGGGTGTGTGTGGGGCACAATTTTTGGAAAAAAGGGAGGCTCCGCTTGGAGTAACCCTTGCTTGATGTGTTTTTAAAAGAAGCCAAGATGAACAGAGCTGGGATCAGGAAAGACTTTGCTACCTACCCCGGTGTCATCCTGGGGACGGTTAAGAATAGCGTATTTTTGAATGTGCTTGATGCAAATCTAGCTGTGAAGTGTACAACTAGGGCACAAGTGCTGCCACTGAAGGGGTGGGTGTGTGTGGGGCACAATTTTTGGAAAAAAGGGAGACTTCGCTTGGAGTAACCCTTGCTTGATGTGTTTTTAAAAGAAGCCAAGATGAACAAGTCATGGTTCAGCAAAGACTTTGCTACCTACCCCGGTGTCATCCTGGGGACGGATAAGAATGGCGTATTTTTGAATGTGCTTGATGCAAATCTAGCTGTGAATTGTACAACTGGGACACAACTGCTGCCACTGAAGGGGTGGGTGTGTGGGGCACAATTTTTGGAAAAAAGGGAGGCTCCGCTTGGAGTAACCCTTGCTTGATGTGTTTTGAAAAGAAGCCAAGATGAACAAGTCATGGTTCAGCAAAGACTTTGCTACCTACCCCGGTGTCATCCTGGGGACGGATAAGAATGGCGTATTTTTGAATGTGCTTGATGCAAATCTAGCTGTGAATTGTACAACTCGGGCACAACTGCTGCCACTGAAGGGGTGGGTGTGTGGGGCACAATTTTTTGAAAAAAGGGAGGCTCCGCTTGGGGTAACCCTTGCTTGATGTGTTTTTAAAAGAAGCCAAGATGAACAGAGCTGGGATCAGGAAAGACTTTGCTACCTACCCCGGTGTCATCCTGGGGACGGTTAAGAATAGCGTATTTTTGAATGTGCTTGATGCAAATCTAGCTGTGAAGTGTACAACTAGGGCACAAGTGCTGCCACTGAATGGGTGGGTGTGTGTGGGGCACAATTTTTGGAAAAAAGGGAGACTTCGCTTGGAGTAACCCTTGCTTGATGTGTTTTTAAAAGAAGCCAAGATGAACAAGTCATGGTTCAGCAAAGACTTTGCTACCTACCCCGGTGTCATCCTGGGGACGGATAAGAATGGTGTATTTTTGAATGTGCTTGATGCAAATCTAGCTGTGAATTGTACAACTGGGGCACAACTGCTGCCACTGAAGGGGTGGGTGTGTGTGGGGCCCAATTTTTGTAAAAAAGGGAGACTCCGCTTGGAGTAACCCTTTTTTGCTGTGTTTTTAAAAGAAGCCAAGATGAACAGAGCTGGGATCAGGAAAGACTTTGCTACCTACCCCGGTGTCATCCTGGGGACGGTTAAGAATAGCGTATTTTTGAATGTGCTTGATGCAAATCTAGCTGTGAAGTGTACAACTAGGGCACAAGTGCTGCCACTGAATGGGTGGGTGTGTGTGGGGCACAATTTTTGGAAAAAAGGGAGGCTCCGCTTGGAGTTACCCTTGCTTGATGTGTTTTTAAAAGAAGCCAAGATGAACAGAGCTGGGATCAGGAAAGACTTTGCTACCTACCCCGGTGTCATCCTGGGGACGGTTAAGAATAGCGTATTTTTGAATCTGCTTGATGCAAATCTAGCTGTGAAGTGTACAACTAGGGCACAAGTGCTGCCACTGAATGGGTGGGTGTGTGTGGGGCACAATTTTTGGAAAAAAGGGAAGCTCCGCTTGGAGTAACCCTTGCTTGATGTGTTTTTAAAAGAAGCCAAGATGAACAGAGCTGGGATCAGGAAAGACTTTGCTACCTACCCCGGTGTCATCCTGGGGACGGTTAAGAATAGCGTATTTTTGAATGTGCTTGATACAAATCTAGCTGTGAAGTGTACAACTAGGGCACAAGTGCTGCCACTGAATGGGTGGGTGTGTGTGGGGCACAATTTTTGGAAAAAAGGGAGACTTCGCTTGGAGTAACCCTTGCTTACATTGTTTTTAAAAGAAGCCAAGATGAACAAGTCATGGTTCAGCAAAGACTTTGCTACCTACCCCGGTGTCATCCTGGGGACGGATAAGAATGGCGTATTTTTGAATGTGCTTGATGCAAATCTAGCTGTGAATTGTACAACTGGGGCACAACTGCTGCCACTGAAGGGGTGGGTGTGTGGGGCACAATTTTTGGAAAAAAGGGAGGCTCCGCTTGGAGTAACCCTTGCTTGATGTGTTTTTAAAAGAAGCCAAGATGAACAAGTCATGGTTCAGCAAAGACTTTGCTACCTACCCCGGTGTCATCCTGGGGACGGATAAGAATGGCGTATTTTTGAATGTGCTTGATGCAAATCTAGCTGTGAATTGTACAACTGGGGCACAACTGCTGCCACTGAAGGGGTGGGTGTGTGGGGCACAATTTTTTGAAAAAAGGGAGGCTCCGCTTGGAGTAACCCTTGCTTGATGTGTTTTTAAAAGAAGCCAAGATGAACAGAGCTGGGATCAGGAAAGACTTTGCTACCTACCCCGGTGTCATCCTGGGGACGGTTAAGAATAGCGTATTTTTGAATGTGCTTGATGCAAATCTAGCTGTGAAGTGTACAACTAGGGCAGAAGTGCTGCCACTGAATGGGTGGGTGTGTGTGGGGCACAATTTTTGGAAAAAAGGGAGACTTCGCTTGGAGTAACCCTTGCTTGATGTGTTTTTAAAAGAAGCCAAGATGAACAAGTCATGGTTCAGCAAAGACTTTGCTACCTACCCCGGTGTCATCCTGGGGACGGATAAGAATGGTGTATTTTTGAATGTGCTTGATGCAAATCTAGCTGTGAATTGTACAACTGGGGCACAACTGCTGCCACTGAAGGGGTGGGTGTGTGTGGGGCCCAATTTTTGTAAAAAAGGGAGACTCCGCTTGGAGTAACCCTTGCTTGCTGTGTTTTTAAAAGCAGCCAAGATGAACAGAGCTGGGATCAGGAAAGACTTTGCTACCTACCCCGGTGTCATCCTGGGGACGGTTAAGAATAGCGTATTTTTGAATGTGCTTGATGCAAATCTAGCTGTGAAGTGTACAACTAGGGCACAATTGCTGCCACTGAATGGGTGGGTGTGTGTGGGGCACAATTTTTGGAAAAAAGGGAGGCTCCGCTTGGAGTAACCCTTGCTTGATGTGTTTTTAAAAGAAGCCAAGATGAACAGAGCTGGGATCAGGAAAGACTTTGCTACCTACCCCGGTGTCATCCTGGGGACGGTTAAGAATAGCGTATTTTTGAATGTGCTTGATACAAATCTAGCTGTGAAGTGTACAACTAGGGCTCAAGTGCTGCCACTGAATGGGTGGGTGTGTGTGGGGCACAATTTTTGGAAAAAAGGGAGACTTCGCTTGGAGTAACCCTTGCTTACATTGTTTTTAAAAGAAGCCAAGATGAACAAGTCATGGTTCAGCAAAGACTTTGCTACCTACCCCGGTGTCATCCTGGGGACGGATAAGAATGGCGTATTTTTGAATGTGCTTGATGCAAATCTAGCTGTGAATTGTACAACTGGGGCACAACTGCTGCCACTGAAGGGGTGGGTGTGTGGGGCACAATTTTTGGAAAAAAGGGAGGCTCCGCTTGGAGTAACCCTTGCTTGATGTGTTTTTAAAAGAAGCCAAGATGAACAAGTCATGGTTCAGCAAAGACTTTGCTACCTACCCCGGTGTCATCCTGGGGACGGATAAGAATGGCGTATTTTTGAATGTGCTTGATGCAAATCTAGCTGTGAATTGTACAACTGGGGCACAACTGCTGCCACTGAAGGGGTGGGTGTGTGGGGCACAATTTTTTGAAAAAAGGGAGGCTCCGCTTGGAGTAACCCTTGCTTGATGTGTTTTTAAAAGAAGCCAAGATGAACAGAGCTGGGATCAGGAAAGACTTTGCTACCTACCCCGGTGTCATCCTGGGGACGGATAAGAATGGCGTATTTTTGAATGTGCTTGATGCAAATCTAGCTGTGAATTGTACAACTAGGGCACAAGTGCTGCCACTGAAGGGGTGGGTGTGTGTGGGGCACAATTTTTGGAAAAAAGGGAGACTCCGCTTGGAGTAACCCTTGCTTGCTGTGTTTTTAAAAGAAGCCAAGATGAACAAAGCTGGGATCAGGAAAGACTTTGCTACCTACCCCGGTGTCATCCTGGGGACGGTTAAGAATAGCGTATTTTTGAATGTGCTTGATGCAAATCTAGCTGTGAAGTGTACAACTAGGGCACAAGTGCTGCCACTGAATGGGTGGGTGTGTGTGGGGCACAATTTTTGGAAAAAAGGGAAGCTCCGCTTGGAGTAACCCTTGTTTGATGTGTTTTTAAAAGAAGCCAAGATGAACAGAGCTGGGATCAGGAAAGACTTTGCTACCTACCCCGGTGTCATCCTGGGGACGGTTAAGAATAGCGTATTTTTGAATGTGCTTGATACAAATCTAGCTGTGAAGTGTACAACTAGGGCACAAGTGCTGCCACTGAATGGGTGGGTGTGTGTGGGGCACAATTTTTGGAAAAAAGGGAGACTTCGCTTGGAGTAATCCTTGCTTACATTGTTTTTAAAAGAAGCCAAGATGAACAAGTCATGGTTCAGCGAAGACTTTGCTACCTACCCCGGTGTCATCCTGGGGACGGATAAGAATGGCGTATTTTTGAATGTGCTTGATGCAAATCTAGCTGTGAATTGTACAACTGGGGCACAACTGCTGCCACTGAAGGGGTGGGTGTGTGGGGCACAATTTTTGGAAAAAAGGGAGGCTCCGCTTGGAGTAACCCTTGCTTGATGTGTTTTTAAAAGAAGCCAAGATGAACAAGTCATGGTTCAGCAAAGACTTTGCTACCTACCCCGGTGTCATCCTGGGGACGGATAAGAATGGCGTATTTTTGAATGTGCTTGATGCAAATCTAGCTGTGAATTGTACAACTGGGGCACAACTGCTGCCACTGAAGGGGTGGGTGTGTGGGGCACAATTTTTGGAAAAAAGGGAGGCTCCGCTTGGAGTAACCCTTGCTTGATGTGTTTTTAAAAGAAGCCAAGATGAACAGAGCTGGGATCAGGAAAGACTTTGCTACCTACCCCGGTGTCATCCTGGGGACGGATAAGAATGGCGTATTTTTGAATGTGCTTGATGCAAATCTAGCTGTGAATTGTACAACTGGGGCACAACTGCTGCCACTGAAGGGGTGGGTGTGTGTGGGGCCCAATTTTTGTAAAAAAGGGAGACTCCGCTTGGAGTAACCCTTGCTTGCTGTGTTTTTAAAAGAAGCCAAGATGAACAGAGCTGGGATCAGGAAAGACTTTGCTACCTACCCCGGTGTCATCCTGGGGAAGGTTAAGAATAGCGTATTTTTGAATGTGCTTGATGCAAATCTAGCTGTGAAGTGTACAACTAGGGCACAAGTGCTGCCACTGAATGGGTGGGTGTGTGTGGGGCACAATTTTTGGAAAAAAGGGAGGCTCCGCTTGGAGTAACCCTTGCTTGATGTGTTTTTAAAAGAAGCCAAGATGAACAAGTCATGGTCAGCAAAGACTTTGCTACCTACCCCGGTGTCATCCTGGGGACGGATAAGAATGGTGTATTTTTGAATGTGCTTGATGCAAATCTAGCTGTGAATTGTACAACTGGGGCACAACTGCTGCCACTGAAGGGGTGGGTGTGTGGGGCACAATTTTTGGAAAAAAGGGAGACTACGCTTGGAGTCACCTTGCGGTGTTTTACATGATTTTAGAAGGGCGTGCCATGCCTATATCTGTGTGTCCTCCTCTTTTTCCTTGTCCAGCTCTTTTGTTTTCGCATGATTATATGTCCTTGTCACTTTCCCATGTGTTTGTGTTGTGTTGTGAGTTGTTTGTCACCTTTTGGACACCTTTGAGGGTGTTTTCTAGGTGTTTTTCTGTGTTTGTGATTGCCTGCCATTGTTTCCTATGCAGTTCGAGTTCGGTTCGTCGAACGTTCGACGAGCCGAACTCGAACGGGACCTCCGTTCGGCGAACCGACCTCGAGCCGAACCGGGACCGGTTCGCTCATCTCTACTCAGGATGTTCTGCTCCACCTCAATTGAGAGTTCCTTAGACCGCATGTTGTCTGGTCACAGCAACAGCTTCCAAATGCAAAACCACACACCTGTAATCAACCCCAGACCTTTTAACTACTTCATTGATTACAGGGTAACGAGGGAGATGCCTTCAGAGTTAATTGCAGCCCTTAGAGTCCCTTGTCCAATTACTTTTGGTCCCTTGAAAAAGAGGAGGCTATGCATTACAGAGCTATGATTCATAAACCCTTTCTCCGATTTGGATGTGAAAACTCTCATATTGCAGCTGGGAGTGTGCATTTTCAGCCCATATTATATATATAATTGTATTTCTCAACATGTTTTTGTAAACAGCTTAAATAACAAAACTTGTGTCACTGTCCAAATATTTCTGGCCCTGACTGTATATCACAGGAATGTCTGTGGGCATTTATACATCACAGGAGGGGCTCGGGACATAGACATCACTGGAGAGGCTGGGGGCATAGACATCACTGATGATGCTGGGGCATACACATCACAGGAGACACTGGGGTGCATAAATTACAGGAGATGCTTGGGGCATATATACATCACAGAAGATGCTGAGGGCATATATACAGCACAGAAGATGCTGAGGGCATATATACAGCACAGAAGATGCTGAGGGCATATATACAGCTTAGGAGGACCTTAGGACATATTTACAGCACAGGAGGAGGTGGGGACATATATACAGCACGTGAGGAGCTGGGGACATATATACAGCACAAGACGAGCTGGGGATATATATACAGCACAAGACAAGCTGGGGACATATATACAGCACAAGACTAGCTGGGGACATACATACATCCCAGGAGGAGCTGGGTGCATATACATCACAGGAGGGGCTGGGGCACAGATATCACTGAGGGGACACAGACAGTACTGCCGTGCACAGACCGCACTGGCAGTGGCATGAACAGTACTAGAGAGGCACGAACAGGAGTGGGGGACATTGACAGAACTGAGGGAGCACAGACATCAAGAGGGCATGGACAGCACAGGGTAGGGGTGGCACATAGCACAGACATCACCAAGGGGGCACGGACAGAACTGGAGATGGCACAAACAGCACTAGAGGGGCACGATCAGGACTGGGGGACATGGACAGTACTGAGGGAGCACAGACATCACCAAGGGGGCATGGACAGCACTGGGGGGTGGCACACAACAGTAGGGGGTGGCGAAAGCACTGGAAGGTGGCACACAGTACTGGGTTGGTGGCACGCTGCCCCACAAGGCAGAAGGCACACTTTCTTGCGAGGCAGAAGGCACACTGCACTGCGAGGCTGAAGTCACACTGCACCGCGAGGCAGAAGTCACACTGCACCACGAGGCAGAAGTCACACTGCACCGCGAGGCAGAAGTCACACTGCACCGCGAGGCAGAAGTCACACTGCATTGAGAGACAGGACTCACACTGCACCAGAAGGCATGTACAGCAGGGAAGCCAGTAAACCTGCTGGTACTCTTCTTCTGTGGGACGGGAGTAAATTGCATCTCACGCTTATCCCGCCCACAAAGTACATTCTCAGCACGTTGGCACAGACCAGGTGAGTGTGCTGAGTAACTGATAGTATGCGCGCCACACAGTGACTTAAAGGGCCAGCAGCCGACAAAACTGAAGCTGCCGCCCGACTGCGGTGCCTGGAATGTGCCCGGGGGCCGCATAAAATGTCATGTCATGCCGGAGGTTCCCAATTCTAAAGATAAGGCTCTGCGCCACTGAATCACAGGTGCTTAGGAGAAAAAAATATATCCAAATTCAAGAGAGAACTCCAGCACACTGTATACCCCCACAACAAACAATACAAGTTGCGTATTCAGGTTTTTTTTTTTTTATTGATCAAAAAAATCTTGATAACAGATGGTACATGTATTTGTCCAAAAAAGTCGACATTTCGGCCTTTGGGCCTTCGTCAGATTGGACTATTATCTAAACATAAATGACATACAGATCAATAAGGTTTACATAATTGTGGTGATACAATGCATATATACATTTTATACGTGTAATAAAATCATTATTATAGAGGATCAATAGAGGTCCAAGAGTAACCCATCACTAACACATAAATAATAGGTGCATCAAACAAAATTGGTTAGATAGTATACTATATGAAGTGAACCTAAAAGCTATTCGTGATCATTGAGATTAGTGAAACTGGCGTGGTGGCTATCCGACAAGAAGGGAAGAGAGGGACAAGAGAGGCAAGAGGAAACAGAGGCAGAAGAGATATCAAAAGGAGAAAAAGAACATGTAAGAAAGAAAGAAGAAAGAAGAATATAGTAAACGTCACACCACATGTAAAGCGTCAATTATCCGTTGGTATGTATACCATTGTAAGGGTAATAGGGGTATATTCATCAGGTGAGCCCCTAATCATGATGAGAAAAAGAAATAAAAGGAAAAAGAGGAGAAAAAGGGAAAATAAATTGTAAGCTGTGTTGAAATATTTGAAAAAATTGAGAGATTGCCATATGAGAGGAAGGGGTGAAAGGGGGAAAATGGTAGTTATCTGCAAAAACTATGATATGTAATGTATAGCTCTCGTCGGGGAATGCAAAACTTTATTTTGTATATGGCCGTGATGCCCTGTAGACAGCCAGGCAGAATGGAAGTCCTGTACTGTGGTGAAGCACATATAATATGAATGTCATCTCACAAAATCTGTATGACAGTGACTAGAAAAAAGTTGTCACTAGCTGTAGGCGTATAAGAAAACAAAAGCAACGGTATAGGTACCTGGAAATGAATTGTATTCAAACCTCCTTATGCCATAAAATCGTACTTGAATAAGGAATCATGCCTAAAGACTAGAGATGAGCAAACCGGCCGTGGTTCGGCTCGAGTTCAGTTCGCCGAACGGGGGGTCTCGTTCGAGTTCGGTTCGGCGAACTGGTTCGGTGAACCACTCGAACCACATAGGAAACAATGGGAGGCAATCACAAACACATAAAAACACCTAGAAAACACCCTCAAAGGTGTCCAAAAGGTGACAAACAACTCACAACACAACACAAACACATGGGAAAGTGACAAGGACATATACTAATGCGAAAACAAAAGAGCTGGACAAGGAAAAAGAGGAGGAGACATAGATATAGGCATGGCATGCCCTTCTAAAATCATGTAAAACACCGCAAGGTTACTCCAAGCGGAGTCTCCCTTTTTTCCAAAAATTGGGCCACACACACACACCCACCCCTTGTTACGTCACCGCCGGAGTCTGCTCCAGCGACTTCTGCTCCGATCGCCAGGCGACGCCGTGTTCCTGCCGTAGATGGTGCTGGTGATGGGAGAGAAGTCGATGCCAGCAGCACCGGTGGGCGCAAGCTCCGATCATCCACTGGGCTGGGTTAGCTTGGGATCTGCAGTACCGCTGGCTGACTGTGGGTGGCATGTGTCTTCCAGCTGAAGTTGCCAGCGTTCAGTTACAGCCAATGGGAAGACACCACACCCTTCTTATTTCCCCTCCTGTCACATGATTACTGCCAGATATAGTTCTGATTTTCCTGGCTCCTGTTACATCCTATTCTGTTGGTGATTCCTGTGTGTTGACTTCTGCGTGTTTTTGACTACCCTTCTGCCTACTGTTTTTGTACCTTGCTGCCCGACCCGGATCTGACCTCTGCTACGTTTGCTGACTACGTCACTGCCTGCCGATTCTGTCCCTGTTCCGCTATTCCTGGTTTGACCCTGCCTGACGACTACTCTCATCGGACTGCAGCTTTCCACAGGTAGTGATCTCCAGTTCCCTGTGTAATTTCAAATCCCTGTATAGGGGTTAAAGGGTTTCAGGGTTCTGGGGGTCCTACTTGGTGAGTGGCTTCCCTCTAGCCTCCCCGTTACAGCCCATCTGAGTCTGTGGATCCAGGCAGGCGTTACACCCCTTCAGTGGCAGCACTTGTGCCCCAGTTGTACACTTCAAAGCTAGATTTGCATCAAGCACATTCAAAAATATGGCATACTTAACCGTCCCCAGGATGATACTGGGGTAGGTAGCTAAGTCTTTCCCGATCCCAGCTCTGTTCATCTTGGATCATTTTTAAAAACAATGTAAGCAAGGGTTACTCCAAGCGGAGTCTCCCTTTTTTCCAAAAATTGGGCCACACACACCCCCACCCCTTCAGTGGCAGCACTTGTACCCCAGTTGTACACTTCACAGCTAGATTTGCATCAAGCACATTCAAAAATACGCCATACTTAACCGTCCCCAGGATGACATCGGGGTAGGTAGCTAAGTCTTTCCTGATCCCAGCTCTGTTCATCTTGGATCATTTTTAAAAACAATGTAAGCAAGGGTTACTCCAAGCGGAGTCTCCCTTTTTTCCAAAAACTGGGCTACACACACACCCACCCCTTCAGTGGCAGCACTTGTGCCCCAGTTTTACACTTCACAGGTAGATTTGCATCAAGCACATTCAAAATCCACAAGCATTTACTCTCCCCAGGATGACACAGGGGTAGTAAATTCCTTGTGGATCCATGACTTGTTCATTTTGATGAACGTTAGTCTGTCCACATTGTCACTGGACATAAGCATGCGCTTATCTGTCAGCACACACCCAGCAGCACTGAAAACACATTCTGAGACAATGATGGCAGCTGGACACGACAAGATCTCCAAGGCATAAGTGGAGAGCTCTGGCCATTTTTCAAGACTTGAAGCCCAAAATGAGCAAGGCTCCATTTGCAAAGTCATGGTATCGATGTTCATTTGGAGATACTCCTGTATCATCCTCTCCAGCCATTAACTATGTGTCAGACTTCTTTTCTCTGGTGGCCTTGCAAAGGATGGTCTAAAAAAATTATGAAACGATTCAATAAAATTGCTGTTACCAGTACCAGATACGGTGTTGCTGGTATGGTTAGACCGTTGATAATGACGAGACTGTCCCATGTTTGTCAAGTTACAACTGGGAGATTCACTCCATGCACTACGGTTGTTTGGTGGAAAAGCTGAGCTAAGATCGAGTAACAGCTTCTGCTGATACTCCTGCATACGTGCGTCCCTTTCTATGGCAGGAATTATGTCACAAAATTTGGACTTGTACCGGGGATCTAATAGTGTGGCAAGCCAGTAGTTATCATCACTTCTAATTTTGACAATACGAGGGTCATGTTGGAGGTAGTGCAGCAAGAAGGCGCGCATGTGTCTTGCGCAGCCATGTGGACCAAGTCCACGCTGTGTTTGTGGCCTAGAGGTGCTAACCGTTCTTTCTTCCTCTGACATCTCCCCCCAACCTCTTTCAACAGAAATTTGACCAAGGTCTCCCTCATCTGCTGAGTCTTCCATGTCTATGGACAGTTCGTCCTCCATTTCTTTATGTTCTCCTGCACCTTCCTCAACATTTCGCCTGCTACTATGTGCCCTTGTTGATCCCTGTCCCACATGGTCCCATGCCTGCCGCGTTGGTGATGATGAACGTCTGGTGATGTTGTTGTGTCTTGCGCATATGAATCCTCCTGTAGTTCCTCCCCTTCCTGTTGTGCCACCCCCTGACTCCGAATAGTGTTTAGCGTGTGCTCCAGCATGTAAATGACTGCAATTGTCATGCTGATAATGGCATTGTCAGCGCTAAACATATTCGTCGCCATGTCGAAACTGTGCAGAAGGGTGCATAGGTCCTTGATCTGAGACCACTCCATCAGGGTGATCTGCCCCACCTCAGCATCTCGTTGGCCCTGGATATATGTCATGACGTATTGCACCAGGGCTCGACAGTGCTGCCACCCTCGCTGTAACATATGGAGAGTCGAATTCCAGCGTGTCGGCATATCGCATTTCAGGCGATAAACCGGCAGGCCGAAAGACTTCTGGAGCGATGCAAGTCGCTCAGCAGCATTGGTTGAACGGTGGAAGTGAGCAGACAGTTTTCGTGCCCTGTTCAGAAGGCCATCTAGACCGGGATAGTGTGTTAAAAATTGCTGGACAACAAGGTTCAACACGTGAGCCATACAAGGCACGTGTGCCACCTTGCCCAGGCGAAGGGCCGCACCCAGGTTTGCAGTATTGTCGCACACGGCCTTACCAGGCTGCAGGTTGAGTGGAGACAAACATTTACCAAACTCAGTCTCCAGAGCTGCCCACAACTCAGCCGCTGTGTGACTCTTAGTTCCAAGACATTTCAAGATAAAGACCACCTGATGCCATTGCGCTCTGCTGCCAGCATAGTAATGAGGGGTGCGTGATTCGTTCTGCGCAGTTACAACGCTGGTGGCCTAACCAGGCAGGCTTGGGGCGGAGGTGGAGGACCCAGACGAGGTGGAGGAGGCAGAAGCAGTGGCGGAACTTGGACAGACAGAGGATTGACACACAAGTCGTGGGGACGGCAAGACTTGTGCAGCAGACCCTTCACCATCTATCACCATAGTTACCCAGTGCCCAGTCAGTGACATGTAACGTCCCTGTCCATGCTTACTGGTCCAAGTATCGGTGGTGAAATGCACCCGTTCATACACAGAGTTTCTCAAGGAAGCGGTGATGTTGTGTGCGACATGCTGGTGTAGCGCAGGCACCACCTTTCTTAGAGAAGTAGTGGCGACTGGGCATCTGGTACTGGGGCACAGCGACAGACATAAGGTCTCTAAAATCCTGTGTGTCCACCAGGCGGAAAGGCAGCATTTCGGTAGCCAAGAGCTTACAGAGGGATAAAGTCAACCTCTTAGCTTTATCATGGGTCGCAGGAAATGGCCTTTTATTTGTCCATATCTGAGGGACAGAGATCTGGCTGCTGTGTGGAGACGGTATTGAGTAGGGTGTCCCTGGAAAAATGCAGGTTTGTGAGGAAAGTGCAGGCGTAGACATGATGTTGCCTTCATCCAACGTTGGTGCTAATGATGTCTGAGAGAGCTGTACACATGCACTTGTTTCCCCTTCCAAACCAACTGACGACCTACCAAGCAAACTGCCTGTTGCGGTTACAGTGGTGTAAGTTGTGCGTGGAAAGCCAGGTGTGACAGCTGTCCCCACAGTCCTTGAAGATGAAGAGCGCGCGGATGCACTGGAAGGGGCAGGCGGTGGATGGTTCGCTCCGCCAGGCCGCATTGCAGCACGGTGTGATTCCCACTGGGACATATGATATTTATTCATGTGACGATTCATGGAAGAAGTTGTGAAACTGCTGAGGTTTTGCCCTCTACTAACAGAATCACGACAAATTTTACAGATCACATAATTTGGGCGATCTTTTGCTATGTCAAAAAAGGACCAGGCTAGGCAAGGCTTAGAGGGCATGTGACCTGCTGATCCACCCCGACTAGTGCTCAGAGGCACAGTGGTGGCTGAGGATGCAGTTGTAGACGTGCTACCAGTACTCCGACTCTGTCCAGGAAGGCGCAAGGTAACTTCGTCATCAGTTGCATCCTCCTCCACCACCTCTGTTGACCTCCTCGAGTACCTGACTGTGGGTTGACAGTAGGTGGGATCTAGAACTTCCTCATCACTTGTTGTGTTTGCACTCCCCTCACCCTCAGACCGAGCCTCTTCTTGCCTTGACCGAATATTTAAGTTGTCATCCCAATCTGGTATCTGCGTCTCATCGTCATCAGTATGTTCCTCATTGTCTATAACAACAGCTGTTACAGTTTGTGAATAAGGGTCAACATTATGCTCAGAAACATGGTCCTCACGGCCTGAATCAGAGTCACAAAGGTTCTGGGCATCACTGCAGACCATTTCCTGGTCTGTACTCACTGTAGCTTGGGAGCACACCTCTGATTCCCAGGCTATAATGTGACTGAAAAGCTCTGCAGACTCAGCCATCTCAGTTCCACCATACTGTGCAGGGCTGATGGAGACTTCAGAGCTGGGAGAAAGCAAGTGTGATTGGGATGACAACTCAGAGGACTGGTGTTTTTTGGATGCGGTAGTTGAGGTGGCGGAGAGGGCACTTGTTGGACCACTTGAGATCCATTCAAGCATTTTCTTTTTTTGGCCATCATCTACCTTTGTTCCAGTTGTTCGTGTCCGTAAAAAAGGGAGCACATCGGATTGTCCACGGTAAGTAGTAGACATCTTACTTTTGCTGGAAAGGAAGCCTCACTTTCTATCCCTCCTAATGGGGAAATGCAGCGAGGAAGTCCCTGACCTTAGCTACACAGACGCTGTTATCTTCTGTAGCTGTTAAAATCTGTTTCCACGGACCTGACTGTTACCTATGGCTCTGAGCCTGCTGTTATTAGCCCTTACAAGGGCTAATAGAAACTTCTATCCCTATTCTGTATAGCGCTGTGTGTAGAGTGTACACAACAGTATCGGAGACAGGAGCTATGCTAGCAGTGACTGACACCCAGATGCAGAAGAGATAATGGCGTCCGGACGGGCAGATACCCGTTTTTATAATGCAGGGACATGTGACATGGACATCCTATCACACATGCCGTTGCTTCTCTGGCTAAAAGTCCACTTAGCTGTGTGTGTGTCTGGGATTGGCTGACATGCTGGCCCGCCCCACTACATGCGCGCGCTTAGGGAAGGAAGACAAGAAAAAAAAAAAAATGGCGATCGCCATTATCTTAGCAGCAGTGATCTGAATGCGCTGTTCCCGTCCACTATACGCTGAAATTTCATCAGTGTGAGTCACAGACTGACTTACACTATTACAGCGGAATGCCAGCTAGTAATTAGCTTGGCTTTTTGTAGCTAGAACCGTTCTCGAACGTAACTAGAACTATCGAGCTTTAGCAAAAAGCTCGAGTTCTAGTTCGATCTAGAACAGCCCCCAAAATCACTCGAACCGCGAACTGGAGAAGCACGAACCACGAACCGCGCTCAACTCTACTAAAGACACTAAAAGAGAAGTGGAATACAGATCAAGCCCATATAGTAGCTGATGTTAGAAACAGTTTAATACTCTTAACTAGATGGCACAGTATCTCATATTACCTAAATGCAGTAAAACAGCAGTTGTGTGGTACCTCCGGCAGAACCGGGTATGGGATATGAACTTGTATAGAGAAATGCATAAGTAAAAGGGGGAAATATACAGGGCTGGTGTGTGAGATTTGGGTAGAGACAGTAAAAGACAGGGAGACAGAAAAAAAAGTCTGTAGCCAGACTTACCATATGCTGCTAAACGTAGAACGTGCCTCAGTGATCCCTGCAGTTTGAGAGAAGTCCTGCTGAGCGGCGCTTTATGTGCAGGGTGCGGGCGGGTACAAGGACATCATTTCCGGTATTTGTAATGCGGAAGCCATGTAGGTGGAACGCACGCCGCGCATGTGCCTTCACAGGAGCGTTGCCTCACTTCCGGTTTGGGGAAAAATACAGATCCAAGTCATGTGACGTGAGTCACACTAGCGTAGTGGATGGGAGAGGTTCCAAAGGTGAACTACAGGTTGTGAAAGACATAAAGGTAGAGGTGCTACGTAAGTGCTGTAGTATTAATACTATCATAATGCCGCAGGTAGTAGATTGTTAAGAGACTACATGGATAGTGAAGATCAGTGCTCATAGTGGGAACAGATTATCATTTCTGTAAAGAATAAGAGATGCAATTAACCACAGAGTGATTAATTGTATATATCAGTTCAATCTTAACTATAAAGTGTAACGTCTTGGAGGTGGATTCATGGGACCGTGCACCGGACTCCCCCAGAGAGGCAACCCGGAGCTAACCCCTATACAGGGACTGTCCGATCACCCCACCAGAGGACCTAGATGCACGATAGCTGGAACACTAGGGGTACAGAGTCTGAGTCTGTCAGAGTTCCGGGATTTCCAGTTTTCTTCTGAAGGATCTTGCCCTTTGTTAACATGGAGTTTTCTGTTCTGTTGCCCTTTTTTCTGTTCATCTGTTTAAAAGCCCGCCCCTAAGCTTAGTCTAGTTGCCTGAGTATACTGCTTCCTGTATACTCCTGCCCTGCTGCTCTTGGTTCCTCATTGCTATTTGGATCCTGTTGAAAATACCCGACACCGGCTCTGGACTTCACCTGGTCTCATCAGGTTGTGCCCGGACTCCGTCTGCCGTCTCTGGTCGGCACTTCTGCCCGGTTCCTTCCGCTTCATATCCACCCTAGGACTCATATCACGTACGGACATTTTTGGACTATACCTGTTGCCCTTTCGTGTCCCGGCTGCTGCGCATTTAGGCCTTCTGGGGTGATCGCCAGACAGTCCCTGTATAGGGGTTCGCTCCTGGTGGTCTCCCTGGGGGAGTCCTGTGCGCGGCCCCGGGAATTCCCCTTTGCTCTGAACCTGGCAGGTATTTACTGTGTCTATGTTCTACTGTGCTTATGTTCTGTTCTGTGTACATATTGTTGGTTGCATATAATAAACGTCTTTGCACCGAGAACCCGTCTCTGGTTGTCATTGCCCTAACGCAATCGAAATCCTCAGTTCATACAATAGTATTACATTATACTCAGGCCACTAAGAGGATTTCGCTGGGGCAATGACGGAGACACGAGTAGATCAACTTTTCTCCATGATTAACTCCTTGCAGCAGGAGATGGAGGCGGTGCAAACAAAACTTAGAGATGTGGAGGTACAGCTGGTCCACAATCACCAGGTACTGGGTCCGGCTATTCAGGATTTGCAAACCAGAGTGGAGGCTCAGGAAGCCGCCCCCCTTACGTCCGTATCAGCTGCCGGTATGCCTAGGTTACCCCCATTTCGTTTCAGTGGTGATCGAAATCAGTTCCGGGGGTTTGTTAATCAATGTATACTGTTTTTTGATGTACATGCTGATTATTACCGGTCTGACCGGTCAAAGGTATTATGCATAATCATGTTGTTGACATCACGAGCACTGGCTTGGGCTAATCCTATGATTGAGAATCGTGATATCCGTTTAAATAACCTGGATGATTTTTTAACAGCCATGGCACAAATGTTTGATGATCCTAATCGCCGTGCTACCGCTGAATCGGCTCTGCTTTCCTTACGTCAGTGAAAGCGGTCTGTCATTGAATATGCCACAGAGTTCAAGAGGTTAGTGGTAGACACTGACTGGGGAAACAATGCACTATTGTCAGTTTTCAGAAAGGGTCTATCCGGTACCATCAAGGACGAGTTAGCTTGTGCCGAATCTCCACGGGATTTTGAACATTTTCTCCATCACTGTGTGCGTATCGATACCCGCTTGACGGAACGTAGACAGGAAAAATGGGCAGCTGTAAACCGGGAAACTGACTTTGCTTTCCCTTCTAGGGAACCCGCTCACAAGACGCTACGGGAGGCCGAGGATGTTCCTATGTAAGTGGACTCTCTGCAAAGGCGAGAGACCAACGAACGTAGTGAACATCGGCTCCGTGAGCGTTTGTGTTTCTATTGTGGTCAATCGGACCATTTTCTGATTGACTGTCCACAACGTCCTAATCGCCCGAATAAAGTACTAGCAGCAGTGGCAGAGTATGACAACACTGACGCAGAGTCCGACGTCTCTGAAACCAGTATACACCTGGATGCAGTAGTTCCCTCGACAGTGATGTCAACTTCACCTAAGCACCCGGAAGGGAAATACACCCATTGCTTGCTTCCCATTCAGCTTCGGTGGGAGGGACAGTTAATTCCTACATCTGCTATGATAGACTCTGGGGCAGGGGAAAATTTCATGGACTCTTCTTTTGCCAGGAAACACGGTATCCAGACTCAACAAAGATCCTCACCGGTTACCATGGAGACGGTAGACGGTTCTCCATTAGTTTCCGGACCAGTTGATCGGGAGACAGTACCCCTTGAATGTGTAATGAAACCAGGTCAGCAGGAGATCCTTGTTTTCATGTTAATTTCTTCTCCCCATTTTCCGATAATTTTAGGAATTCATTGGCTGCGGTCTACAAATCCAGTCATCGATTGGGAGACTTAAAGAAATATCCTTCCCACCCCAGAGTGGTCCGACCATTAGTCCAACTGTACCGGTTCCGGTAACACAGAACGCGGAGGGCACTGTACAGGTACCTGTTCTACCCCCCGGTTTATAATGACTTCGCAGATATATGCGACAAAAAAAGCAGATCGGCTTCCCCCGCATAGACCGTATGATTGTCCCATAGAATTACTCCCAGGGGCAGAGATCCCGTTTGGTCATGTCTACCCGTTGGCGGCACCAGAGTTACAAGCACTAAAAGATTATATCGATGAAAACCTAGCCAAGGGATTTATTCGACCTTCTACCTCACCAGCGGGGGCACCCATCTTTTTCGTGAAATAGAAAGGGGGGACTCTGAGACCTTGTATCGACTACCGGGAACTAAATAAGATAACTATCCGGAACCGGTACCCGTTGCCGTTGTTTCCCGAACTATTGGAGAGTGTACAACAGGCCAAAATATTTACTAAATTGGATCTCCGTGGGGCATATAATCTACTAGCCAGGGAAGGAGTCTTGCAAGGATAATTTGCATATTCCCAGTGCCTTCTGGGATAAGTGAAGAGTCACCGCGAGCTCAAGGAGAACCGGGTTTTGGCCGTTACAGCCGGAAGGAAGACTTCTGAAAGCCAGGGAAGGAGTCTTGCGAGGATAATTTGCATATTCCCAGTGCCTTCTGGGATAAGTGAAGAGTCACCGCGAGCTCAAGGAGAACCAGGTTTTGGCCGTTACAGCCGGAAGGAAGACTTCTGAAAGCCAGGGAAGGAGTCTTGCGAGGATAATTTGCATATTCCCAGTGCCTTCTGGGATAAGTGAAGAGTCACCGCGAGCTCAAGGAGAACCGGGTTTTGGCCGTTACAGCCGGAAGGAAGACTTCTGAAAACCGCGCACCGCCAGGCGAATTTTAGCCTGTCTTCTTCATTGTGAGTGTGAGTGAGCAAAGTGTGAGCAAAAGTAAGTGTGAGTAGAATTGTTTGTATTTAGTTGTTTAATTACTTAACCTTTGTTTAGTGCTATCCCCATTAGAAAATGTGCTCCACTATTGCTAATGCGATCCAGTGTACATCTTGTCTCATGTATGCAGTCCTTGAAAAGCCGTTCGAAGGTGCATACTGTTGTTCGAGATGTGCGCAAGTTGCACATTTGGAAGCCCAGATACTGGATCTAAATGAGCAGCTGGCAACTCTGAGATGCATTAGCAATATGGAAAGGAGTTTGCTGCTCACTGAGCAACAGCTTGCTGGGTCAGATGTGGGGGAGGATCGTAGTAGGGAGCGGCAGGACGGTGAAGTAGGTAGCTGGGTGACAGTTAGAAAGGGGGGTAAAGGGAAAAGTGCTAGGAAGGCTAGTCCTGAACTGACACACCCCAATAGGTTTGCAAACTTGGCAGATGAGGGGAATGTCATTACAGGGGTAGCATTGCTGCAGCAAAGCATGACCTCTGAACGCCAGAGGAGTGTCTGCTCCAGTAAGGGGGGGAATAGGAGTGCAGGGCAGGCAAGACAGGTACTGGTAGTGGGGGATTCAATTATTAGGGGGACAGATAGGGCAATCTGTCACAAAGACAGGGATCGCCGAACAGTGTGTTGTCTTCCTGGCGCTCGAGTTCGGCACATCGCTGATCGGGTTGACAGATTACTGGGAGGGGCTGGGGAGGACCCAGCGGTCATTGTACACATTGGCACAAATGACAAAGTTAGAGGTAGGTGGAAGGTCCTTAAAGATGATTTCAGGGAATTAGGTTGTAAGCTTAAAGCATGGACCTCAAAGGTGGTATTTTCGGAAATACTACCTGTGCCACGAGCCACAACAGAGAGGCAAAGAGAGATCAGGGAGGTTAACAGGTGGCTCAGGAATTGGTGTAGGAAAGAGGGTTTTGGGTTCCTGGAGAATTGGGCCGACTTTTCAGTTGGCTACAGATTCTATGCTAGGGATGGGCTGCATCTTAATGGGGAGGGTGCAGCTCTGCTGGGGCAGAAAATGGCTAGAAGGTTGGAGGAGTGTTTAAACTAGGAATGGGGGGCGAGGGTATTCACTTTATAGAAGGGGAATGTAGTGCAGATAGTGACCAGGGCACAAGTAATGAAATTGGGGGTGGTACGGGGGGAAGGGTTAGGACAGTTAATACAGTAAGCAGGAATACAGGTACAGAGTCATACGTAACGTGCATGTACACTAATGCCCGAAGCCTCACAAATAAGGTGGAGGAATTAGAATTAATATTGTTGGAAGAAAATTATGATATAGTGGGGATATCAGAGACATGGCTGGATGAGAGCTATGACTGGGCTGTTAATTTACAGGGTTATAGCCTATTCAGGAATGACCGTACAAATAAGCGAGGGGAAGGTGTGTGTCTATATGTAAAATCATCCTTAAAACCTATCCTGCGTGATAACATATGTGAGGGTACTGAGAATGTAGAGTCCCTATGGGTGGAGATAAGGGGGGGAGAATGAATAATAAAATACTGATAGGGGTGTGTTATAAGACGCCGAATATTATGGAAGAGGTAGAGAATCTCCTCATAAAGCAAATTGATAAAGCAGCGAGTCTCGGAGAGGTAATTATTATGGGGGACTTTAACTATCCTGATATAAATTGGGGAACAGAAACTTGCAGTTCCAGCAAAGGAAATAGATTTTTGATAACAATGAAAGATAATTACCTTTCACAAATGGTACAGGACTCCACAAGGGGGAGCACTACTAGACCTTGTACTAACCAATAGGCCAGACCGCATATCAAATATACAAGTTGGGGGTTACTTGGGGAATAGTGATCACAAAATAATAAGTTTTCATGTATTCTTTAGTAAGATGTCTAGTAGAGGGGCTACAAGGACACTAAACTTCAGGAAAGCAAATTTTAAACGGTTGAGAGATGATCTTAGTGCAATAAACTGGGATGATGTACTAAGTAATAAAAGTACACAAAGCAAATGGGAGACTTTTATGAGCATCCTGAATAGGGCTTCTGCAGAAAATATACCCTATGGGAACAAACATGCTAGAAATAGAAGGAAACCCCTATGGCTAAATAGAGCTGTAAGGGAAGCAATAAAAAAAAACAGAAAGCCTTAAAAGAATTAAAGAGGGTAGGTAGTGATGAGGCATTATATAATTATAGAAAATTAAATAAAATATGTAAAAAGCAAATTAAGTTAGCTAAGTTTGAGACAGAGAGACTCATTGCGAGAGAAAGTAAAAATAATCCTAAAATATTCTTTAACAACATAAACAGTAAAAAACTGAAAAGCAATAGTGTTGGCACCCTTAAAAATAGTCTTGGTGAAATGGTGGAAGGGGATGAGGGTAAAGCCAACCTGCTGAATGACTTTTTTTCTACGGTTTTTATACAAGAAAATGCCATGGCAGATGACATGACCAGTGATACCATAAATTCACCCTTGAATATTACCTGCTTAACCCAGCAGGAAGTACGCCGCCGCCTCGAAATCACTAAGGTTGACAAATCTCCGGGCCCGGATGGCATACACCCCAGAGTACTACAGGAATTGAGTTCTGTGATAGATAGACCATTATTTTTAATCTTCTCAGATTCCTTAATAACAGGGTCGGTACCGCAGGACTGGCGCATAGCAAATGTGGTGCCAATATTCAAAAAGGGGACAAAAACTGAGCCGGGAAATTATAGGCCGGTAAGTTTAACCTCTACGGTTGGTAAAATCCTTGAGGGTTTCTTGAGAGATGCTATACTGGAGTATCTCAAGAAAAATAACCTTATGACAGAGTATCAACATGGGTTTATGAGGGATCGATCCTGTCAAACTAATTTGATCAGCTTCTATGAAGAGGTAAGTTCAAGCCTGGACCAGGGAAATGCAGTGGATGTTGTGTATATGAACTTTTCAAAAGCTTTTGATACGGTGCCACACAAAAGGTTGGTACATAAAATGAGAATAATTGGGATAGGGGAAAATATGTGTAACTGGGTTAAAAACTGGCTCAGTGATAGGAAACAAAGGGTGGTTATTAATGGTACGTACTCGGACTGGATCTCAGTTCATAGTGGGGTACCACAGGGGTCAGTATTGGGCCCGCTTCTTTTCAACATATTTATAAATGACCTTGTTGGGGGCATGCGGAGTAGAATTTCAATATTTGCAGATGATACTAAACTCTGCAGGGTAATCAATACAGAGGAGGATAATTTTATATTACAGGGAGATTTATGTAAATTGGAGGATTGGGCTGAGAAGTGGCAATTGAAGTTTAATGTAGATAAATGTAAGGTCATGCACTTGGGTAGAGGAAATAACATTTATGATTATGTACTTAATTGTAGAACACTGGGTAAAACAGAGACAGAAAAAGACTTGGGTGTATGGGTGGATGGTAAACTTCACTTTAGTGGACAGTGTCAGGCAACTGCTGCCAGGGCTAATAAAATAATGGGATGTATTAAAAGAGGTATAAGTGTTCATGAAAAAAATATAGTTCTACCTCTGTACAAGTCACTTGTGCGACCGCACTTAGAATACTGTGTACAATTCTGGTCACCGATATATAAGAAGGACATAGCTGAACTGGAGAGGGTGCAGAGAAGAGCCACCAAGATTATTAGAGGAATGGGTGGGCTGCAATACCAAGACAGGTTATTAAACTTGGGGTTATTTAGTTTGGAAAAACAAAGGCTTAGGGGGTTCTAATCACAATGTATAAATATATGAGGGGACAGTACAGAGACCTTTCCAAAGATCTTTTTACACCTAGGCCTGCGACTGGAACATGGGGGCATCCGCTACGTCTTGAGGAAAGAAGGTTTAATCATAATCACAGACGAGGATTCTTTACTGTACGAGCAGTGAGACTATGGAACTCTCTGCCGCATGATGTTGTAATGAGTGATTCACTACTAACATTTAAGCAGAGCCTGGATGCCTTTCTTGAAAAATTTAATATTACCAGTTATGTATATTAGATTTTATGACAGGGTATTGATAGAGGGAACTAGTCTGATTGCCGGATGTGGAGTCAGGAAGGAAATTTTTTCCCCATTGGAACTTGTTTGCCACATTGGGGGTTTTTTTTGCCTTCCTCTGGATCAACATGTTAGGCTACAAGTTGAACTAGATGGACTTAGAGTCTCCCTTCAACCTTAAAAACTATGATACTATGATACTATGATACTCCACATACGTCCCGGTGACGAGTGGAAAACAGCGTTCAGATGTCGGTATGGACATTATGAGTATCTAGTGATGCCCTTCGGACTCTGTAACGCTCCTGCGGCTTTCCAACACCTAGTCAACGATATTTTTAGGGATATAATGGACCAGTTCATGGTGATTTACCTGGATGATATCTTGATCTTTTCCCTACAGGAACACCAGGAGCACGTCAAGACCGTACTTACCCATCTGAGGGATAACCATCTGTATATTAAACTGGAGAAGTGCGAATTTCATTGCTCAAAGATACAATTTTTAGGATATGTCATCTCTCCTCAGGGACTCAACATGGAGTCTGGCAAGATACGGGCAATTCTAGACTGGCCGGAACCGGTAAACATCAAGGAGTACAACACTTTGTCGGTTTTGCTAATTTTTACAGACGCTTTATCCGCAACTTCTCAGAGATCGTCCGTCCTATCACCCTATTAACCAAAAAGGGGCAGAAGTTCATGTGGTCCGCCCAGGCCCAGGAAACTTTCAATCGTCTCAAGGTTTGTTTTACCTCAGCGCCGATACTAATACACCCGAATCCCGCACTCCCTTTTATTGTGGAAGTCGATGCTTCTGACTATGCATTAGGGGCTATCCTTTCACAGAGGACTGGGGACAAGAGTCTCTTGCACCCGTGTGCCTTCTTTTCTCGCCGGTTGTCCCCTGCAGAAAAGAACTATGACATTGCGGACAAGGAATTGTTGGCGATTATTTCTGCTTTTAAGGAATGCAGACACCACTTACAGGGAGCAGAGCAACAAGTAGTAGTTCTCACAGACCATCGTAACCTGGAATTCCTTAAATCTGCCAGGTGCCTGTCTCCACGGCAAGCCCGTTGGAGCCTGTTCCTTAACCAGTTCAATTTTATCGTCACATACCGTCCAGGGTCACGTAATGGGAAAGCCGATGCCTTATCCTGAATCCACGCCATGGACTCCGTGCCTGGAACCGCGTCTCAGACCGTTTTATCAGATGTCACTTTTGTTGGAGTAATCCGGGACCAGGACTTGTGGAAGGACATCAAGCTGGCCTATGATGGTATCATAGTATCATAGTATCATAGTTTTTAAGGTTGAAGGGAGACTCTAAGTCCATCTAGTTCAACCCGTAGCCTAACATGTTGATCCAGAGGAAGGCAAAAAAAACCCAATGTGGCAAACAAGTTCCAATGGGGAAAAAAATTCCTTCCTGACTCCACATCCGGCAATCAGACTAGTTCCCTGGATCAATACCCTGTCATAAAATCTAATATACATAACTGGTAATATTAAATTTTTCAAGAAAGGCGTCCAGGCTCTGCTTAAATGTTAGTAGTGAATCACTCATTACAGCATCATGCGGCAGAGAGTTCCATAGTCTCACTGCTCGTACAGTAAAGAATCCTCGTCTGTGATTATGATTAAACCTTCTTTCCTCAAGACGTAGCGGATGCCCCCGTGTTCCAGTCGCAGGCCAAGGTGTAAAAAGATTTTTGGAAAGGTCTCTGTACTGTCCCCTCATATATTTATACATTGTGATTAGATCCCCCCTAAGCCTTCGTTTTTCCAAACTAAATAACCCCAAGTTTAATAACCTGTCTTGGTATTGCAGCCCACCCATTCCTCTAATAATCTTGGTGGCTCTTCTCTGCATCCTTTCCAGTTCAGCTATGTCCTTCTTATATATCGGTGACCAGAATTGTACACAGTATTCTAAGTGCGGTCGCACTAGTGACTTGTACAGAGGTAGAACTATATTTTTTTCATGAACACTTATACCTCTTTTAATACATCCCATTATTTTATTAGCCCTGGCAGCAGCTGCCTGACACTGGCCACTAAAGTGAAGTTTACCATCCACCCATACACCCAAGTCTTTTTCTGTGTCTGTTTTACCCAGTGTTCTACAATTAAGTACATAATCATAAATGTTATTTCCTCTACTCAAGTGCATGACCTTACATTTATCTACATTAAACTTCAATTGCCACTTCTCAGCCCAATCCTCCAATTTACATAAATCTCCCTGTAATATAAAATTATCATCCTCTGTATTGATTACCCTGCAGAGTTTAGTATCATCTGCAAATATTGAAATGATGACGTATTTCTTGCTGTCCCCCCGAATGATGTGACTCTTGTCCTTCGGAATGGTGTGTGGTTGAGAGAGCGACGTATTTATGTCCCGGAGGCTGTAAGACTTCGGGTTCTAAAGTTGGTCCATGACTCCGTGTTGGCAGGTCATAGGGGGGTACAGAAGACGCAGGAATTTCTGAGTCGTTTTTTCTGGTGGCCTACCTGTTTAAAGGATGTGAAAGAGTATGTCCACTCATGTGTGGCTTGTGCCCGGTGCAAGGTCCCTCGTGTGGCTCCTACGGGACTCCTTCAACCGTTACCCATGCCATCTCGCCCTCGGGGATCCATCTCAATGGATTTTATTGTGGAGTTGCCCGTCTCGGGCGGTTACAATACAATTTTGGTGGTAGTGGATCGGTTGACAAAGGCTGCTCACTTTATTCCATGTACCGGTCTTCCCTCAGCTGCAGAGACAGTGGATTTGGTTATCCAGAATATATTTCGGTTGCATGGGGTACCGGATGAGATCATCTCTGACCGGGGCGTGCAGTTCACTTCTAAGCTCTGGAAAGGGTTTTGTTCAGCACTCCATATTGATGTCTGTTTGTCTTCTGCATACCATCCCCAGACAAATGGGCAAACAGAACGGACTAATCAAACCCTGGAGCAGTACCTGCGATGTTATGTCAGCCATCTGCAGGACGATTGGTTGAAGCTGCTTCTTTTGGCGGAGTTCTCGTATAACAACACTCAGAGCAGCTCCACTAAGGTAATGCCCTTTTTCGCCAACTTGGGTTATCATCCGAGTATTATGCCTAGGTCACCGGTAGTAGTTTCGGTGCCCGCAGTGGAGGACAGATTGACGGACATACAGCAAAATCTGGAGGTTTTGAAGAACTCTTTGGCTTCGGCTCAGGAGCGTTACAAGAAGTCGGCAGACACTCACCGGAAACAGGCACCCATGTATACGGTAGGGGACTCGGTGTGGTTATCCACCAAGAATCTAAAACTGGGTGTTCCTTCACAGAAGCTGGGGCAGAAATTCATTGGTCCATTCAAGATCATCGGGATAGTGAGCTCTGTGGCCTGTCAGCTGAAGCTACCACGGAATTTGAAGGTACACCCGGTCTTTCACGTTTCCCTGCTGAAACCGGTTTTCTCTAATTAGTTTCAGGGTCGTATCGTGCCTCCTCCTCCACCGGTGATGGTTGATGGCCAGGAGCAGTATGTGGTTGAGGACATTATTGACTCCCGGCTCCATCGGCATCGGCTTCAGTATCTGGTTCGTTGGCAGGGGTACTCCCCCAAGGATGATTCCTGGGAACCTGTAGGTAACATCCGAGCAGCCCAGAAGGTTGCTCAGTTTCATCGGAGGTACCCGGACATGCCTGGCCCTGGTTCGTCCTGAGGCCATTTCTGGGGGGAGAGGGGGGGGGGAGTA
This sequence comes from Anomaloglossus baeobatrachus, assembly GCF_048569485.1. Taxonomy (NCBI): domain Eukaryota; kingdom Metazoa; phylum Chordata; class Amphibia; order Anura; family Aromobatidae; genus Anomaloglossus; species Anomaloglossus baeobatrachus. Next base: position 116,771,884 of record NC_134362.1, on the reverse strand, counting down.
CTGGCAGAGTTCCGGGATTTCCAGTTTTCTTCTGAAGGATCTTGCCCTTTGTTAACATGGAGTTTTCTGTTCTGTTACCCTTCTTCCTGTTCATCTGTTTAAAAGCCCGCCCCTAAGCTTAGTCTAGTTGCCTGAGTATACTGCTTCCTGTCTACTCCTGCCCTGCTGCTCTTGGTTCCTGATTGCTATTTGGATCCTGTTGAAAACACCCGACACCGGCTCTGGACTTCACCTGGTCTCATCAGGTTGTGCCCGGACTTCGTCTGCCGTCTCTGGTCGGCACTTCTGCCCGGTTCCTTCCGCTTCATATCCACCCTAGGACTCATATCACGTACGGACATTTTTGGACTATACCTGTTGCCCTTTCGTGTCCCGGCTGCTGCGCATTTAGGCCTTCTGGGGTGATCGCCAGACAGTCCCTGTATAGGGGTTCGCTCCTGGTGGTCTCCCTGGGGGAGTCCTGTGCGCGGCCCCGGGAATTCCCCTTTGCTCTGAACCTGGCAGGTATTTACTGTGTCTATATTCTACTGTGCTTATGTTCTGTGTACATATTGTTGGTTGCATATAATAAATGTCTTTGCACCGAGAACCCGTCTCTGGTTGTCATTGCCCTAACGCAATCGAAATCCTCAGTTCATACAATAGTATTACAGAGTCCTTTGGAGGTCTGCACAGGAAAAGTCTATTAGTCCAAAGGGAACTGTTGACGGGACGGATGTCTGGAACCGGGTTCAGGTGCCGAGTAGGAATAGCAGACAGGGTCCGGATCCAGCGAGATGTGCACGCTGAAGTTACCAGGTGGAATCGGGGACCGGTAACGGGATCAGGCTGACGGAAGATGGCGGGATTCACAGCAGACAGTCACCGGGACACTTCCTGGGGAATCAGCAATCTGGACCGGGTCAGGACGGCAGACGGGCTCTGCGGAGGAGACAGTGTTATTCTGGAGACAAGGCACAGAGGGACCTGAACACCTAGCTATGGAAACATGTTGAACAGGTACCGCCCACATGACAAAGGAAGTCTTATATACCCTGTACCTGAAATCACCCATATCCTGTTCCCGGGATGCTGGCCCTTTAAGAAAAAGAGGTGAGTGAGCGTGCGAATGCCCTAATGCGCATGCGTGAGCCACGAGTGCCGGAGACCAGCGCAGGAAGCAGAGAGGAGGGTGAAGGAGATGCAGGGGAGCCAGGCAGAGAGTTCCGGGTCGCAGCAAGACGCCGTGACTGGCAGACGGGAGGCACAGAGGATGCACAGGAGGGGGGAGTGAAAAGCACAGCCATGGGCAGGAGGACCGGGGACCGGAGCGGTGAGTGACAGGCGGCGCCGGGACCCGGAGAGCGTGACATAAAGTAATATATGTGCATACCAGTGTACAAAATCGATATAGAAGCCAAAGAAAACATTGTCAAATAATGGATTGTAACGAACCCTAATCATTAACCCTATATCAAAAAAGTGGATGGAGATTTTTAGGAACATATTGTTATCAATGTACCAATTAGTACCCCAACTGCCAACTAAAACCAGGACCCTATTGTCACCTAGTGCTCTGTCTCGTACCTATGGTTCAGGCCAATGGGTTCTAATGTATTCAAAGTATGGATCCATCTTCCTTCCCTATCAAGAAGGCGTTTTATGCGATTACCCCCCCCCCCGCGCATGCAATATCAATTTGGTCAATTACTTGGAATTTCAATTGTGAGATTCTATGTCCAGCAGATAAGAAATGTTGTGGGATGGGTAATAGTGTGTTACTATACCGGATGTCAGATTTGTGGCAGCTGATGCGGTCCCGGACATGTTGGGTGGTCTCCCCTCCCCAACATATCTGAGACCACAGGGACACTTGATGTAACAGACCACAAACGTGCTGTCACATGTGTAGAAGCCTTTGATTTGAAAAGTTTTACCTATCCTAGGATGTGTAAATGTGCTGCCTTTAGTGACATTGCCACATTGTGCACAACCCAAACATGGAAAAGTACCCCTTTGTTGCGTGTCAATTAAAACTTGACGTGGAACTGTTGTAGATGATCCAATATCAGCACGGATGAACTGATTTTTGAGGTTAGGGAACCTCTTGTAACAAAATAGAGGTGGATTGCGAACCCCCCATATGTGGGTATGCCGAATAAAGGAGGGGCCAATGTTTATGACCTGCTTTAGTAATGGCTGAAACGGATGATAGGTCGTAATACAGGGAACTTGATCCTGGGAAGTTTTTTTTGGGTGTGCAGGGGACTGTTTTGTGTCGGCAATATGCCGAGGGTATCCTCTTTGCTGAAACTTCATGCTCATTTCATCATGTTTGATGTCTCTAATATCTGGTTTCATGATCAATCTGTCCACGCGTGTATGCTGGGAGATAGGGAGAGCTTTTTTTACATGTGTAGGATAACAACTGGAATAATATAGACTATTTCTATCCGTGAGTTTTACATACATATCGGTGACAAGTAGTCCATCATCTTCCTTAATCACCAAACAGTCCAGAAAATTAATCTTTCTGATGTCATGATGGATGGTAAAAGTCAGGCCTGGTATGAACCAGTTCAGATCGGTAAAAAAAAATCAAGTAAGGAGTGAAGATGACCTTCCCAAACCATGAATATGTCATCTATATATCTTCGCCAAATCAAGGCGTTTTTGATGACAAGGAGATGGAGATGCATAATTTTTTCTTCAAAAGAGGCCATGAAGATGTTAGCATAGGGGGGCACCATGTTGGATCCCATGGCAGTTCCCCTCCGCTGTAGAAATAACTGATCCTGAAACATAAAAAAGTTTTTTTCTAATACATTTTTTAAGAGGTCAATACAAAACTCCTTCCTATCCTGGTATGTTGGTTAAAGAACCAGTATACTGCCCTGATGCCTTCTTCATGTGAAATGCTGGTATATAAGCTGTTTACATCTAAAGTCACTAAATGTGAATTAATCAGGATCCGATGTAGGTCTTTAATTATTTCTAGAAAATGGGATGTGTCTTTGACAAAGGATGAGGTCAGTGATATGAAGGGGGAGAGTATTTTCTCAACGGTTCTTGTCAGGGGGGATAAGACCGAGTGAGTGGAAGCGACTAGGTGGATGAGTAAGATGTTTATGTATCTTCGGGAGCATGTAAAAAACGAGAGTAGTGGGATGTAGATTGATAAAAAAGTTAGCTAATTTCTGGTCAATAACCCGATTGTGAATATTTCAATAAAACGGATCTGATGAGTGAGGCAATCTGGGATGTAGGATCTCTCGGTATTGGTTCATAAGTATCCCTGTCTGCTAACTGTTCAAGGATTTCTGATATATAGTAACTGCGGTCGAGAATAACTGTGGCTCCCCCTTTATCCGCTGGTTTTATAATATGCAAGTTATTTCTTAAATTTTTTAAGGCCCTAGATTCCTCTATCGAGAGATTATGTTTAAGTTGGAACTCACACTTATCGATTTTATCATTAAGTTTTTCCATATCATTAGTAACAAGGGATAGAAAAGTCTCCACAGGATGATAATGCCTTGGTGGCATATATGTGCTAGGTGACTTCAAACCTAAATCTTTAAGGGTTAAACAGGCAATATCATCCGGTGGAGAAAATGGCAATGTATCAGCAGTATCAAAATTAACCTTCAATCTTAAGGATCTAAAAAAATGGTTAAGTTCCTGTTCATGTCTACAGGGCATCACGGCCATATTCAAAATAAAGTTTTGCATTCCCTGAGGAGATCTATACATTATAGATTACGCTTTTTGCAGGAAACTACCTTCCCCCCTCCCTCTTATATGGCAATCTCTCAATTTTTTCAAATATTGCAACACAGCTCACAATTGAATTCCCCATTTTCTACTCTTTTTCTCTTTGTTCCTTTTATTTCTTTTTCTCATCATGATTAGGGGCTCGCCTGATGAATATGCCCCTATTACCCCTACAATGGTATACATACCAACAGATAACTGACACTTTACATGTGGTAAGTGTGACGCATACTATAGTCTTCTTTCTTTCTTACATGTTCTTTTTCTCCTTTTGATATCTCTTCTTCCTCTGTTTCATATTGCCTCTCTTGTCCCTCTCTTCCCTTCTTGTCGGATAGCCACCACACCAGTTTCACTAATCTCACAGATCACGACTAGCTTTTAGGTTCACTTCATATAGTATACTACCTAACCAATTTTGTTTGATGCACCTATTATATATGTGTTCGTGATGGGTTACTCTTGGACCTCTATTGATGCTCTATAATAATGATTTTTTACACATATGGATGTAATGTATATATGAATTGTATCACCATAATTATGTAAACCTTATTGATCTTTATGTCATTTATGTTTAGGGGGCATTTGTGCAGATTTTATCAAGTGCTGATTTTGATAAGTGCACTGCAGTTATTCATGGCAGTTGTACAGGGCAGGAGACAGGTAAAGCATGTAAGACAAACAAACAAACTTGCTCCAAATTTTTGTGTACTGAAAAATGTTTCCACCCTAGGTATTTGTACCTTTTATATGCTAGCTGCTTCAATCCCTCATTTCTACCGCTCTTTCACACACCCAGTAAACTCCATCTATATCAGTCCTTCGCTCCTCTCCTCTCCTATGTACTGCTCCCATGCTCTTTTCCAAATTATAAACCATCCAGATCCATCCACTCCCACCATGCAACGTAATAGACATTCTCATAAATCTCTTAACCACATGCTCACTCTCTCTCTTTTCCTCCTTTTAGCAGGAGATATTGCACCTAATCCAGGACCTGCTTATAATAGTAAGCTCAATTCCTTCCCTGGCATACTCAGAAACCCCCTAAATCTCATTCATATTCCTTGCATACCTTCTGTCTCTTTTAACTGTGCCCTTTGGAACTCATGCTCAGCATGTAACAAACTCTCCTTCATCCATGACTTCTTCCTTTCCAATTCCCTCAACCTCCTGGCCCTTACTGAGACCTGGATTCAGCAGTCAGACACCACCGCTGCTGCTGCTCTTTCATATGGTGGCCTACAATTTTCACACACCCCTAGACTTGACAACAGATCAGGTGGAGGTGTTGGTCTGCTGCTTATCTTCCCTTCATTTTGAGGTTCACACTGTCAGGCTTTACAGACCCTTCAAGTAGCAGTTGCGTATCGCCCTCCAGGCCTAACCAGTCAGTTCTTGGATCATTTCGCCACCTGGCTCCCACATTTCTTAGCCTGTGACTTCCCACTCTTGTCATGGGGGACTTTAATATCCCTATTGATGATCCCCCCCCCTCCCCAGCTGCCACTCATCTTTTATCTTTAACCCCCTCCCTTGGCCTTTCACAACTAACTAACTCTCCTACGCATGAAGGTGGGAATACGCTGAACCTGGTCTTCTCCCATCTCTGTTCAGTGCATGATTTCACTAACTCCCCCCTCCCACTCTCTGACCACAACCTTGTGTTATTCTTGGTCAAGAGCTGTCAACCCACTCAGGACTCCCCCACTTACCTGCCATATAGGAATATACATGCCATTAACACCCAGAAAATTTCTGAAGATGTTGCAGTCATCACTGGCCCCAATATCCTCCCTCTCATGTCCTGACTCTGCTGTAAAATATTACAATGAAACCCTACAGAGCGCCCTAGATGAAGCTGCACCTGCTACACGCAGAGCAACTGGGCGCAAATGGCAGCAGCCCTGGTACATGTTGCAAACACGATTTCTCCAGCGGTACTCCAGGTGTGCTGAACGTCTGTGTAGAAAATCCAATCTAGCCGAAGATTTCATCCACTATAAGTTTATGCTCAAAACATACAATGCTGCCCTTCACCTCTCCAAACAAGCGTACTTTAACACCCTCATCACCTCTCTAGCCAACAATCCTAAATGACTCTTTGATACTTTCCATTCCCTCCTCGGACCAAGAGTTCTGGCCCCAACCACCAACCCAACCACTGTAAACGGTTCCAATGGGTTCCCACCAGTAACCTGCTCCCCGGCTTGGATGTGGGCCGGAGGAGCCCCTTTTGCCCGCAGGCTCTGGCCCTGGGAACGGTAGCCTTGGCGGTGGCTGTGTCACGATCACGATCACGGTCACGATATCGCAGCGTGTAAAGCGGCCTTAATATGGCTTACACAGACAAATTTTGTACAAGCAACTTGTTTTAAAAGTCCCAAAGTAGCACTGGCCTTCACTATTTACCAATATATAGGGATCTGGATTAACGCAGGGCCCTCTGAGTTGAGTCCGTGGAGTGGCTGCTGGCCAGTGGAGTAAGCTAGAATAATGGTCATGATATTTTTGGGTAATCAGAATATCAGCCAAGGTTAAGAACTACACAGGGAGATACCAGAAGCATGACAGTGTGATCCCACCCAACGATCACTGGAGAGAGTGGACTACAAAAGTTGATCAGCACCTTATGTGACGCCCTGGCCGGCCAGGTAGTCACAAATAGGCCCCTACACTATACTGTTCCCTCACAGGTGACATCAGCCGACCTACAAAACCCTAGTCACCCCCCTCAGGGCTAGATAGGCACACCAGGGGGCAGAACCAGACGGTTGGGAGACGCCCACCGAGGAGTCTAGACAGCCCGGGGCGGGGAAGTAAGGAGTGGAGTGTTAGTGTTAAAGTTGGAGAGGAGTGTGGGCTGGAGCTGTGTCCAGCTCCAGCAGAGGCGAATACCCAAATTGAACGGCGCAAGGGTAGGAGCCCTGGTGCTACTGGCTAGGAGGCAGATGGCGGTCTCCGTCTGCAGAAGACGGCTCGATGGAACCGAGGTGGACCGGGACAGAGATGTAGCCCGCCGGTACCGACCCAGGGAACCGACTCGGAAACCGGAGCACACAGGGGGTACGCGGACCCTGAAGCTGGGACCAAAAGCGACTGGAACCAGCTGATTAACCGATTGAGGACAGGACTAGAGGTCCTGTCCCACCCAAAGTCCCTATTAGAAGGCAACAACCCACCGAGGGGGATAAAGGGCCACTGCCAGGGCTCAGAGATCCCACGGGCCAGCGTCTGCGGGCAAGGGCTCCTTAGGCTACAACCGGCCAGGAGCAGACTCCTGAAGCTGAAGCACAGACGGTCCACCGTTCTAAAAAAGTGCAGGAGAAAGACAGAGACCACCAGCTGGGTGGGGGACCAGAAGTCAGCCGGCTGTGGGCACCGACCACCATCACCTTGGTTTACCAGAGACTCGTGTGTTTCCTTCCATAGTGAGTACACCAGCACCCTGCGCCAACAGACCCCCAACGGGTCCTGGGGCCACCATCCCTGCCCACGGAGGGGTTAACAACTTGCTGCACAACATCTCCCCCGGGTGCCCCATAACTGCAGCGGTGGTGTCCAAACTCACTACATACCGTGGGTGGCGTCATGAACCTAGTACGGCAGAGCCCGTACATATACGTCCTACATCCTCCACTCCCCAACCCTATTCATTCGGAGTGTCCACGGGGTCCCCCGGGTCCGGAGACCCTCGAGCCACCTACTGGAAGGCCAGGACCCGAGCAGCGGCAGGCTGCCAGCACGGGGGCGGCACACCTTGCACTAAGATATAGCCTCCATGTTTAGTCAGAAGCAGAAGTCTTATCCACACTACTGTTAAACAGGACAATGCCTATATTCCTCAGTACTGTCCACAGTGCAAGCATAGCATCACTGGCAGCAGAAGCAGATGTCATAGAAGAGGATTTAGAAGCATACATAAGAGTGGATTTATCATATTCTGAGACGCATAGCTTTTTACTTTTGTGTAGACACAGTTGTTCGAAGACTTTTTGTGGGACAGGCAGTAGTATTCACATGTTCCATTTTGTGGCATATTCAACTTCTTGATCACTTTAAATTTATTTTTTTTTGTGAAGCTGTATGAGCAAAGCCCAGCAATTATGGTACCATTAGTCATATTTTTTGCCTGCAGTTTTCACCGTATCAAATAAATAATAATGTAATTTGATATGTGTCAAACATTTCACATATATACTGTCTACACTTTTTCAATGATTTACTACTTTTGCACATCAAAATTACTTTTAACAAAAATATCTGTTTTGCTCGTCATATTAAGTGATAACTTTAGTTTTTCATTTACAGAGCTTTGTGAAGTTCTCATGTTTGCATTAGAAGCTGTAGCGTTTATTGCTACCATTTTGTTATACAGCCAATTTTTTTTATAATTTTTTATTTGATTTTTTTTTGTGATGTGGGATGAAGAAAAACCACAAAGCTGCCATGATTTTTTCTCTATTGTTTTTACAGTGCTTACCATGCAGAATAAATAGCAATAAAATGTTATTATAAATGCAGCATTAACAAATACATGATATTTTACAGTGAGAAAAAAAGGACTTTGAAGAGACTGTTTTTTGGGGGATTAAAAACATAAAAAAATGTAAAATACAAATTAAGTGTCCCAAGGAGACTGGAACATTTGATACTAAAATCATATAGGTAATGCAATACATATGTACAGGGGCTAGCTGGCACATTTGAGCCTAGGGGGCAATCATAAGGCAGTGGCCCTCAAATTGCGTCGGCCCACCTTTGGTCTGTTTATCTCTGGCCACAGCATTAAAGCCGCAGTGGTAACAGGCTTTATTAACAGACTGGTACATATATATGGGAACATAACCGCGCTTACTGGTTACATAGATACAGCAACAGAACAAAGATGACTACAGAGATATGGGAACTGCAAGGTGCTTACTACAGAGATATGGGAACAGAACCAAGCTTACTACAGAGATAATGGAGCAGAGCCGAGCTTACTACAGAGATATGAGAGCAGAACTGAGCTTACTACAGAGAAATGGGAGCAGAACTGAGCTTACTACAGAGATAAAGGAGAAGAACTGAGATTACTACAGAGATACAGGAACAGGTATGGGAGCAAAACTGAGCTTACTACAGAGATATGGGAGCAGAACTGAGCTTACTACAGAGATAAGGGAGCAGAACCAAGCTTACCACAGAGATATGGGAGCAGAACTGAGCTTACTACAGATAAATGGGAACAGAACTGAGCTTACTATAGAGATATGGGAGCAGAACCAAGCTTACTATAGAAATATGGGAACAGAACCAAGCCTACTACAGAGATATGGGAACAGAACTGAGCTTACTACAGAGATATGGGAACAGAACTCAGCTTACTACAGAGATATGGGAGCAGAACCAAGCTTACTACAGAGAAATGGGAGCAGAACTGAGCTTACTACAGAGATAAAGGAGCAGAACTGAGCTTACTACAGAGATATGGGAGCAGAACGGAGCTTACTACAGAGATATGGGAGCAAAACCGAGCCTACTACAGAGATATGGGAACAGAACTGAGCTTACTACAGAGATATGGGAGCAGAACCGAGCCTACTACAGAGATATGGGAACAGAACTGAGCTTACTACAGAGATATGAGAGCAGAACCGAGCTTACTATAGAGATATGGGAGCAGAACCAAGCTTACTAAAGAGATATGGGAGCAGAACTGAGCTTACTACATCGATATGGGAGCAGAACTGAGCTTACAACAGAGATATGGGATCAGAACTGAGCTTACTACAGAGAAATGGGAGCAGAACTGAGATTACTACAAAGATATGGGAGCAGAACTGAGCTTACTACTAGAGTTGAGCGCGGTTCTAGGTTCGTGGTTCTCCAGTTCGCGGCTTGAGTGATTTTGGGGCCTGTTCTAGATCGAACTAGAACTCGAGCTTTTTGCAAAAGCTCGATAGTTCTAGATACGTTCGAGAACTGTTCTAGCAGCAAAAAAACAGCTAATTCCTAGCTGGCTTTCCGCTGAAATAGTGTAAGTCACTCTGTGACTCACACTATTATGAAATTTCAGTGTATAGTGTGCGGGAACAGCGCCTACAGATCACTGCTGTTTGTATAATGGCGATCGCCATTTTTTTTTTTTTCCTTGTCTTCCTTCCCTAAGCGCGCGCGTGTAGTGGGGAGGGCCAGCATGTCAGCCAATCCCAGACACACACACAGCTAAGTGGACTTTTAGCCAGAGAAGCAACGGCATGTGTGATAGGATGTCCATGTCACATGTCCCTGCATTATAAAACCGGACATTTTCCTCCAGCACGCCATTATCTGCCTTCTGCGTCCTTGGTGTCAGACATCACTGGCGCAGCTCCGTCCTGAGTCCTATCGCCGATACAGCTGTATGCGCTCCATACACAGCGCTGGACAGCTTAGGGAGAGCACTTTCTATCAGTCCTTTTAAGGGCTCGTACCGGCAGGGTCAGAGCCATAGGTGACAGGTCCTGAAAACAGAGACAGCGTCTGAGTAGCTAAGGTCAGGGATTTCCTCGCTGCATTTCCCCATTAGGAGGGAATAGAAAGGCAGGCTTCCATTCCTCTACCCAGAGCCCCACAAACCTGGCACTGTACCCTCCTGTCCTCTGCACACTCCAACCCATTATAACTAAGCCATTATACTAGCAAACACTGAGTGTACCTAGTGTCATCCTAAACGTGGCTATTGGACTTCTGTATAGTCCCAGTAGTGCACAGATATTTGCAGCACGTCTGCCTGCATTGCACACTCAAACTGATAGTTACTAAACCATTATACTAGCAAACACTGAGTGTACCTAGTGTCATCCTAAACGTGGCTATTGGACTTCTGTATAGTCCCAGTAGTGCACAGATATTTGCAGCATGTCTGCCTGCATTGCACACTCAAACTGATAGTTACTAAGCCATTATACTAGCAAACACTCAGTGAACCTAGTGGCATCCTAAACGTGGCTGTTGGACTTCTTTATCGTCCCACAAGTGCAAAGATATTTGCAGCACGTCTGCCTGCATTGCACACTCAAACTCATTGTTACTAAGCCATTATACTAGCAAACACTCAGTGAACCTAGTGGCATCCTAAACGTGGCTATTGGACTTCTGTATAGTCCCAGTAGTGCACAGATATTTGCAGCACGTCTGCCTGCATTGCACACTCAAACTCATTGTTACTAAGCCATTATACTAGCAAACACTCAGTGAACCTAGCGGCATCCTAAACGTGGCTATTGGACTTCTGTATCGTCCCACTAGTACAAAGATATTTGCAGCACGTCTGCCTGCATTGCACACTCAAACTCATTGTTACTAAGCCATTATACTAGCAAACACTCAGTGAACCTAGTGGCATCCTAAACGTGGCTGTTGGACTTCTGTATCATCCCACTAGTGCAAAGATATTTGCAGCACGTCTGCCTGCATTGCACACTCAAACTCATTGTTACTAAGCCATTATACTAGCAAACACTCAGTGAACTTAGTGGCATCCTAAACGTGGCTATTGGACTTCTGTATCATCCCACTAATGCAAAGATATTTGCAGCACGTCTGCCTGCATTGCACACTCAAACTCATTGTTACTAAGCCATTATACTAGCAAACACTCAGTGAACCTAGTTGCATCCTAAACGTGGCTGTTGGACTTCTGTATCGTCCCACTAGTGCAAAGATATTTGCAGCACGTCTGCCTGCATTGCACACTCAAACTCATTATAACTAAGCCATTATACTAGCAAACACTGAGTGTACCTAGTGGCATCCTAAACGTGGCTATTGGACTTCTGTATAGTCCCAGTAGTGCACAGATATTTGCAGCACGTCTGCCTGCATTGCACACTCAAACTCATTGTTACTAATACATTATAATACCAAAAATTGAGTAAACTTAGTGGCATACAAGAAGTGGCTGTTGTACTCCATTAGTGCCCCACTGGTGCCAATCTATGTGCAGCACCTCTGCATGACACCCTCCTGCTCTGTTTTTAATAAGCTATAATAATAGCAAAAAAATGCTGCCATTTAGTGGCATACAAGAACTGGCTGTTGTATTTCATTATTGTCCCACTGGTGCCAAGCTATTTCTAGCACCTCTGCATGACACCCTCCTGCTCTGTTTTTAATAAGCTATAATGATAGCAAAAAATGCTGTCATTTAGTGGCATACAAAAAGTGGCTGTTGGACTTCTGTATTGTCCCACTAGTGCAAAGATATTAGCAGCACGTCTGCCTGCATTGCACACTCAAACTCATTGTTACTAATACATTATAATACCAAAAATTGAGTAAACTTAGTGGCATACAAGAAGTGGCTGTTGTACTCCATTAGTGCCCCACTGGTGCCAATCTATGTGCAGCACCTCTGCATGACACCCTCCTGCTCTGTTTTTAATAAGCTATAATAATAGCAAAAACATGCTGCCATTTAGTGGCATACAAGAACTGGCTGTTGTATTTCATTATTGTCCCACTGGTGCCAAGCTATTTCTAGCACCTCTGCATGACACCCTCCTGCTCTGTTTTTAATAAGCTATAATGATAGCAAAAAATGCTGTCATTTAGTGGCATACAAAAAGTGGCTGTTGGACTTCTGTATTGTCCCACTAGTGCAAAGATATTAGCAGCACGTCTGCCTGCATTGCACACTCAAACTCATTGTTACTAATACATTATAATACCAAAAATTGAGTAAACTTAGTGGCATACAAGAAGTGGCTGTTGTACTCCATTAGTGCCCCACTGGTGCCAAGCTATGTGCAGCACCTCTGCATGACACCCTCCTGCTTTGTTTTTAATAAGCTATAATAATAGCAAAAAAATGCTGCCATTTAGTGGCATACAAGAACTGGCTGTTGTATTTCATTATTGTCCCACTGGTGCCAAGCTATTTCTAGCACCTCTGCATGACACCCTCCTGCTCTGTTTTTAATAAGCTATAATGATAGCAAAAAATACTGCAACTTAGTGGCATACAAAAAATGGCTGTAGGACTCCTTTATTGTGCCACTTGTGCCAAGCAATCTCAAGCACCTCTGCATTCTACCCTCATGCACATTTTGCTATGCTAATTTTATAGCAAACTCAGGGAATTCCTTGCTGCATTTGATCATTAGGAGGGATAGAACGTGAGGCTTCTTTTACTGTCCTGGTACCCACAGAACACGGCCACTGTACCCATCTGTCCACTTTTGCCACGCTATTTAATTTGCCCAAAGAGCTGACTCTTTTTCTGCCATCCTAAAATTGTCTGGAATACTAAGTTAGTGTTCCTTTGCTGCCAAGCAAGGTACAACACATGTGCATTCTACACTCCTTTCCATTTCTGGAATGCAATTATTAACTGCAGGTAGTCCAGCCAATCTGTGACGAAGGTGCAGGCGTGGATATAATGTAGCCTGCATCCAATGATTGTTCTCTCGATGTCTGACAGCTCAACAATACCTTCTGTTTCCACTTCCAAAACAAGTGATGACCTGCCAATCACACTCCCTGTTGCGGGTAAAGGAAGGAGTGGAAGTTCAGTGTGAAAAACCATGTGTGACTGCTGTCCCCACAGTCACAGAGGATGAAGAGCACGCAGATGCACTTGATGGGGCAGGCGGTGGTTGCACAGGCACGCTAGGCCGCATTGTAGCACAGTGAAATTCACATTGCGACTTATACTTCATTTTAAGTCTTGTACAGGGTAGGCTCCCCAGTATGCAGCAAAACCAGGCAACAGGAAAAGGACTCTAGGCATTTGGGTTGATAAATGATTGTTTAACTTTACCAAAACAAACAATAAGAACCATGCATACAATTAAAATAATTGAACAATCTATTCTGTTGCCTACTACCTGCTAATCCCTCTGTGTAGCAGTAATTGTGTGTTTGTGCATGTGTGTGTGTGTGTGTGTGTGTGTGAACACGACTTACCAGTGGTGCATCACAAGAGCTTCCAAGTTATCTACCTAAACATAGACAAAACACATTACCCCCCCTGAATACGCTTGTTAGCTGAAGCCTCACAGATAATGCAGATGATAACAGTGTGAATGCAAACCACACAGCTCTGCAACACAGTCATGGAAATCTTGAAAAGCAACAGTCAATGCAAACATGTGTTGCTGTCCCTCTATGATTTAAACTGTACGTGAAAATTTGACAGTGCAGAGGCAGCAAGTCTTATTGTCTATAAAGTCGGCCTACCCAGAACAGATATGTGTTTTGCTAATAAAACAAAGTGTTGCGTGCCCGCATTATTGTCTGGACACAGCCTACCGTACCCGGGTACTGTGATGTCCAGTTGCCAGAAATACAGACTTTACGCTCCTCTCACGGTAAACAGTATAGACAGCACCGTAAGAATGTTGGTCTGTGGCACAGGATGCTGCTCACTGACGTTACAGTGCTCATCATCAAAGTACAACACAACTCCCCTCACAATTGAACGAACTGTTTCCGCGGTGGCTCCTTGCTGTAACACACACCTTTAGCTTTTCCTTCTGTTCATAGACAGCATCTCCAAGTCCACACCTGAAGAGCAATTTTATATTGCTATAGTGACCAAAGGCAGATCCAAAAAAACAGCAGCCCCTTGTGTGTAGTCTGCAACAATGCATGCAATGAACGGCAAATAAGCATATTGCGTTGACAGTTGCTAAAGCTGAGCAATACACCTTCACGCTGTCAATTCATATCCATGTGATACTTCATGGAGGAAGTACTCAAAAGTGTGAGTTTTTGCCTTCTACTTACAGATTGTTGACAAATCTTACAGATTCCATGACTTGGGTGATCCTTTGCGATGTCCAAAAATTCACAGGCTAGGAAAGGCTTACAGCCCATGCGACCTGCATAGCCAACACGACCTTCCCTGACTGCTGGTTGAGTGGAGACAACCATTGATGAAACTCGGTCTCACTCTCCAGAGCTAACCGTCCACAATTCCTCAGCGGTGTCTCACATTTCCCCTACATTTCAAAGTAAACATTTGACCGCCTGAGGCCTTGAGCTCTGCTGCCAGCATAGTAAGGAGGTGTGTGGGATTCCTTGGGCACAGTTACAAGGAAGGGTGGCCTGACCACACAGGGTTTGGGCTCAGGTGGAGGACCCACACGAGGTTGAGGAGGCAGAAGCAGTGGAGGAACTTGTACATACAGAGGAAGGATTGACACACAAGTCGTGGGGACGGCAAGACTTGTACAGCAAACCCTTCTCCATCTCTCACCATAGTTACCCAGTGCCCAGTCAGCAACATGTAACTCCCCTGTCCATGCTTACTGGTCCAAGTATCTGTGTTGAAATGCACCCTGTCACACACAGAGTTTCTCAAGGAATCGGTGAGGTTGTGTGCAACCTACTGTGGTAGCGCGGGCACGCCTTTCTTGGAGAAGGAGTGACGACTGGCCATCGGCTCTTGGGGCACTGCAATGGGCATAAGGTCTCGAAAATCCTCGGTCTCAAAAGGGTGTAAAGGCAGCCTTTCTGTTCCCAACAAGTTGCAGATGATGAAACTCAACCTCTTAGGCATGTCATGCCCTTTAAAAATCATGTAAAACACAGCGAGGGGACTCCAACCACAGTCTCCCTCGTTGCCACTAATTGGGCCACACACACCCCACTTGACTGGCATCAGTTGACCCAATTTTCAAGATGAAAAAGATGCTTTGCATGAAGCACTCTCAAAAATACGCGTGCCTTTCCCGTCCCCTGGCTGTCCCAGGGGAAGACAAGTCCTCTGAGAGCCATGATTTGTTCATTTTGGTTCTTTTAGAAACACAGCGAGGGGACTCCAACCACAGTCTCCCTCGTTTCCACTAATTAAGCCACACACACCCCACTTGACTGGCATCACTTGATCCCCCTTTTCAAAATGAAACAGATGCTTTGCATGAAGCACTCTCAAAAATACGCGTGCCTTTCCCGTCCCCTGGCTGACCCAGTGGAAGAAAAGTCCTCTGAGAGCCATGACTTGTTCATCTTGGTTCTTTTAGAAACACAGCGAAGGGACTCCAACCACAGTCTCCCTCGTTGCCACTAATTGGGCCACACACACCCCACTTGACTGGCATCAGTTGACCCCCCTTTTGAAAAAGAAAAAGATGCTTTGCATGAAGCACTCTCAAAAATACGCGTGCCTTTCCCGTCCCCTGGCTGACCCAGGGGAAGACAAGTCCTCTGAGAGCCATGATTTGTTCATTTTGGTTCTTTTAGAAACACAGCGAGGGGACTCCAACCACAGTCTCCCTCGTTTCCACTAATTGGGCCACACACACCCCACTTGACTGGCATCACTTGATCCCCCTTTTCAAAATGAAACAGATGCTTTGCATGAAGCACTCTCAAACATACGCGTGCCTTTCCCGTCCCCTGGCTGACCCAGGGGAAGAAAAGTCCTCTGAGAGCCATGACTTGTTCATCTTGGTTCTTTTAGAAACACAGCGAGGGGACTCCAACTACAGTCTCCCTCGTTGCCACTAATTGGGCCACACACACCCCACTTGACTGGCATCAGTTGACCCCCCTTTTGAAAAAGAAAAAGATGCTTTGCATGAAGCACTCTCAAAAATACGCGTGCCTTTCCCGTCCCCTGGCTGACCCAGGGGAAGAAAAGACCTCTAAGAGCCATGACTTGTTCATCTTGGTTCTTTTAGAAACACAGCGAGGGGACTCCAACCACAGTCTCCCTCGTTTCCACTAATTGGGCCACACACACCCCACTTGACTGGCATCACTTGATCCCCCTTTTCAAAATGAAACAGATGCTTTGCATGAAGCACTCTCAAAAATACGCGTGCCTTTCCCGTCCCCTGGCTGACCCAGTGGAAGAAAAGTCCTCTGAGAGCCATGACTTGTTCATCTTGGTTCTTTTAGAAACACAGCGAAGGGACTCCAACCACAGTCTCCCTCGTTGCCACTAATTGGGCCACACACACCCCACTTGACTGGCATCAGTTGACCCCCCTTTTGAAAAAGAAAAAGATGCTTTGCATGAAGCACTCTCAAAAATACGCGTGCCTTTCCCGTCCCCTGGCTGACCCAGGGGAAGACAAGTCCTCTGAGAGCCATGATTTGTTCATTTTGGTTCTTTTAGAAACACAGCGAGGGGACTCCAACCACAGTCTCCCTCGTTTCCACTAATTGGGCCACACACACCCCACTTGACTGGCATCACTTGATCCCCCTTTTCAAAATGAAACAGATGCTTTGCATGAAGCACTCTCAAACATACGCGTGCCTTTCCCGTCCCCTGGCTGACCCAGGGGAAGAAAAGTCCTCTGAGAGCCATGACTTGTTCATCTTGGTTCTTTTAGAAACACAGCGAGGGGACTCCAACTACAGTTTCTCTCGTTGCCACTAATTGGGCCACACACACCCCACTTGACTGGCATCAGTTGACCCCCCTTTTGAAAAAGAAAAAGATGCTTTGCATGAAGCACTCTCAAAAATACGCGTGCCTTTCCCGTCCCCTGGCTGACCAAGGGGAAGAAAAGACCTCTAAGAGCCATGACTTGTTCATCTTGGTTCTTTTAGAAACACAGCGAGGGGACTCCAACCACAGTCTCCCTCGTTTCCACTAATTGGGCCACACACACCCCACTTGACTGGCATCACTTGATCCCCCTTTTCAAAATGAAACAGATGCTTTGCATGAAGCACTCTCAAAAATACGCGTGCCTTTCCCGTCCCCTGGCTGACCCAGGGGAAGAAAAGTCCTCTGAGAGCCATGTCCACATTGTCAGTGGACAGACGCGTGTGCTTATCTGCCAGCAGACCCCCAGCAGCACTGAAGACAGGTTCCGAGAGAACGCTGGCTGCAGGACACGACAAGATCCCCAAGGCGTACGTGGCAATCTCAGGCAATTTATCCAGATTGGAAGCCTAAAATGAGCAGGGCTCAAGTTGCACAGTAATGGCATCGATGTTTCCTTGCATATACTCATATATCTGTGTGTCCTCCTCTTTTTCCTTGTCCAGCTCTTTTGTTTTCGCATGAGTATATGTCCTTGTCACTTTCCCATGTGTTTGTGTTGTGTTGTGAGTTGTTTATCACCTTTTGGACACCTTTGAGGGTGTTTTCTAGGTGTTTTTATGTGTTTGTGATTGCCTGCCATTGTTTCCTATGCGGTTCGAGTTCGATTCGTCGAACGTTCGACGAACCGAACTCGAACGGGAGCTCCGTTCGGCGAACCGCCTCCAGCCGAACCGCGACCGGTTCGCTCATCTCTACTTACTACAGAGATAAGGGAGCTAAACCGAGCTTACTGCAGAGATACAGGAGCAGAACCGAGATTACTACAGAGATACAGGAGCAGAACCAAGCTTTCTCTACCCATACAGGAACAAAATCGTACTTACTCAGTCTACTACATAGAAACAGCAACAGGACACCAAGCCTCCTACATAGCTACGGGAACAAAACAAGCTTACTGCATAGACGTAGTACCAGAACTAAGCTTACTGCTTAAATATGGTACCATAACTGAGCTTACTGTATTGATATAGGAGAAAAACCACACTTGCTACATAGATACAGTACCATAACCCAGCTAACTACATGTACAACAATTACAAAGCTTATCCTATATTTTCAATGTTAAACTCGTACGGAACACGGCTGGCACATGGACTATACAGTTATGCCTTCTGTGTGCTGTACGTGTTTTTCACAGCCCATTAGACTTCTATTGGTCCTTGTCATGTGCGCTGCTGGGAAAAAAAAAAAAGATGTCTCCGTAGGGATCACACACGGTCTGTGTAAACACATGGACATGTGAGCAGCACCATAGACTATGATGGGTACGCGTTGTGACCGTGAAAAAAAACGGATACAGCACATACCACATACACAGACATGTGAAGGAGGACATAAGGTGGTGACAGAGCTACGTCACAGTGCAGGGGTTAATTTCACTTTTCTTTAGAGATGAGCGAACCGGTTGTGGTTCGGCTCGAGTTCAGTTCGTCGAACGGAGGTCTCGTTCGAGTTCAGTTCGGCGAACGTTCGACGAACCGAACTCGAACCGCATAGGAAACAATGGCAGGCAATCACAAACACATAAAAACACCTAGAAAACACCCTCAAAGGTGTCCAAAAGGTGACAAACAACTCACAACACAACACAAACACATGGGAAAGTGACAAGGACATATACTCATGCGAAAACAAAAGAGCTAGACAAGGAAAGAGAGGAGGAGACACAGATATAGGCATGGCACGCCCTTCTAAAATCAAGTAAAACACCGCAAGGTGACTCCAAGCGGAGTCTCCCTTTTTTCAAAAAATTCGGCCACACAGACACCCCATCAGTGGCAGCATTTGTGCCCCAGTTGTACACTTCACAGCTAGATTTGCATCAAGCACATTCAAAAATACGCCATTCTTAACCGTCCCCAGGATGACACCGGGGTAGGTAGCAAAGTCTTTGCTGAACCATGACTTTTTCATCTTGGCTCCTTTTAAAAAACACAGCAAGCAAGGGTTTCTCCAAGCGGAGTCTCCCTTTTTTCCAAAAATTGGGCCACACAGACACCCCTTCAGTGGCAGCACTTGTGCCCCAGTTGCAAACAGGATGTTTTTATTTGCATCAAGCACATTCCAAATCCACAAGCATTTACTCTCCCCAGGATCACACAGGGGTAGTAAATTCCTTGTGGATCCATGACTTGTTCATTTTGATGAACGTTAGTCTGTCCACATTGTCACTGGACAGACGCGTGCGCTTATCTGTCAGCACACACCCAGCAGCACTGAAGACACGTTCAGAGACAACGCTGGCAGCTGGACACGACAAAATCTCCAAGGCGTAGGTTGAGAGCTCTGGCCATTTTTCAAGATTTGAAGCCCAATATGAGCAAGGCTCCATTTGCAAAGTCATGGCATCAATGTTCATTTGGAGATACTCCTGTATCATCCTATCCAGCCGTTGACTATGTGTCAGACTTGTTGTCTCTGGTGGCCTTGCAAAGGACAGTCTAAAAAAATTATGAAAAGATTCCATAAAATTGCTGTTACCAGCACCAGATACGGTGCTACTGGTACGGGTAGACTGTTGAAGATGACGAGACCGTCCCATGCTTGTCAAGTTACAACTGGGAGATTCACTCCCTGCACCTGCATGGTTGTTTGGTGGAAAAGCCTAGCTAAGATCGAGTAACAACTTCTGCTGATACTCCTGCATACGTGCGTCCCTTTCTATGGCTGGAATTATGTCACAAAATTTGGACTTTTACCGGGGATCTAATAGTGTGGCAAGCCAGTAGTCATCATCACTTCTAATTTTGACAATACGAGGGTCATGTTGGAGGTAGTGCAGCAAGAAGGCGCTCATGTGTCTTGCGCAGCCATGCGGACCAAGTTCACGCTGTGTTTGTGGCATAGAGGTGCTAACCGTTCTTTCTTCCTCTGACATCTCCCCCCAACCTCTTTCAACTGAAATTTCCCTCTTCCGCTGAGTCTTCCATGTCTATGGACAGTTTGTCCTCCATTTCTTCATGTTCTCCTGCACCTTCCTCAACATTTCGCCTGCTACCATGCGCCCTTGTTGATCCCTGTCCCCCATGGTCCCATGCCTGCCGCGTTGGTGATGATTAACGTCTGGACCTTGGTGATGTTGTTGTGTCTTGCGCATATGAATCCTCCTGTAGTTCCTCCCCTTCCTTTTGTCCCACCCCCTGACTTCGAATAGTGTTTAGCGTGTGCTCCAGCATGTAAATGACTGGAATTGTCATGCTGATAATGGCATTCTCAGTGCTAAACATATTCGTCGCCATGTCGAAACTGTGCAGAAGGGTGCATAGGTCCTTGATCTGAGACCACTCCATCAGGGTGATCTTCCCCACCTCTGCATCTTGTTGGCCCAGGCTATACGTCATGACGTATTGCACCAGGGCTCGGCGGTGCTGCCACAGTCGCTGTAACATGTGGAGAGTCGAATTCCAGCGTGTCGCCACATCGCATTTCAGGCGATGAACCGGCAGGCCGAAAGACTTCTGGAGCGATGCAAGTCGCTCAGCTGCGGCGGTTGAACGGCGGAAGTGAGCAGACAGTTTTCGTGCCCTAGTCAGAAGGCCATCTAGGCCGGGATAGTGTGTTAAAAATTGCTGGACAACAAGGTTCAACACGTGAGCCATACAAGGCACGTGTGTCACCTTGCCCAGGCGAAGGGCCGCACCCAGGTTTGCAGCATTGTCGCACACGGCCTTACCAGGCTGCAGGTTGAGTGGAGACAACCATTTATTAAACTCAGTCTGCAGAGCTGCCCACAACTCAGCCGCTGTGTCTCCTATTTCCAAGACATGTCAAGCTAAAGACCGCCTGATGCCGTTGCGCTCTGCTGCCAGCATAGTAATGAGGGGTGCGTGATTCCTTCTGTGCAGTGCGAATGCTGGTGGCCTGACCAGGCAGGCTTGGGGCAGAGGTGGAGGACCCAGATGAGGTGTAGGAGGCAGAAGCAGTGGCGGAACTTGGACAGACAGAGGATTGACACAGAAGTCGTGGGGACGGCAAGACTTGTGCAGCAGACCCTTCACCATCTATCACCATAGTTACCCAGTGCCCAGTCAGCGACATGTAACGTCCCTGTCCATGCTTACTGGTCCAAGTATCGGTGGTGAAATGCACCCGTTCACACACAGAGTTTCTCAAGGAAGCGGTGATGTTGTGTGCGACATGCTGGTGTAGCGCGGGCACACCTTTCTTAGAGAAGTAGTGGCGACTGGGCATCTGGTACTGGGGCACAGCGACAGACATAAGGTCTCTAAAATCGTGTGTGTCCACCAGGTGGAAAGGCAGCATTTCGGTAGCCAAGAGCTTACAGAGGGATAAAGTCAACCTCTTAGCTTTGTCATGGGTCGCAGGAAATGGCCTTTTATTTGCCACATCTGAGGGACAGAGATCTGGCTGCTGTGTGGAGACGGTGTTGAGTAGGGTGTCCCTGGAAAAATGCAGCTTTGTGAGGAAAGTGCAGGCGTAGACATGATGTCGCCTTCATCCAACGTTGGTGCTATCGATGTCTGAGAGAGCTGTACACACGTACTTGTTTCCCCTTCCAAACCAACTGACGACATACCAAGCAAACTGCCTGTTGCGGTTACAGTGGTGGAAGTTGTGCGTGGAAAACCAGGTGTGACAGCTGTCCCCACAGTCCTAGAAGATGAAGAGCGCGCGGATGCACTGGAAGGGGCAGGCGGTGGATGGTTCGCTCCGCTAGGCCGCATTGCAGCACGGTGAGCTTCCCACTGGGACATATGATATTTATTTATGTGACAATTCATGGAAGAAGTTGTCAAACTGCTGAGGTTTTGCCCTCTACTAACAGAATCACGACAAATTTTACAGATCACATAATTTGGGCGATCTTTTGCTATGTCAAAAAAGGACCAGGCTAGGCAAGGCTTAGAGGCCATGCGACCTGCTGATCCACCCCGACTAGTGCTCAGAGGCACAGTGGTGGCTGAGGATGCAGTTGTAGACGTGCTACCAGTACTCCGACTCTGTCCAGGAAGGCGCAAGGTAACTTTGTCGTCAGTTGCATCCTCCTCCACCGTCTCTGTTGACCTCCTCGAGGGCCTGACTGTGGGTTGACAGTACGTGGGATCTAGAACTTCCTCATCAATTGTTGTGTTTGCACTCCCCTCACCCTCAGACCGAGCCTCTTCTTGCCCTGACCGAATATTTAAGTTTTCATCCCAATCTGGTATCTGCGTCTCATCGTCATCAGTATGTTCCTCATTGTCTATTACCACAGGTGTTTCAGTTTGTGAATAAGGGTCAACATTATGCTCAGAAACTTGGTCATCACGGCCAGAATCTGAGTCACAAAGGTTCTGGGCATCACTGCAGACCATTTCCTGGTCTGTACCCACTGTAGCTTGGGAGCAGACCTCTGATTCCCAGGCTATAGTGTGACTGAACAGCTCTGCAGACTCAGCCATCTCAGTTCCACCATACTGTGCAGGGAGGATGGAGACTTCAGAGCTCTGAGAATGCAAGTGTGATTGGGCTGACAACTCAGAGGACTGGTGTTTTTTGGATGCGGTAGTTGAGGTGGCGGAGAGGGCACTTGTTGGACCACTTGAGATCCATTCAAGCATTTTCCTTTTTTGGCCATCATCTACCTTTGTTCCAGTTGTTCGTGTCCGTAAAAAAGGGAGCACATCGGATTGTCCACGGTAAATAGTAGACATCTTACTTTTGCTGCAAGATGGTCTATCTTCAGCAGATGTTAATGGAGCTTTGCCACCTTCCCCACGGACAAACCCTTTTTTTCCTTTTCCAACACGCCTCTTCCCCTTTCCACCAGCATCTGTCATTTTTCCACTCATTTTGATTGCGACTAGATTGTGCACTTAAAATGTGGTAGTAAAAATTGAGAGGTGGTGTAGATTGCAGCAGTGGTCTATCTTTATTAACAGCAGAATAAACAACAATAACAATCCCTGACAATGCAACTACGGCCCTTAAACTGGCAGGATAGTTTGCTAGTATAATGGCTTAAAAATATACCACAAAAAGTAGAAAAGGAATCCAATAATAAACCAAACCAAGAAAAAAATTCCTATTTAAAATACCAATTCTTTATTAGTCAACTCACTAAAAAACTGTCAGTGCAGTCACATATAATAGCCACAAACGCAGGTGGATGAATGGTGAGCGGGACCAGTGCGCCAATCGTGTCGATACAAAATGATGTTTAGAGATATTGGTTAGGCAGGGGTAGGAGTAACCTAGTACTGAACAAATTCAGCATAAAAAATACACCTTTATTCCTAAACTTGTAGGAGCAACAGATTCACTCCAAAACACACAAGTCAGGTACTGAAAGCCATCACTAAGAGAGGTGAAATAACACCCTGGTCATGTAGGTTAGCCCAAAAAGGCAAGCGCCCAGAGGGGTCGCATATAGTGATGGCCACTAGAATAACAAACACATGAAAAAAACTAAACAAACATAAAGGAAAATCGATGTTGCTGTATGCAAAGGACAGTGGTCCAATTGACAAAAAAACACAACATACAAAATAATACCTAAAAAAACAATCAAGGTGCAATGCACTCCATTGACTGACAATGGTCAGTCATACAGATACATGAAATGCAATAAATTTTAGGCATTAAAAAAGGAATGGTCTCACCCAATCCCTTTTGATGGAGGGACACGCAGTCTCTTGATCCTGAGTAGTGGATACGTCCGCCATAAGCTGGCCCTACCACCTACCAGATGTAAAATAACAAATGACTGCTGCCCCAGACTTCCGTCCTAACAAGGACGGACCACAACTAGGTCTCAAGCTGGACCCGATGAAGCCTATTGGCTATATGCCCTTGTGCAATACTTTGCCCCTTACTGTTGATGTTTATGGGGGTGGGAGGTTATGCACGTGATGGCATTTATGCGTCGACCGGACCGTATCCCCATGGAGAGGGGGCGGTCCCCTTATCTGCATACTGGGCTTGGAGTGGGTGGGAATACGTGGTGTAGTCCTCACGCCCACCTCCGATGACGTGTCCATGCGTAATGGGAGCTCCTCCCCTACTATCTATGCATGTGGGAGCTGCTCCGTATGGTGGAATGATTGACACCAGGGACCGGAAGTGATGCGGGAATCTCCCGATCACATGATCACGGCCCACAGGAAGTCCCTCCCCCCTGAGAAGGGCGCACACGAGATGTGCGTCCCCGGCCGGATGTGTATCATCAGCCGAGGAGAGAGGAAGTCCCGCCCTGATACTGGCGCACACGAGATGTGCGTCCCCGGCCGGAAGTGGACTAACATCCGATCAGAGAGGAAGTTCCTCCCCTCTGATGCTGGTGCATACTGGATGTGCTTCCCTGGCCTGATGTGAGCGAAACACCTGAATCGTGAGGAGGTCCCTCCCCCCTGATGCCGGCACATATGCGATGTGCCTCCCTGGCAGGATGTAAGTAAACATCTGATTGGAGGGGATGTGGGGAGGACTCCTGAGTTTGCACCTGTCGCAGCTATATACCCGATCATTGATTGGTCTAGTTCCCTCTGAGGATATGGACGTCACGTCAGTGTAATGCTGGTGACATCATATAGGGGGTGTGCTTTACACATGTTTAATCCAAACCCATATGAGGATATCCACTTGATTTTGATTAATTAAGCATCAGGTGGAATGTAGCTTCTGATTGGAGTAATGACATCACTCACAGGTTTAAATGACCCCATTCTCGACCACGCCAGAACCTTTGACACTATGGTTTGGTGAGGGCTGGCAGCAAGGACCTGACTGAAGACTATCATGTCCCCTGAGGAGTCTTAGTGACGAAACGCGTCGGGACGCCGGGATGTCATCAGGGTCAGCATAGGGGTCTAGCTTGAGACCTAGTTGTGGTCCGTCCTTGTTAGGACGGAAGTCTGGGGCAGCAGTCATTTGTTATTTTACATCTGGTAGGTGGTAGGGCCAGCTTATGGCGGACGTATCCACTACTCAGGATCAAGAGACTGCGTGTCCCTCCATCAAAAGGGATTGGGTGAGACCATTCCTTTTTTAATGCCTAAAATTTATTGCATTTCATGTATCTGTATGACTGACCATTGTCAGTCAATGGAGTGCATTGCACCTTGATTGTTTTTTTAGGTATTATTTTGTATGTTGTGTTTTTTTGTCAATTGGACCACTGTCCTTTGCATACAGCAACATCGATTTTCCTTTATGTTTGTTTAGTTTTTTTCATGTGTTTGTTATTCTAGTGGCCATCACTATATGCGACCCCTCTGGGCGCTTGCCTTTTTGGGCTAACCTACATGACCAGGGTGTTATTTCACCTCTCTTAGTGATGGCTTTCAGTACCTGACTTGTGTGTTTTGGAGTGAATCTGTTGCTCCTACAAGTTTAGGAATAAAGGTGTATTTTTTATGCTGAATTTGTACCCTATTGATAATTGGATTGCTAGTAACCTAGTACTGACCCTATGATTTTCCCCTACCTACCAGCGGAGTGTAAACACCCTAACACTCGGTGCCCCCGCTCCTCGGCGGCTGTCCCTTACTGACCCTCCAATCCACATATACTACCACCATCACCATACACCGTGTATATATATATTGTGCAGGTCATATACTTGTCTGGTAGCTGCTCTCTAAAGTCAGTGAGAATACTTTAATTATACCAACTAGAGAAATATGAGAGAAAATATTTCATGCTTGTGCCAATGCACATATATTCAAAAATGCAGCACCACAATGACTGTACATTCAAATATAAAATATAATTTAGTTGTACTTATCCCATCGCATACAAATCCCATCTCAACGCGTTTCTCCCTCAGGATGTCTCTGTGGAGACACTTGTGGCTACACAGCTATAAACTGACATGCCAGGGCTAGGGAAGCCGCACCACAGGTCAGTTTTTGCTTTGGGCTGTAGACGCACAGTGGGCATAGGATTTCTAGAAATCCCATCCACTGTGCTTGTGCTGTACACTGCAGCGAAAACACTCTGGATCCAAAACACTGTGAACCCTGATTGTGGGCACACAGCCTCACATACAGGCATCTTACACACATACACAACCCCAGAAACACAGACTGTAAACATACAGTACAGAGATGTGTACACACAACATACAGCTGTATACACCTACACACACCTGCGTACAGCCGCATACACCTACAGACACCTGCGTACAGCCGTATACTTCTACACACACCTGCCTACAGCCGTATACACCTACACACACCTGCGTACAGCCGTATACACCTACACACACCTGTGTACAGCCGTATACACCTACACACACCTGCGTACAGCCGTATACACCTACACACACCTGCGTACAGCCGTACACACCTACACACACCTGCGTACAGCCGTATACACCTACACACACCTGCGTACAGCCATATACACCTACACACACCTGTGTACAGCCGTATACACCTACACACACCTGCGTACAGCCGTATACACCTACACATACCTGGGTATAGCTGTATATACCTACAGACACCTGCGTACAGCCGTATTCACCTACACACATCTGCGTACAGCCGTATACACCTACACACACCTGCGTACAGCCGTATACACCTACAGTTTTTACAGTTTTTTATGTGCACAGTCTGTGTCTTTTTTCTGTCCTTTTTTGGAGTCCTAGACCCACTTTTGTATGAATAATTAATAAAATATATATTTGCATTTGAACCATTATGGTCTTTGAATATTTATACCATTGAGTATGAAGGTCTTTTTGTAGGTATAGTACAGCTGTATATACCTACAGACACCTGTGTACAGCTGTATACTCATACAGACACCTGCGTACAGCTGTATACACATACAGACACCTGCGTACAGCCGTATACATAAACAGACACCTGCGTACAGCCGTACACATAAACAGACACCTGCGTACAGCCGTATACACATACAGACACCTGCGTACATCTGTATACACACACATATATACAGACAAATACACAGATATAGTCACATAGAAGCGTATACATATTTGAAAACATTCACATACAAATAATCATACACATAGACAGACACAATCCTATACACACAGACACATACTGGGGGGCTTTTTGCTTTTGATGATTGGGGGACACCCCGGTGCAGCCACAGACTTGTTTGATGGTAAATCCCTGTAGGCTAAAGTATCTGTGGTGATGTCATGCCCATGTGATCAGAAGGGGCGGGGACTCAGCAACGCAGCTGATAACAGAAAGAAACTCCAGGTGTCCTGGAGTTCTTTATAATAGAAGCGGGGGTCTGAGGTAAGACCTCCAGATGGGTGGTGCAGGGGGAGAGGGTGGAGAGCAGGGGGAGAGGGTGGGAAGCCTGCATGATTATAGTGGATGGGAGGAAACATGTCCACGCCCACTAACAAAGCCGGTCACGCCCACTACCCAGGCAGCTTCTAACCACTGGGATCTAGCCACAACCCTTGTCTGATGCTCCTTGGCTGGATGGAGGCAGCGCATGCTGCATGACGTCATTATAACACACATGGCCGCGCACTGCATGCGGCCGGGTCTACTGAACAATGCGGCCGGTCAGCACTGTCTGCGCCTGTCAGTGTGCCCGGCCACATCACAGTACAAGAGACACGGCCGCGCGCAATTCACTGTGCGCGGCCATGTGTGTTATAATGACATTAAGCAGCAGGCGGCCGGCCCTCTACAATAGCTGGGAGAGCAGCCCGGGGGGCAATTGCCCCCCAGCCCAGCTCACCCCTGCATATTTAGTTCAGCGCACTATGTCATCCTCTCAGTGTAAGATTGGCTGGTAGCCCATCAGATCGCCACCTCAAGTGAAATCTGATAAACTGTAGTGTACATCAGATCTAGAGGCCATTGTCAAGCTTTTAGTTTCCAAACAAACTCATTGGCATCCCGAAGATTATCCTGCAAGTGTGTTGATGGACTGATAGAAAACTTCCCTTCAAACTCCTCATGTACTGCGGTCACTACTGAACGCAATACTGAGGGGTTAAACTGTTGGGATCTGTGAGAACACCGAGCTATGTGGGAGCCCAGTTGTGTTTATCAATCAAATTCCTGCACAATGTGATATGCCAATGACAGATATGTACGTCACAATGTTAAGGGGTTAAGACACTTAGAGGTGTGGTCTGAAAGCAAAGTAATTTTTATTCTAAATCAAAATCTATTTTATGATATAATTGAAACTATTTTCTAAGATGCTTGCATTAAAATTTTCTTATTCTTCCCTCACTACACTATCTAACTGCTATTCTATTTTCCCCTATTCCTTTTTGATGATGCTTAATTTGAGAATCTCTTCTATGCTAGGATACTTAAATGAAGCATCATTAGGGTATAGAGGCTGCCGTCACTGCTGCAATCTCTACCTTCTCCCTAAAACAAAGCGTCATCCGTGGTGCTGGTTTCAGTGTCTGGACTAGTCCCTGCGCAATGTGCACTGTGTGCTGTGCACAATGAGGGAACACTGTTTTCAGCTGAGATCAGCTGCAATGACAAGGCAATAGAATGGTGTCAGAATAACTTGCGTGCAGAGACCAGCATTTCCTCCGCAAGAGACATCATTGGTCTTTGCATGTCTGCATGTCGGATAGTCTGAGATCGCTTTGTTGCAAACTCATTGGTGCTAATCTGAGCCAGCAACAGAGAGTGCACCATCATTGTGTGTAACAGTGTGTCCCCCCAGCCTCCACCATAATGTAATCAAGCCTCCAACAGTATTGTAACAGAGTGTCCCTCCCTGGCCTATGTGTCTGGACTTTTATGTAATCAGGCCTAGGTCAACATCTAGTGGATGACTGTGTCTTTGTTCTTCTCTGTATGGGACTCAACCAATACAGACTGTAGTTCCTGGAAACTTTTCCATATAAAGGCACATACTAACAGTGGGTGTAAACCTTTTCCCATTAAGTGGGTGGATCTAAAGAGAGGTGGAAGAATCAGCCACATGTTTTTAGTTAGTTAATGCTTTGCTAGCTGAAGGGCCGAGGATCTGTGCTGAGGGCAGGTCCTTGTGCCTGTGTATTTACTATGGAACATTGAAGATCAGCTGCTACGTGGCATTGTGTTGTCTCAGCCATGCTACCGGATTTAAGGAACTCATCTAGGGACTGTTGTTGCATTTTCCTTGGCGTTGGATTGCTGGGTGGCACCCTGCATCTGTTTTCTTTGTGTGGACTCTAAAGAACCATTTGAATATTGTATGTGTATGCTCCCTGGAGGACAACGGCCCATCAACGTCTGGAAGCAAAACCTCAGAATACAAGAATTGGACTGTAGGGAGCCTACAAACAAAGGCCCGTGAATTAGGAGTCTGCTACAAAGGACTCTCCAAGGAGCAACTAACTGAGGCTTTGGAAGATGGTAGCCTGCAAGATGGCACTGAGGAAATATTTCCACAGAAAGTGGAGGAAAGGAGCTGGAGGTAAATACTCAAAAAAGTCAGTGGGTTGTGTGGTATGAGGAGGAGATGGCAATGCTGGGAGATGAGGCCACCACAGAAGATAAGTGGGAGGCTATTTGCAGAGCTCAAGAGAGGGCAGCATTGCTGGAGAGGAGGCTCACTGTGGTAGCAGCTAGAACCTCCAGACAGACTGTACCCACAGCACCCACCATGAGGGAATTCCCCAGAGTGTCCCGCAAGGACATTAAGCCATTTAATGAGGCTGTGGGTGACATTGAGGGCTTCTTCCAGGACTTTGAGCATCAGTGCCGGTTGATGGAAGTCCCGGAAAAGGATAAAGTTCGACATCTGGTGGGGATCTTAGAGGGTGGAGCTGCTGAAGCTTATAGAGCTATAGACCCTGGAAGAAACCATTCTAGAATATTATGCCATAACCCCAGATACATACCGGGCTCAGTTCTGTACTTTAGCCTGTGATGGGGAAGGGTCTTTCAAAATGTATGCACACAGACTGAAACAAGTATGCCATCGCTGGTTGGAGGGAGAGGGGGCCTTAACTTGGGAGACCTTCTTCCAGGTCATCCTAAAAGAATAGTTCTATGCCAAGTGCCCTACTGAGTTCTGGGAATGGGTGCGAGAGAGGAAACCAGAGACAGTAGGACAAGCTGCAACTCTAGCTGATGAGGTGCTCTAGCTGATGAGGTTAAGCCTCAGTTGAAGAATCTGCTAGCGGATGGAGAAACAATGACCAGCACCCCAACACCAGAGGTTCCTTGTCCTTCAGTACCCAATATTCCTCCACCTCCTAGGTCACCACCTCATGTGGTTACCCATGTGAATGTGCCTCCAGTTGCTCCTACAACATTTTCTGGAATGCGATGAGGAAAGAAAGTAGAAGAGCGAAGATGTTATAGCTGTGGGCATCCCGGACATCCACAGGCCACATGCCCATCTACCCAGTGGAGTCATCCTCCAAATCAACAACCACCTCCAGCACCTACACATCTACATTAGTCACCAAGTTGTCCTACCTACTTCTCCACAATGCAAACTTGAAGGAGTGAGACGCAGTACAGATGTTATCGATGTGGGCGGCCTGTCCATCTACAAAACACTTGCCCGACTGGTCAACTGAGGATTGGCCCTGCACCAAATTGACCTTTTAACTATCTACAGCCAAGTACAATGAGGAAAGAGGTGTCACCCCTTCAAGTTGACTTGCCTAATTACTCAGACACTCATGTTCGACCACTAGGTGTTTTTGGGGTACGGGCCACAGCCTCGAGTTCTTCTTATCTTCCCAGAAAGCACTTACAGGAGGTTTACTGGATGGACAGAGAGTTCTTTGGTTTTTGTGACTCTGGGGGGTTTCTCACAATAGCTGATCTCCGAGTGGTTCGGCCAGACGCGATACAGCCAGTACCAGGGTTTACCATTGAATTGGCTGGAGGACAAAGAAGAAATATCCTAAAACAAGGCCACTCTCACCTCGCCTGGTTGATAAAGCTACCCGCGAAACGTGCGTTCCTTAGGCTTGGTGTGCATCCCCTCCACCTCTGAGTACTGGTATACATATGACTGTTACTTGATTTGTTATATATGTGCTGCTAAAACTCTTGTCTGATCCACTAGGATATGCATAGCACTTTATATGGGACTGTGTGCAATGTTTATGTAATCCCCCTGTTTCTGTGGTAATAGTAATTGTATTGCACATGACACTTTATTCCCTGTATCCTTTGTGGACATGTACTTCCTTGTAGCAATAATGTGATTTAATTAACTATATACTGAATACCTGGATACCCTTTTTGACCCCTGCTCTCCATATGCAAATTATGAGTGTTATCTTATGGTATTTGCCAGCTAATAAAATATTTATTGTTATCCCTTGAACCACAATTCTGTTTTTTTTGTTGAATATCCTAAAACAAGTGTAGAACTGGACTTTGGCTTAGGTGTCAAGCAATGTGTGGTTGGGGTGATGAGCGGCCTACCTGCAGATATTCTCCTAGGCAATGATGTGGGAGATCTACAATGCCGATTTGTGGGTGCAAGAAGCAGAGTTTAAGTCAAGGAGGATACAAACTGGAGCTTGACCAGTCAACTTTACACCTCCACCATACATTAAAGAAGAGGGAGCAAACACAAAATGCCGATGGATTGTCCAGAAAGGAGCCCTGAGTCAGGTCAGCCATGTTTACATGTACTTGACAAGTGACCTGTTGAGGTCACTAGTGCGTACACAACTTGAGAGGGAAGGGGTTATAACAGTGTGTCCCCCCAGCCTGCACCATAATGCAATCAAGCCTCCAGCAGTATTGTAACAGTGTGTCCCTCTTGTATGGACTTTAATGTAATCAGGCCTAGGTCAACAGCTAGTAGGCGACTGTGTCTTTGTTCTTCTCTGCATGGGACACAACCAATACCAGCCTGTAGTTCATGGAAACTTTTCCATATAAAGTCACATACTAAAAGTGGGTGTGAACCCTTTTTCATCCAGTGGGTGGATCTAAGGAGAGGTGGAAGAATCAGCCACATGCTTTTAAATTAGTTAATGCTTTGCTGGCTGGAGGGTAAAGGATCTGTGCTGAGGGCAGGTTCTGGTGCTTGTGTATGGACTATGGGACATTGAAGATCAGCTGCTACATGGGATTGTGTTGTCTCAGCCATGCTACCGGATTTAACCCCTTAAGGACGAAGCCAGTTTTGTATTTAATGCCCAGGCCATTTTTTGTAATTTTGACCAGTTTCACTTTATAAGGTTATAACTTTGGAATGCTTCAATAGATCCCGGTGATTCTGAGATTGTTTTTTTCGTGACATATTGGGCTTCATGTTAGTGGTAAATTTAGGATGATTTTTTTATTTTATTTGTGAAAAATCTGAAATTTGACAAAAAAAATTAAAATTTTTCAATTTTCAAACGTTTAATTTTTATGCCCATAAACCAGAGAGTTATGTCACACAAAATAGTTAATAAATAACATTTCCCACTTGTCTACTTTACATCAGCACAATTTTTGAAACAAATTTTTTTGGGGTTAGGAAGTTAGAAGGGTTCAAAGTTCATCAGCAATTTCCCATTTTTTCAACAAAATGTACAAAACCTTTTTTTAGGGACTACATCACATTTGAAGTGACTTTGAGAAGCCTAGGTGAAAGAAAATACCCAAAAGTGACACCATTCTAAAAACTGCACCCCTCAAAGTACTCAAAACCACATCCAAGAAGTTTATTAACCCTTCAGGTGCTTCACAGGAACTAAAGTAATGTGGAATGAAAAAAAATAAAAATTAACATTTTACCTAAAAATGTTGCTTTAGCACTAATTTTCTTACTTTTTCAAGAGGTAACACCAAACATTGGACCCCACACTTTGTTACCACCTTTCTTATGAGCGTGCAAATACCCCACATGTGGTCAGAAACTTTTGTTTGGGCAAATGGGAGGGCTTGGAACGAAAGGAGCAATATTTGAATTTTGGAAAGCAAATTTGGCTGAAACAGATTGGGGGCACCATGTTGCATTTACAGATCCCCTAAGGTACCTAAACAGCAGAAACCCCCCTCAAGTGACCCCATTTTGGAAACTAGACCCCTTAAGGCTTCTATCTAGAGGTATAGTGAGCATTTTCGACCCACAGGTACTTCACAGATTTTGATAACGTTACGTTGTCATATTGAAAATTGTCATTTTTTTCTCAAAAATGTTGCTTTAGCATCAATTTTCTCACTTTTTCAGGAGGTTATTCCAAAAATTTGACCAAAACCTTTGTTACCCACTTTTTTATGAGCGCGGTGATACCTCACATATGGTCTGAAACCTTTGTTTGGACAAATGGGAGGGCTTGGAACGAAAGGAGCAATATTTTAATTTTGGAAAGGAAATTTGGCTGAAAAAGATTGTGGGCACCATGTCGCATTTGGAGGACCCCTAAGGTACGTAAACAGCAAAAAAACACCACAAGTGACCCCATATTGGAAGCTAGGCCTCTCAAGCAATTTATCTAGATGTTTGGTGAGTACCCTAAACCCCCAGATGCTTCACAGAAGTTTATAACGTTGAGCCATGAAAATAAAAAAATAAAATTTTACCACAAAATTGTTACTTTAACCAGGTAGCTTTTTTTCCACAAGGGTAACAGGAAAAAATCACCATGAAATTTATTGTGCAATTTCTCTTGAGTTTGGTGATATCTTATATATGGTGGAAATCAACTGTTTGGGCACACGCCAGGGCTCGGAAGGGAAGGAGTGCAATTTGACTGCAAAATTGGCTGGAATCAATAGCGGATGCCATGTTGCATTAGGAGAGCCCTTGAAGTGCCTAAACAGTGGAGGTCCCCCACAAGTGACCCCATTCTGGAAAAAATAGACCCCTCAAGGATTTTATCTAGATGTTTGGTGAGTACCCTGAACCCCCAGGTGCTTCACAGAAGTTTATAATGTTGAGCTGTGAAAATAAAAAAAATACATTTTTACCACAAAATTATTATTTCAACCAAATAGCTTTTTTTTTTAACAAGAGTAAAAGGAAAAAAATCAGAAAAAAATGTATTGTGCAATTTCTCCGGAGTATGCTGATACCTTATGTGTGGTGGAAATCAACTGTTTGGGTGCACAGCAGGGTTCGGAAGGGAAAAAGTGTCATTTGACTGAACAATTGGCTGGAATAATTAGTGAATGCTATGTCGCATTTGGAAAGCCCCTACGGTGCCTAAACAGTGGAGGTCCCCCACAAGTGACCCCATTCTGGAAACAAGACACCTTAAGGCTTTTATCTAGGTGTATATTGAGCATTTTGAATCCACAAATACTTCACAGAATTTGATAAGCTTAGGTTGCCATATTGAAAATTTTCATTTTTTTCACAAAAATGTTGATTTAGCATCACATTTCTCACTTTTTCAAGAGGCAACAACAAAACGTGGACCACACAGATTGTTATCCAATTTCTTGTGAGCGCAGGGACACCTCACATGTGGCCAAAAACCTCTGTTTGGATAAATGGGAGGGCTTGGAATGGAAGGAGCACCATTTGAATTTTGGAAAAGTTGAAATAAATTGCGCGCACCATGTCACATTAGCAGGGCCCCTTGGGTACCTATACATCAGAAAACCCCCACAAGTGACCCCATTTTGGAAACTGGACCCCTCAAGGCTTTTATTCAGGAGTATAGTAAGCATTTTGAATCCACAGGTACTTCACAAAAATGTTGCTGTAGCAACAATATTCTCACTGTTAGGCTATGTGGCCATGATCCAGCAACACAGCGTCTATTACACAGTGTCAGCCTTCCTGCAGAGATGTGAGTGTTGTCCACGGGAGAACGCAGCAGCCCATGCCCACAATTTGGGTTCAGGTTGCTGTGGACTTTAGCTCTATTCTACCTGCAGAGAGCACTCTTGTCTCCGCAGCATAAATTGACATGCTGAGGCTCGGGAAGCTGCACCACAGGTTGGTTTATGCTGCGGAGAAAAGAAGCACAGTGGCATGGGATTTCTAAAAATCCTTCCACTGTGCTTCTACTGCACAACACAGCGTTATGGATGCAGGGAAAACACTCTGCGCCCAAAATGCTGCAAACCCTGATTGTGGGCACATAGCCTAAAATGTTACAATGAATGAATGGATAGATGTCAAACATATATAACGTCCCACCCCCCTGCATATTCTAAGCTGGCGCCCTTTAGTGCCTTTCATGTAGCACTAAAGGGTGCCTAGCTTTGTATTTAGCATAAAAAAGAAAAAAAATAATTAAAATAAATGACGTGGGGTCCCCCCTATTTTTGATAGCCAGCTATGGTAAAGCAGACAGCTGTAGCCTGCAAACCACAGCTGACAGCTTCATCTTGTCTGGTGATCAATGTGGAGAGCTCCCCAAGCTGTTTTTTTTTAATTATTTATAAATAAATAATTAAAAAACAAACAAATGTGGGGTCCCCCAAATTAGATCACCAGCCAAGGTGAAGCTGACAGCTGGGGTCTGGTATTCTCAGGGTGGGAAGAGCCATGGTTATTGGACTCTTCCCAGCCTAAAAATAGCAGGTCGCAGCCACCCCAGAAGTGGCGCATCAATTAGATGTGCCAATCCTGGCGCTTCGCCCCACCTCATCCCGTTGCCCTGGTGCGGTGGCAAACTGGGTAATAAATGGAGTTGATACTAGATGTGTAATGTCACCTGGCATCAAGCCCAGCAATTAGTGATGTCACGGCATCTATTTGATAAAAAACATAACTAATTGACAGTAATAAAAAAAAAAATTGACAACAAAAAAAAAATAATTTGAAAAAATACTCCCCAAAACATTCCCTCTTTCACCAATTTATTGAAAAGAAAAAAAAAATGGGTCCCCTGTAATCCATTTTGGAGGTCCCATGAAGATTCTAGACCTTCTAGAATATGGGGGCACGTTCAGGGAACGTATCCCCCATTTTCTAGGAGTGCAGACCCTCTATTTGAGGAGACTGGGTGCAAAGAATCTGCACCTATTCTCCCCGGGTCACAGCTGCAGTGTGCCGAGCAGCCAGCACAGCTCTCTGAACACAGGAAGCTGGCTGTCAGCTGCTCTGCACATGTGACCAGCATGCACTGTGAAGGAGGAGAAATCGCTGTGGATGAAGGCTGTAAAAGGTACGGGGGACACCGGGGAACACCGGGGGGGGGAATAGGGGGTGACCTGGCAGGGCTTGGGGAGCAGCTTTTTGTCGCATGTGTCATGGCACATGCGACAGAAACCAGAGGAAAAGGGTAAATGCGGCCGGCGCGCTGCTGTGTGCGCCAGTGTGCACGCGGCCATCTTGGATTTTTGGGAGGGGGTGGTCGGGGGGGCACTTTGGCGACACTGGGGGACCGGAGGGGACCCAGGAGGAGATGTATCTCCCATCTGACATGTTTGTTTATGCCAGGTGGGAGATAAATCATTTTTTACGGTGCTGTCATTTACTGTAACATGATCATCGGTACATGGTGTATACCGGTGATCACGTGAGCGGGGACCGGAAAAACCGGCCTGAATCATGATCTCCAGGATCTCAGCTACCCCCGGTAGCTGAAATCCCGGAGACTTTCTGGCTCTGGGGGGAGCTATACCCTTTTTTCCGATCGCCATAAAAAAGCGGTGGATCAGAAGAAGTACCCTTAATTACCGCTGTTAAAAGGCGTATCAGCGGTTGTTAAGGGGTTAAGGGACTCATCTAAGAACTGTTGCATTTTCATTGGCGTCGGATTGCTGTGTGGTGCCCTGGTTCTGTTTTCTTTGTGTGGACTCATTGTGGACTCTAAAGAACCATTTGGATATTGGATGTTTTATGCTCACTGCCTCAATAAAACTTGTTGGATTGTTCATCGGCCTGGTGTCCCTGCCTGCTCTGTCGCATACCCCGTCACATTGTGCACGTTGCACAGTTTGCATTGCTCTGGGCCCAGCCCAGCCCTTCAAACAATTTTCACTGATAATGTGTCATTTCAGTTAGGAGGCAGAGGCTGTGGCAGTGATGGAAATATGTTGGGTGTGCTAGTGTTATATAGAGTAATGGCTTTTTTAACTAAACATTTTTCAGAACTTTCTATAATGGATGAATGGAAAAACTTATGACACACCCACCAGGGCCGTGGGGCACTTGGATCCAGGCCTGTTCTGTTGCGAGGTCACGGTGGCAGGGCCCAACTCTGTGACTCTGGCTGTATCGTTTAAATAAGGGATATTTACATGGTGATGAGTCGTGACGCCACCTGTGGTATTTGACAATGTATGGCCGATGCTGCTGGATGGCACCGCTGGGGCAGATGGTGGATGCAGCTATGATGGTACAGCTCCCCACAGGTGGACCTGGGCCCCAGGGCAGCTGTGGGTAGGCATTAGCGGATGAAGTTTTTGAATAGTGCGGGGCTGTCGGCTCAAACAATGAATCCAGGACACAGCGGGATGCAGTCATTAGCTGTTTACTCACAGTTGGCAGTTCCAGGTTATCATGGCCGGCCGTTCAAATACTGCCCTTGAAGTGCTGAGTCCTGTGGTAACGGGATCCAGCCAATGCTCAGGTAATTTGGAGGCACAAAACCGGTGTCCCTTTCTGCAGTCCCTTTCCTGGGTTGGCTTCGCCCTCATGCCCTGCGCCTCACACACAGTGCCCTGAGTCGGTGTCCGCGGACCTTGCTTAGGAGGCTCCTCTGCCCTGTCCCCTAGCACTCTGTGGTCACCTTTCATCAGATTTGCGTGTGACTGCGGCTTTAGCACATAAAGATACCTCAGCCTCCGGTTTACTAGCTGAGCCTGGTTGTTCTCCACTAGTCCAGGGGCCGGTTCCCCCTTGTGGCCTAGTCCCTCCACACTGGTGCATCGCATATGGACGCGAGGCCCACGGGTGGATCTCTCACTGACCATGACTCTGGGACCCCTTCTTTCTCTCCTGATTCCTTGTCCTGGGACAAGCTACAACAGCTCCAGTCCTCAGGACCTCTCTCTCCCTTCCAGCGTTGTCCTTCTATGGTCTGTGTCCTTGTTCTACCTTATTACTCCCACTACCTAAGCTCCACCTTCAGACAGGCTCAGGGGTTGTGCTCAACCTGGCCCTGGCCCTGACCCTGGCCCAAAGTGGTGTGTGGACAACAGCCTGTGCCCTTTGCTTACCAAGGAATGGGGTACCACACCTCTGGTTGAGGTGCAGTACTTCTGTGGTGACTGGACCCTCAGGGGCGCCACACTTACACTTTGCAATAGTATCTGAGCAATTATTTTGTATTTTGATCACACCATTCATTTATAAAAACTACCAAATGGACCCTCATCCTCATATGCTATCTGCTTATTAAATATTAAAATATAAGCTAAAGAACAAAGCTGCTTTCTAAATGTCAATTGATATAAATAGAACACTTTATGTTTACAGTACATTCTTCCATAATGCCATGCTAAGATTGAAACTGTTTTTTACATAGGAGAAATTGTACTTTCGTTTTCAATTTGTTTTGTCGTTTTTTTTTCCTTTTTTTTGGGCAGGAGAGCTGCTCCATCTGCTGAGTTCTCAGTTGACAGGACTCGACATCTGATGTCTTTCTTGGCCATGATGGGACCAAGCCCCGACTGGAATGTTGGACTGTCTGCCGAAGATCTCTGTACTAAAGAGTGTGGCTGGGTCCAAAGAGTCATCCAGGACCTAATCCCATGGGATGCAGGCACTGACAGTGGGGTTACTTAT
This sequence comes from Anomaloglossus baeobatrachus, assembly GCF_048569485.1. Classification (NCBI taxonomy): domain Eukaryota; kingdom Metazoa; phylum Chordata; class Amphibia; order Anura; family Aromobatidae; genus Anomaloglossus; species Anomaloglossus baeobatrachus. Next base: position 116,733,039 of record NC_134362.1, on the reverse strand, counting down.
GAGGTATTTTCATGTTTTAAGTAAAGAAAGCTGAATGAGCTCTCCATTTTGTATCTTGTAAAGATTTACATTGAGGTATTTCTTTGCTTCCTGGACATTTGTCCTTCAGTAATCTAATTACAGCTATGCAGGGATATTTCTTATTAGTGTATGCAGTCAGCGGTGGAACATATGTATCACTCCAGCAGCGGTTGAACCGCTCGGATCCAGGTGTCGCCACTCGTGGCTCGAGAGTCTCCGGACCCGGGGGCTCAGGGTCACTCTAAAACGTGATGGGGGGTTATTTACACGGCAATTGGATAGTTTGTGATGTCACCTGTGGTGTGCGGTAATAAGGAGTACTGCCGCTGCCGTTGGGAGTACCCGGGGTGATGGAGTGGGGCAGCTAGATGTCGTTACCCTCCACTGGTAGGGGAAGGCCCCAGGACTCTGGATGGTAGGAGGGATTGCAGGGGGAGTGCCGGCTCGCTGGTAGCAGGGGCTGATCAGGTACTGACTCAGAAGGAAAGCAAATGCTCACAACGTGGTAAACCAAGTCTCAGTGTGCCACTGCCCTCTTGGGGGAGATCGTTCGGGTTCCATCCCCTGCAGTACTGCCTGATGGTCCAGAGCCTGCTTCCGTGCACAGATTTTAGTAGTGTCCAAGTAGCCTGTAAGCTTGAAGCTGTCCGGCCCCGCTCCCTACTATGGGTAGTAGAGGAGCTTGCTCTCAGGAGCTCACGCTTGGGATTTCAGTGGGCTGCTTTGTTTGGAAAGCCCTATCCCCCTCGTTGCGCTAGTGCCCCCGATTAGAGATGAGCCACCACCCTAGTGTTCGAGTTAGGTTCGGTTCGTCGAACTGCGGGTGTGTTCGTTGAACATTCGATGAACGTTCGTCAAACCCCATTAAAAACCATGGCAGGCAAACACAAACACATAGAAAACACCTTCTAATGTGTCCAAAAGGTGACAAACAACTCAGAAGACACCACAAACACATGGAAAAGTGACAAGTACATACAGTTAGGTCCAGAAATATTTGGACAGTGACACAAGTTTTGTTATTTTAGCTGTTTACAAAAACATGTTCAGAAATACAATTATATATATAATTTGGGCTGAAAGTGCACACTCCCAGCTGCAATATGAGAGTTTTCACATCCAAATCGGAGAAAGGGTTTAGGAATCATAGCTCTGTAATGCATAGCCTCCTCTTTTTCAAGGGACCAAAAGTAATTGGACAAGGGACTCTAAGGGCTGCAATTAACCCTGAAGGCGTCTCCCTCGTTAACCTGTAATCAATGAAGTAGTTAAAAGGTCTGGGGTTGATTACAGGTGTGTGGTTTTGCATTTGGAAGCTGTTGCTGTGACCAGACAACATGCGGTCTAAGGAACTCTCAATTGAGGTGAAGCAAAACATCCTGAGGCTGAAAAAAAGAAAAAATCCATCAGAGAGATAGCAGACATGCTTGGAGTAGCAAAATCAACAGTCGGGTACATTCTGAGAAAAAAGGAATTGACTGGTGAGCTTGGGAACTCAAAAAGGCCTGGGCGTCCACGGATGACAACAGTGGTGGATGATCGCTGCATACTTTCTTTGGTGAAGAAGAACCCGTTCACAACATCAACTGAAGTCCAGAACACTCTCAGTGAAGTAGGTGTATCTGTCTCTAAGTCAACAGTAAAGAGAAGACTCCATGAAAGTAAATACAAAAGGTTCACATCTAGATGCAAACCATTCATCAATTCCAAAAATAGACAGGCCAGAGTTAAATTTGCTGAAAAACACCTCATGAAGCCAGCTCAGTTCTAGAAAAGTATTCTATGGACAGATGAGACCAAGATCAACCTGTACCAGAATGATGGGAAGAAAAAAGTTTGGAGAAGAAAGGGAACGGCACATGATCCAAGGCACACCACATCCTCTGTAAAACATGGTGGAGGCAACGTGATGACATAGGCATGCATGGCTTTCAATGGCACTGGGTCACTTGTGTTTATTGATGACATAACAGCAGACCAGAGTAGCCGGATGAATTCTGAAGTGTACCGGGATATACTTTCAGCCCAGATTCAGCCAAATGCCGCAAAGTTGATCGGACGGCGCTTCATAGTACAGATGGACAATGACCCCAAGCATACAGCCAAAGCTACCCAGGAGTTCATGAGTGCAAAAAAGTGGAACATTCTGCAATGGCCAAGTCAATCACCAGATCTTAATCCAATTGAGCATGCATTTCACTTGCTCAAATCCAGACTTAAGACGAAAAGACCCACAAACAAGCAAGACCTGAAGGCTACGGCTGTAAAGGCCTGGCAAAGCATTAAGAAGGAGGAAACCCAGCGTTTGGTGATGTCCATGGGTTCCAGACTTAAGGCAGTGATTGCCTCCAAAGGATTCGCAACAAAATATTGAAAATAAAAATATTTTCTTTGGGTTTGGTTTATTTGTCCAATTACTTTTGACCTCCTAAAATGTGGAGTGTTTGTAAAGAAATGTGTACAATTCCTACAATTTCTATCAGATATTTTTGTTCAAACCTTCAAATTAAACGTTACAATCTGCACTTGAATTCTGTTGTAGAGGTTTCATTTCAAATCCAATGTGGTGGCATGCAGAGCCCAACTCGCGAAAATTGTGTCACTGTCCAAATATTTCTGGACCTAACTGTATACTCATGCTGAAAGAAAAGAGCTGGACGAGTAAAAGGAGGAGAAGACAAAGATATAGGCATGTCATGCCCTTCTAAAATCATGTAAAACACAGCAAGTGGACTCCAACAAGAGTCTCCATTTTTTCTAAAAATTTGGCCACAGACACCACTTAAGTGGCATCAATTGTTCCACAGTTGTAAGCTTAAAATGTTGATTTGCATAAAGCACAATCAAAAATACACAAGCCTTTACTCTCCCCAGGATGACACAAGGGTAGAAAAATCCTTGCGGATCCATGACTTGTTCATCTTGATCAATGTTAGTCTGTCCACATTGTCACTGGACAGACGCGTGCGCTTATCTGTCAGCACACCCCCAGCAGCACGGAATACATGTTCCGAGAGAACGCTGGCTGCGGGACACGACAAGATCTCCAAGGCATAAGTGGTGAAATCAGGCCATTTTTCCAAATTGGAAGCCCAAAATGAGCAAGGCTCCAGTTGCAGAGTCATGGCATCGATATTCACTTGGAGATACTCCTCCTGTATCATCCTCTCCAGGCGTTGACTATGTGTCAGACTTCTTGTGTCTTGTGGCTTTGCAAAGGATGGTCTAAAAAATTAATGAAACTATTCCATAAAATTGCTGTTACCACCAGATACGGTGTTGCTGGTACAGTTTGAGTGATGATGACTCAACAGTCCCATGGTTGGCAAGTTAGAACTGTGAGATTCACTCTGTGCACCACTGGTGTTTAGTGGAAAAGCCAATCTCATATTGTGTAACAGCTTGTTCTGATACTCCTGCATACGTGCGTCCCTTTCTATGGCAGGAATTATTTTGCCAAATTTTGACTTGTACCTGAGATCTAAGAGTGTGGCAACCCAGTAGTCAGCATTACTTCGAATTCTGACAATCCGATAGTCATGTTGTAGGTAGTGCAGCAAGAAGGCACTCATGTGTCTTGCGCATCCAGGAATACCAAGTCCATGCTTTGTTGGTGGCGGCGAGGTGAGAATCATGCTTCCTTCCTCTGCCCTCTCCCCAAAACCTCGCACAACAGAAATGTGATCATGTCTTCCTCATCTGCTGAGTCTTTCATGCCCATCGCCAGTTCGTCCTCCATTTCTTCCTTGGCTCCTGCACCTTCCTCAACAGTTTGTCTGCTACCATGCGCCCTTGTTAATCCCTGTCCCCCACCGTCCCATGCCTGCCGCCTTGGTGCTGCTGTCTGTCTGGACCTTGTAGATCTTGGCATCCCTTCCGCATATGAATCCTCCTGTACTTCCTCCCCTTCCTCTAGTCCCACCACCTGACTCCAAATACTGTTTAGAGTGTACTCCAGCATGTAAATGACTGGAATTGTCATGCTGATAATGGCATAGTCAGCGCTAAACATCTTTGTCGTCATGTCGAAACTGTGCAGAAGGGTGCTTAGGTCCTTGATCTGATACCACTCCAGCAGCGTGATCTGCCCCATCTCTGTATCTCGTTGGCCCAGGCTATATGTCATAACGTATTACACCAGGGCTCGGCAGTGCTGCCAAAGTCGCTGCAACATGTGGAGAGTCTAATTCCAGCGTGTCGGCACATCACATTTGAGCCAGTGAACTGGCAAGCCGAAAGACTTCTGGAGCGATGCAAGTCGTTGAGCTGTGGGGTGTGAACGGCGGACGTGAGCACATAGTGACCGTGCCCTCTGCAGAAGCCCATCTAGGCCGGGATAGTGGGTTAAATATTACTGGACAACAAGGTTCAACACGTGAGCCATACAAAGCACGTGTGTCACATTGCCCTGGCGAAGGACCGCATCCAGGTTTGCAGCATTGTCGCATACGGCCTTCCTTGGCTGCAGGTTGAGTGGAGACAACCATTGGTGAAAGTCGGTCTCCAAAGCTGACAACAACTCCTCAGCTGTGTGATTCACATTTCCCAGACATTTCAACGTAAAGACCGCCTTTGGGCTCTGCTGCCAGCATAGTAAGGAGGTGTGTGGGATTCCTTGTGCACAGTTACAATGCTGGTGGCCTGACCAGAAAAGCTTTGGGCGGAGGTGGAGGACCTAGACGAGGTGGAAGAGGCAGAAGCAGTTGAGGAACTTCTACATACAGAGGATTGACGCACAACTCGTGGGGACGGCAAGACTTGTGCAGCAGACTCTTCTCCATCTCTCACCATAGTTACCCAGTGCCCAGTCAGCAACATGTATCGCCCCTGTCCATGCTTACTGGTCCAAATATCTGTGGTGAAATGCACCCTGTCACACACAGTTTCTTAAGGAAGCGGTGATGTTGTGTGCGACATGCTGGTGTAGCGCAGACACACCTTTCTTGGAGAACTAGTGGCGACTGGGCATCTGGTACTGGGGCACTGCGACGGACATAAGGTCTCGAAAATCCTGTGCGTCCACCATGAGAAAAGGCAGCATTTCTGTAGCCAACAGCTTGCAGATGCTGAAAGTCAACCTCTTAGCTTTGTCATGGCTAGGAGAAAATGGTCTTTTACTTGTCCACATCTGAGGGACTGAGGGCTGGCTGCTGTGCTGAGACGGCATTGAGTAGGGTGTCCTTGGCAAACTGCTGGTCGGTGAGGAAGGTGCAGGCGGAGACCTAATGTTGCTTTCATCCAAAGGTGGTGCTCTTAATGTCTGAGAGAGCTCAACACCAGCAGCTGATTCCCCTTCCAAAACAACTGATGACCTGCCAATCACACTGCCTGTTGCGGGTAAAGAGGTGGAAGGTCTGCATCGAAAAGCATGTGTGACTGCTGTCCCCACAGTCACAGAGGATGAAGAGCACGTGGATGCACTTGATAGGGCAGACGGTGATTGGCCCGCCACGCTAGGCCGCATTGTAGCACAGTGAGCTTCCCACTGCGACTTATGCTTCATATCCATGTGACGCTTCATGGACAAAGTACTCAAACTAGTGAGTTTTTGGCCTCTGCTTAGACATTGGTGACAAATCTTACAGATGACATGAGTTGGGTGATCCTTTGCGATGTTAAAAAAGACCCAGGCTAGGCAAGGCTTAGAGCCTTAGAGCAGAGGCAGAGTTGTGGATGAGGATGCAGTTGTTGACATGCTTCCAGTACACCGTCTCTGTCCAGGAAGGCGCAACCTAATTTCGTCGGCACTAGCATCCTCCTCCACCTCCTCTGCTGACCTCATCGACTGCCTGACTTAGGTTTGACAGTAAGTGGGATCTACAACCTCATCATCACCCTGTGTGTTCTCACTCTCCTCGTCCTCAGAGCCAACCTCTTTTTGCCCTGACCGAATAGTTAAGTTGTCATTCCAATCAGGTATCTGAGTCTCATCAGCATGTTCCTCATTTTCTCTACCAAGAGGAGTTACAGTTTGGGAATAAGGGTCTACATTATGCTCAGAACCATCTTCATCTGGGCCTGGATCCAACTCACAAAGCTTCTGGGCATCAGTGCAGATCATTTCCTTGTCTGGACTCACTGCAGCTTTGGAGCAGACCTCTGATTCCCAGGCTATAGTGTGACTGAACAGCTCTGCAGACTTCACCATCTCTGTTACCCCATACTCAGCAGGGCGGGTGGAGACTTGAGAACTGGTAGGAAGCAAGTGCGATTGGGGGTGACACCTCAGAGGACTGGAATATTTGGGATGTTGAAGTTGAAGTGGAGGAGAGGCCACTTGATGGAGCACTTGAGATCCATTCATGCACCTGCTCTTTTGGTGCCTCATTTACATTTGGTAGCGATGGTCATGTCAGTAAGAAAGGGATCCTATCAGATTGTCCACGGAAAGAAGTAGACATCTTATTTTGGCTAGAAGATGGTCTTTCTTCAGCAGATACTACTGTTGCTTTACCATCTACCCCACAGACACAAACTTTTTTTCCCTTTCCAACACGCCTGTTCCCCTTTCCACCAGCATCTGGCCTTTTGCCATTCATTTATTATGTGAACAAATTGCAACTGTTTGTTGCAGTTAAAAATTGGCTACTACAGATGGAGAGGTGGGGTAGCTTTCTTGACAGCAGTGGTACGTCACTGACTATCACACACTGATACTATGCCCAAGGGATTGCCTGTACTAGCTGCAGTTAAAAATTGGCTACTACAGATGGAGAGGTCGGGTAGCTTTCTAGACAGCAGTGCTACGCCACTATCACACACTGATACTATGCCCAAAGGAATTGCTTGAGCTGATTTGGACAGATGCTGTGAAAAACACTTGCACAGAGCTGGCACAAACCTGCCTAGCAAAAATTGCTATAAATTGCTCTAATCTAGCCCTGAAAAGGACTGAAGTTACAACTAGTCCTTACTCCCTAAACCAATGTCTCGATTGCATTTTATAGTGACCACAGCAGCAGCAGTGGGAGCAGTGACTGACACACAACCGCAGCACTGAGATAATGGCGGCGATGAGGATAATAGCCGGGTCTTATAGGGCAAGGACATGTGACATACACAGCCAATGACACATGCCCTTGCTTGTCTGCCAAAAATGCACTTTGCTGTGTGTGTGTCTGTGATTGGCTGACAGCCTGCCCACCCCACTGGACGTGCAGTTAGGAAAAAAAAATGGTGATTGCCATTATTTCAGCACTCAGCAGCACTGATCTAAACCCCGTCCCCCATGCATACTATATGCTGAATTTGGATAATATTATTAACATTGAATGACAGTATTACTTTGAAAAGCCAGCTAGTAACTATCTACGCTTTTGGTGATCGAACAGTTATCGAACGGTAACTCGAAATGTCGAACGTGAAGCTAATCATTCGAGTTCGTCGAAGGACTCGAACATCGCCAAAAACAGGTCGAACTTGAGATTGGCGAACAGTTCGATTAGAACACCGCTCATCTCTACTAAGGAGCCGGACAGACCACAAGTAGTGCCTTTTATACCAAACTAGAACAATTAATTCCATTTCCTAAAGATTTAGGGGTACTTGTCACATAGCGAGATGGCTAGCAAGATCGCTGCTGAGTCACGGTTTTTGTGATGCACCAGTGACCTCATTAGCGATCTCGCTGTGTGTGACACTGAGCAGCGATTTGGCCCCTGCTGTGAAATCGCTGCTCGTTACACACAGTGCTGGTTCATTTTTTGGACGTTGCTCTCCCGTTGTGAAGCATACATCGCTGTGTTTGACAGTGAGACAGCAACAATCTGAATGTGCAGGGAGCAGGGAGCCGGCGTCTGGAAGCTGCGGACGCCGGTAACCAAGGTACACATCGGGTAACCAAGCAAAGCGCTTTGCTTAGTTACCCGATATTTACCTTGGTTACTAGCGTACGCCGCTCTCACGCTGCCAGTGCCGGCTGTCTGCTCCCTTTACATGTAGCCAGAGTACACATCGGGTAAATAAGCAAAGTAGTTTGCTTATTAACCCGATGTGTACTGTGGCTACGATTGCAGGGAGCCAGCGCTAAGAGGTGTGCGCTGGTAATCAAGGTAAATATCGGGTAACCAAGCGAAACATTTTGCTTAGTTACCCGATATTTACCTTGGTTACCAAGCGCAGCATCGTTTCCACGAATCGCTGGTGGCTGGTCACTGGTCACTGGTGAACTCTGCCTGATTGACATCTCACCAGCGACCATGTAGCGACGCACCAGCGATCCTGACCAGGTCATATCGTGGTCGGAATCGCTGGTACGTCGTTTAGTACCCTTAGCCCACCTGTAAACAATCATATCAAAGCTGCAAACCCAAGTGATCCTATCATGGATGATTCATTCAGACCTGCAGAGGCTCCCGGAGTGCAGAGCGTGCATTTCACATGCAAATGATACTGACATCTACAAGAGATGAGAAAAGGTGGAGGTGATGACTCCCACATCTCCCTGTCTCTAGTTCCTGGAAAGCAAGCAGCGTGTATACCACAGCGCACATGCGCAGTCATCAGCTCCAACATGTCATCATTTCCAGGGGCCGGTCAGTAATGGGGCAGAAGGAGAGCATCATATCTTGGAACCACATTAGTCCATCTTAAAGATGGACAAAGATTTGGGCCCTCTCATTCCTGATTGGCCCTTAATAATCTATAGAAAAGGGAAGTCCCTGGCTGATCACCTTGTAAATAGTCATTTTGTAAGACCACAAGAGGGTAACTGGCTATCAAGAGAAATTAAGGGATGTTTCAGATGCTCTGGATGTGTAGCATATCCCTTTGTACAAGTCACCAGAACTTTTAGGGGTAATGTTACTGGTAAAGAATATGAGATACAGCATTTTGTGAACTGCCGCACCCAGTGGGTGATTTATAAAGCAACCTGTGAGTGCGGGAAAGAATACATTGGAAAGATGATTGGAGAATTTAGACGGAGAGTGGAGAAACACCTAGGTGACGATGAGCACCAAAGGGGTACTGCCCTGGCAAGACACGTGGTAGAGAAACATGGTGGTGATGTGTCACCCTGCGCTATTAGGGGGGTGCAGTCCCAGGGCTTAACAGGTCACTGGTGGCGATGCCCGGTTCCGTGCCCTGGGGTGGCTCCACAATAAAGAGGGATAGTTTAAGTGGAAAAGTTTGTGACGCCACCCACGGTAGTGTGGCCTGGTGGACTGGCCACCGCTGCTGTGTTTCACTCCTGCTGGGGCCGGTGTTATGAGCAGCAGGTTGGTAAGCCCTCCGTGGGTAGGGCTGGCCCCAGTGGAGGATGAGAGTAGTAGTCAGTGTAAGTGTGTGCATGAAAGTCACTGGGACAACACAGGGAAATCATTTAAAAGTCTTTTTACTCACTAGGAGTGTTGGTGGGCCCCAGCGGCTGGTCTTTGGTTCACCAAAGTGGGCCTCAGGATCCCTCTCTCCTCGGGTTCCGACACTGTTATTCTCCCATGCAGACTATTCCCGCTTTGTGTCCTAGTAATTTGGTCCCTGTGACCTGTAGTTCTTGGGGAACTCTTTCCTGCACTGGTCTTAGTACCAGCCTGCACACCTGCAGCAGGGAACCTCTCTGGGGTAGGCTTTCTCACTTTTCTACCAGGGCTCACTCTCTTGCAGCTAGGTCTCAGGCTTCTAGTGGGGCAGACTCCGTTCTGTCTTTCTCTTCCCCTTTGTAGATTTACCACGGGTTTGAAACTTCTCCCTAGTCTAGGTTTCTGCACCTGGCACATACGATTCTGGGAGTCCGGTCTGACTAAAGGGTACTTTACACGCTGCGACATTGCTAGCGATCTCGTTAGCGATATGACACACCAGATCGCAGATAAGATTTGCCGAGATCGCACATAGGTCATTTTTTTGTAGCACTGGTCACATGTGCGATCTCGGTAAATCGTATGAACGATCTGGCGTGTTACATCGCTAACGAGATCGCTAGCAATGTCGCAGCATGTAAAGCACCCTTTACACCGGCAACCATTCACTTTCCTCCTCAGAGTCCACAGAGGTTGTCAGTAGAGCTCCTCACTGCTCAACCTCCAACCCTCAACTCTCTAGTTTCTACTCTCCTTCCCCAAACTGACTCCTCCCCCCTAGGCTTGGACAAGGGTGGGCAATTTGGTCTAGCTTGTGCATACCAGTGCTGATCCCTTGGAGTTCAGGAAGACATTACACCTTAAATGGGTGCAATGTCCTGTGGTGCCTGAGGTCCTTGGTAAATCCCAGCACGTCCGCGGGCTGTAAATAAGTAAAAAAAAAACAAAATTAACACAGGAATATTCATCCCTTGCGGGAGGCACATTTCTTAAGCGTTACTAAGGCATTCCCCCCATCAACCCACCACCCAAAGGTCCTGATCCCAGAACCCTCTGAGGAGGCAGGTCACCGATCCCTGTGGTGACCAGGTCTGGGTCAGCTCTATCCCAGACCTTTCCTCCAACCTTCCTCTTCTTGGTGGCGGTGTCAGTGTCCTGATGGGAAGGTTTGCTCTGTGAGGCACTCCTGGTCCAACTTATTTACAACTCCACAGTTTTGGCTATGCTAATCCAATAGCCTGAGTCCAAGTTTTGAAAATGAAACGTAAAAATTCAAAAATGCAAAAGGAGTCCTTATGTGGCGCCCCTGACCTGGTCAGGCGCCACTGAGTACTGCACCCATGCTGGGGACAGTACAATACAGGTAATCCAGAAGGCTGACTGGGGTGTGGAACACAGGCGCATAGTGATCAGGCCTCACACATGTACCCATGAGAGGACCCCTGGGGATCCCAGGAGGGGGCAAGCCTTCACCTTCACTGGAATAGTGGAGGGGGTAGAGCCTCCATCTCCTCTCAAGGGGTGTGGTAGAGAGTCTGGTTGCTAGGTGGCGTAGGCAAGAACAGGAGAGGAGGAGCAGTGAGCCAGTTCAGTGTAGAGTCCAGGGAGCTCAAGTGAGGAGCAGATCCCTGGAGCTGTGCAATCTGACAGCGTCCGCGCAGTGGCTACAGACGGGGGAGAACGGTCAACTAGGAGTGCTGCCTGAAAGCCAGCTTCAGCTAGCGAGTGCAACGGAGTGGGAAGTAAGGAGACTGCTAGAGAGCACCAGGCCCAACCGGGCGGCAGATCCCGAAGCAAGGATAGATCCACCTTTCCCTGCTAAACCTGCCGGTGTGGGGCTCTCAAAGCCCACACCACAACACCACAAAAGCCGCAGCCACGTAACCGCAGTGAGGGCCCATAGGTCATAGGAGGCAAGAGGCTGGAGTGGCCTGGTCCGGGGAACAAGCAAACGGCAAACGAAGGGGAGAGAGGCTTCAGCATCTTCCCTGGGTGACCCCCATAGGGACTAAAAGTCGGGGTCACCCCAAACCACCAAGGGCTAAGGAAGGCGAGTCAGTAGTCACCCTCATAAAGTCAGCCTGAAGGATACCTGGTTCCCATCTGGTTCATCCCAGCTACGCCCGGGCTACTCACCCTGCCATCAAATGTGAGTAAAGCCCTTGAAAGACATTCCTGCCTGTGTGGTTATTCTGCGACTTGTGGTACTACAAACCTACACAGGGCTCTGGGGCTTGCCTCACTCTCAGGAGGCTACTACATCCGACTGCACCCACCATCAGCCCCAGGCGTCCCCTAACCTGCAGTGGCGGTCCCCACTGACCGCAATACTGAGAGTGGCGTCACGATCAAACAAGAAGATTTCCTACCAGTGACGGAGATCCAGCAACGTGGAGTCCCTGAAGGTAATGCACCGACACTGACACAGCACCTGTGGGGCTTCACACTTACAGGAAAGTCTCTGTAGCTCATAAATTCAATAAAGTTCCTTAATTCACATATATAACATTTACATTTTTACAAACAAGTACATTGCTAATGTTTACACTCTACTTACATGATATTGTCTGATTAAACAAAGACACTCTGGTATACTCTCTGTATCTAAGTGGAGGCTGACCAAAATTGCTACTGCTAGATCTATGAAGTCCACTTATCTCTAATGATCTTTGGACCACTCTAGTGTCTAAGGTTATGGTACTGCTGGTGTCTGTACTCTGGGTAGATCTCTGTGGTTCTGGGATACTTGGCAACTGTCTACGTGTTCTAAGCCTTAAGCCTGCTTTACACGGTATGATCTATCGTGCAATTTCACGATCGATCGTACCCGCCCCTGTCGTTTGTGCGTCATGGGCAATTAGTTGCCCGTGGCACACAAAGTCGTTAACCCTGTCACACGCACTTACCTACTGTGCGACATCGCTGTGGGCGGCGAACATCCTCTTCCTGAAGGGGGAGGGACATTTGGCGTCACTGCGACGTCACATAGCGGCCGGCCAATAGAAGTGGAGGGGCGGAGATGAGCAGGACGTAAACATCCCGCCTACCTCCTTCCTTCCGCATTGCCGGCGGGTGCCGCGGGACGGAGGTAAGCTGCTGTTCATCGTTCCTGGGGTGTCACACGGAGCGGTGTGTGCTACCCCGGGAACGATGAGCAACCGGCGCCATTTTAATTAAACGAGATTATGAAACCGAGCAACGAGTACACGACTCACGATTTGTGAGCGATACTGCGTCGCTCGGAGATGTCACACAGCCCGACGTCGCAAGCGATGCCGGATGTGCGTCACAAAAACCGTGACCCCAACGATCTATCGCACGATAGATCGTCTTGTGTAAAGCACCCTTTACTGTAAGATTGGCAGGTTCACCAATTGCAGGATCCTCTGTTTCTGCTACAACAGGTGCTTGTTCTGGAACTGGAACAGGTTCTTCCACTCTTACTTGTATTTCTATTGGCTTTGGAAAGGTCAGCTCTGGTATTAGGGCTGCTCCATTGAGTTGGGGCCAATCCGCAGGTAAGTCTCCAAGTATCGTGTGTATCACCTCTTCCGTCTTCTGTTCAGGTACAGTCACACAAGGTGTCTCTTTTCTATGCTTTAACTGCTCTGGACATTTCTTAAGATGATCTCTTGAAACAGTAGCTGATGTTTCTCCTCCATCTTTACTGATGATACAGGTTTTCTGGTTATCATAGTTGGATGGTAACATGACATAAGGGCCTGCTTCCCATTGATCATCAAGCTTATGACGTCTTCTAAGACAATTTCTCCAGGCACAAAAGGTTCAGCTTGCGCAGTCTGGTTATAGTCCTTTTCATGCTTCTCTCTACTTTGACTTAGACTTTTCTCGACACATTCCTGTATTTTCTTATATTGTGCTTGGCGAGTAGAGTCCCAATTACGATTTGGTTGATCATTATCTAGAACGACAATTCCCATTTCGAAGTCGACTAGTAATCTTCCTGGTCTCGCTCGCATCAGATATGCTGGAGTGCAATAATTGGAACTTACTGGGATATTATTGTACATGTCCACCAGGTCAGGTAGTCTTTCTGGCCACATACTACTTTCTTCTAGCGGCAAAATTTTCACCATATCCATGACTATCTGATTCATTTTCTGGCACATATCATTTGTCTGTGGATGGTAAGGTGTGGTTCGAATCTTCTTACAGCTGTACATTTCACAGAATTCCTGGAATATTTCAGGTTCAAATGCAGGTCCTTGATCCGTTAACACATGGTCAGGATAGCCGTGGGGTCTCCAAAAGTAAGCTTGAAAGGCCTTGGCGGCAGTCTGGGCTGTCAAGTACTTTACTGGAACGACCACCAGAAACCTGGAATAGTAATCTACAATTGTCAGGGCATAGGTATAGCCTCATTTGCCAGATGTTAGTTCGACGTGATCCAGAGCCACAAGTTCCAAGGGCTGTTTGGTGATAATGGGCTGTAGTGGTGCTTTTTGGCTGTTGCAGTCTTTTCTTCTGAGACTGCAGTGGCTACAATCTCTACACAATTTCTCCATAGAGTTTCTCATGCCAACCCAGTAGAACCTTTCTCGTAACAGTACCTCAAGCTTCTTTCAGCCGAAGTGTTCTGCTTCATTCTGGTACGCCTCCAACACCATCGGGGCATCTTTCTTTGGTATGACTACCTGCCACACTTTCTCGTGAGTCTAGGGTTGATGAACCATCTGCACAACCTATCCTTGTAGATGAACAGCTGACTTCTTTCTCTCCATAGATAATGGGCTTCAGGTGGAGCATCTGGATCTAGACTGGCGTATGGCTGGGTGATCATCCTTTTGATCAAGCTGACAACCGGGTCACCGTCTTGGGTCTCTTTCCATCCATGGTGAGGCAACAGGTTCAGCATGGCTTCTTGATGCTTGGCACTACACCGGGGAGGCTGTGATGTATTCGGGCAATGAAAGGCAGGTAGCTCTATCTCTTCCAGCTCATACACCTCTCCTGCATCTGGCAGATGAGGCATCCTTGACAGGGCATTTGCATTGCCATTCTTGCGTCCAGCCCAGTATTTGATGGTTAAATCATAATTTAACAACTGGGCCATCCAACGTTGCTCCAGGGCGCCCAGCTTTGCAGTGTCCAGGTGAGTGAGTGGGTTGTTATCTGTGAATACTGTAAACTTTGCAGCTGCTAGGTAATGTTTGAGCCACTCAGTGATGGCCCAGACCATGGCCAGAAACTCTAACTTGAACTAACTGTAGTTCTCTGGGTTCCTCTCTATAAGATGGAGCATCCTGCTTGCATAGGCAATCACATTTTCTTTGCCTCTCTGCACTTGTGAAAACACGGCTCCCAATCCCACATTACTGGCATCAGTGTACAACACGAACGGCAAGTTGTAGTCTGGATAGGCTAGGATTTCTTCACCTGTTAATGCCCTTTTCATCTGTTCAAAGGAGTCTTCCTCTTTTTTACTCCATACAAATGGTGGACCTGCATTCTTGTTTTTATTAGACTGGCCTACCAGGAGATCTTGCAAAGGAGCCGCCATCTTTGTGTAGCCCTTGATAAACCTCCTATAGTATCCTACCAGACCTAGGAACTGGTGTACTTCTCTGACAGTAGTTGGTCTTGGCCAGTCCTGAATGACGGTGATCTTGTCAGGTTCTGGTGCCACTCCCTCTCTCTCCCTCTGCCCTAGATACTGAACTTTTGCCTTCAGCAAATGGCACTTGGATGGTTCCGGCTTCATACCGAACTTGGACAATGCTTTAAATACCTCAGCTAGATGCATTAGATGGTCTTCATAGGTGATACTGGGATCCTGCACTTTGTTGGCATTGATGTGGTCCCAAAACCAAGGAGAGGAGGAAATTGGGACAGACTGGTGCTACAAAGACCAAATGGACATTTAGATTAGAAACTTTCGCTGCAAGGCTTAAATGAACAGTTGCTTTTTAACAGCTTTATTTAAGGTTGCCTTGAAACATTTTCCTGCAGCATAATTAATACACTTTTTGAAAGTAATTGTAACTTTTGTAATAATGCTACTCACTTTGCTGCGGGTTGAGGCAAAAACAGGAACAGTTTCATTTGAATAGTCTGGCTGGTTTAGTTGCAGGTCCCATAAACCGCTCCAGAGGAAACCTAAAGCAAGTCTCTTTCGGCCACAAAAGGTACAAAATAAAAATAACAAGTCCGTGTGAATGTGGGCTCGCATGCTCAGGTTAAACAGTCCTTGTTCTGTTTGCTGTGTCTCTCAGTAATCACACTCAGTGGAGATCTTCAGGCTCTTTATTAGGTGGTATTGTCAGCCATTACATCTCTCTCTGCTGCCTGCACTCTGTCTGCAGTACCAGCGAGTACCCACTTGCTTGTGGTGAACACATATAAGTAGTGAGACCCCTAGAGGCCCCTAGAGGCCATACAGCATATACAAATTGCTACATCCTTTCTCTTTAAACAAGAAGAACAATCAAACTTAATAAACACAACAGTTAATCTGACCAAGTAAAAGATAATTACAATATATACAATTAGATATAATCCTTGAGGTGCGCAGGCTTTCTGATCATTCTGCCCACCCTAGTAACATAAGAAGAGTCAATGTCCACCTCTGGTAGTTGTTCTGATTCTGGTAATATGCCTTCTGATATTGCCTGTCTCTAGTTAACAGTCTCACCCTGATGGTCAGCAGTCACTGTTGGTACTTGGCTTGGTCTTGCTGCCTCGTTATCTTGGGTATCAGGATATTGTTCAAAAGGCCATGAATCATCTTGTTCTTGTGTTTTCCTCAAATATCTCCTATTTCTCCTTAGGCTTCTTCCGTCTTCTGTTACAATTTCGTAGGACCGAGGTCCTAGTTTCTGGACAACCTTTGCCTTTTGCCAGTGTTTGTCGTATTTGCTGCTTGGCTACAGCCGTATGTTGTCATTCCTCTGGAGATCTGGCAGATCCTTTGCAGATTTATTGTAATAGAAAGCTTGCCTATCTTGATTTTTCTTTAGTTGAGCTTTGATGTTTCCCACCAACTTTGGCTTTAACAGATGACTAGTGGTTGGTATGAGTGTCTTTGTACGTCTACTCATGAGCCTCTGTGCCGGACTGCTGTCTATGCTTTGGGTGGGTGTGTTTCTATGATCCAGTATAGACAGATATACATCAGTACCTGCCTGTTTTGCTTTTTTAGGAGTCTTTTGGACGTTTTTACTGCGGACTCTGCTTTGCCATTACTCTGTGGATATCTTGGAGAAGACGTCTGGTGTTCAAATTCCCATCTCTTGCTGAAAGTTTTAAACTCTTCTGAAGTAAACTGAGCAGCATTGTCAGAGAACACGATATCCGGAATGCCATACCTGGCAAAATGGGCCTTGAGTTTTTTAATCACTGTTCTCGCTCTTGTGTCCTGTAACAAGTCAATCTCCCAAAAGTTAGATAAATAGCCCACTGTAATCAGGTATTCTTTGTCATTCCATGTGAACACATCTGTTCCAATTTTTTACCAAGGCCTCTGTGGAATTTCATGAGGTTGCAATGTCTCCTTCTGTTGCTTATCACTGCAGGATGCACATATTTCACATTGTGCTATACCGTTTTTAATGTGTTCATTCATTCCTGGCCAATAAATAGATTCTCTTGCTCGCCATAGACATCCTTCCCTGCCTAAGTGAGAAGAGTGCAGCGTTTCAAGTATGTTTCTTCTGAGTGCTTCTTGTATAACAGCTCTATCTCCTTTAAAGATGATTCCTTGCTGCACTGACAGTTCATCTCTTATGTGGAAGAATGGAGAAACTTCCCTAGGTGCATGCTGCTTGTATTTTGGCCAGCCCTGCAAGATGACAGTCTTTAAGATCTGGAGAATTTTATCCTTCTCTGTACAAGTCTGTATTTGCTTAAACTTGTTTTTTGACACTGCCAGGTAGTCACACATATTAATGGTTTCAATTTCATTCTCCTCATCATTTGTGACAGGTAGGTATGCTCTGCTTAGAGTATCTGCAATCAGTAAGTCTCTTCCTGGAAAGTAAAGTATAGAAGCATGGTCTGATAGAGCGCGAAGGAGGCCACAGTATTAGATTAATTTTTTTTTTTTAGAATTTATTGTTTTCTATCAGCCACAACGCGTTTCGATATACACAATATCTTCATCAGGTGGATATGAAGATATTGTGTATATCGAAACGCGTTGTGGCTGATAGAAAACAATAAATTCTAAAAAAAAATAAATAATCTAATACTGTGGCCTCCTTAGCGCTCTATCAGACCGTGCTTCTATACTTTACTGCTGATCTTCCCCTCTGTGGGTTCACGGAAAGAGCTGCTCGATACGGAGGTGAGATTACCAGAGACGCCCAGTGATCTGTCATGTGACCAGCTCTTCAGGAATTTGCTTCCCTGGATGGACATCGTGGGCTAAGAGGTCAGAAGACTACTGACACCACACTCCCGTCTTATACCGTGGTTGTGCGAGGGCTGCACAACCACATCAGGTGAGCAGTTTCTTTTTCTTCTCCTCACCGCTATCTCCCAGAACCTTCACATGCGCTCCCTTGTTTAATTTTTTATCCTTCTTCCTGGAAAGTAACAGATGTCAAAATCATATTTCTGAAGTCGTAACAGCATGCGCTGTAGTCTCTTTAAGGCATTTAGTAGTGGTTTCTTTGTAATGCTCTCCAAAGGCTTGTGATCAGACTGCACTGTTACTCATCGACCATAGGTGTACTGGTGAAACTTCTCCATCCCAAATACCACAGCCAGTAACTCCTTCTCAATCTGAGCATATCTCTGCTCTGTTGTTGAGAGGGCTCTGCTTGCAAACGTGATTGGCTGTTTGTTCTGCATTAGTGTAGCTCCAAGGCCTTTTTCTGAAGCATCACATTGTACCACCACTTCTCGATCTGGGTCGAAATACTTCAGGGTTGCTGCATCTACAATAGCCTTCTTTACTGACAGCAGTTTCCTGGTTTTCTGTCCATTTCCAGAGCACATCTTTGTGGGTTAGCTGTCTCGGTGGCTCACACATATTTGACAGATGCTTGCAAAATTTGGAGAGATAATTTACCATGCCCAGAAATCGTTGTACTCCACACACATTAGTTGGGGTTGGCAAATCTTGAATTGCTCTCACCTTTTCTGGATCCACTTTTACACCATTTCAGGTCAGATGATGTCCAATATATGCAACTTCTGTCATTTTCAGTTTGAATGTGTCCACGTTCAGTTTTATTTGTTTTGCTCTACATCGGTCCAAAAATTGTATCATTTTCTGATCATGATCCTTGATTGCAGATTCCATATCTTTACCTTCTCCCACTATAAGGATATAATCTGCTATTGTTTTTACTCCAGGAAGTCCTTCCAAAGCATGCATCAATTTCTGCTGGAACATCTCTGGGGCAGGTTTTAGTCCCATGGGCAGTCTCAGCCATTTATAAGCGTCCAAATGGTGAAGAAAATATTGTCAATAAACTTGATTCTTCAGTCAGTTCCACATGCCAGAATCCATTTTTGACATCACATACAGAAAATATTTTAGCCTTTGATAGATCTTGGAGAACATCATCCAATGTTGGCACCGGGTAATGATTTCTTTTCAGCGCCTTGTTGAGTGGCTTCAGATCAATGCATATTTTTAACTTGCCTGATGGTTTCTGCATTATGACCAAACTGCTGATCCAATCTGTGCTCTTCTGGACTGGTGCTATCATGCCTCTTTTCTGTAAATCTTGTAGCTCTACTTTCAGTGGTTGCATTAAAGCTACAGGCACTCTTCTTGTAAGCAATCTGATAGGCTGCACATTTTTATCAATTTCTAGCCTGTATTTACCTTTAAAACACCCATCACCTTCAAATAAATCAGCATACTCCATTTTTATTTTTGAAAGTTTAACCCCTTCACGACCATGGACGGATATATCCGTCATGGAGCGTGTCCCGTTAAGCCCCGCCCCCTGCCGCGGGCAGGCGGCGGGGATCGGCGCACATATCAGCTGTTATCAACAGCTGACATGTGTGCCTACATGTTCCGAGTGGAATCGCATTCCACCCGGAACTTTAACCCCTTACATCTCGCTGCCAAAATCTGGCAGCAAGATGTATATGCGCGCGGCCATGTTTTTTACTTACCGCCGCCCCCACCGGAAGTCACGTGAGTGATCACGTGACTTTCGGGGGTTGCCATCGTAGCACAGGGTCATGTGATGACGCCTGCAGCTATGACGTTTTACTTTCGTTTTCACCCGGCCGGGAGCACGGTGAAAACAAAAGTGACTGAATCTGCTGTTTATAGCTGTATAGCTGTGATCAGCAGATAGATAAGAGCGATCGGATTGCTGATCGCTATAGCCCCCTAGGGGGACTAGTAAAATAAAAAAAAAAAGTAAAAAAAAAGTTCAAATCACCCCCCTTTCCCCCCATTGAAAATTAAATGGTTAAAAAAAAAAATATACACATATTTGGTATCACCGCGTTCAGAAATGCCCGATCTATAAAAATATCAAATCAATTAATCTGATTGGTAAACGGTGTAGTGACAAAAAAATTCCAAACGCCAAAATTACGTTTTTTGGTCGTCGCAAGTTTTACGCAAAATGCAATAACAGGCGATCAAAACGTAGCATCTGCGCAAAAATGGTACCATTAGAAACGACAGCTTGAAATGCAAAAAATAAGTCATCACTGAGCCATGGATCCCAAAAAATGAGAACGCTACGGGTTTCGGAAAATGGCGCAAAACGTACGCCACTTTTACTGGACAAACTTCAGAATTTTTTTTAATCTCTTAGATACAAGTAAACCTATACATGTTTGGTGTCTACAAACTCGCACCGACCTCAGGCATCATACCCACACATCAGTTTTATCATATAGGGAACACGGTGAATAAAACATCCCAAAAACTATTGTGCCATCACACTTTTTTTGCAGTTTTTCCCCACTTGGAATTTTTTTGCTGTTTTCCAGTACACCATATGGTAAAACTTATGGTTTAATTTAAAAGTACAACTTGTCCCGCAAAAAACAAGCCCTCATATGGCAAGATTGATGGAAAAATAAAAAAGGTACGGCTCTCGGAAGAAGGGGAGCAAAAAACAAAAACGGAAAGTGCCCCGGGGCTGAAGGGGTTAAATTGTGCTCTGCATTTAGTTTGGGATTTGGTATATCCTGGGAAACTTCAACAGACTTAATGTTCTGAGACTGTACTTTTATTAAGTCCATTGCCTGCACTGCTTTTACTCCCAGTATTGGTACATGGTTCCCACCATTCAGCATGGTAAATTCAACTCTGTAACTTTTCCTGTTACATGGGTTCCGTATTTTGAGCTTACATGTCCCCATAGGTTTCAGAACACTTTTGTTGTACATCACCAGTACCTTGTCCGTTGGCTCAATGGAAACCTGTTTGTTCAGCAGAGCACTTGGAATTACATTGCAGCTTGCTCCACAATCCAGCTGAAATCTAAGGCTATGTGTCCACGGTAGAATGTACCTGCGGATTTTTCTGCATGAAAATCCGTGACTTTCGCGGCAAATCCGCACCTTATTTTTGCCGCGGATTTGCCGCGGATTTATCGCGGATTACCACGAATTTGCCGCGGATTTTGATGCGGATTTTTTTTTTTTCCCCCCATTCTATACCCAAAATCCGCACCAAAATCCGCAACAATAATTGACATGCTGCAGATTTTTCCGGATCAAAATCCACGGCAAATCCGCCGCGGAAAAATCCGCAGCATGGACACAGCATTTCCAAAATGCCATTGAAATGGCTTGGAAGTGCTGCTGCTGCAGATTTTCGGAAAATCCGCGGTAAATCCGCGGCAAATCCGCGGCAAAATCCGCGGTAAATCCGCAGCGTGGGCACATAGCCTTATGGGCTTCTCATCCAACAGGAAGGTTGCATAAAGCTGCTTGGCATCCTTGACTACTGGCTGCCTGATTACATTGACATTCTCTGTTGCAGGTTGCAGCTGTAGCCATGTAATGTCCTCTGCACTGTCAGTGTCTGGTGTCACAGTGTGGACCTGTCCATGCTGTTTGCTTATTCCCAGCCTGCAGACAGCTGAGAAATTATTTTTCTTGCCACATAACCTGCAGGTTTCGCCATATGCTGCACACTTGGTCTTGTCTCTCTCATGTCTCTTACTACAATATTTGTAGTGGATCGTGCTTATAGGGGAGCTTGGTCTTGTCTTTACTTTCATAGATACTGCATGTACCTCATCATCATCATTATTATCACTGGTGCCTGCCAACATCTTCAGGCTGCACTTTGTCAGCTCTGCAGCCCTGCAGCCCTGCAGATTTGCATGGATCTCTCTAAGGTCAGCTCTTCATCTCTGAGTAACCTTTCTCTGAGGCGAGTGTCCATAATGCCACATACAATTCTGTCTCTTATGAGGCTATCTCTGATTTTCCCAAAGCCACATCTTGCAGCCAATGTCCTCAGCTCTGTCACATATCTGTCTACATTTTCACCATCCGCCTGCTGTCTTGTGAAAAACTTGTATCTCTCCACAGTCTCATTTCTCTTGGGGTCACAGTGCTTATCAAATGCCTCCACAATCTCTGCTAGGACAAGGTGGTCTGGTCTGACAGTAAAGCTGGGTTTACACACTGCAACATCTCAAACGACATCGCTGTAACGTCACCGGTTTTGTGACGCAATAGCGATGTTGTTTGCGATGTTGCAGTGTGTGAAACCTATCAGCGACCCGGCCCCTGCTGTGAAGTTGTAATCGTTACAAATCGTTCAGGACAATTCCTAGGCCCTTTGTTTCCCGCTGTGCAGCATGAAGTTTCAGTGTGTGAAGACTTTGCAGCGACTTTGTAAGCAACTTCCCTTTCAAAAGGCTGCTTATCAACATCCCCAAACAACCAGCTAAGTCGCTCTGCAGGTCCGGATCGCTGTTGAGTTGTTGGCCAGGTTTGCCTGTTTGAACGCTCACCAGAGACTTAGCAGAGACTTAGGGAGGTCGCTATTGCGTCACCAAACCGGTGACGTTACAGCGATGTCCTTTGCGATGTTGCAGTGTGTAAACCCAGCTTAAGGTCTGGGCTAGTTCTCTGCCTTTTTCCCCAATTAAGTAATAAAACAGCTTTACTTTACATTTGTCATCACTGGTGGCCACTGTCAGATCCACATACAGAGTAAACTCCTCTTTCCAGTGTCTCCATGTCTGGGATAGATTACATGATGAGACATCCAGTTTCTGAGGAGGTTTCAGACCAGTCTCCATCTTGTATAATGACAGGAAATCTGTACTCACAGTTGCTATGATGTTCTGTACAGTCCTCGTCACACACAAGCTCTGAGGATTTGCAGGTGTGTCACATGAAGGTTCTGTGCCCAGCTGCCACCATGTTCTGTTTGCTGTGTCTCTCAAAAATCATACTCGGTGGAGATCTTCAGGCTCTTTATTAGGTGGTATTGTCAACCATTACATCTCTCTCTGCTGCCTGTACTCTGTCTGCAGTACCAGCGAGTACCCACTTGCTTGTGGTGAACACATACAAGTAGTGAGACTCCTAGAGGCCCCTAGAGGCCATACAGCATATACATATTGCTACAGTACTCTTTCAAACACAGTCTCTTCTCTGTCAAAGTCTACCAACCTTCACTCACGGACAGACTATGAGACTACTAGTTTCCTTTTATATCCAGAACCACACCCAGAAGTGGAAGTATGTGAGCAGCCAGACCCACCCATGTCTCTGGCTGCTCGTAAAACCCGGCCCTTTTTATGCCCTAATATTCTGTCAGCACTACATCTATTGGAGCTTACTCCCGGGCTTACATTACAGAGGATAACAACCTCTGCGACACATACCTCCCATCGTCTATATAACCCGTAGCCCTCTTATATACCTCCCCCTCTGCCTAAAGCCATGGGGTTTGGCACCTTCTCCTACTAGACAAGGGAGTCTCGATAGGGCATCACCATTCCCATGCAGCTTCCCGACTCAGAATTCAACAGGAAAGCTATAATCCTGCAGGGCTAGAAACCAACGGGTAACTCTGGCATTTCTCCCTTTTTTCTCTCTCATACATGTAAGTGGGGCATGACCTAATTCCAGTCTAAACTTTATACCTAGCAGGTAGTATCGTAATGTGTCAACTGCCCATTTTATGGCCAAACATTCTTTTTCTACAATAGACTAATTTTTTTAACAAGCTGAGAGCTTCCTACTCAGGTAAAGAATTGGATGTTATTCTCCATTTATCTCCTGAGTAGCGATGAGCGAACCGGTCACGGTTCGGCTCGAGCTTGGTTCGTCGAACGGAGGTCTACTTCGAGTTCGGTTCGGCGAACCGGTTCGGCGAACCGCTCGAACCCATAGAAAACAATGGGAGGCAATCACAAACACATAAAAACACCTAGAAAACACCCTCAAAGGTGTCCAAAAGGTGACAAACAACTCACAACACAAGACAAACACATGGGAAAGTGAAAAGGACATATACTCATGCGAAAACAAAAGAGCTGGACAAGGAAAAAGAGGAGGAGACACAGATATACATGGCATGCCCTTCTAAAATGATGTAAAACACCGCAGGGTGACTCAAAGCGGAGTCTCCCTTTTTTCCAAAAATTGGGCTACACAGACACCCCATCAGTGGCAGCACTTGTGCCCCAGTTGTACACTTCACAGGTAGATTTGCATCAAGCACATTCAAAAATACGCCATCCTTAACCGTCCCCAGGATGACACCGGGGTAGGTAGCAAAGTCTTTGCTGATCCCAGATTTGTTCATCTTGGATCATTTTTAGAAACACTGCAAGCAAGGGTTACTCCAAGCGGAGTCTCCCTTTTTCCAAAAATTGGGCCACACAGACACCCCTTCAGTGGCAGCACTTGTGCCCCAGTTGTACACTTCACAGGTAGATTTGCATTAAGCACATTCAAAAATACGCCATCCTTAACCGTCCCCAGGATGGCACCGGGGTAGGTAGCAAAGTCTTTGCTGAAACATGACTTGTTCATCTTGGCTCCTTTTTAAAAACACACCAAGGGTTACTCCAAGCAGAGTCTCCCTTTTTTCCAAAAATTGAGCCACACAGACACCCCTTCAGTGGCAGCACTTGTGCCCCAGTTGTACACTTCACAGGTAGATTTGCATCAAGCACATTCAAACATACGCCATCCTTAACTGTCCCCAGGATGACACCGGGGTGGGTAGCAAAGTCTTTGCTGATCCCCAATCTGTTCATCTTGGATGATTATTAGAAACACTGCAAGCAAGGATTACTCCATGCGGAGTCTCCCTTTTTTCCAAAAAATGGGCCACACAGATATCCCTTCAGTGGCAGCACTTGTGCCCCAGTTGTACACTTCACAGGTAGATTTGCATCAAGCACATTCAAAAATACGCCATCCTTAACCGTCCCCAGGATGACACCGGGGTAGGTAGCAAAGTCTTTGCTGAAACATGACTTGTTCATCTTGGCTCCTTTTTAAAAACACAGCAAAGGTTACTCCAAGCAGAGTCTCCCTTTTTTCCAAAAATTGGGCCACACAAGCACCCCTTCAGTGGCAGCACTTGTGCCCCAGTTGTACACTTCACAGGTAGATTTGCATCAAGCACATTCAAAAATACGCCATCCTTAACCGTCCCCAGGATGACACTGGGGTAGGTAGCAAAGTCTTTGCTGAAACATGACTTGTTCATCTTGGCTCTTTTTTAAAAACACAGCAAGCAAGGGTTACTCCAAGCGGAGTCTCCCTTTTTTCCAAAAATTGGGCCACACAAACACCCCTTCAGTGGCAGCACTTGTGCCCCAGTTGTACACTTCACAGGTAGATTTGCATCAAGCACATTCAAAAATACACCATCCTTAACAGTCCCCAGGATGGCACCGGGGTAGGTAGCAAAGTCTTTGCTGATCCCAGATCTGTTCATCTTGGATCATTTTTAGAAACACTGCAAGCAAGGGTTACTCCAAGCAGAGTCTCCCTTTTTTCCAAAAATTGGGCCACACAGACACACCTTCAGTGGCAGCACTTGTGCCCCAGTCGTACACTTCACAGATAAATTTGCATCAAGCACATTCAAAATACACAAGCATTTACTCTCCCCAGGATGACACAGGGGTAGTAAATTCCTTGTGGATCTATGACTTGTTCATTTTGATGAACGTTAGTCTGTCCACTGGACAAACGCATGCGCTTATCTGTCAGCACACACCCTGCAGCACTGAAGACACATTCAGAGACAACGCTGGCAGCTGGACTTGACAAGATCTCCAAGGTGTAAGTGGAGAGCTCTGGCCATTTTTCAAGATTTGAAGCCCAAAATGAGCAAGGTTCCATTTGCAAAGTCATGGCATCGATGTTCATTTGGAGATACTCCTGTATCATCGTCTCCAGCCGTTGACTATGTGTCAGACTTGTCTCTGGTGGCCTTGAAAAGGATGGTCTAAAAAAATTCTGAAAAGATTCAATAAAATTGCTGTTACCAGCACCACATACGGTGCTTCTGGTACGGGTAGACTGTTGAAAATGACGAGACCGTGCCATGTTTGTGAAGTTACAACTGGGAGATTCACTCTTTGCACCACGGTTGTTTGGTGGAAAAGCCGAGCTAAGATCGAGTAGCAGCGTTTGCATACGTGCGTCCCTTTCTATGGCTGGAATTATGTCACAAAATTTGGACTTGTACCGGGGATCTAATAGTGTGGCAAGCCAGTACTCATCATCACTTCTAATTTTGACAATACGAGGGTCATGATGGAGGTAGTGCAGCAAGAAGGCGCTCATGTGTCTTGCGCAGCCATGCGGACCAAGTCCATGCTGTGTTTGTGGCATAGAGGTGCCAACCGTTCTTTCTTCCTTTGACATCTCCCCAACCTCTTTCAACTGAAATTTGACCAAGGTCTCCCTCATCCGCTGAGTCTTCCATGTCCATGGACAGTTCGTCCTCCATTTCTTCATGTTCTCCTGCACCTTCCTCAACATTTTGTCTGCTACCATGCGCCCCTGTTGATCCCTGTACCCCATGATCCCATGTCTGCCGCGTTGATGATGATGAAACGTCTGCACCTTGGTGATGTTGTTGTCCCTTGAGCATATGAATCCTCCTGTAGTTCCTCCCCTTCCTGTTGTCCCACCCCCTGACTCCGAATAGTGTTTAGCGTGTGCTCCAGCATGTAAATGACTGGAATTGTCATGCTGATAATGGCATTGTCTGCGCTAAACATATTCATCACCATGTTGAAACTGTGCAGAAGGGTGCATAGGTCCTCCATCAGGGTGATCTTCCCCACCTCTGCCTGTCGTTGGCCCAGGCAATACGTTATGATGTATTGCACCAGGGCTCGACGGTGCTGCCACAGTCGCTGTAACATGTAGAGAGTCGAATTCCAGCGTGTCGGCACATCGCATTTCAGGCGATGAACCGGCAGGTCGAAAGACTTCTGGAGCGATGCAAGTCGCTCAGCTGCGGCGGTTGAACGGCAGAAGTGAGAAGACAGTTTTCGTGCCCTGTTCAGAAGGCCATCAAGGCCGGGATAGTGTGTTAAAAATTGCTGGACAACAAGGTTCAACACGTGAGCCATACAAGGCACGTGTGTCTCCTTGCCCAGGCGAAGGGCCGCACCCAGGTTTGTAGCATTGTCGCACACGGCCTTACCAGGCTGCAGGTTGAGTGGAGACAACCATTTACCAAACTCAGTCTCCAGAGCTGCCCACAACTCAGCCGCTGTGTGACTCTTATTTCCAAGACTTTTCAAGATAAAGACCGCCTGATGCCTTTGCGCTCTGCTGCCAGCATAGTAATGAGGGATGTGTGATTCCTTCTGTGCAGTTACAATGCTGGCTGCCTGACCAAGCAGGCTTGGGGCTGAGGTGGAGGACCCAGATGAGGTTGAGGAGGCAGAAGCAGTGGAGGAACTTGGACAGACAGAGAATTGACGCCCAAGTCGTGGGGACGGCAAGACTTGTGCAGCCATCCACACACTTCACCATCCACACACAGAGTTTCTCAAGGAAGCGGTGATGTTGTGTGCGACATGCTGGTGTAGCGCAGGCACAACTTTCTTAGAGAAGTAGTAGTGGCGACTGGGCATCTGGTACTGGGGCACAGCGACAGACATAAGGTCTCTAAAAACCTGTGGGTCCACCAGGCGGAAAGGCAGCATTCGGTAGCCAAGAGCTTACAGAGGGATAAAGTCAACCTCTTAGCTTTGTCATGGGTCGCAGGAAATGGCCGTTTATTTGTCCACATCAAAGGGACAGAGATCTGGCTGCTGTGTGTAGACGTTGGTGAAGAGGGTGTCCCTGGAAAAATGCAGGTTTGTGAGGAAAGTGCAGGCGTAGACATGATGTTGCCTTCATCCAACGTTGGTGCTATCAATGTCTGAGAGAGCTGTAGACACGCACTTGTTTCCCCTTCCAAACCAACTAACGACCTACCAAGCAAACTGCCTGTTGCGGTTACAGTGGTGGAAGTTGTGCGTGGAAAACGAGGTGTGACAGCTGTCCCCACAGTCCTAGAAGATGAAGAGCGCGCGGATGCACTGGAAGGGGCAGGCGGTGGATGGTCCGCTCCGCTAGGCCGCATTGCAGCACGGTGAGCTTCCCACTGGGACATATGATATTTATTTATGTGACGATTCATGGAAGAAGTTGTCAAACTGCTGAGGTTTTTCCTCTATTTACAGATTCCCGACAAATTTTACAGATCACATGATTTGGGCGATCCTTTGCAAGGTCAAAAAAGGACCAGGCTAGGCAAGGCTTAGAGGACATGCGACCTGCTGAGCCACCCCAACTAGTGCTCAGAGGCAGCGTGGTGGCTGAGGATGCAGTTGTAGACGTGCTACCAGTACTCCTCCTCTGTCCAGGAAGGCGCAAGGTAACTTCGTCATCAGTTGCATCCTCCTCCACCGCCTCTGTTGACCTCCTCGAGTGCCTGACTGTGGGTTGACAGTAGGTGGGATCTAGAACTTCCTCATCAAGCGTTGTGTTTGCACTCCCCTCACCCTCAGACCAAGCCTCTTCCTGCCCTGACCGAATATTTAAGTTGTCATCCCAATCTGGTATCTGCGTCTCATCATCATCAGTATGTTCCTCATTGTCTATAACAACAGGTTACAGTTTGTGAATAAGGGTCAACATTATGCTCAGAAACTTAGTCATCACAGCCTGAATCTGAGTCACAAAGGTTCTGAGCATCACTGCAGACCATTTCCTGGTCTGTACTCACTGTAGCTTGGGAGCAGACTTCTGATTCCCAGGCTATAGTGTGACTGAACAGCTCTGCAGACTCAGCCATCTCTGTTCCACCATACTGTGCAGGGCGGATGGAGACTTGAGAGCTGGGAGAAAGCAAATGTGATTGGGATGACAACTCAGAGGACTTTGTTTTTTTGGATGCGGTAGTTGAGGTGGAGGAGAGGGCACTTGTTGGAGCACTTGAGATCCATTCAAGCATGTTCTTTTTTTGGGCATCATCTACCTTTGTTCCAGTTGTTCATGTCCGTTAAAAAGGGAGCACATCTGATTGTCCACGGAAAGTAGTAGACATCTTAATTTTGCTGGAAGATGGCCTATCTTCAGCAGATGTTAATGGAGCTTTACCACCTTCCCCACGGACAAAACCTTTTTTTCCTTTTCCAACACGCCTGTTCCCCTTCCCACCAGCATCTGTCATTTTGCCACTCATTTTGATTGCGACAAGATTGTCCACTTAAAATGTGGTAGTAAAAATTGAGAGGTGGTGTAGATTGCAGAGGTGGTCTAGCTTTAATGGCAGCAGAAGAAACAACACAGACTATCCCTGACAATGCAACTATGGCCCTTAAACTGGCAGCACAGTTTGCAATTATAATGGCTTAGTAAGAATGAGCTTGAGGGTTCAATGCAGAATTGCTGGAAGTAGCTTGGCACAAGTGGGACACCAATGATATCCAACAGCCACTTTTAGGATGCCACTAAGTTTTCTCAGTGTTTGCTATTATAATGGCTTAGTAAAAATGAGCTTGAGGGTGCAATGCAGAGTTGCTGGAAGTAGCTTGGCACAAGTCGGACACTAATGATGTCCAACAGCCACTTTTAGGATGCCACTAAGTTTTCTCAGTGTTTGCTATTATAATGGCTTAGTAAAAATGAGCTTGAGGGTGCAATGCAGAGGTGCTGGAAATAGCTTGGCACCAGTGGGACACTAATGATGTCCAACAGCCACTTTTAGGATGCCACTAAGTTTTCTCAGTGTTTGCTATTATAATGGCTTAGTAAAACTGAGCTTGAGGGTGCAATGCAGAGGTGCTGGAAATAGCTTGGCACCAGTGGGACTCTAATGAAGTCCAACAGCCACTTTTAGGATGCCACCAAGTTTGCTCAGTGTTTGCTATTATAATGTCTTAGTAAAAATGAGCTTGAGGGTGCAATGCAGAGGTGCTGTTAATAGCTTGGCACCAGTGGGACACTAATGATGTCCAAAAGCCACTTTTAGGATGCCACTAAGTTTTCTCAGTGTTTGCTATTATAATGGCTTAATAAAAATGAGCTTGAGGGTGCAATGCAGAGGTGCTGGAAATAGCTTGGCACCTGTGGGACACTAATGATGTCCAACAGCCACTTTTAGGATGCCACTAAGTTTGCTCAGTGTTTGCTATTATAATGGCTTAGTAAAAATGAGCTTGAGGGTGCAACGCAGAGGTCCTGGAAATAGCTTGGCACCAGTGGGACACTAATGATGTTCAACAGCCACTTTTAGGATGCCACTAAGTTTGTTTTCTCAGTGTTTGCTATTATAATGGCTTAGTAAAAATGAGCTTGAGGGTGCAATGCAG
This sequence comes from Anomaloglossus baeobatrachus, assembly GCF_048569485.1. Taxonomy (NCBI): domain Eukaryota; kingdom Metazoa; phylum Chordata; class Amphibia; order Anura; family Aromobatidae; genus Anomaloglossus; species Anomaloglossus baeobatrachus. The sequence goes on along the minus strand of NC_134362.1, from coordinate 116,702,957 downwards.
AGGTGCTGTTAATAGCTTGGCACCAGTGGGACGCTAATGATGTCCAACAGCCACTTTTAGGATGCCACTAAGCTTTCTCAGTGTTTGCTATTGTAATGGCTTGGTAAAAATGAGCTTGAGGGTGCAATGCAGAGGTGCTGGAAATAGCTTGGCACCAGTGGGACACTAATGAAGTCCAACAGCCACTTTTAGGATGATACTAAGTTTGCTCAGTGTTTGCTATTATAATGGCTTAGTAAAACTGAGCTTGAGGGTGCAATGCAGAGGTGCTGGAAATAGCTTGGCACCAGTGGGACACTAATGATGTCCAACAGCCACTTTTAGGATGCCACTAAATTTTCTCAGTGTTTGCTATTATAATGGCTTAGTAAAAATGAGCTTGAGGGTGCAATGCAGAGGTGCTGTAAATAGCTTGGCACCAGTGGGACACTAATGATGTCCAACAGCCACTTTTAGGATGCCACCAAGTTTTCTCAGTGTTTGCTATTATAATGTCTTAGTTAAAATGAGCTTGAGGGTACAATGCAGAGGTGCTGGAAATAGCTTGGCACCAGTGGGACACTAATGAAGTCCAACAGCCACTTTTAGGATGCCACTAAGTTTGCTCAGTGTTTGCTATTATAATGGCTTAGTAAAAATGAGCTTGAGGGTGCAATGCAGAGGTGCTGTAAATAGCTTGGCACCAGTGGGACACTAATGATGTCCAACAGCCACTTTTAGGATGCTACTAAGTTTGCTCAGTGTTTGCTATTATAATTAGAGATGAGTGAACCGGTCGCGGTTCGACTCGAGCTCGGTTCTCTGAACCGAAGTCTGGTTCGAGTTCGGTTCGGCGAACCGGTTCGGCGAACCACTCGAACCCATAGGAAACAATGGGAGGCAATCACAAACACATAAAAACGCATTATAAATGCGCACATACAGTTAATATACATTGCCATAACACTTACCTGTCCCCTGGATGCGTCCTGCACTCTGTCTCCTGCCGCTATTCCTCCCGATAATCGCTGCGTCCTCCTGTTAACCAGCAGTGATGCAGGACCTACGTGACGTCATCAAAATAGCATGTGACCAGTCACGTGTCTGTTATCTCATTGGCTACAGACTGGTCACATGACTATGACGCCTCATGCTAGGACCTGTTATTGGATCTCTCTGTTACACAGTGCACGTTTGTGTATCGCCGTGTACCGGCGACATGCTGATTCCCCGCTCTGTTTCCCCGTTCCTTTAAGGTACCATCACACTAAGTGACGCTCCAGCGATCCCACCAGCAACCTGACCTGGCAGGGATCGCTGGATCGTAGCTACACGGGTTGCTGGTGAGCTGTCAAACAGGCAGATCTCACCATCAACCAGTGACCAGCCCCCAGCCAGCAGCGCCGAGTGGAAGCTATGCTGCACTTGGTAACTAAGGTAAATATCGGGTAACCAACCCGATATTTACCTTGGTTACCAGCGCACACCGCTTAGCGCTGGCTCCCTGCACTCCTAGCCAGAGTACACATCACGTTAATTTAACTTAATGTGTAGTCTGGCTATGTGTGCAGGGAGCAGGGAGCCGGCACTGACAGTGTGAGAGCGGCGGACACTGGTAATGAAGGTAAACATCGGGTAACCAAGAAGCCCTTTCCTTGGTTACCCGATGTTTACCGTAGTTACCAGCGTCCGCAGAAGCCGGCTCCTGACCGGCTGACACAGCCGGTCAATAACGGAGATCACCGTTGCCATAGCAATGCGCTTGGTAGCGGTGACGGGGACGTCCCGCTACCAGCACGCAGTGGCACCGGAATCACGTAATCGGTGCAGCGTTGCTATGGCAACCCGTGCCACCGCTTACAGCCGAAAGCCTGTGGTCACTCACAGAGTGATTTCTGCACGGAGCACAGCGTCTTCCCCCATGGAGCTGTGCTGTCTGATGGAGCAAACAGAGCTGCATGTGTTGAAGGGGAAAGAAGAAAGAAGAGCAGGATCGTGGAGTGCTGACAGGGGGTAATAAACATGGAGTCTCTAAGTGTGTCTGTTTATATATTTCTATTAAAGTATTTTTTTCTGTGTGGTGTTTTTTTTTAACCCTTTATTGGAGATTCTTAATGGCCGGGTCAAACGTGCCTGACATTAAGAATCTCTGACTTAATACTAGCTAGTAAAACAAAGCCAGTATTAACTCAAGATTACCCAATAAGCAACCCGGCTTCAGGGCTGTTGGAAGAGTTGGATACAGCGCCAGATGATGGTGCTTCTATGAGAGCGCCATTTTCTGGGGCGGCTGCGGACTGCAGTTCGCAGAAGAGGGGCCCAGAAACCTCGGGCTAACCTGTGCTGTGGATTCCAATCCCCAGCTGCCTAGTTGTACCCGGCTGGACACAAAAATGGGGCGAAGCCCACGTCGTTTTTTTTTTTTTAATTATTTCATAAAATTCATGAATTAAGTAAAAAAAGGGCTTCCCTATATTTGTAGTTCCCAGCCGGGTACAAATAGGCAGCTGGGGGTTGGGGGCAGCCGTACCTGCCTGCTGTACCTGGCAGGCATACAAAAATATGGCGAAGCGCACGTCATTTTTTTTGTCATTTTTTGGCAAAAAAAATAAAAAATGCTTCCCTGGATTTTCCATTGCCAGTAAAGGAAGCAGTACGGGTTAGCAGCCAGTAGCTGCTTGGATTACCCTTAGCTAGCAATACAAATAAATGCAGCGGGAGCCCATATATATTTTTTTTAATTATTTATTTAAATAACTAAAAACAAAAAGGGCTTCCCTGTATTTTGATTGCCTGACATGACAGTGCTGTAAAAATAAATCTTTAAAAAAAATGACGTAGCGCTCTGCGGTATTTTTGATTTTCAGCGCACATAAAGCAGACAGCTATGGGTTGCCACCCCCATCTGCCTGGCGTTACCTTGGCTGGCAATCAAAATACAGGGAAGCCCATTAATTTTTTCTATTTAAAAAATAGTTAAAAAAAAAATGACGTTGGGTCCCCTCATTTTTTATTGCTTTACCCTAGCTGGCTGATGGCTGTAGCCTGAAAACCACAGCTGGCAGCTTTACCGTGGTTGGGGATCCAATGTGGAGGTCACCCCAGGTCTTTTTTTATAAATATTAATAATTACAAAAAAAAAGTAGGGTCCCCCCAAATTGGATCACCAGCCAAGGTAAAACGGACAGCTGTGGTCTGGTATTCTCAGGGTGGGAAGGTCCATAGTTATTGAGCCTTCACAGCCTAAAAATAGCAGGCCGCAGGCACCCCAGATGTGGTGCATCCACTAGATGCGCCAATCCTGGCGCTTCATCCCAGCTCATCCCGTGCCCTGGTGCAGTGGCAAACGGGGTAATAAATAGGGTTGATACTAGCTGTAAAGTCACCTGACATCAAGCCCAGCAGTTTGTGATGTCATGGCGTCTATCAGATACCCGACATCATAAACTGTCAGTACTAACAAAAAAAATCGACAAAAAAAATGTATTTGAAAAAACACTCCCCAAAACATTCCCTCTTTCACCAATTTATTGTAAGAAAAAAATAAGGGGGTCCCACGACGACTCTGGACCATCTAGAATATGGGGGGAGACACTCAGGGAACGTATACCCCATTTTCTAGGAGTGCAGACCCTCCATGTGAGGAGTGTGGGTGCAATGAATCTGCACTCACTCTCCCCGGGTCCACAGTAGCAGAGTCCATGTCGTAACGGTTGCTACCAAAGCTGCAATGCCCTGCTCATGAGGTAAGGGCATGCCTAATCAGGAAAACTATTCTACATTTCCAAATATTGGTATTTGCTGATATTATTGCTATTCCACCTACTATATATTGGGGATAGATTCTTGGAGATGGAATACCCCTTTAAGTCCAGTTATCCAGCTGAATGAATACTTAACAACAGAGCTCGCTATTTAGATGTGTTTTCTTGTGGCGTATAACGGACTCTCATGTTTGGTAGTCGTTCAGCAGGGCAACTATAAAATCAAATACCTCCATTTGGAAATGTAGTATAGCTCTCCTGATCAACTATGTTCCTTACCTCATGAGCAGGGCATTGCAGTAATAATAATAATTTATTCATTTATATAGCGCTATTAATTCCATAGCGCTTTGCATACATTGGGAACACTTTCCCCATTGGGGCTCACAATCTAAATTCCCTATCTGTATGTCTTTGGAGTGTGGGAGGAAACCAGAGTACCCATAGGAAACCCACGCAAACATGGGGAGAACATACAAACTCCTTGCAGATGGTGTCCTTGGTGGGAATTGAACCCTGGACCTCAGCGCTGCAAGACTGCAGTGCTAAGCACTGAGCCACCGTGCCGCCCGTTTAGCTTACAGATGCATAACCACCACTCACTGTTTCTGAACACAGGAAGCTGAGCTGACAGCGGCTGATGCGGCTCTGTGCATGCGGCAGCGTCTATTGTGAAGGAGAGGGCCACGGGGGATCAACGCTGCACAGGTACCGTGGGACACCGGGGAACACCGGTGGTGTTATAGGGGGTGACCTGGCAGGGCCTGGGGAGGAGTTTTCTGTTGCATGTGTCATGGCATATGCGACAGAAATCAGAGGAGTAGGGTGAATGCGGCCGGTGCGCTGCTGTGCGCGTGGCCATCTTGGATTTCCGGGAGGGGGTCAGGGGGGGCACTTTGTCGACACCGGGGGACCGGAGGGGACTGAGGAGGAGATTTATCATGTTTGTTCATGCCAGATGGGAGATAAATAATTTTTTACCGACGCTGTCATTTACTGTAACGTGATCATCGGTATACGGTATATACCGGTGATCACGTGAGCGGGGACCGGAAAAACCGGCCGAAATCATAATCTCCAGGGTCTCAGCTACCCCCTGAATCCCTGGAGATTTTCTGACGCTGGGGGGCACTATTCACTTATTCTGATCTGCCGTTTATAAACAGCAGGCAGAAATAAGGCTACATTCACACGACTGATCAATTTTTGCGTTCCGCAAAAAATGGTTCGTTTTTTTTATGGGTGCATCCGTGTGGCACCGGTTCTGTTCCATATACGGTCCGTATGTAATCCGTGTTCCTTCCGTTTGTTTGCGTACTGCAAAAAATTTGAAGGAGGGAAAATACATAAATTTACCCAGGATCTGTGATGCCCTGGACCCCCAGGGGTCACAGGTAACAACACACAACACCAAACACACCCCCACCCCAGTGAGGCACCAGCAGCCAACAAGTCCTGACCGCCTTCCTCAGGTCCTCAGGTCTAGGAAGGCACACCAGGTGGGCGGAGCCAGGCGGATAGGCACGCCCTCCGAGGAGTCTGCTGGCCTGAGGCATGGAAAGGACAAGTGAGTCGAGTGGGGAGAGGAGAAAAAGTGGCGAGCTGAGAGTCAGGGGCCTAGGACGGAGCCTAGGATCCCTTGGAATGGTCAGGCAGGCAGACGGTGGTGGCCGTCTGCAGGAGTCCGGTAAGGGACTGAACTGCAGAACCGTAGGGATCGAGAAGAGGGTGGTGACCCTTCGGACCCGAACCGGGGAGCTATCAAGTCAACCGGAGCACCAGGCAGGGTACTCAGACCTCGTTCTAGCCCAGAAGCAACCGGGCTCAGACAAATCTACTGATTGCGGTCTGGACCTCAGGGGTTCATTCCCACCTAAAGTCCCGATAGACAGCAACAGCCAACCGATTCCGGATAAGAGCCATCGCCAAGGGCCAGAGATCCAAAAGGCCAGCGCCTGCGGACAAAAGGGCTCCTCCGGTACCCAAAAGCCGGGGAGCGGACTACCGTTGCTGAAGCATAGGAGTCACTATAGCAAATTTAAAGGTGCAGGAGAAAGGCGACATCACCAACCTCACTGGGGACACACGCAGCCGGCTGTGGGCACCTATCTGCACCGAACTTGGTTTACCATTGACTCTGTGTGGTTTAATCGTGAGTACACCAGTGCCATCAGGCACCGCGCTGCAAGCGAGCCCCTGCGTCCTGCAACCCCCTGCTCCTGCCACCTGGCCCCGGGACCAACAAACCCTCTACCCACGGAGGGGTCAACACCTAGCTGCGACCCACCACCGATCTCGGACAAGCCCCCACACCCTCACCACAGCGGTGGTGCCCATCACCTCACCACGACCCGTGGGTGGCGTCATGAACTGTTACCGGTCACCGCAGCTCCGGCCGTGAAATCGGTCCACCCCAAACCAAACAACCAAACCCCCCCTTTTCAGAGCGAAGTGGCCCCCGGTCCAGAGGCGCTCGAGCCACTGACAACCCGAGCCCGGATCAGAGCGGCTCGGCAGAGAGCAGCCGAGCCCCCAGGGCGGTACAGATACATATCTTCAACCTACATGAGGCGGTCACATATTCACTCCAGTGCCATTTTCTACTGCTTTTCACAGCGTAGAGCGCTCTGGTGATTTTCTTTTGCTTGTACACTTCATATCAGTCTTTTCTGTCATTATAATGGCAGAAAGACAAATAATGTCCCACTCCCCTGTATTTTGTAATTTTGCACCCTTTGGTGCCTTTCATGTGGGACTAAGGGGTGCTTAGCCTTGTATTTAGCCAAAAAAATGAAAAAAAAATGATGCGGGGTTTCCCCTATTTTTGTAGTCAGCTAGGGTAAAGCAGACGGCTGCAGCTTGCAGACCACAGCTGGTAGCTTCACCTTGGCTGGTAATCCAAAACTGAGGGCACCCCACGCTGTTATTTTAAATTAAATAAATAATTTAAAAAAAAAAAAAACACGTGGGGGTCCCCCCAAAATTGGATCACCAGCCAAGGTAAAGCAGACAGCTGGGGTCTGATATTCTCAGACTAGGGAGGTCCATGGTTATTGGACTCTCTCCAGCCTAAAAATAGCAGGCCGCAGCCGCCCCAGAAGTGGCGCATCCATTAGATACGCCAATCCTGGTGCTTCGCCCCAGCTCATCCCGTGCCCTGGTGCGGTGTCAAACAGGGTAATATATGGGGTTAATACCAGATGTGTAATGTCACCTGGCATCAAGCCCTGGGGTTAGTGATGTCACGCGTCTATCAGATACCCGACATCACCAACCCAGTTAGTAAAAAAAAAAGATGACAAACACATTTTTATTTGAAAAAACACTCCCCAAAACCTTTACTCTTTCACCAATTTATTAGAAAGAAAAACAAATCCAGGTCTGCTGTAATCTAAGGGGTTCCCATGATTATCCACACTGTCCCAGTCAATGAAGAGCAGGATGTTCCCCATTGGCTGGGAGAGCAATGCAGTGACCAGAGCTAACATAACATCAATAGGTCAGCCCAGGTCACTGCAGGGTATGACAAGTGCTGCTGTCAGCAAGGTACATTACCTGCGCTGCTCTCCTGCACTGCTAACAGCACCTGTCACTGACTTCAATGACCTTCACAGCCAAGTATCTTGAGCGGCCCGTGACTAGAGTTGAGCGCGGTTCGAGGTTCGAGGTTCTCTAGTTCTAGGCTCGAGTGATTTTGGGGCCTGTTCTAGATCGAACTAGAACTCGAGCTTTTTGCAAAAGCTCGATAGTTCTAGAAACGTTCGAGAACGGTTCTAGCAGCAAAAAAACAGCTAATTCCTAGCTGGCTTTCCGCTGTAATAGTGTAAGTCACTCTGTGAATCACACTATTATGACATTTCAGTGTATAGTGTGCGTGAACAGCGCCTTCAGATCACTGCTGTTTCTATAATGGCGATCGCCATTTTTTTTTTTTTTTCCTTGTCTTCCTTCCCTAAGCGCGCGCGTGTAGTGGGGCGGGCCAGCATGTCAGCCAATCCCAGACACACACACAGCTAAGTGGACTTTTAGCCAGAGAAGCAACGGCACGTGTGATAGGATGTCCATGTCACATGTCCCTGCATTATAAAACCGGACATTTTCCTCCAGGACGCCATTATCTCTTCTGCGTCTTTGGTGTCAGACATCACTGTCGCAGCTCCGTCCTTTGTCCTATCGGTGATACAGCTGTATGCGCTCCATACCCAGCGCTGGACAGCTTAGGGATAGCACTTTCCATCAGTCCTTTTTAAGGGCTAAAACCGGCAGGGTCAGAGCCATAGGTGACAGGTCCTGAAAACAGCGACAGCGTCTGTGTAGCCAAGGTCAGGGATTTCCTCCCTGCATTTCCCTATTAGGAGAGAATAGAAAGGCAGGCTTCCATTCCTCTACCCAGAGCCCCACAATCCTGGCACTGTACCCTCCTGTCCTCTGCACACTCCAACTCATTATAACAAAGCCATTATACTAGCAAACACTCAGTGTACCTAGTGGCATCCTAAACGTGGCTATTGGACTTTGCTATAGTCCCACTAGTGCAAAGACATTTGCAGAGCACGTCTGCCTGCATTGCACACTCCAACTCATTATAACAAAGCCATTATACTAGCAAACACTCAGTGTACCTAGTGGCATCCTAAACGTGGCTATTAGACTTTGCTATAGTCCCACTAGTGCAAAGACATTTGCAGAGCACGTCTGCCTGCATTGCACACTCCAACTCATTATAACTAAGCCATTATACTAGCAAACACTCAGTGTACCTAGTGGCATCCTAAACGTGGCTATTGGACTTTGCTATAGTCCCACTAGTGCAAAGACATTTGCAGAGCACGTCTGCCTGCATTGCACACTCCAACTCATTATAACAAAGCCATTATACTAGCAAACACTCAGTGTACCTAGTGGCATCCTAAACGTGGCTATTGGACTTTGCTATAGTCCCACTAGTGCAAAGACATTTGCAGAGCACGTCTGCCTGCATTGCACACTCCAACTCATTATAACTAAGCCGTTATACTAGCAAACACTCAGTGTACCTAGTGGCATCCTAAACGTGGCTATTGGACTTTGCTATAGTCCCACTAGTGCAAAGACATTTGCAGAGCACGTTTGCCTGCATTGCACACTCCTACTCATTATAACTAAGCCATTATACTAGCAAACACTCAGTGTACCTAGTGGCATCCTAAACATGGCTATTGGACTTTGCTATAGTCCCACTAGTGCAAAGACATTTGCAGAGCACGTCTGCCTGCATTGCACACTCCAACTCATTATAACAAAGCCATTATACTAGCAAACACTCAGTGTACCTAGTGGCATCCTAAACGTGGCTATTGGACTTTGCTATAGTCCCTCTAGTGCAAAGACATTTGCAGAGCACGTCTGCCTGCATTGCACACTCCTACTCATTATAACTAAGCCATTATACTAGCAAACACTCAGTGTACCTAGTGGCATCCTAAACGTGGCTATTGGACTTTGCTATAGTCCCACTAGTGCAAAGACATTTGCAGAGCACGTCTGCCTGCATTGCACACTCCAACTCATTATAACAAAGCCATTATACTAGCAAACACTCAGTGTACCTAGTGGCATCCTAAACGTGGCTATTGGACTTTGCCATAGTCCCACTAGTGCAAAGACATTTGCAGAGCACGTCTACCTGCATTGCACACTCCAACTCATTATAACTAAGCCATTATACTAGCAATTTTTGCTGCCAGTTTAAGGGCCGTAGTTGCATTGTCAGGGATATTTATTCTTTATTATTCTGCTGTTAATAAAGCTAGACCACCACTGCAATCTACACCACCTCTCAATTTTTACTACCACATTTTCAGTCCACAATCTTGTCGCAATCAACATGCGTGGCAAAATGACAGATGCTGGTGGAAAGGGGAAGAGGCGTGGTGGAAAAGGCAAAAAAGGTTTTGTCCGTGGGGAAGGTGGCAAAGCTCCATTATCATCTGCTGAAGATAGACCATCTACCAGCAAAAGTAAGATGTCTACTACTTACCGTGGACAATCCGATGTGCTCCCTTTTTTACGGACACGAACAACAGGAACAAAGGTAGATGATGGGCAAAAAAGGAAAATGCTTGAATGGATCTCAAGTGGTCCAACAAGTGCCCTCTCAGCCACTTCAAGTACCGCATCCAAAAAACACCAGTCCTCTGAGTTGTCATCCCAATCAATTTTGATTTCTCCCAGCTCTGAAGTCTCCATCAGCCCTGCACAGTATGGTGGAACTGAGATGGCTGAGTCTGCAGAGCTGTTCAGCCACACTATAGCCTGGGAATCAGAGGTCTGCTCCCAAGCTACAGTGAGTACAGAACAGGAAATAGTCTGCAGTGATGCCCAGAACCTTTGTGACTCTGATTCAGGCCGTGAGGACCAAGTTTCGGAGCATAATGTTGACCCTTTGTCACAAACTGTAACACCTGTGGTTATAGACAATGAGGAACATACTGATGAAGATGAGACTCAGATACCCGATTGGGATGACAACTTAAATATTCGGTCAGGGCAAGAAGAGGCTCGGTCTGAGGGGGAGGGGAGTGCAAACACAACAATTGATGATGAAGTTCTAGATCCCACCTACTGTCAACCCACAGTCAGGCCCTCGAGGAGGTCAACAGAGGTGGTGGAGGAGGATGCAACTGATGACGAAGTTACCTTGCGCCTTCCTGGACAGAGTCGGAGTACTGGTAGCACGTCTACAAGTGCATCCTCAGCCACCACTCTGCCTCTGAGCATTATTCGAGGTGGATCAACAGGTTTTTGTGGTATATTTTTAAGCCATTATACTAGCAAACTATCCTGCCAGTTTAAGGGCCGTAGTTGCATTGTCAGGGATTGTTATTGTTGTTTATTCTGCTGTTAATAAAGATAGACCACCGCTGCAATCTACACCACCTCTCAATTTTTACTACCACATTTTAAGTGCACAATCTTGTCGCAATCAAAATGAGTGGAAAAATGACAGATGCTGGTGGAAAGGGGAAGAGGCATGTTGGAAAAGGAAAAAAAGGGTTTGTCCGTGGGGAAGGTGGCAAAGCTCCATTAACATCTGCTGAAGATAGACCATCTTGCAGCAAAAGTAAGATGTCTACTATTTACCGTGGACAATCCGATGTGCTCCCTTTTTTACGGACACGAACAACTGGAACAAAGGTAGATGATGGCCAAAAAAGGAAAATGCTTGAATGGATCTCAAGTGGTCCAACAAGTGCCCTCTCCGCCACCTCAACTACCGCATGCAAAAAACACCAGTCCTCTGAGTTGTCAGCCCAATCACACTTGCATTCTCAGAGCTCTGAAGTCTCCATCCTCCCTGCACAGTATGGTGGAACTGAGATGGCTGAGTCTGCAGAGCTGTTCAGTCACACTATAGCCTGGGAATCAGAGGTCTGCTCCCAAGCTACAGTGGGTACAGACCAGGAAATGGTCTGCAGTGATGCCCAGAACCTTTGTGACTCAGATTATGGCCGTGATGACCAAGTTTCTGAGCATAATGTTGACCCTTATTCACAAACTGAAACACCTGTGGTAATAGACAATGAGGAACATACTGATGACGATGAGACACAGATACCAGATTGGGATGAAAACTTAAATATTCGGTCAGGGCAAGAAGAGGCTCGGTCTGAGGGTGAGGGGAGTGCAAACACAACAATTGATGAGGAAGTTCTAGATCCCACGTACTGTCAACCCACAGTCAGGCCCTCGAGGAGGTCAACAGAGGTGGTGGAGGAGGATGCAACTGATGACGAAGTTACCTTGCGCCTTCCTGGACAGAGTCGGAGTACTGGTAGCACGTCTACAACTGCATCCTCAGCCACCACTCTGCCTCTGAGTATTATTCGGGGTGGATCAACAGGTCGCATGGCCTCTAAGCCTTGCCTAGCCTGGTCCTTTTTTGACATAGAAAAAGATCGCCCAAATTATGTCATCTGTAAAATTTGTCATGGTTCTCTTAGTAGAGGTCAAAACCTCAGCAGTTTGACAACTTCTTCCATGAATCGTCACATGAATAAATATCATATGGCCCGGTGGGAAGCTCACCGTGCTGCAATGCGGCCTAGCGGAGCGAACCATCCACCGCCTGCCCCTTCCAGTGCATCTGCGCGCTCGTCATCTTCTAGGACTCTGGGGACAGCTGTCACACCTGTTTTTCCACCCACAACTTCCACCACTGTAACCGCAACAGGCAGTTTGCTTGGTAGGTCGTCAGTTGTTTTGGAAGGGGAAACAAGTGAGTGTGTACAGCTCTCTCAGACATCGATAGCACCAACTTTGGATCAAGGCAACATCATGTCTCCGCCTGCACTTTCCTCACAAACCTGCATTTTTCCAGGGACACCCTACTCAACACCGTCTACACACAGCAGCCAGATCTCTGTCCCTCAGATGTGGACAAATAAAAGGCCATTTCCTGCGACCCATGACAAAGCAAAGAGGTTGACTCTATCCCTCTGTAAGCTGTTGGCTACAGAAATGCTGCCTTTCCGCCTAGTGGACACACAGGATTTTAGAGACCTTATGTCTGTCGCTGTGCCCCAGTACCAGATGCCTAGTCGCCACTACTTCTCTAAGAAAGGTGTGCCCGCGCTACACCAGCATGTCGCACACAACATCACCGCTTCCTTGAGAAACTCTGTGTGTGAACGGGTGCATTTCACCACCGATACTTGGACCAGTAAGCATGGACAGGGACGTTACCTGTCGCTCACTGGGCATTGGGTAACTATGGTGATAGATGGTGAAGGGTCTGCTGCACAAGTCTTGCCGTCCCCACGACTTGTGTGTCAATCCTCTGTCTGTCCAAGTTCCGCCACTGCTTCTGCATCCTCCACCTCATCTGGGTCCTCCACCTCCGCCCCAAGCCTGCCTGGTCAGGCCACCAGCGTTCTCACTGCGCAGAAGGAATCACGCACCCCTCATTACTATGCTGGCAGCAGAGCGCAACGGCATCAGGCGGTCTTTAGCTTGACATGTCTTGGGAATAAGAGTCACACAGCTGAGGAGTTGTGGTCAGCTCTGCGGTCCGAGTTTAATAAATAGTTGTCTCCACTCAACCTGCAGCCTGGTAAGGCCGTGTGCGACAATGCTGCAAACCTGGGTGCGGCCCTTCGCCTGGGCAAGGTGACACACGTACCTTGTATGGCTCACGTGTTGAACCTTGTCGTGCAGCAATTTTTAACACAGTATCCCGGCCTAGATGGCCTTCTGAACAGGGCACGAAAACTGTCTGCTCACTTCCGCCGTTCAAGCGCCGCAGCTGAGCGACTTGCATCGCTCCAGAAGTCTTTCGGCCTGCCGGTTCATCGCCTGAAATGCGATGTGGCGACACGCTGGAATTCAACTCTCCACATGTTACAGCGACTGTGGCAGCACCGCCGTGCCCTGGTGCAATACGTCATGACGTATAGCCTGGGCCAACGAGATGCAGAGGTGGGGCAGATCACCCTGATGGAGTGGTCTCAGATCAAGGACCTATGCACCCTTCTGCACAGTTTCGACATGGCAACGAATATGTTTAGCGCTGACAATGCCATTATCAGCATGACGATTCCAGTCATTTACATGCTGGAACACACGCTAAACACTATTCGGAGTCAGGGGGTGGGACAACAGGAAGGGGATGAACTACAGGAGGATTCATATGCGCAAGACACAACAACATCACCAAGGTCCAGACGTTCATCATCACCAAGGCGCCAGGCATGGGAGCATGGGGGACAGGGATCAACAAGGGCGCATGGTAGCAGGCGAGATGTTGAGGAAGGTGCAGGAGAACATGAAGAAATGGAGGACGAACTGTCCATGGACATGGAAGACTCAGCAGATGAGGGAGACCTTGGTCAAATTTCAGTTGAAAGAGGTTGGGGGGAGATGTCAGAGGAAGAAAGAACGGTTAGCACCTCTATGCCACAAACACAGCGTGGACTTGGTCCACATGGCTGCGCAAGACACATGAGTGCCTTCTTGTTGCACTACCTCCAACATGACCCTCGTATTGTCAAAATTAGAAGTGATGATGACTACTGGCTTGCCACACTATTAGATCCCCGGTACAAGTCCAAATTTTGTGACATAATTCCAGCCATAGAAAGGGACGCACGTATGCAGGAGTATCAGCAGAAGCTGTTACTCGATCTTAGATCCGCTTTTCCACCAAACAACCGTGCAGGTGCAGGGAGTGAATCTCCCAGTTGTAACTTGACAAACATGGGACGGTCTCGTCATCTTCAACAGTCTACATGTACCAGTAGGACCGTATCTGGTGCTGGTAACAGCAATTTTATGGAATATTTTCATAATTTTTTTAGACCCTCCTTTGCAAGGCCACCAGAGACAACAAGTCTGACACATAGTCAACGGCTGGAGAGGATGATACAGGAGTATCTCCAAATGAACATCGATGCCATGACTTTGCAAATGGAGCCTTGCTCCTTTTGGGCTTCAAACCTAGAAAAATGGCCAGAGCTCTCAACTTACGCCTTGGAGATTTTGTCGTGTCCAGCTGCCAGCGTTATCTCTGAACGTGTCTTCAGTGCTGCTGGGTGTGTGCTGACAGATAAGCGCACGCGTCTGTCCAGTGACAATGTGGACAGACTGACGTTCATCAAAATGAACAAGTCATGGATCCAGAAGGAATTTACAACCCCTGTGTCATCCTGTGGAGAGTAAATGCTTGTGGATTTTGAATGTGCTTGATGCAAATCTAGCTGTGAAGTGTACAACTAGGGCACAAGTGCTGCCACTGAATGGGTGGGTGTGTGTGGGGCACAATTTTTGGAAAAAAAGGGAGACTCCGCTTGGAGTAACCCTTACTTACATTGTTTTTAAAAGAAGCCAAGATGAACAAGTCATGGTTCAGCAACGACTTTATCTACCTACCCCGGTGTCATGCTGGGGACGGTTAATTATGGCGTATTTTTGAATGTGCTTGATGCAAATCAAAACATCCTGTTTGCAACTAGGGCCCAAGTGCTGCCACTGATTAGGTGGGTGTCTGTGTGGCCCAATTTTTTGAAAAAAGGAAGACTCCGCTTGGAGTAACCCTTGCTTGCTGTGTTTTTAAAAGAAGCCAAGATGAACAGAGCTGGGATCAGGAAAGACTTTGCTACCTACCCCGGTGTCATCCTGGGGACGGTTAATTATGGCGTATTTTTTGAATGTGCTTGATGCAAATCTAGCTGTGAAGTGTACAACTAGGGCACAAGTGCTGCCACTGAATGGGTGGGTGTGTGTGGGGCACAATTTTTGGAAAAAAAGGGAGACTCCGCTTGGAGTAACCCTTGCTTGCTGTGTTTTTAAAAGAAGCCAAGATGAACAGAGCTGGGATCAGGAAAGACTTTGCTACCTACCCCGGTGTCATCCTGGGGACGGTTAATTATGGCGTATTTTTGAATGTGCTTGATGCAAATCTAGCTGTGAAGTGTACAACTAGGGCACAAGTGCTGCCACTGAATGGGTGGGTGTGTGTGGGGCACAATTTTTGGAAAAAAAGGGAGACTCCGCTTGGAGTAACCCTTGCTTACATTGTTTTTAAAAGAAGCCAAGATGAACAAGTCATGGTTCAGCAACGACTTTATCTACCTACCCCGGTGTCATGCTGGGGACGGTTAATTATGGCGTATTTTTGAATGTGCTTGATGCAAATCAAAACATCCTGTTTGCAACTAGGGCCCAAGTGCTGCCACTGATGGGGTGGGTGTCTGTGTGGCCCAATTTTTTGAAAAAAGGGAGACTCCGCTTGGAGTAACCCTTGCTTGCTGTGTTTTTAAAAGAAGCCAAGATGAACAGAGCTGGGATCAGGAAAGACTTTGCTACCTACCCCGGTGTCATCCTGGGGACGGTTAATTATGGCGTATTTTTGAATGTGCTTGATGCAAATCTAGCTGTGAAGTGTACAACTAGGGCACAAGTGCTGCCACTGAATGGGTGGGTGTGTGTGGGGCACAATTTTTGGAAAAAAAGGGAGACTCCGCTTGGAGTCACCTTGCGGTGTTTTACATGACTTTAGAAGGGCGTAGCATGCATATATCTGTGTCTCCTCCTCTTTTTCCTTGTCCAGCTCCTTTGTTTTCGCATGAGTATATGTCCTTGTCACTTTCCCATGTGTTTGTGTTGTGTTGTGAGTTGTTTGTGACCTTTTGGACACCTTTGAGGGTGTTTTCTAGGTGTTTTTCTGTGTTTGTGATTGCCTGCCATTGTTTCCTATGCAGTTCGAGTTCGGTTCGTCGAACGTTCGACGAGCCAAACTCGAACGGGACCTCCGTTCGGCGAACCGACCTCGAGCCGAACCGGGACCGGTTCGCTCATCTCTACCCGTGACGTCACCGCTAGTGACAGTCTCGGGTCGGAAGCGAGAGAAGGTGATGTGACAAGCGGCGGCCATGGAGGACAGTGACAGCGCTGAGGTCGGGAGGGCGGGACTTCATCACCGCAGGTAAGCCGAGCGGGGCCATGTGTGCAGAGTACCAGGTGGGCGGAGCCTAGCGGGGCCATGTGTGAAGAGTGCCAGGTGGGCGGAGCCCAGCGGGGCCATGTGTGCAGAGTGCAAGGTGGGTGGAGCCTAGCGGGGTAATGTGTGCAGAGTGCCAGGTGGGCGGAGCCTAGCAGGGTAATGTGTGCAGAGTGCCAGGTGGGCGGAGCCTAGCGGAGCCATGTGTGCAGAGTGCCAGGTGGGCGGAGCCTAGCGGGGTAATGTGTGCAGAGTGACAGGTGTGCGGAGCCTAGCAGGGCCATGTGTGCAGAGTGCCAGGTGGGCGGAGCCTAGCGTGGTAGCGTGTGCAGAGTGTAAGGTGGGCGGAGCCTAGCAGGGCCATGTGTGCAGAGTGCCAGGTGGGCGGAGCCTAGCGGGGCCATGTGTGCAGAGTACCAGGTGGGCTGAGCCTAGCGGGGTAATGTGTGCAGAGTGCCAGGTGGGTGGAGCCTAGCGGGGCCATGTGTGCAGAGTGCCAGGTGGGTGGAGCCTAGCGGGACCATGTGTGCAGAGTGCCAGGTGGGCGGAGCCTAGCGGGGCCATGTGTGCAGAGTGCCAGGTGGGCGGAGCCTAGCGGGGCCATGTGTGCGGGCGGCGGAGTGCGAAATGGGTGGAGCCTAGCGGGGCCATGTGGCGCTGAGGACGTCAGTGTCGTGGACTGCATGGCTGGGGACAGGTTAGTGTGAGTGTGTGTGTGTGTGTACATGTACATGCCGCGTGTAGGAGGGGGTGGAGCGAGCTGAGCGGGGAAGTGTCGGATTCCTGCACACGTAACTAGGATAAATATCGGGTTACTAACCAAAGCGCTTTGCTTGGATACCCGATGTTTATCTTGGTGACCAGCTTCTGGCAGGCTGCCAGCGATAGCTCCCTGCACACTGTAGCTGTAAAAAGCCCTGCTTTTGCTGCTAGAACCGTTCTCGAACATAACTCGAACTGTGGAGCTTTTAGCAAAAAGCTCGAGTTCTAGTTCGATCTAGAACACCCCCCAAAATCACTCGAACCGCGAACCCCGCTCAACTCTAATCATAATGGCTCTGTAAAAATGAGCTTGAGGGTGCAATGCAGAGGTGCTGGAAATAGCTTGGCACCAGTGGGACACTAATGAAGTCCAACAGCCACTTTTAGGATGCCACTAACTGGCAGCACTCTGCAATTAAAATAGCTTTGCTGAAAAGGGCAGGAGCGTACAGTGGCCGGATTGTGGGTCAGTGTAGAGGAAAGGAAGCCTCACTTTCTATCCCTCCTAATGGTGAAATGCAGCAAGGAAGTCCCTGACCTTATCTACACAGACGCTGTTATCTGTAGCTGTTAAAAACTGTTTCCACAGACCTGACTGTCACCTATGGCTCTGAGCCAGCCTTTAAAAGGGCTGAAAGAAACTTCTATCCCTACTCTGTATAGCGCTGTGTGTAGAGTGTACACAACAGGATCGGCGGCAGGAGCTGCATCTGCGGTGACTGTCACCCAGAAGCAGAAGGCAGATAATGGCGTCCAGATGGGCAGGTGGCCGTATCTATAATGCAGGGACATGTGACATGGACAGCCTATGACATATGCCCTTGTTTGTCTGGCAAAAAGTCCACTTAGCTGTGTGTGTGTCTGGGATTGGCTGACATGCTGGCCCGCCCCACTTCACGCGCGCTTAGGGAAGGAAGGAAAAAAAAAAATGGCGATCGCCATTATCCCAGCAGCAGTGATCTGAACGCTCAGTCCCCGCACATTATACGCTGAAATTTCATAATAGTATGAGTCTCAGAGTGACTTACAGTAATACAGTGAAAAGCCAGCTAGTAATTAGCTTGGTTTTTTGCTGATAGAACCATTCTCGAACGTAACTCGAGCTAACGAACTTTTAGCAAAAAGCTCGAGTTGTAGTTCGATCTAGAACACCCCCCAAAAATCACTCGAACCGCGAACTGGAGAACCACGAACCGCGCTCAACTCTACTATTGAGACAGGACGGCTCCTAACCCGACACCTGAGGCATCTGTCTGGAGCACGAATTCCTTCTTGAACTCGGGTGCCATCAGGACCGGATGTTTACACAAAGCCACTTTCAATTCTTGAAATAGCGTCTCTGCCTCTGAGGTCTACTTGGCCATAGCTGATTTTGTCCCCTTAAGGAGGTCAGTCAGGGGTGCGTCCACCATGGCGAAGTTCGAAATAAATCTTCTATCATACCCCACAATTTTATAGAAAGGCCCTAACCTGTTTTTTCCAAACTGATCTTGGCCAATTCTGGATTGCATCCACTTTATTAAATTGGGCTCTAATTTCACCTCTTCCCTCCACATAGCCTAGGTACTTGTCCTCTTCTTTTCCCATGGCACATTTTTTGGGATTTATAGAAAATCCCGCCTTCCTCAGAGCATCGAACACCACCTGGACCTTTCCAAGATGACTTCCCCAATCAGGGCTAAAGATTACAATATCGTCCATGTATGCCACTGCGTAACTCTTATGGGGTGTCAAAATCCGGTCCATGAACCTCTGTGTAGCACCCCTAAGGAATCAGGTACCACAAAATGTAACATGTGGAAACCCAAACCCCGGAATATCTGTGCCAGTCAACACACCAGCACCTTCAAGCCACATCCATAACCCCAATTCCAGACTAGGAGACTGCCTAGCAACAAGTAAAAGGGAAGGGGACTTATTGGCTAATTGCCACCCAATCTGTAGGGAGGGACCCAGCAAGGTGAGGGGCAAGTGGTCAGTTGGGAAGTTGGTGGAATGAAGAGTGTAGTGTGAGGTAATAATGTGTAGTGTGAGGTAGTGGAGAGAAGGAGTGTGGAGGAAGAAGCAGAGTGAAAGTACAGCAAGAAGGGAAAAGAACTGAAGTAACACCAGAGTGCTGTAACAGGAGTGAGGGACTCTGGAGTAAGGAACCGGGACTCCAGGAACCATGGGTTACCTGTGGAAGTGTAATACTCCAGGAACCGCGGGACGCCTGTGGAAGTCTGGAACCAAGGCTCACAGGACTCCGCACAAGGCGGGGTGCAGACCCTAGGATAGTGGGACACTTTATGGTCAACTAATTCTGCCAGGTGAGGGGATTTCCAGGATCCCTCACCACCCAAAGAGTCTGAAGCATCAGCAGCAAAGAGGGGACCAGGGATTGAACCCCTTAAATAGTCCAGGCTGCCTTCAATAGGACCAAGACTGACAGGAAGGGACTCCCAAGGCCATGGGAGCCCATCAACAAGTGTGCACAGAGGACAGCCAACCCAGGTCACAGCTAGCACGGAGAACAAAGGGAGCGGGAACACCTGTAACCGGCACCAGCGAGTCCAGGTACCAGCCTCCAGTAAAGGCAAGTTGAAACTGCAATACTGGTGTGGACTGTTTCCTTCTCACCTCCGTACTCGTATACTGACTGTCCCCCACCATTGCCACCCCTCATCATCCACTGCTGGGGCCTAGCCCTGCTTGTGGAGGGCCCAAAACACCTAAGCTGCACTACTCCCCCAGCCCCAACAGGTCCCTGCAGCAGCGGCCTCAATAACCTGGCCGCACATCGCAAGTGGCATAGTCGAGAACTCTTTTTTATTTTTATTTCCTTTTTATTTTTCACCCCTTTTTTATCGGATTGACCCCCAGGGTCATGGAACCAAGCATCAGCCGCGACCACGACTGTTCCCCCCCTGCACACTGCATGCACTGGGGCGTCACATCTGAAAGGTAGCCGGAGCTACCTGCAGTCCGAATGGCTTCCGGGTATATTAGAAACATCTGTCAGACGTAGAGAAGGCAGTCTTCTCCTTAGCTTCTTGCGACATGGAAATTTGCCAATATCCTTTCGTTAGATGCAAGGTGGTTATATACCGTACTGGCCCCAACCTCTCGATCAGCTCATCGACACGAGGTATCGGCTATGCATCAAACTTGGAGACCGTGTTCAGTTTGTAATAATCATTACAGAACCTTCATTCTCCATCTGACTTTGGCACAAGAACAATTGGGCTTGACCAGCCACTCTTGGATTCCTCGATGACTCCTAGATTCAGCATTCGCTTCACCTCATTGGAGATCATCTCTCCAAGCCTCGGTAATCTGGGGTTCCATCAGAACCTTATGTTCTATAACCAGGAAACACCATAAGCCACTCCAGAAAAAATATAAAGCAAGCCCTGTAGTGCTCTGAGGGTCTCAGGGCCGCTACATGTGCAGGAGAGCGTTCTTAGATCCAACTAATAAATAGTCCTTGTAAGGGCTGAAGACAGTGTCTAGAAGCTGCACGCAGCTCCATAAATCGCCAGGCTGCAAACCAGTGAATGCGGACCCAGCTATAGGGCCAGTGTTAGTGCAGTGCTTTGTTAGGTGAGAGCAATCCATCTTTAACCCCTTAACGACTGCGGGCAGTAATATTACGTCCTAGCGGTCATAGTGTTACTGCTCGCGGTCTGCTGCCGGCAGCTTGCCGCGATCGGTGCACATCTCAGCTGATTTTTACAGCTGAGATGTGTGCCTGCCAGGCACGAGCAGAATCGTTATCTGCCCATGCCATTTAACCCCTTAAATGGCGCTGTCAATATGTGACAGCGCCATTATAACGGCATCGGAGGTAAACTTTTACTCACCGGCCGATACCGGAAGTGATCACGTGACTTCTGGTGGTTGTCATGGTAGCACAGGATCATGTGATGACTCCTGTACCGCACATGACTTACTTTCAGTTTCACCCGGCCCGGAGCTGGGTGAGGCAAAAAATGGGTATATCTGCTGTTTACAGCTGTATAGCTGTGATCAGCAGATATGGCAAAGCAATCAGATTGCTGATTGTTATAGCCCCCTAGGGAAACTAGTAAAATAAAAATAAAGTAAAAAAAAAGTTTTAAAAAAATAAAATACCTAAAAGTTCAAATCACCTCACTTTCGCCCTCATTGAAAATTAAAGGGGGAAAAAAAATAAAAAATATACACACATTTGGTATTGCCGCGTTCAGAAATGCCCGATCTATCAAAATATAAAATCAATTAATCTGATTGGAAAACGGCGTAGTGGCAAAAAAAATTCCAAACGCCAAAATTACATTTTTTGGTCGCCACAAATTTTGCGCAAATTGTAATAACAGGCGATCAAAACGTAGCATCTACGCAAAAATTGTATGATTAAAAACAGCAGCCTGAGATGCAAAAAATATGCCATCATTGAGCCATAGACCCCGAAAAATGAAAACGCTACGGGTCACGGAATTGGCGTAAAACGTGCGCCACTTTTTTCGGACAAACTTCTGACTTTTTGTAACCCCTTATATAAAAGTAAACCTATACATGTTTGGTGTCTACAAACTCACAATGACCTCTGGCATCACACACACATCAGTTTTACCATATAGTGAACACAATGAATAAAATATCTCAAAAACAATAGTGCTATCGCACTTTTTTTTTGCAATCTTTCCGCATTTCGAATTTGTTTGCCATTTTCCAGTACACTAGATGGTAAAACCTATGGTTTCATTGAAAAGTACAGCTCGTTCCACAAAAAATGAGCCTTCACATGACCAAATTGACTGAAAAATAAAAAAAAGTTATGTCTCTCGTAAAAAGAATGTCGAAAAAAACCCCGGAAAGCAAAAAATCGGTCAGTCGTGAAGGGGTTAAACAAAAATTTTTTAAAATCCTCTTATTTGTGCTGCATACGGTCTGTTAGAGCAGTGTCTCATATAGGGAGAGCTTTTTCAGAGGCAGGGAGAGATTTAAAGCTGTCCTGACATCTGCTACAAATTAATCAACAATCCCAGCACTGCTACATCCCTTCTGTCTGTTCTACTAGGGATAGGTATTGGAAATTCTTAAAAAAGGTCCGAAAATTGACAAAACAACGGGTTCAGGTGTAATGTAGTGCCTGTCAGCCACCATCTCAATTCATACCAGCTCAGTTGGCTTCATAGCGTACATAAACTCTATAGCAAACTACTGCTAAAAAAAAGTGCAAGTTTAAAAAAAAAAATTGCTGTCATGGCCTGTAGTTATGTCTGAAGCCAAATACCATAATATATAGCATCCTGATGGTTGCTTCATATCTTACAGAACCTACATACTGGCCTGTTGCTAATAAAACAGTGTCACAAATTTTTAAATAAAAGTTGGTGTCAGTGCCTTTTCTGCCTGAAGCCAAATACCATCATAGGACCGACCTAGCAGTCTGGTGTTTCATTCATATCTTACTGAACCTAGCTAGTGGCCTGCATCTACTAAAACACAGTCTGAGTGTCAAAAAACAATACTAAAATAAAAGTGGTGTCAAACCTGTTTTCTTTTAGGACTGAAAGACATTCACAACATCTTTGTCGACTCCTCCAAGTGGTACTTTATCCGATAGAGGGACCTTGCGTTTTTTAGACTTACAGAAACAGCTATTGTGGGAAACTATTAACACAAGTTTACCAACCTGGAATCAGTGTTGCTCCACTGCCTGTACAAAAAGGCACGTTACAGTGTTCACCTTCAAATAATTAAACCCAAAAAATGGGAAAAGGAGGCGGTAAGGGCTGTGGACGAGTTGGTAGTGACAGTGGTGGTCGCCCAAGTATCATAGTATCATAGTATCATAGTTTTTAAGGTTGAAGGGAGACTCTAAGGCGGGCTTTGCACGTTGCAACATCGGTAACAATGTGTTACCGATGCTGCAGCGATAGTCCCGCCCCCGTCGCACGTTCGATATATAGTGAAAGCTGCCGTAGCGATTATTATCGCTACGGCAGCTTTACACGCACATACCTGCCGTGCGACGTCCCTCTGGCCGGCGACCCGCCTCCTTCCTTAGGGGGCGGGTCGTGCGGCGTCACAGTGACGTCACACGGCAGGCGGCCAATTGAAGTGGAGGGGCGGAGATGAGCAGGATGTAAACATCCCGCCCACCTCCGTCCTTCTCATTGCAGCCGGGAGGCAGGTAAGGTGAAGTTCCTCGCTCCTGCGGCTTCACACACAGCGATGTGTGCTGCCGCAGGAGCGAGGAACTACATCGTACCTGTCGCTCCCCCGGCATTATGGAAATGTCGGAGGCTGCAGCGATGATACGATGACGACGATTTTGCGCTCGTTCATCGTATCATCTAGGATTTACACACTACGACATTGCAAGTGACGCCGGATGTGCGTCACTTTCGATTTGACCCCACCGACATCGCACCTGCGATGTCGTAGTGTGCAAAGCCCGCCTAAGTCCATCTAGTTCAACCCGTAGCCTAACATGTTGATCCAGAGGAAGGCAAAAAAAACCCTAATGTGGCAAACAAGTTCCAATGGGGAAAAATTTCCTTCCTGACTCCACATCCGGCAATCAGACTAGTTCCCTGGATCAATACCCTGTCATAAAATCTAATATACATAACTGGTAATATTAAATTTTTCAAGAAAGGCATCCAGGCTCTGCTTAAATGTTAGTAGTGAATCACTCATTACAACATCATGCGGCAGAGAGTTCCATAGTCTCACTGCTCGTACAGTAAAGAATCCTCGTCTGTGATTATGATTAAACCTTCTTTCCTCAAGACGTAGCGGATGCCCCCGTGTTCCAGTCGCAGGCCTAGGTGTAAAAAGATCTTTGGAAAGGTCTCTGTACTGTCCCCTCATATATTTATACATTGTGATTAGATCCCCCCTAAGCCTTCGTTTTTCCAAACTAAATAACCCCAAGTTTAATAACCTGTCTTGGTATTGCAGCCCACCCATTCCTCTAATAATCTTGGTCGCTCTTCTCTGCACCCTCTCCAGTTCAGCTATGTCCTTCTTATATATCGGTGACCAGAATTGTACACAGTATTCTAAGTGCGGTCGCACTAGTGACTTGTACAGAGGTAGAAGTATATTTTTTTCATGAACACTTATACCTCTTTTAATACATCCCATTATTTTATTAGCCCTGGCAGCAGCTGCCTGACACTGTCCACTAAAGTGAAGTTTACCATCCACCCATACACCCCAGTCTCTTTCTGTGTCTGTTTTACCCAGTGTTCTACAATTAAGTACATAATCATAAATGTTATTTCCTCTACCCAAGTGCATGACCTTACATTTATCTACATTAAACTTCAATTGCCACTTCTCAGCCCAATCCTCCAATTTACATAAATCTCCCTGTAATATAAAATTATCCTCCTCTGTATTGATTACCCTGCAGTAATAACCACCCTTTGTTTCCTATCACTGAGCCAGTTTTTAACCCAGTTACACATATTTTCCCCTATCCCCATTATTCTCATTTTATGTACCAACCTTTTGTGTGGCACCGTATCAAAAGCTTTTGAAAAGTCCATATACACAACATCCACTGCATTTCCCTGGTCCAGACTTGAACTTACCTCTTCATAGAAGCTGATCAAATTAGTTTGACAGGATCGATCCCTCATAAACCCATGTTGATACTCTGTCATAAGGTTATTTTTCTTGAGATACTCCAGTATAGCATCTCTCAAGAAACCCTCAAGGATTTTACCAACCGTAGAGGTTAAACTTACCGGCCTATAATTTCCCGGCTCAGTTTTTGTCCTCTTTTTGAATATTGGCACCACATTTGCTATGCGCCAGTCCTGCGGTACCGACCCTGTTATTAAGGAATCTGAGAAGATTAAAAATAATGGTCTATCTATCACAGAACTCAATTCCTGTAGTACTCTGGGGTGTATGCCATCCGGGCCCGGAGATTTGTCAACCTTAGTGATTTCGAGGCGACGGCGTACTTCCTGCTGGGTTAAGCAGGTAATATTCAAGGGTGAATTTATGGTATCACTGGTCATGTCATCTGCCATGGCATTTTCTTGTATAAAAACCGTAGAAAAAAAGTCATTCAGCAGGTTGGCTTTACCCTCACCCCCTTCCACCATTTCACCAAGACTATTTTTAAGGGGGCCAACACTATCGCTTTTCAGTTTTTTACTGTTTATGTAGTTAAAGAATATTTTAGGATTATTTTTACTTTCTCTCGCAATGAGTCTCTCTGTCTCAAACTTAGCTAACTTAATTTGCTTGTTACATATTTTATTTAATTTTCTATAATTATATAATGCCTCATCACTACCTACCCTCTTTAAATCTTTTAAGGCTTTCTGTTTTTCTTTTATTGCTTCCCTTACAGCTCTATTTAGCCATAGGGGTTTCCTCCTATTTCTAGCATGTTTGTTCCCATAGGGTATATTTTCTGCACAAGCCCTATTCAGGATGCTCATAAAAGTCTCCCATTTGCTTTGTGTACTTTTATTACTTAGTACATCATCCCAGTTTATTGCACTAAGATCATCTCTCAACCGTTTAAAATTTGCTTTCCTGAAGCTTAGTGTCCTTGTAGCCCCTCTAATAGACATCTTACTAAAGAATACATGAAAACTTATTATTTTCATGTGTGACCAAGTAATGTGACCAAGCCAGAAAAAAATGGTTCCTGCTTTATCTACCTCTGCCTTTCTATCCCAATGTTCTGTTCCATGTGGGAAACCACTCTTGCGCTCTGAACAGTGCGAACAGGTAACGAGTTGGCTAGCAGAAAATGCCTCCAGTTACTTGTCGAGACAGGGTCCACACAGACAGACTTGAGTAGCCCAGAGGCTGGGCCATCGAATCCTCAGCCTGGTCCTCCTTCCTCACAACATCAGTATTCTAAGGAAACATATGACCACAAAGCAGGTTACTCTGAGGAACTGTTTGCGGGACCCTTTGACCTTTCTTGCCTCTAACAGCGCAACACCACCAACAGGTGAGGCCGTGGTGTGCAGTGATGCACAGATCTTTGAGCACCCAAGGCCAGAAGAAAGCCATGTTGTTGGCCGTGATATGCTGGGCAATCAGGTGGAAGTTCTGAAGGATGATGAGACACAGTTGCCCTCAGGTCAGCCTGAAACCTCCATGACCTTCGGGAATTTGAAGATGACCTGGTCGATGATGAGGTGACTGATCCAACATGGACGGGTGGCATGGATTGTGAGAGTGGCAGTGCAGAGAAGCATGTGCCCATAGTCGGCAAAAAGGCTGTATGAGATAGGGTTTCGACCACTGCCAGAGGTCAACGTTAACTGTGCACATGACACCACCACCTGTGCCATATCAGAGTCCAAGGTTCCATGCACCATCTGTGCTATCTCAGAGTCCAAGGGTCCATGCATCACTGGTGCCATATCAGAGTCCAAGGGTTCGGGTTTGTGTGGAAGTTTTTTTCCAAGAGTCCTTTGGACCAAACGGTTGACATTTGTCAAATCTGTCAGACCAAGCTTAGCAGAGAATTTTGTCTTTGACAAGCTTAGCAGAGGCAGAAATACTTGGGCAACTCCAGCATGAGAAACCATATGTTAGCCAAGCACACCACTAGGTGGTTGACAGCTCTGGGTAAAAAACACAATTTCCAGACTCAAAACACTGCCACTTCCCCTGGCCTGCCTACTTCCAAAACTGGTGTGCAAGAAGGTGGCACTGATGCCTTCTTCTCCCAACCTGATGTTGGCCAAACTCAAACATCATGGCCCACATCCGCTTCAGTGTCCCAGCGTTCTATTCAGTTGTCCATACCACAGACCTTCGAAAAGAAGCGAAAATACCCCGTTACAAACCCAAGGGCAGAAATCATAACTTCACATATTGCACGATTGATAGCCCTTGAGATGTTGCCATATCAGCTTGTGGGAACAGAGGCTTTCCACGACCTTTTGGCGGTGTTAGAACATTGGTAGTCTGTGCCTGGCCGCCACTATTTTGCTCGTTGTGCCGTCCCCGCGCTCCACAATCACGTGTCCGTAAACATCAAATGGGCTCTCACCAATGCCATAACAGGGAAGGTCCACTAAACCACAGACACATGAACAAGCGGAAGTGGACAGGGTCGCTACATCTCACTGACAGCACACTGGGTGAACCTGGTGGCGGCTGCTACAGAGTCTGAGCCGGCAACATCGCATATAATTCCAACACCCAGAATAGCGGGCCCCACTTCAATCACAGTTTTCAGTAGCCTTCTACACAGCAACAACTCCCTCCTCCTCCTACTCTTCATCTGGCCCTTGTGCATCCTCCTCAACATCCGCTGGTGTCCAACGTCAACATCATTCCCCAGCTGGGATCTCTGCAGCACTGCCTCAGCTAAGCAGCAACACGCTCTACTGAAGCTCATCTGTATCGGTGACAAATTGCACATGGAACCTGAGCTTTTGAAACCAATAACTGAGCAGACAGATGAGTGGCTTGCATCATTGGACCTCCGTCCAGGGATGAAAGTGTGCGATAATGGTCGTAACATGGTGGCGGCTTTAAAGCTTGGAAAGCCTGTACACGTTCCTTGTATGGCCCACTTTGTAAATTTAGTAGTTCAGCAGTTTCTCAAAAAATATCCTGGGATACCAGACCTACTTACCAAGGTACGACATATTAGTGCCCATTTCCGCAAGTCATCTCCCTCTTTGCTGGCCTGGCAGTACTGCAGCAGTGCTTACACTTGCCTCATCACAGACTAATATGTGACCTTCTTACGAGATGGAATTCAACCTATCATATGTTGTCCAGGATCCATGAGCAGCAGAAGGCAGTATCCCAATTCCAGTTGGAACATGCCCGTCAGACGCAGCTACCAGACATACGTACTGCCGAGTGGGTGTGGTTTGCAGACATTTGTCAGGTCCTAGAGAATTTTGATTACTGTACCAACATTGTGAGCATTGATGATGCTCTAATCAGCATTACCATTCCACTGATTTGTTCATTGAAACGCTCTCAGGATGGTCTGACTGACGAAAGTGTTAATGCACCCAAGGTGTCTGTGGATCCAGACTTCACAATAGTTGCTAGTAATCCGCACAACCTCAGCCAAGAAGCTCAGGCCACCTTTGGTCAGCATCATGAGGATGAGGAGGATGATGAAGAACAGGAATGCTTTGAAGTTGGCAACCAAGGGATTGACGACCCAAGCTTCAGGGCTGTCCAGCATGAATGGCCTGAGCAGGAGCAGGAGGAGGAGAGAGAGATTGAGGAGGAGAGGAGGTTTAGGGAGACAGAATGTATTCTTAGCAGTGACATGCAAAGGTTTCCAGTTCGGAGTGTGAGACACATGGCATAGTTCATGTCACAGTGCCTTTCTCATGACTCTCGGCTAGTCCTCATTTTGGCAGACAACAAATACTGGTTATGTACCTTCCTTGATCCACGCTACAAAGACAAATGTGCTTCGCTACTTGTGGAGGCAAATAAGGATTGTACTACGGAAACATTCAAGAGGGCTGTAGTGGACCAGTTGAAACGATTACCCTCAGATCATGCTGGCGTCAGAGGTAGCGTGTCATCTCACACAACAGGATTACATGGGAGGGCTACGCATAGTAGGAGCAACACAGGCAGAGGACTAATGTGCCAAAACTGGTCCATTTTCCACAAACTGTCAACTTCAAATCAGATACCGGTTGGGGAAACTATGACAATGAGGGAACACTTAAGTAAGATGGTGAGGGACTATGTAGGTGACCATATCAGCATGCTTTCAGAGTCTACTGTTCACTTTAACTATTGGGTTTCCAAGCTCAACACTTTGCCAGACCTTGCTTTGGAAGTGCTAGCTTGCCCTGCTGCGAGTGTGTTGTCTGAGCGTGTTTTCAACTCAGCGGGGTCAATAATAACAGATACCCGCACACAACTATCCACGGAAAGTGCAGACAGTTTGACAATGATCAAAATGAACCATAGATGGATTGCCCCAGAGTATATTAGGCCGCCTGTTAACCAGACCCAATAATAAGTGTAGCCCCAAAATTTGTATTTATGTTCAAATAAATTCCATTGTTGAGACCGCATGACTAATCTAACTTGTTATGCTGCTGCAATTTAATTGTTCGGCCCAATCACCCAGGGCAATATTTTTCAAGCCTTTTTACATTATGCACAGGCACAACCACTGTCGAGGCTACACGGTCTAGAACAATTGATCAGGCAGCCTCTATTTGTGTTCTTTATTGATGCAGTGCTCCACGGTGTGTTACACATGGCCCCCTGCGGAATCAGAATTTTTTTTAGCTCCTTGGCATTGTGGCGCCCCTGAGACACCAGGTTGTCACAGGGTAATGCATCTCTAGAGGTGTGATACCCATCCTGAATTTTAAGGACTCCTGTGTCGGTAAAAGCCTCTAACACACCAGCACCATCAGGTACACACATACACCCAAAACCAGGTTGGGGGACTCCCTTAGCACCAGGTGACACAGCTGGGCACTGTGAGCTAACAGTC
Source organism: Anomaloglossus baeobatrachus (assembly GCF_048569485.1). Classification (NCBI taxonomy): domain Eukaryota; kingdom Metazoa; phylum Chordata; class Amphibia; order Anura; family Aromobatidae; genus Anomaloglossus; species Anomaloglossus baeobatrachus. Next base: position 116,673,517 of record NC_134362.1, on the reverse strand, counting down.
AGCCAACTGGGGAGGGAGAGACCCAGCAGGAGGAGGGAACAGTGGTGTGGTAGATGGGAGCTAGTAGGAAGTAGTTCAGTTGGAGTTAGGAGTGAGGTGTGAGAAGAATAAGAAGTGGAAGGGAGAGATCTGTGGGACCCGCAGTCTGGCAATGTAAGGACTGGGGTCCGGCCTGGCCAACGCTGTTGGGTGGACCAGAGGAGCGGGCAGAGAGGAGCAGAAGACAAGAGCAGTGAGGGGCCAGAAAAGCCAGTTGTTCTGGTGGCGCGGTAGCCCCAGAGCTGGTAGGGCCTGAAGCTGCGGGAGTACCTGTGTGTAGCCTGGGCATGGTAACTGGAGCTCAGCCCAGGTTCTGTCTGTTAACCGCTGGTGAAACTGAAGGTGCAGGAAGGGTTCATCTGACACGGTACCGGCACAAGAGTCTGAGAAGAATGGATTCCCTGGAGTCCACCTTGGTAGAAGACAGTACCAGATTGCTGCACCTTTTTACCGTGAGTAAAGTGACATCAACCGCAGCACTTGTGTGGACTGAATTATTGCTGGCACACTGCACCGCAACACCAGCTCCAAACACTACCACCACCATCATCACCTGCCGGGGCCTGACCCTACTTGCAGAGGGCCCAAGTCATCTTATGCATATTCCATCAGCCCTAGCAAAACTCTGCAGTAGCGGCCCCCAGATCTGGCCGCAAACCACAAGTGGCATAGTCACTACAAATCCCCTTTTAATTTGCATTCCCCTTTTATTTTTCTGACCGACTCCCCAGGGTCTGGGACTGGGCACCGGCAAAGACCACAACCATTTCCCTGAATGTCGCACATGCCCGGGACTGAGTACCCAAGCCCTGGGGCGGGTCAGCATGTTGTGCCCTGTTGCTTATCCTACCATTTTTTTTTAAAAAAGAAAGCTGTTGGGAATACCTTTTGATGCAGTGCTCCATGGTGTTTGAACCATTATCCCCTGGGGAAACTGAATTTATTAAACTCCTTGGCATGTTATGCCCTGTTGCAAACCTACCAATTTTTTTAAAAAAAAGCTGTCGGGAGCTGTTCGGAGAACCTACTGATTCTGTGCTCCATGGTGTGTTACACATGGCCCCCTGCAGAATCTTTTTTTTTTTAGCTCCTTGGCATGTTATGCCCTGTTGCAAATCCTACCAATTTTTTTAAAAAAAAGCTGTTGGGAGTACCTTCTGATGCTGTGCTTCATGGTGTCTAAACCATTATCCCTTGGGGAAACTGAATTTATTAAACTCCATGGCATCTTATGCCCTGTTGCAAATATTATCAATTTAAAAAAAAAAAGCTGTTGGGAGCTGTTGGGAGCACCTTCTCATGCTGTGCTACATGGTGTTTGATCTATTCCCCTCAGGGGAAACAGAATTTTTTTAAATCCTCGGTGTTAGCTAGTGGAATAAAGCCTGAGTTCCAGAGTGAAACAAGTGCCACTTCCACGGTGCTGCATGCTTCACAAACTGCGGTCTAGGAAGCAGGCGATGACGCCTCCTGCTCTCAGCCTGCTTTTGACCAGAGGCAATCATCAACGACATCAGCTTTGATATCCCAGCGTGCCGTTCATTTGTCCATAAAACAGACATTACTGAATAATTTTAATAGAATTTGAATAGAGGGCCACTGGAGGCAGTGGTGTTGGTGGTGGAGGAGGAGGAGGGCAAGGCCAACACCCAAATGGCCACATTGGCAATAGCACTGTAAAGTGTTATGGAGTATGTATTCCAACTTCCACACTAATGATATAGGGGACGCAGAAAACTACAAATGACTGCCATTCCTCCCCAATGTATGTTACAGGGCCCACCTGAGGGCCCTAAGAAGTCTGAGATTTGAGGACAGCCAGTGGCCCTTTCTACATTAGAATAGAGGACCACTGGAGTCGGTGGTGTTGGTGGAGGAGGAGGGCAAGGCCAACATCCTAACGGGTATATTGTAGCTTACCTTTTAAAGTGCTGTCAAATATGTCCCAAAAAAGCCAGGGGTTTACAGTCCAGGAAAGGCACACTTCACCCAGGTTAATGGATGGGGTAAAAATCCTGTTAGTCACGCCAAGATGTTGCGGGCGTGGGACAGACCACAACAGGGGGGGGGCGCTCGAGGAGCTCAGATCCGGGCGGTTGCTGTGGCTTGAGTGGCAGCCGGATCCAGGGCTCGCGCACCGGTCCATCGCCCACTAGTGAAAACGGGTTATTTACAGGGGATAGAGTCTTTGTCAGTGACGCCACCCATGGGTTGCGGTGATGGATGGTGACACCGCCGCTGCCTAGATGTGGGGTGCCCGGGGCTGATGGAGCGGGGTAGCATGGTGGGATCCCCTCAACGGGTAGGGGAGGTGTAGTCCCGGGAACCATGGTATTGTGAGGGATTGCAGGGAGCAGGAAACTCACAGTTCGGTTGTCATGGTGCTGGATGAGCTGCTGATGATTTGGAGGGTTAGTAATCACACACAGTCTGTATTGTAAACCAAGTTGCCTGTGACCGGTAGCCTCCAGCGGTTGCATTCGGGTCCCACACACAGATATACAGCCAGGGGCCGTTTCTTCTGCACTTTCTGTCTGTCTCTCTCTTGTCTGGACTAGTCCGCTTGAACGGCCTCCGGACCGGATCCCCTCTCTCGGCACCGGTGGACTACAACCCTGCCCCGGTTGGCCTCAGGTTCCTCCTGACCGGATCTCCATTGCCTGTGGCCCTCACTGCCACCTAGTCAGCATGGCTAGTTTAGTAGTCTGGTGGTTCGGGGCTCCAACCCCGACTACCACGCTCTCCAGGGAGCTCCAACTCCCTCCTGTCAGCTCTCCACTGACTACAGCTCAAACTGAAACTAAACTCTGCTCTGTCACTTCCTAAGCTCTTTTCGATCCCTCCCCTTGTTCTGGGGGGGAAGAGAGTGACTAGGGCCTGATTGGCTGGTGTATACCTGTGTGGGGACTGTGTTTGTGCCAAAGAGGAGAATGGCCTGCATTTTGGTGGATTTGTGCAGGTTCTGTGACAACCTGGTTTTGCCAGGGCATCACAGTAGCGCCCAGAGAAAGGGGTACTTGATCCTGGGCAGTAACATATGGGAATGTCACTCTGATGGCCATTGCCCAGTCACGTGTTCTGGGCCCCTTTTGTTAATGGGGGGTATTTACAAGGGAGATAAGAGTTTTTGTTATGTGACACCACCTGTGGGTTGCGGTTATGGATGGAGAACCGCCGCTGCTAAATGTGGGTACTCCCAGGATTGGTGGTGTTTGCAGCTGTGATGGTAGGCCCTCCGCAGGTAGGGCTGTGCCTGGGAGATGTAATGAGGCAATAATGGAGACCACACCAGGTTGTCTTTAACAGTCTCTACTCACTGTGGACCCAGGGATTGCTGGTTCAGGTCACTTGGGGGACCAGTGCCAATGTAGTGACCCAGGTCCCAGGCATTCTCAGTTGATTGAGTCCCCGTAGCATGGAGCGTTTGGGGACCCTGACTGTCCCTTTTTGGGCGCAGTCTCCTTCGTACGGCGGGCAGTGTGGACCCTGCGGGGAGGTAAGTGTCCGAACCCCGATCCTAGTTTACTGCTGATGCCCTCGGATTATTTGGTTCGGTGAAGTCCATGGAGGTGTCCTCAGCGTGCGGGTATTTGCCAAACAGTGTTAAACTTGCGCTTGACCTAGGACCCTGCGCACCGTTCGTGATCCGATCCCAGCGGTATCTCAGTACCCATCCTGGCGACCTCTCTCCTGTGCCCCCGGGGTCACCGTTACACGGACCCAGCTCAGGCACGTTCGCACACCTCTTCTGTGTGCTCATGACTCTCAACTAACTGCTGACCCCTACTACCCGGCTGGCTATACCCAGGGACTCGTTCCCATTGAGACCATCCCCTTACATGGTTAACCCTCTATTCCCAGTGTGGAGAGGAGAACTAGGATTTAGATTGTATTTTGGTTGAATCGGCACTGGTACTCCATGTCCCAGGGGGTAGGTCCTGCATCCCCAAGAGGATGCAGTTCCCTATAGTGCCCTGAGGGTCTCAGGGGCGCTACAAATTAATCATCCATGATAGGATCACTTGAGGTTGCAGTTTTAATATGATTGTTTACAGGTGAGCTAAATCTTGAGGAAATGGAATTAACTGTAGCTGTGACAGAGTACCTTATCCCTTATTTGATATTATATCCCCTGAAGAGTCATCTTGGACGAAACGCGTTTAGGGTCATTGCAGGCGTTCAGTCTAGTGTAACTAGCTGTGGACTGTCCAAGTAAGGAAGGGAGTCTTTGAGTGATAATTGAGTTTGTAGTTTCCCCAGAAGATAGTAGGGTCAGTGATGCCTTTGAAGGACTTTGGACCCTGGCTCTGGCGGAGACTCTTTACACCCTGACTCTTGTGGATTTGGTGAGATTATTCTATCTTTTACTCAACGTCTTTGTGGAGCCCCTGAGGCTTCAGTCACCAAAGGGTACTGCACCTCAGATGAGATGCAGTATTGATTCCGGGTACGGAGGAGGTCACAGCTCATTGCGCACACACACACACACACACACACACAGCTTGGTGGTAAAATGATTAATTAAGTGGGTGGGTGGAGCAAGCAGCATATAGAGAGAGGGAAGTAGTGAGTCAGCAATTTCTCAGCAGACAGTGAGAGGAGACAGGAAGAAACAGATCTGCAGGAGACTGGTCCTGGGGACGGGAGGCTGGAGGAATTTGTTCCATGACCAGGAGTGAATGAGACAGAAAACGGACAAGGAAGCGAACAGACAGAGAACGTTGGAAGGTGGTTGCTAAAAGGAGAGCTGTGCCATAGCCCCCTCAGGATCGAGCACACAAAGCAGGGTGCGGAACCTAGGCTGCGTGGGTACTGCAAGTCCCACCAGCAGAATCCACCCGGCAGAGGATTTCAAGTCTTTTGGCCCACACAAAGTGCCCGGGGCACAGTAGCATACTAGAGCCAGGAGCCGTGACTAAAAGCATGACGCCAGTAAGGGGCTTGCGCTGCCTGCCATACGGGACAAGGCAAAAGTCCATACAAGGACCGGGTCCCAGTGTAGCTTCAGGCAGCATGGATTCACACATCACAGCGCAAGTAGGAAGGAGTCCATGACAGCGGAGTCCAGCACTCCAAAGGCGTCGATACTTCAGTGAGTTAAGGACTTTGATTGCATCCCCTGTGTTGTCCAATACTTCATACGCCCTAGCTGCACGGCAGCATGAGACTACGATTCCAAGCATTCCAGGTGGTGTCACAAATACAAACTCCACACCCCATCCTCCTTTTATTGACACCTCTGGAGTCACAGAACCGGGCCAGGCCGCTGTGACGTCCCAAACTGACACTGGCCCGGTGACGAGTAACCCCCCAAGACCCCGTGGGCATGTCATCTATAGTAGCTGACTACTATCACTGTGAGATCTGTTTATTTGAGTAACTTGTGTATTTCTTTTTCTTTTTTTTTGTGTGAGGAACACGGTCCAGCCACATGAAAGAGAACACATACTCATTGTTTTCTGTCTGGTTTCTTTGTTGTGTTTTTCTGTATGAACATTATTAGTGGCATCCTGAGTGAGCCACTTTCACTATTCGTTTAGGGACATAACAAATATGACTGCTTGTCTACCTGTTTTAAACCAGTTGTTTGATAGGGTTCACTTCAGCAGCTAAATGGTATATGTCTATCTGGAGGGTTTTTCTAACTCTTAATGAATATTTATTAAAGGTTAAATTTTAGTCATTTTTCTGTTCTCTTAGGCCTGAAACACACATCCGTGAAACACGTGCGTGTTTGGTCCGTTTCCGTGTATACTGGAGACACGGCCAAACATGCACCAATGTTATTGTATGATAAAAGCTCCATGTGCGTTTTGATGCATGTCCGTTTGTCCGTGTCCGTGATCCGTACCTGTGTGCGTTTTGCACTGCAGCATGTCCGTTTTCTGCACGCAACACGCAGCACAGACCCAATGAAAGTCAATCGGTCTGTGCGCACGTCCGAGTGACACGGACGCATCTCTGTTTGCTCCCTGTACGTTTTGTGCTTTTTTCATGTGATGTCGGTCTTTTTTCTTTTTCTGTTTCGTTCTCTCCCTCAGTCCGTCGGTCGGTCTCTATGTCTGTCGGTTGGTCTCTCTGTCTTATCTGTCCCTCTAGCTGTCTGTCGGTCAGTCCCCCCCCCTCTCTCATACTTACCATTCCCCGATCTCCGGCGCGGCGCTGCACGGCTGTTATAAAAACTTCGGCGGCTTTTACTATTTTGAAAAAGCCGGCCGCCCATTAATCAATCTCATATTCCCTGCTTTACCCGCCCACCGGCGCCTGTGATTGGTTGCAGTCACACATGCCCACCACGCTGAGTGACAGCTGTCTCACTGCACCCAATCACAGCAGCCGGTGGGCGTGTCTATACTGTGCAGTGAAATAAATAAATAATTTAAAAAAACGGCGTGCGGTCCCCCCCCATTTTAATACCAGCCAGATAAAGCCATACGGCTGAAGGCTGGTATTCTCAGGATGGGGAGCTCCACGTTATGGGGAGCCCCCCACCCTAACAATATCAGTCAGCAGCCGCCCAGAATTGCTGCATACATTAGATGCGACAGTTCTGGGACTGTACCCGGCTCTTCCCGATTTGCCCTGGTGCGTTGGCAAATCGGGGTAATAAGGAGTTATTGGCAGCCCATAGCTGCCAATAAGTCCTAGATTAATCATGTCAGGCGTCTCCCCGAGATTCCTTCCATGATTAATCTGTAAGTGACAGTTAAAAAACACACACACACCTGAAAAAATCATTTATTAGAAATAAAAAACACAAACAAATTCCCTCATTACCAATTTATTAACCCCGACAAAGCCCTCCATGTCTGGCGTAATCCACGGACCTCCAGCGTCGCTTCCAGCTCTGCTGCATGCAGGTGACGGGAGCAGCAGAATACACCACCGCTCCGGTCACCTCCACGCAGCTAATGAGATGAGTAGCGCGATCAGCTGCTGTCAGTCAGGTAACTCGCGGCCACCGCTGGATCCAGCGGTGGCCGCGGGTAACCTCAGTGACAGCAGCTGATCGCGCTACTCATGTCATTAGCTGCGTGGAGGTGACCGGAGCGGCGGTGTATTCTGCAGCTCCTGTCACCTGCATGCAGCAGAGCTGGAAGCGAGACTGGAGGTCCGTGGGTTACGCCGGACATGGAGGGCTTTGTCGGGGTTAATAAATTGGTGATGAGGGACTTTGTTTGTGTTTTTTATTTCTAATAAAGGATTTTTTCAGGTGTGTGTGTGTTTTTTAACTGTAACATGAACCACAAAACCAAGTCAGTTTTTTAGATCTATACCTAATGGACAATCAGGAAACACATAAAATCAATTACCGCAACTATAGGATACTCATTAGTGGGAACACAACCCTAAGGGGTACTTTACATCGCTGCCGATATATCGTTGGGGTCACGTCGTTAGTGACGCACATCCGGCGCCGGAAGCGACATCGCAGCATGTAAAAGAAATGAGCGACGATCAACGAGCGAAAAAACGTGCAAAATCGTTGCTCGTTGACACGTCATTCATTTCCATAATATCGGTGCTGCTGCAGGTACGATGTTGTTTTGTCGTTCCTGCGGCAGCACACATCGCTATGTGTGATGCCGCTGGAACGACAAACATCTCCTTACCTGCGTCCACCGGAAAAGGAGGAAGGAAGGAGGTGGGCGGCATGTTCTGGCCGCTCATCTCCTCCCCTCCTTTTCTATTGGGCGGTGGCTCAGTGACGCTGCTGTGACGTCGCTGTGACGCTAAACGAACCGCCCCCTTAGAAAGGAGGCAGTTCGCCGGTAACAGCGACGTCGCAGAGCAGGTATGTGCGTGTGAAGCTGCCGTAGCGATAATGTTCGCTACGGCAGCGATCAACACATATCGGCCGTACGACGGGGGCGGGTGCTGTGACGACATGGACTCTCATGGGTTAAAGTTTCTTAAAATTCAGCTAGACAGGATAATAGATTGTTTATAGACGGGGGATAAGTCCCTCATTGTTTCTACAAGACTCTTGTTGACTCATGTGATTGTGTTGGCCACTGAAAGCCAGACGCATTGTTTCTCCAGACTCTTTTAGTAACCATTGTAATGTAGTTGTGTATTGCTAATGTGATTACCTTAGTAGCCATTGTCTAGTCGGTGACTTGCAGACTTCATGTAGATATCTTCAGTCTTTCTATGCACATCATTTAAATGAACATTGTCCATGCAGCTTGAGATTCATTCAATGGGAGAGGCGATCTTGTCCAACCAATCGATGAGGACGCAGTGTATCCAAGTGGAAGGCTGTGGCTATAAAAGGGATTTATTTAAGCCACCATTGGTTGTTGATGGATGCTGATGGATCCAGTCTAAGCTCTTCGGAGCTGACTAGAGGATCAGGATATCTTATGGCTTCAATCTAGGGACTCCGGTTCCGGTTGGAGACCATATCCACAGCTTAGGGATTTCGACCCCGGCTGCCAGGATTGTATCATCATACCAGGACTACCTAAGGAGGACACTCAGGTTGGGACAATCCGGTCACCTGGCTACAGACTTTGCAGACCTCACACAGCTTCCTAAATCTGGCGCTATTCCTTTCTCGGTGGGTGCCCGCCAAAAGCGGGGTGCTGCTGGATTGGAGTAAATAGCCCTGGAACCCCTGAGGCATGGACATTCCAAATCCCTGGTGAGCCAGCGGAAGTGTGAGACTCTGTTGCCTGTTACATTTGTGTTTTGCTGGTTATGTGTTATGTGCTGTTAATTGTTTGGGGATCCAATAAAGTCTAATTATTGTGGTTCCATCACCCTGTGTTGTCTGAGTAGTGTTACGCCCACGGTTAAGGAGGCCGGCGTTCAGTTGGGATGAGCCTTGAGCCACGCTGTCTTTCTAAAGGCGGCGGGTTTTAGTGGACGAGAGCACCCACTGAGCCCCGTGTCTCCACAATTGGTGGCAGCAGTGGGATACTACTCAGCCTGGTTTACCCAGGGGAGCTGCAGCGGACTGGTGTTTTCGGACACCGTCCAGGGCTCAAGAACCAGGGAGGCACATAAGCATACCCAGCAGGCCATAGGGGAGGCATTCAGGTTTCGGATGCTGCCATGTCCAACCCCACCAGCTCAGCCATGGGACCAGGACAAGAGAGGAGTTACGACCGCTGCAGTAAATGGATGCTACAGGATCTGTGCCAGAGGCGAAAGATTATCTACTGGAACGCTGAGACTCGGTCAGACTTGATCCAGAAATTAGTCCGTTGGGATGCCCAGAATGATGCAGAGGATGATGAGGATCCCGCCGATATTGACCCAGAGGATTTAAACTATGTGCCACATCATGTATCTAGTGACAATCGGGAATCAACTTGGTCCAAAATGGCCCAAGCCACAGAGTTGTTGGATGCATTGGGGCCTAGATCCTCAAGAGAAGAGAGGGCTTATGTTCTGGAATATGTTTATGGGATTCCAGTTGCAGTACTACTAACACCAGCCGGTCGAGAAGGATGGTCCCGCTACCCAGCAGAAGCTGCGCCAAAACAAAGGACTACAAACAGGGCCTGTGACTCGCCCAATCTATGGCGCTGTTATACATGTGGGCGCCATGGACATATAGATAAAGATTGTCTCCAAAACCGAGGCCGCATGCTTGGAGCCCATCTACCAGCTCAGCCGGTCAAGAGCCAGGGACTACGAGACACTGGTTCCTCCATTACCCTGGTAAGCCCAGTTATTGTTTCCCCAGAAGACCCTGTACCAGATTCCCAATTATCCATCTCCCTGGCTGAGGGCCAGTGCTCAGACATTCCTCTGGCATGTGTGCAGTTGGACCTAAGGACAGCCTCCCCCCACCTGGTATTTTGGGGACCAACCAGGAAGTGATCGATGTGGGGAGTGTGAACAGCCTCCCCATACCTGTCATTGTGGAGACTTACCAGAGCAAGGCTGATGTGGAGCTTATGGACACCGTCCCCACACCAGTTATTTCGGGAAAGGACCAGGGAGAGGTTGATGTGAGACTTGTGAACAGCCTCCCCACACCTGTCATTGTGGAGACTAATCAGAGCACCATCCCCACACCAGTTACTTTGGGGTCTGACCAGGAAGAGGTCCATATGGAGTTTATGGACAGCCTCCCCACACCTGTTGTTTCGGGGACTAGCCAGGAGGAAGTTGAAGTGGGGTTCATAGATGGCCCCACCAAGCCTGTTGTTTCGGATACCACTTTCGGATACCACAGGTGCTATCTCGCTCAACATCGCTAGCAGATAGCTGCCATCCAGGACATACCATTAATTCTATACCATATGGAGAGATGAATAGAATCTATAGAAATTGTTCAAACGAAATCTGTTTTAAGGATGGAATCACGCTTGCGAGTGTAAGATCGGACCGAATCTCATGCTAGAAAGTAGCATGAGCTCTGTCCAAGTGTTGATCCATGAACAATGCAACTTCAATGCGATTGTGTGATTTTTCACATGATTGTAGTCCATGTGTGATCCATATGGGATCCAGTTTTATTCTCAGCATTAGAGATGAGCCACCCCCCTAGAGTTCGTGTTTGGTTTGGTTCGTTGAACGGAGGACAAGTTCGTCGAACGTTCGACGAAAGTTCGACAAACCAACTCAAACCCCATTGAAAACAATGCCAGGCAAACACAAACACATACAAACACATAGAAAACACCTTCTAAAGTGTCCAAAAGGTGACAAACAACTCACAAGACACCACAAACACATGGAAAAGTGACAAGGACATATACTCATGCGAAAACAAAAGAGCTGGACGAGTAAAAAGAGGAGGAGACACAGATATAGGCATGTCATGCCCTTCTAAAATCATGTAAAACACAGCAAGGGGACTCCAAGCAGAGTATCCCTTTTTTCCAAAAATTGGGCCACACACACCACTTCAGTGGCATGACTTGTACCCCAGTTGCAAACTTGACATGTTGATTTGCTTCAAGCACATTCCAAAATATGCCAGCCTTAACTGTCCCGGGGATGACACAGGGGTAGCAAAGTCCTTGCTGAACCATGACTTGTTTATCTTGGATCATTTTTAAAAACACAGCAAGGGGACTCCAAGCAGATTCTCCCTTTTTTCCAAAAATTGGGCCACACACACCACTTTAGTGGCATGACTTGTGCCCCAGTTGCAAACTTGACATGTTGATTTGCATCAAGCACATTCAAAAATATGCCAGCCTTTACTCTCCCCAGGATGACACAGGGGTAGAAAAGTCCTTGCGGATCCATGACTTGTTCATCTTGATGAACGTTAGTCTGTCCACATTGTCCCTGGACTGACGTGTGCGCTTATTTGTCAGCACACATCCAGTAGCACTGAAGACACGTTGGCTGTGGGACACAACAAGATCTCCAAGGTGTATATGGCGAGCTCAGGCCATTTTTCAAGATTGGATGCCCAAAATGAGCAAGGCTCCAGTTGCAAAGTCATGGCATCGATGTTCATTTGGAGATACTCCTGTATCATCCTCTCCAGCCGTTGATTATGTGTCAGACTTCTTGTCTCTTGTGGCCTTGCATTTGATGGTCTAAAAAAAATATAAAACGATTCCATAAAATTGCTGTTACGAGCACCAGATACGGTGTTGCTGGTGTGGTTTAACTGATGATGACGAGACAGTCCCATGCTTGGCAAGTTACAACTGGGAGATTCACTCCGTGCACCACTGGTGTTTGGTGGAAAAGCTGAGTTAAGATTGTGTAACAGCTTCTGCTGATAGTCCTGCATACTGTCACGGCCAGGTGGACGGGCAGACCCAGGAGGTGGATCCACTGGGCCGAACTCCAAGATGGTAGTAAAGAGTCCGGTAGCTGGAACACTATAAACAGCAGAACAGTCCGTGCACACGAGTATAGCGGAGAAGTCCCTGGGACCACGGAGTCACGGGTGACGCAGCTCAGGTTCGGAAGCCGAGATGATGTCAGGCGGGGTCCGGAACCTTTGGAGCGAGATGACGGGTCACCGCAGGGATCCGAGATGGTGCGGACTGTCAGGATGGCAGATGGACAGCGTTCGGGGTTCAGGATACGGCAGGACTGGATGGCGAGGCAGGCACGGCTCTACAAGAGAGATAGGTGAGTATATGCACAGCGACACCAGGAGACCTGACTCCTAGCTTAGGAAACACGAAGATCAGGCCCCGCCCCCTTGGACAATAAACCCCTTTATACTCTGTACCTGTTTAGCCTCATTTCCTGTTAATGGACGCTGGCCCTTTAAGAAAGGGTCAGTGACCGCGCGCGCGCCCTAATGCGCATGCGCGCGGCCCGGGTGCCAGAAGCCAGGGAAGGAAGCTGAGAGGAGGACGCAGGGGAGCCGGCCAGGGCCTGGGAAGCCGTCGGGCGCCGGGATCGGAGACCAGGGGGCCTGGGAAGGACGGGCACCGGAGGCTGGAGAGCGGGGAGCGTGGCAGGTGAGCCGGGGAGCGGGGCTGAGGACCCGGGGAGCGGAGCAGAGGACCCGGGGAGGTGAGCCGAGGACCCGGGGAGCGTGACAGTACCCCCCCCCCCCACGCCCCCCTCCCCGCAACCGGGACATGAAGGCACGGATCAGAGGAGTGCCCACGTTCTCCCTGGGCTCCCAGGACCTATCCTCAGGACCATACCCTTCCCAGTCCACCAGGAAGAACTGTCGACCACGTACGGTCTTCATGGCCACGATATCCCTTACCGCATAGATGTCGTCATCGGCAATAGGTGGAGGAGCCGGACTGGCAGCAGCGGAGAAGGGACCAAGGACTACCGGCTTGAGCAGGGAGACGTGGAATGAGTTGGGTATCCTCATCGTGGCCGGGAGCTGTAGCTTGTAGGAGACCTCATTGATCTTGTTGAGGACTTTAAACGGCCCAATGTAGCGAGGACCCAGCTTGTATGATGGTATCTTCAGGCGGACGTACTTGGAGGCAAGCCAGACGAGATCTCCAGGAGAGAAACACGGAGGGTCCAGACGTTTCTTGTCTGCGTGTCTTTTCATCCGCAGGGAAGCACGCCCAAGGGACGCTTTGACAGAGTCCCAAATGGTTGCAAAGTCACGGGCTACAGTATCTGCAGCAGGGACATCCGAAGAAGGGGATACAGGCAATGGGATGGAAGGCTGAAGTCCGTAAACGACATGGAAGGGAGAGCTGGAGGACGACTCACTGATGTGGTGGTTGTGGGAGAATTCAGCCCAAGGAAGAAGAGCGGACCAGTCGTCGTGATGGGCGTTAACATAGTGACGTAAGAAAGAGGTCAAGATTTGATTGACCCTCTCTACCTGGCCATTAGACTGAGGATGGTATGCAGATGAAAAGTCCAGAGTCACTCCCAGATGTTTACAGAGAGCCCTCCAGAAGCGGGAGGTGAACTGAGTTCCTCTGTCGGATACGATGTGTAATGGAAAGCCATGCAAGCGGAAGATGTGTTGTATATAGGCGTCCGCGAGTTCCTGAGCAGAGGGCAGTCCAGCCATAGGGACGAAATGAGCCATTTTAGAGAACCGGTCCACCACGACCCAGATGACTGTGTGTCCGGAGGACAATGGCAAGTCCGTAATAAAGTCCATTGCTATGTGTTGCCACGGAACTGAGGGTATCGGCAGAGGCAGAAGACGGCCATATGGGAGGTGTTTGGGCGTCTTGTTCCTGGCACAAGAGGAGCAGGCGGATACAAAAGCAGCGACGTCCGTGCGAAGGGATGGCCACCAATAATGACGTACAATCGCACCCCATGTCTTTTTCTGACCAGCATGACCGGCTGTTTTCGAGGCATGACCCCAGTGTAACACTTTTTTCCTGTCTACCTCAGAGACATAGGTCTTCCCGGGCGGTATCTGGGCCAGGGTGACAGGGGCCACCGGAATGATTTTACTAGGACAAATGATGGTTTGGGTAGTCTCTTCCTCCTGCTCCATGGGCATGAAAGACCTGGACAAGGCATCAGCGCGTACATTCTTGTCCGCGGGTCGGAAGTGAAGCTGGAAATCAAACCTGGCAAAGAATAGGGACCACCTGGCTTGCCGTGGGTTCAGACGCTGAGCGGACCGTAGGTATTCCAAGTTCTTGTGGTCCGTGTAAATAATCACGGGGTACACTGCACCTTCCAGGAGGTAGCGCCATTCCTCCAAAGCCAGTTTGACTGCCAAGAGCTCTCGGTCACCGATGGTGTAGTTGCGTTCAGGCGCTGAGAAGCCCTTGGAGAAGAATCCGCAAGTCACCATCCTCCCGGAGGAGGACTTTTGCATGAGCACTGCTCCGGCTCCTGAGGAGGAGGCATCCACCTCCAAGGTGAACTGGCGGTTTAACTCCGGACGGTGGAGTACAGGAGAGGAAGCAAAAGCCCGCTTCAGAGAGCCAAACGCGGTGTCGGCCGCAGGTGACCAGTCCTTTGGATTAGCCTCCTTCTTAGTCAAAGCGGAGAGAGGAGCAGTCAAGGCAGAGAAGTGAGGGATAAACTGGCGGTAGTAGTTGGCGAATCCCAGGAAGCGTTGGATTGCCTTCAGTCCAGAAGGAGGAGGCCAGTTGAGAATGGCGGAGACCTTCTTGGGGTCCATCTGCAGTCCAGTCTCAGAGATGATGTACCCCAGAAAGGGGAGAGAAGACTGCTCAAAGACACACTTCTCATACTTTGCGTACAGACGATTCTCCCTCAGTCTTTGTAGAACCAGCTGTACGTTTTCTCTGTGGGTTGGGAGGTCCGGAGAGAAGACAAGGATGTCATCTAGATACACTACCACACAGATGTAGAGAAGGTCTCGGAACACGTCGTTCACCAGTTCTTGAAAGACGGCAGGAGCGTTACACAGGCCGAAGGGCATCACGCAGTATTCATAATGTCCATCGCGCGTATTGAACGCGGTCTTCCATTCGTCACCAGAGCGGATGCGTACCAGATTGTAAGCACCCCGAAGATCCAGCTTGGTGAACACACGAGCTCCCCTAAGCCGGTCAAACAATTCGGGGATGAGCGGCAGAGGGTACTTGTTTTTTACGGTGATTTGATTCAAACCCCGGTAGTCTATGCATGGGCGTAAGTCGCCCTCTTTCTTCTTGACAAAGAAGAAACCTGCTCCAGCAGGAGAGGAGGATCTCTGAATGAATCCCCTTGCCAGGCTCTCAGAGATGTAAGCAGACATGGCCCTTGTTTCGGCTGGAGATAAAGGATATATCCGTCCTCGTGGTGGTGTTGTTCCTGGGAGCAGGTCGATGGCACAATCGTATGGACGATGTGGCGGCAGTACCTCGGATTCCTTTTTATCAAAGACATCTGCAAAGGACCAATAGGCCGAGGGCAGCCCCGGTAGGTTCTCTGGAACCGGAGGTCGTCGGATGGGTTGTATGGACTTTAGGCACCTCTCATGACACGAAGAGCCCCATCGGGTGATTTCGCCAGTGCCCCAGCTGACTGATGGTTCGTGTGTCCGCAACCATGGAAGTCCCAGCAGGATCTGATGGGACATGTGTGGGAGGACGTAGAAAGCGATGTTCTCGGTGTGAAGGGCACCGATACGCAGTTCGACCGGCCTGGTGATCCAGGAGATGGTGTCAGAGAGGGGTCTCCCATCCACAGAGGCAATCACTAGGGGCTTGTCGAGTGGAATAACAGGCACCTGGTACTTGTCCACCGTGGCCTGCTGGATGAAATTGCCTGCTGCCCCGGAATCGAGGTAGGCATCAGCCGTGAACCGCGTCTCTCCCGTTGTCACTTGCACTGTCCATGTAACCGGGTCAGAGAGAGTCCCAGCACCTAGGGTGGCCTCTCCTACCAACCCTAGGCTTTGGAGTTTCCCGGCCTCTCTGGACAGGAGCGTAGCAGGTGTGTGTCCTCTCCGCAGTAAAAGCAGAGGCCCTTGGCGAGCCGCTCTGCTCGACGTTGTTCAGACTGCCGCACTCGGTCGATCTGCATGGGCTCGTGGACGGGGGCCCCAGCTGTCGATGACTGAAGTACGGAGGGTTTCTGCGGGGGAGAGGAATGCCGTACCGGACGTCTCTCACGGGACACTTCCTTGGATCGCTCCTGAAAGCGAATGTCCACTCGAGTCGCTAGGGCAATCAGGGCATCCAGGGTGGTCGGTACGTCACGACCCGCCAGCTCGTCTTTAATTCGCCCTGAGAGTCCTTCCCAGAAGGCGGCGGTTAGGGCCTCGTTGTTCCACCCGAGTTCTGAGGCTAGGGTGCGAAACCGGATCGCGTATTGACCCACCGTCAGAGTCCCCTGACGTAACCGGAGAAGGGACGAAGCAGACGCGGAGGTGCGTCCGGGCTCATCAAAGGTACCACGGAATGCCTGCAGGAACTCCTGGATGTTCGTGGTCACAGGATCCCCCTTCTCCCACAAGGGGTTCATCCACGCCAGTGCCTCACCCTCTAGATGGGACATGATGAAGGCGACCTTGGCTTGGTCGGAGGCAAACAAATGCGGCAGCTGCGTGAAATGGAGGGAGCATTGGTTTAAGAATCCCCTGCAGGTCTTGGGGTCTCCGGCGTACCGGGGTGGTGAAGCCAACCGAAGTCTGGTGGTATCTGAAGAAGTCGCCACAGGAGCTGGATCCGTGGATTGACTAGTGGAAGCCCGGGATGTTGAAGTCGTAACTGCCACTTGTAGCGTGTTCAGGCGGGCGTCTACAGAAGACATGAATTGCAGCATGCGGGTCTGGACTTCACGCTGGCGTTGGAGTTCCTCCTGTACGGCTGCTAGTGCTGCAGCGGGATCCATGGCCTGATCTTACTGTCACGGCCAGGTGGACGGGCAGACCCAGGAGGTGGATCCACTGGGCCGAACTCCAAGATGGTAGTAAAGAGTCCGGTAGCTGGAACACTATAAACAGCAGAACAGTCCGTGCACACGAGTATAGCGGAGAAGTCCCTGGGACCACGGAGTCACGGGTGACGCAGCTCAGGTTCGGAAGCCGAGATGATGTCAGGCGGGGTCCGGAACCTTTGGAGCGAGATGACGGGTCACCGCAGGGATCCGAGATGGTGCGGACTGTCAGGATGGCAGATGGACAGCGTTCGGGGTTCAGGATACGGCAGGACTGGATGGCGAGGCAGGCACGGCTCTACAAGAGAGATAGGTGAGTATATGCACAGCGACACCAGGAGACCTGACTCCTAGCTTAGGAAACACGAAGATCAGGCCCCGCCCCCTTGGACAATAAACCCCTTTATACCCTGTACCTGTTTAGCCTCATTTCCTGTTAATGGACGCTGGCCCTTTAAGAAAGGGTCAGTGACCGCGCGCGCGCCCTAATGCGCATGCGCGCGGCCCGGGTGCCAGAAGCCAGGAAAGGAAGCTGAGAGGAGGACGCAGGGGAGCCGGCCAGGGCCTGGGAAGCCGTCGGGCGCCGGGATCGGAGACCAGGGGGCCTGGGAAGGACGGGCACCGGAGGCTGGAGAGCGGGGAGCGTGGCAGGTGAGCCGGGGAGCGGGGCTGAGGACCCGGGGAGCGGAGCAGAGGACCCGGGGAGGTGAGCCGAGGACCCGGGGAGCGTGACACATACATGCGTCCCTCTCTATGGCAGGAACTATTTCGCCAAATTTGGACTTGTACCGGGGATCTAATAGTGTGGCAACCCAGTAGTCATCATTACTTCTAATTCGGACAATCTGAGGGTCATGTTGTAGGTAGTGCAGCAAGAAGGCGCTCATGTGTCTTGCGCATCCATGTGGACCAAGTCCTTGCTGTGTTTGTAGCGGCGAGGTGATAACCGTGCTTCCTTCCTCTGACATCTCCCCCCAACCTCGTTCAGCCGAAATTTGACCAAGGTCTCCCTCATCTGCTGAGTCTTCCATGCCCATCAACAGTTCGTCCTCCATTTCTTCCTGGTCTCCTGCACCTTCCTCAACAGTTTGGCTGCTACCATGCACCCTTGTTATTCCCTCTCCCCCACCGTTCCATGCCTGCCGCCTTGGTGATGCTGAACTTCTGGACCTTGTAGATCTTGGTTTCCCTTCCGCATAGGAATCCTCCTGTACTTCCTCCCCTTCCTCTTGTCAAACCCCCTGACTCCAAATAGACTTTTGAGTGTGCTCCAGCATGTAAATGACTGGAATTGTCATGCTGATAATGGCATTGTCAGCGCTAAACATATTCGTCGCCATGTCGAAACTGTGCAGACGGATGCATAGGTCCTTGATCTGAGACCACTCCATCAGCGTGATCTGCCCCACCTCTGCATCTCGTTGGCCCAGGCTATACGTCATAACGTATTGCACCAGGGCTCAGCGGGGCTGCCACAGTCGCTGCAACATGTGGAGAGTCGAATTCCAGCGTGTCACCACATCGCATTTCAGGCGGTGAACCTGCAGGCCAAAAGACTTCTGGAGCGATGCAAGTCGGTCAGCTGCGCCGGTTGAATGGCGGAAGTGAGCAGAGAGTGACCATGCCCTGTGCAGAAGCCCATCTAGGCTGGGATAGTGGGTTAAAAATTGCTGGACAACAAGGTTCAACACATGAGCCATACAAGGCACGTGTGTCACCTTGCCCCGGCGAAGGGCCGCACCCAGGTTTGCAGCATTGTCGCACACGGCCTTCCCTGGCTGCAGGTTGAGTGGGGACAACCATTTACTAAACTCAGTCTTCAGAGCTGACCACAACTCCTCAGCTGTGTGACTCTTATTTCCCAGACATTTCAACGTAAAGACCGCCTGATGCCGTTGAGCTCTGCTGCCAGCAAAGTAAGGAGGTGTGCAGGATTCCTTGTGCGCAGTTACAACGCGGGTGGCGTGACCAGACATGCCTTGGGCGAAGGTGGAGGACCCAGACGAGGTTGAGGAGGCAGAAGCAGTGGAGGAACTTCGACATACAGAGGATTGATGCACAACTCGTGGGGACGGCAAGACTTGTACAGTAGACCCTTCTCCATCTCTCACCATAGTTATCCAGTGCCCAGTCAGCGACATGTAACGCCCCTGTCCATTCTTACTGGTCCAAGTATCGGTGGTATAATGCACCCTGTCGCACACCTAGTTTCTCAAGGAAGCGGTGATGTTCTGTGCGACATGCTAGTGTAGCGCAGGCACGCCTTTCTTGGAGAAGTAGTGGTGACTGGGCATCTGGTACTGGGGCAAAGTGATGTACATAAGGTCTCGAAAATCCTCTGTGTCCACCAGGTAGAAAGGCAGCATTTCTGTAGCCAACAGCTTGCAGAGGGTGAAAGTCAACCTCTTAGCTTTGTCATGGCTTGGAGGAAATGGTCTTTTAATTGTCCACATCTAAGGGACCGAGATCTGGCTGCTGTGCGGAGATAACGTGGAGTAGGGTGTCCATGGAAAACTGCTGGTCTGTGAGGAAAGTGCAGGCGGAGACATGATCATCCAAAGTTAGTACTCTCGATGTCTGAGAGAGATCTACACCAGCACCTGTTTCCCCTTCCAAAACAACTGACGACCTGCCAATCAAACTGCCTGTTGCGGTTAAAGAGGTGTAAGGTCTGCGTCGAAAAGTATGTGTGACAGCTGTCCCCACAGTCATAGAGGATGAAGAGCGCATGAATGCACTTGAAGGGGCAGACGGTGGTTGGCCCGCTCCTCTAGGCCGCATTGTAGCACAGTGACCTTTCCACTGGGACTCATGCTTGTTATTCATGTGACTGTTCATGGGCGAAGTAGTCAAACTAGTGAGTTTTTGGCCTCTACTTACAGATTGGTGACAAATCTTACTGATCACATGAGTTGGGTGATCCTTTGCGATGTCAAAAAAGTACCAGGCAAGGCAACTATTAGAGCCTATGCGACCTGCAGAGCCACCCCGACTTGTGCTCAGGAGCAGAGTTGTGGCTGAGGATGCAGTTGTTGACGTGCTTCCAGTACTCTGACTCTGTCCAGGAAGGTGCAAGGTAACCTCGTCATCAGTCGCATTCTCTTCCACCGCCTCTGCTGAACTCCTTGAGTGCCTGACTATGGGTTGACAGTAAGTGGGATCTACAACCTCATCATCAACCGGTGTGTTTGCACTCCCCTCGTCCTCAGACCTAACCTCTTCCTGCCCTGACTGAATAGTTAAGTTGTCATTCCAATCAGGTATCTGAGTCTCATCGTCATCAGTATGTTCCTCATTGTCCCCACCAAGAGGAGTTACAGTTTGGGAATGAGGGTCTACATTATGCTCATAAACTTGATCATCAGGACCTGAATCTGACTCACACAGCTTCTGGGCATCACTGCAGATCATTTCCTGGTCTGTACTCACTGTAGCTTGAGAGCAGACCTCTGATTCTCAAGCTATAGTGTGACTGAACAGCTCTGCAGACTCACCCATCTCTGTTACACCATACTCTGCAGGGCGGGTGGAGACTTGAGAGCTGGGAGAAAGCAAGTGCAATTGGGGTGACAACTCAGAGGACTGTTGTTTCTTGGATGTTGAAGTTGAGGTGGAGGAGAGGCCACTTATTGGAGCACTTGAGATCCATTCAAGCATGTTCTTTTTTTGTGCATCATCTAACTTTGTTAGAGTTGTTCGGTTCCGTAAAAAAGGGATCACCTCAGATTGTCCACGGAAAGTAGTAGACATCTTACTTTTGCTGGAAGATGGCCTTTCTTCAGCAGATGTTACTGTAGCTTTACCACCTACCCCACAGACACAAACTTTTTTTTCCCTTTCCAACACGCCTTTTCCCCTTTCCACCAGCATCTGTCCTTTTGCCACTCATTTTGTTTGTGACCAGATTGGACACTTAAAATGTCATAACAAAAATGAAGAGGTGGTGTACAATGCAGAGGTGGTCTAGATTTAATGACAGCTGAAGGACCATCACTGACTATCCCTGACAATGAAAGTATGGCCCTAACAATTACAGCACTTTTGTCAATTAAAATTGCGTAGCAAAAATGGGCAGGTGTGTAGAATGCACAGGTGCTGTAGGTAGCTGGACACCAAAGGAACACTGTTAGTGTGACGCCCTGGCCCGGCCAGATAGTCACAAATAGGGCCCCTACACAACACCTTCCCTCACAGGTGACATCAGCCAACCTTTTAAACCCTAGTATCCCCCCTCAGGGCTAGATGGACACACCAGGGGGCGGATCCAGGCGGTTGGAAGATGCCCACCAAGGAGTCTACACAGCCTGGGGTGGGAAAGTAAACAGTTCAGTTTTGGAGTTCAAGGAGAGTGGAAGTCAGGCCTGTGTGTCAGGCCTGAAGTAAACTGACAGGTATCAGGGTAGGAGCCCTGGTGCCTTTGGCTAGGAGGCAGACGGCGGTCTCTGTCTGCAGGAGCCGGTAAGATGGCTCGGTGGAACCGAGGTGGACTGGGACAGGGTTGTAGCCCACCGGTACCGACCCGGGGAACTGACTCGGAAACCGGAGCACACAGGAGGGTATTCAGACCCTGAAGCCAAGTCCAGAAGCTACTGGAACTGGTTAATTGACCGATTGGGTGGGACAGGACCTCTAGTGATGGCCTCAAAGTCCCGACTGAAGGCAACAGCCCACCGAGGGGGATAAAAGGCCACCGCCAGGGCTCAGAGATCCCACGGGCCAGCGTCTGCGGGCAAGGGCTCCTTAGGCCACAACCAGCCGGGAGTGGACTCCTGAAGTTGCAAACACAGGCAGTTCACCATTACACAAAGGTGCAGGAGAAAGACAGAGACCACCAGCCGGGTGGGGGACCAGAACGCAGCCGGCTGCGGGCACCGACCACCATCACCTTGGTTTACCAGAGACTCGTGTGTTTCCTTCCATAGTGAGTATACCAGCTCCTTGCAGTCACCCATCCACCCTGCACCAACAACAACCCCCAACGGGTCCCGGGGCCACCATCCCTGCCCACGGAGGGGTTAACAACTTGCTGCACAACAACTCCCCCGGGTGCCCCATAACTGCAGCGGTGGTTTTCAAACTCACCACATACCATGGGTGGCGTCACGAACCTAGTACGGCCCAGCCCGTACATATATGTCCTACATCCACCACCCCCTAACCCTATTCATTCGGAGTGTTCGCGGGATCCCCTGGGTCTGGGGACTCTCGAGCCACCCACCGGAAGCCATAGACCCGAGCAGCGGCAGGCTGCCGGTACGGGGGCGGCACATTAGTATTCCAGACAATTTTAGTATGCCACTAAAAGAGTCAGCATTGTTTGCAATTAAAATTGCGTAGCAAAAATGGGCAGGTGTGTAGAATGCACAGGTGCTGTAGGTAGCTGGACAGCAAAGGAACACTAAGGGGTACAAGTTGCGACATGGCATCCGAAATATCATCGGGGTCACGTCGTTAGTGATACACATCCGGTGCCGGTAGCGACATTGCAACTTGTAAATCCTAGATGCGCCGATAAACGATCGCAAAAGCGTCGAAAATCGGTGATCTGTGTAGCGTCGGTCATTTTCATAATGTCGGGTCGACCGCAGGTACGATGTTGTTTGTCGCTCCTATAGAAGAAAGAAAAATCCAGGTTCCGGAGTAGTAGTAAAACTGATGCAAAATTTTATTAAAGGACGTAAAAATTAATATGATGACAAAAATAGGGAGCCCATATGCGGCGTAAGGCGCCGTGTGTAAACCCGCAAGAGCGACAAACATCTCCTTAACTGCGTCCCGACGGCAATGCGGAAGGGAGAAGGTGGGCGGGATGTTATGTCCCGCTCATCTCCTCCCCACCACTTCTATTGGCCGGCCAATTAGTGACGTCGCGGTGATGTTAAGTGAGTGTGATGCTGCCGTAGCGATAATGTTCGCTGAGGCAGCAAGCAACAGATATCGCATGTGCGATGGGGGCGGGTACTATCGCGCTCGGCATCGCTAGCCGATGCTAGCGATGTCGCAACGTGCAAAGTACCCCTAAGTTAGTATCCCAGACAATTTTAGTATGCCACTAAAAGTGTCAGCACTGTTTTCAATTAAAATTGCATAGCAAAAATGGGCAGGTGTGTAGAATGCACAGGTGCTGCAGGTAGGTGGACAGGAAAGGAACACTAAATTAGTATCCCAGACAATTTTAGTATGCAACTAAAAGTGTCAGCACTGTTTGCAATTAAAATTGCGTAGCAGAAATGGGCAGATGTGTAGAATGCACAGGTGGTATAGCTAAATTGTCAGCAGAGGAACCCTAACATAGTATCCCAGACAATGAAAGTATGCCCCTAAAACTGCCTGCACTTTTTGCAATTAAAATTGCGTAGGAAAAATGTACGGGTGGTGTACAATGCAGAGGTGGTATAGCTAAATTGTCAGTAGAGGAACCCTAACATAGTTTCCCAGACAATTTTAGTATGCCACTAAGTGTCAGCACTGTTTGCATTGAAAATTGCGTAGCAAAAATGGGCAGGTGTGTAGAATGCACAGGTGGTATAGAAAAAGTAAAGCAGCACAAATGGATTTCATTGGAAATAACCAGGCAACAACTTCAATTAGTGTAAATACATAAGAGGAGACAGAAGTCTTTAAATTTGCCTAAATATGTCTATACATCCCATGATCACAAAGATAACAGAGAAAGCTCTATGATAAACATAGAAATTTATTAGAACATAGAGTACATGGGATATAAAAGTACAGAGAAATACATCTAAGGCCTCTTTCACACGTTAGTGATTCTGGTACGCTTGGGCTTTTTTTGAAACGTACCA
This sequence comes from Anomaloglossus baeobatrachus, assembly GCF_048569485.1. Taxonomy (NCBI): domain Eukaryota; kingdom Metazoa; phylum Chordata; class Amphibia; order Anura; family Aromobatidae; genus Anomaloglossus; species Anomaloglossus baeobatrachus. The sequence goes on along the minus strand of NC_134362.1, from coordinate 116,649,950 downwards.
GAATCACTGACATACGCAGATGCTTCTAAAAAAAAAAGCATTTTAACTCACCCGGCTCCAGCGACGCTCTCTGCAGCCTGTTCTCCCTGCTGCTTCTGAGCCTGTCTCATTACTGTCACGCATATTCATGATGCACGACACAGCCGACCCGGAAGCAGCTGCTGCGGGGGTCAGCGCCGGCCGGATGCTGCACCGCGGGAGCATTCAGCACCATGGAGAGCGGGAGCAGGCACAGGTGAGTTGATTTCTAAGTGCAATCACGGGCCATGGAGAACGGAGCCCAGATTGCACTTAGACAACCTACGTGTGCCGTGAATCACGGCACACGGAGGAAAATGGGCGTGTTTTACACGTCAGTAGAGTTGAGCGCGGTTCGCGGTTCTCCAGTTCGCGGCTCGAGTGATTTTGGGGGCTGTTCTAGATCGAACTAGAACTCGAGCTTTTTGCTAAAGCTCGATAGTTCTAGATACGTTCGAGAACGGTTCTAGCAGCAAAAAGACAAGCTAATTACTAACTGGCTTTCTGCTGTAATAGTGTAAGTCACTCTGTGACTCACACTATTATGAAATTTCAGCGTATAGTGTGCGGGAACAGCGCATTCAGATCACTGCTGTATGGATAATGGCGATTGCCATTTTTTTTTTTTTTCCTTGTCTTTCTTCCCTAAGCGCGCGCGTGTAGTGGGGCAGGCCAGCATGTCAGCCAATCCCAGACACACACACAGCTAAGTGGACTTTTAGCCAGAGAAGCAACGGCATGTGTGATAGGATGTCCATGTCACATGTCCCTGCATTATAAAAACAGACATTTTCCTCCAGCACGCCATTATCTGCCGTCTGCGTCTTGGTGTCAGTCACCGCTGGCGTAGCTCCTGTCTCCGATACTGCTGTGTACGCTCTATACACAGCGCTACACAGAGTAGGGATAGAAGTTTCTATTAGTCCTTTTAAGGGCTAATACCGGCAGGGTCAGAGCCACAGGTGACAGTCAGGTCCGTGAAAACAGATTTTAACAGCTACACAAGATGACAGCGTCTGTGTAGCTAAGGTCAGGGATTTCCTCGCTGCATTTCCCCATTAGGAGGGATAGAAAGGCAGGCTTCCTTTCCTCTACCCAGACCCACAACCCTGCCACTGTACCCTTCTGCCCTTTGCACACTCAAGCTCATTGTTACTAAGCCATTATACTAGCAAACAATGAGTAAACTTAGTGGCATCCTAAAAGTGGCTGTTGGACTTCCATTAGTGTCCCACTGGTGCAAATCTATGTGCATCACCTCTGCATTGCACACTCAAACTCATTGTTACTAAGCCATTATACTAGCAAACACTGAGTAAACTTAGTGGCATCCTAACAGTGGCTGTTGGACTTCCATTAGTGTCCCACTGGTGCAAATCTATGTGCATCACCTCTGCATTGCACACTGAAACTCATTGTTACTAAGCCATTATACTAGCAAACTATCCTGCCAGTTTAAGGGCCGTAGTTGTATTGTCAGGGATTGTTATTGTTGTTTATTCTGCTGTTAATAAAGATAGACCACCGCTGCAATCTATACCACCTCTCAATTTTTACTACCACATTTTAAGTGCACAATCTTGTCGCAATCAAAATGAGGGGAAAAATGACAGATGCTGGTGGAAAGGGGAAGAGGCGTGTTGGAAAAGGAAAAAAAGGGTTTGTCCGTGTGGAAGGTGGCAAAGCTCCATTAACATCTGCTGAAGATAGACCATCTTCCAGCAAAAGTAAGATGTCTACTACTTACCGTGGACAATCCGATGTGCTCCCTTTTTTACGGACACAAACAACTGGAACAAAGGTAGATGATGGCCAAAAAAGGAAAATGCTTGAATGGATCTCAAGTGGTCCAACAAGTGCCCTCTCCGCCACCTCAACTACCGCATCCAAAAAACACCAGTCCTCTGAGTTGTCATCCCAATCAAACTTGCTTTCTCCCAGCTCTGAAGTCTCCATCTGTCCTGCACAGTATGGTGGAACAGAGATGGCTGAGTCTGCAGAGCTGTTCAGTCACACTATAGCCTGGGAATCAGAGGTCTGCTCCAAAGCTACATTGAGTACAGACCAGGAAATGGTCTGCAGTGATGCCCAGAACCTTTGTGACTCTGATTCAGGCCGTGAGTTCCAAGTTTCTGAGCATAATGTTGACCCTTTTACACAAACTGTAACACCTGTTGTAATAGACAATGAGGAACATACTGATGACGATGAGACGCAGATACCAGATTGGGATGACAACTTAAATATTCGGTCAGGGCAAGAAGAGGCTCGGTCTGAGGGTGAGGGGAGTGCAAACGCAACAATTGATGAGGAAGTTCTAGATCCCACCTACTGTCAACCCACAGTCACGCCCTCGAGGAGGTCAACAGAGACGGTGGAGGAGGATGCAACTGATGACGAAGTTACCTTGCGCCTCCCTGGACAGAGTCTGAGTACTGGTAGCACGTCTACAACTGCATCCTCAGCCACCACTGTGCCTCTGAGCACTTGTCGGGGTGGATCAGCAGGTCGCATGCCCTCTAAGCCTTGCCTAGCCTGGTCCTTTTTTGACATAGCAAAAGATCGCCCAAATTATGTGATCTGTAAAATTTGTCGTGATTCTGTTAGTAGAGGGCAAAACCTCAGCAGTTTGACAACTTCTTCCATGAATCGTCACATGAATAAATATTATATGTCCCAGTGGGAAGCTCACTGTGCTGCAATGCGGCCTAGCGGAGCGAACCATCCACCGCCTGCCCCTTCCAGTGCATCCGCACGCTCTTCCTCTTCTAGGACTGTGGGGACAGCTGTCACACCTGGTTTTCCATGCACAACTTCCACCACTGTAACTGCAACAGGAAGTTTGCTTGGTAGGTCGTCAGTTGGTTTGGAAGGGGAAACAAGTGCGTGTGTACAGCTCTCTCAGACATCGATAGCACCAACGTTGGATGAAGGCAACATCATGTCTACGCCTGCACTTTCCTCACAAACCTGCATTTTTCCAGGGACACCCTACTCAACACCGTCTACACACAGCAGCCAGATCTCTGTCCCTCAGATGTGGACAAATAAAAGGCCATTTCCTGCGACCCATGACAAAGCTAAGAGGTTGACTTTATCCCTCTGTAAGCTCTTGGCTACTGAAATGCTACCTTTCCGCCTGGTGGACACACAGGATTTTAGAGACCTTATGTCTGTTGCTGTGCCCCAGTACCAGATGCCCAGTTGCCACTAAGAAAGGTGTGCCCGCGCTACACCAGCATGTCGCACACAACATCACCGCTTCCTTGAGAAACTCTGTGTGTGTGAACGGGTGCATTTCACCACCGATACTTGGACCAGTAAGCATGGACAGGGACATTACATGTCGCTGACTGGGCACTGGGTAACTATGGTGATAGATGGTGAAGGGTCTGTTGCACAAGTCTTGCTGTCCCCACGACTTGTGTGTCAATCCTCTGTCTGTCCAAGTTCCGCCACTGCTTCTGCCTCCTCCACCTCATCTGGGTCCTCTACCTCCGCCCCAAGCCTGCCTGGTCAGGCCACCAGCGTTCTCACTGCGCAGAAGGAATCACGCACCCCTCATTACTATGCTGGCAGCAAAGCGCAACGGCAGCAGGCGGTCTTTAGCTTGACATGTCTTGGAAATAGGAGTCACACAGCGGCTGAGTTGTGGGCAGCTCTGGAGACTGAGTTTAATAAATGGTTGTCTCCACTCAACCTGCAGCCTGGTAAGGCCGTGTGCGACAATGCTGCAAACCTGGGTGCGGCCCTTCGCCTGGGCAAGGTAACACTTGTGCCTTGTATGGCTCACGTGTTGAACCTTGTTGTCCAGCAATTTTTAACACACTATTCCGGCGAAATGCGATGTTGCGACACGCTGGAATTCGACTCTCCACATGTTACAGCGACTGTGGCAGCACTGCCGAGCCCTGGTGCAATACGTCATGACGTATAGCCTGGGCCAACGAGATGCAGACGTGGGGCAGATCACCCTGATGGAGTGGTCTCAGATCAAAGACCTATGCACCCTTCTGCACAGTTTCGACATGGCGACGAATATGTTTAGCGCTGACAATGCCATTATCAGCATGACAATTCCAGTCATTTACATGCTGGAGCACACGCTAAACACTATTCTGAGTCAGGGGGTGGGACAACAGGAAGGGGAGGAACTACAGGAGGATTCATATGCACAAGACACAACAACATCACCAAGGTCCAGACGTTCATCATCACCAACGCGGCAGGCATGGGACCATGGGGGACAGGGATCAACAAGGGCGCATGGTAGCAGGTGAAATGTTGAGGAAGGTGCAGGAGAACATGAAGAAATGGAGGACGAACTGTCCATGGACATGGAATACTCAGCGGATGAGGGAGACCTTGGTCAAATTTCAGTTGAAAGAGGTTGGGGGGTGATGTCAGAGGAAGAAAGAACGGTTAGCACCTTTATGCCACAAACACAGCGTGGACTTGGTCCGCATGGCTGCGCAAGACACATGAGTGCCTTCTTGTTGCACTACCTCCAACATGACCCTCGTATTGTCAAAATTAGAAGTGAAGATGACTACTGGTTTGCCACACTATTAGATCCCCGGTACAAGTCTAAATTTTGTGACATAATTCTAGCCATAGAAAGGGACGCACATATGCAGGAGTATCAGCAGAAGCTGTTACTCGATCTTAGCTTAACCGTGCAGGTGCAAGGAGTGAATCTCCCAGTTGTAACTTGACAAACATGGGACGGTCTCGTCATCTTCAACAGTCTACCCGTACCAGTAGCACCGTATCTGGTGCTGGTAACAGCAATTTTATTGAATCTATTCATAATTTTTTTAGACCCTCCTTTGCAAGGCCACTAGAGACAACAAGTCTGACACATAGTCAACGGCTGGAGAGGATGATACAGGAGTCATGGATCCACAAGGAATTTACTACCCCAGTGTTATCCTGGGGAGAGTAAATGCTTGTGGATTTGGAATGTGCTTGATGCAAATCAAAACATCCTGTTTGCAACTAGGGCACAAGTGCTGCCACTGAAGGGGTGAGTGTCTGTGTGGCCCAATTTTTGGAAAAAAGGGAGACTCCGCTTGGAGTAACCCTTGCTTACATTGTTTTTAAAAATGATCCAAGATGAACAGAGCTGGGATCAGGAAAGACTTTGCTACCTACCCCGGGGTCATCCTGGGAACGGTTAAGTATGGCGTATTTTTGAATGTGCTTGATGCAAATCTAGCTGTGAAGTGTACAACTGGGGCACAAGTGCTGCCACTGAATGGGTGGGTGTGTGTGGGGCCCAATTTTTGGAAAAAAGGGAGACTCCGCTTGGAGTAACCCTTGCTTACATTGTTTTTAAAAATGATCCAAGATGCACAGAGCTGGGATCAGGAAAGACTTTGCTACCTACCTCGGGGTCATCCTGGGGACGGTTAAGTATGAAATATTTTTGAATGTGCTTGATGCAAATCTAGCTGTGAAGTGTACAACTGGGGCACAAGTGCTGCCATTGAATGGGTGGGTGTGTGTGGGGCCCAATTTTTGGAAAAAAGGGAGACTCCGCTTGGAGTAACCCTTGCTTACATTGTTTTTAAAAATGATCCAAGATGAACAGAGCTGGGATCAGGAAAGACTTTGCTACCTACCCCGGGGTCATCCTGGGAACGGTTATGTATGGCGTATTTTTGAATGTGCTTGATGCAAATCTACCTGTGAAGTGTACAACTGGGACACAAGTGCTGCCACTCTAGGGGTGGGTGTGTGTGGGGCCCAATTTTTGGAAAAAAGGGAGACTCCGCTTGGAGTCACCTTGCGGTGTTTTACATGATTTTAGAAGGGCGTGCCATGCCTATATCTGTGTCTCCTCCTCTTTTTCCTTGTCCAGCTCTTTTGTTTTCGCATGAGTATATGTCCTTGTCACTTTCCCATGTGTTTGTGTTGTGTTGTGAGTTGTTTGTCACCTTTTGGACACCTTTGAGGGTGTTTTCTAGGTGTTTTTATGTGTTTGTGATTGCCTGCCATTGTTTCCTATGCAGTTCGAGTTCGGTTCGTCGAACGTTCACCGAGCCGAACTCGAACGAGACGCCCGTTCGGCGAACCGAACTCGAGCCGAACCATGACCGGTTCGCTCATCTCTACACGTCAGTGAAGAACGTCTGTGTTTTTCACTGACGTGTGAAACGGGCCTTAACCAGGAAAATTACAAAATCACTCCCTGATAACAAAGTGCTGGGTGAAAAACCACATATACAAATGAAAAGCAGTTATCAGCAAAGCACCTTACTAAATAGACTAAGCACAGTCAAAGGGCTGCATGCTGCAAAGCAGTAAAGCAGGGGTATCACAACAGCACTAAATGTCAGGTGAGGGAGCTTACCAAGATAAAGCAATTCGCATGTGGACACACATGGGGACAAGTCCCAACACATGTTTCTTGTGACTTCCTCAGGAGACCGTGGACAACAAAGAAACAGAGTGAGTATATATACCTGCCGTAGCCTAATGGGATCTGTAACACCTGTTGCACTTGGGCGGTGCAGGGATGCATTGTGCCGGCGTGGGTGGCCACTCCAGCGTCCACTGGGTTAGGGAAATCCCATTAGTGACGTCAGTTTACCAAGTGGACGCTAGAAGGAGGCCGCCCACACTGCGCATGCGCAGTCCCCGAACCCGGAAGTGCGACAACAAATGCCATATTGGATACTTGCAGAGGTAAGGGCAGACCACATAACTGTGAAAGAGGCCCACACACTCATATAAACGCATAAAAACAGCAAAAAATGCATTAAAAGAGCACCACAACAGAGGCACAAGGCTAATCATTACAAATTAGATAAAAAAATTATAAATTAGTGTAAAACATTATAAAATGTCAATACAGTATCAACATTCATTCTACAGCCCGACAGCATGATGTGGTGACAGTTGGATTTATTTCTGAGCAGTGGGACGTCAATTTCAGACACAGCAGAAGATATCCGGCAGAAATATAGGAAACACAGGACAAAGTGGACTGTGAATAAAAAAGAAAACACAAAAGGTCATATTAAAAATGGGGAAATTTAAAAGACTCAAGAAATACAGTCACACAAGAGCCCTGCAAGCAAGATAAAAAGTATATATCAAAAAGGAGAAAAATCCAATACACAGTAGTTCCAAAACTCAAAAAAATCCAGCCGCAGAACGAGCATGGGGATTATAGAAAGGACGCAAAGGTCTTTCTCTCATTTAGCCCGATAGGTGCTACTGTGCTAAGGAGAAAAATCCAACGGCACTCAACACGTGCCAGCGCCTTATGAATGTCCCCACCCCTTAATTCAAGATGCACACGATCGATCCCCCTAACCTTGAGGCCAGAGGGATCAGACCCATGATGCATCCTGAAATGGCGGGGAATGATTTTAAGGGTATCAACATCCTTGGGCTTAGTCTGCTTAGCAGCGACTATATCCCTAATATGTTCCCTCGTCCGGATCATCAGCTCCTGGCTTGTAAGCCTGACATATATTAAACCGCAACCACACGTAGCGTAATAAATTACGCCCGTGCTGCTGCAGGAAATGTAATGGCGGATTTGAAAGGTTTTGGATCCGTTGGAGGACTCAAAGGATGTAGCCCTAGCGATATTACTATGACGGCACTCAAGACAAGAACCACAGGGATAAGACCCCCACCTGGGGTGTCCTGTGGCAAAAGGCAGACTAGTTTGCGTGACATAATGGCTATGAACCAACATGTCACGCAAACTCTGCCCCCGACGAGCCGTCATGAGAGGTCGCTCAGGAAACATGTCCCTCAACACTGGTTCGGTTTGTAAAACCGGCCAGTGTTTAGTGAGAATTTGTCTAATTTGGTCCCACTGGTGGGTAAAGGACAAGATAAACCGAAATTTAGGCTCGGTCGATCGTGTCCTTTAGGGGTTGAATCTCAGCAAGAGTTGGTCACGTGATGCCGATTTGGCGCGTTTATACGCCTTTTTGATAGATCTTCCGCTATACCCTCTCTCCCTGAATCTGTCACGCATCTCCTTGGCCCGATCCTCAAATACACGCGTATCGGAACAAATTTGCTTCAATCGAATGAATTGTCCAGTTGGTACCACATTAATAGTGGAGTTGGGATGGCATGAAGATGCGTGTAACAGTGCATTCACAGAGGAGGGCTTGCGGTAGATATCAGTAGTTAAATCCCCGTGATCACTGATAGATATCGTGAGATCCAAAAAATCAATTTTAATTGGGTCAGACCGAAATGTAAGGTAGATGTTATAGGGATTGGAGTTCAAGTGGCGCACAAAGTCCTCAAGCTCCAGGGCGGTTCCCCCCCCAAATGACGAAAATGTCCTCAATAAAGCGGAGCCAGCACTGCACATGGGAGCTAGCAGACACACCACCGCCGAAAACCTCCCTCTCCCAGAAGCCCAGGAAGAGGTTTGCGTATGCCGGTGCGCAAGCCGCCCCCATCGCAGTGCCGCGCCACTGGAGGAAGAACCGCTGGCCGAAGGTGAAGACATTGTGCATCAGTATAAACTCCAATAGTTCAAGGATGAGACATCGCAGGGAAGATTCCCAATTGCTCATACGCAGAAAATACTCAACCGCCTGGAGACCATCTTCGTGACAGATGTCTCAACATCCAGCATCACCAGTGACACGCCACCATCCACCGTTATGCCATTAAGCCTCCTAAGGACGTCCAAGGTGTCTCTGACATGGGAGGGCAGCGTCTCAACCAGTGGCTGAAGATAAAAATCAATAAATTTACAGACTGCATCTCATAGCCCTCCGATGCGAGAGACAATCGGACGTCCAGGGGGAAGCCGAGGGTTCTTGTGGATTTTTGGCAATAAGTAGCAGGTGGGTGTCACCGGCATCTTTGGAAGGAGACCGTCATAGATCTTTTTATTGATGGTACCGGCGGCAAGAGCACTTTCGAGTATTAAGGTCAATTGGGTGTGAAACGCATCAAGAGGATTTGAGGGGAGTGTCTGGTAGAAATCAGCATTCTTCAGTTGTTTAAAAACTTCGCGCTCATACATGGCGGTCGGGCAAACCACCATGTTACCCCCCTTATCTGCCGGTTTAATTACTACCCCGTCCAGATATCTTAATTCTTCAAGAGCCCTTTGATGTTTCACAGAAAGATTATTACTCGGGTATCTCTTGGAAAGTACTTTAAGATCCCCCAAGACCAAGTCATGGAAGATCTGGACCCGGGGACACAGCGAAAAAGGGGGGAATGTGGTGGAGCGCGGATACAGATGTATGGGAAAAATGACGGAAAGCTCACCAGATGCCTGGCCCTCCAACTACTCAAGAGTGGCCTCCTCCTCGATCTCATCAGCATGCAGACCAGGCTTGGCACTTTTTGAGTGCAACTTATGAAGGACGAGCTTCCTGAGGAAGAGGTTTAAATCTTTAGAGACTGTGAAAAGATCAAGGTGAGAGTCAGGTACAAAAGTTAACCCTAGTTTCAAGACCTCAACCTGATCTCTAGTCAATTCAATTTTTGAAAGATTAATCACCTCTAACTCATTCATATTGCCCCTCTTCATAGCTGGAACTGATGCAGGTTTAACAGGGCCGAGGGGCCCTTTACCGGTCTTGCTTTACCAGCAAGGCCTCTAGTAAATGGTCTGGATGTAGATGCAGGTGCCAAATTATTGTCTTCCACTGGTATAGCTAAATTGTCAGCAGAGGAACCCTAACGTAGTATCCCAGACAATAAAAGTATGGCCCTAACAATGGCAGCACATTTGGCAATTAAAATTGCGTAGCACAAATGGACAGGTGGTGTACAATGCAGAGGTGGTATAGCTAAAATGTCAGCAGAGGAACCCTAACGTAGTATCCTAGACAATTTTAGTATGCCACTAAAAGTGTCAGCACTGTTTGCAATGAAAATTGCAGCAAAAATGGTCAGGTGTGTAGCATGCACAGGAGCTGTAGGTAGCTGGACAGCAAAGGAAGCCTCACTTTCTATCTCTGCCAATGAAAAAATGCACCAAGGAATTGCCTGAGCTGATGTAGCCAGACGCTGTTATAGAAACCCCTGCACAGCGTTTGCACGGACCTGCCTAGCAAGCGATTCAGACAGCTAAATAGGAAAAGGTTCTTTACAGTTAGAGCAGTCAGACTGTGGAATGCCCTACCACAAGAGGTAGTAATGGCAGATACTATAACAGCTTTTAAAGAAGGGCTTTTTTCCTCAGTACACACAACCTTGTTGGTTATAAATGACTTAGTGACCAAATGTAGAGCTGGTGGAGGAAGGTTGAACTAGATGGACCTAGGTCTTTTTTCAACCTAAGTAACTATGTAACTATGTAACGACTGTAATGCAGCCCTGAAAAGGGCTGAAATTACAAGTAGTCCCTAATCCCTAAAGCGCTATGTAGATTGCACTGTATGTCTATAGCGCACACAGCAGCAGCAGCGGGAGCGGGAGTGGTGACTGTCACCCACCCGCAGCAGAGAGATGATGGCGGCGATGGGGAAAATGTGCCTATGACACATGCCCTTGCTTGTCTTGCAAAAATTTACTTCGCTGTGTGTGTGTCTGTGATTTGCTGACAGCCTGGCCCGCCCCACTGTACGCGTGGTTAGGAAAAAAAAAAACTGGCGATCACCATTCTTTCAGCACTCAGCAGTAGCACTGATCTAAACCCCGGCTGTGAACCCCTAAACATTGTGGAAACAGGAACGGTGCTTTACTATATCAGGCAGAAGTAAATGCTTTAGTACTGCTTTGTAACTATTTGCAAAAGCCATTAGCAATGTATTAATGTGTCTGATGTGGACAGACGACACAAGTCAGGTTTTGAACTCCTAAATATTTTGGAAACAAGAACGGTGTGTTAAGTGTATCAGGTAGCAGTAAATGTGAGTGCTGCTTTGTAACTATTTGCAAAAGCCACTAGCAATGTATGAATGTGGCTGATGTGGACGGACGGCACAAGTCAGGCTGTGAACACCTAATTATTGTGGAAACAGGAACAGTGTGATACAGTTCTGGGTTCCCCCGAGCCTTGAACCGCTCCTGCCCTGTCCTCATCCCTTATACTGGTGTCAGCTAACTCCTCTGCGCCACCTGTCCATCACTCCAGGCGCTTGGCTGTTAGGCATCAGGTGTCTAAGTTCTTGGGTCATCCTGAACCGAAGTCCCAGTTTTGCCCTACCGCACATGCGCAAGTTCCCTCTGCCTTTCCAGGCTAAGGCGCATGTGCATAACGTCACCAGTGATTGGCTGTCAATGACATCAGCAGTGACGTGGCGGCCGCTGATTGGCCGTCGATGACGTCATTGTTGATGTAGCAGCCACCGATTGGCCGTGGCCGGCACCATTGCCATCAGGCATCTGGCTTGGGGCAGGGCTTAAAGGACAATGGACGACGCTCATGGCTGAGCAAGCATCATTATTGCTCTGGTGACAGGCTGTGCAGTAATAGTGGCCATGGCACTAATAGTCCTGCAGTGTTTGAGGCAGGGCTATACGTGGTTATAGGAGCGGTAGGCAGGGTTAGGTGTCCGGTGGCCATCGCACCAAGCTTCGCGGCGATGCACACCCAGGGTTAGCAAACCCACTCCTGTCCTACCGGTCCATCCATCCATACCTAGGGACTCATGTGACGTCAACTGGGCTGCGTCCTTGGTCTGACTCTGCTCCCTACGCACGAGGCTGATCCTTGCAGGTCTCCCTGTGCTGCTAAAAAGCGGAGGGTCCTATACAATTGTTCCCCCGCGTAACTGGTGTTTACTGTATCAAGCAGCACTGATTGCTAGGGTACTGCTTTGTAATTATTTGCAAAAGCCACTAGCAACATATTAACGTGGCTGATGTTGATAAACGGCACGAGTCAGGCTGTGAACCCCTAAATATTGTGAAAACAGGAACGGTGCGTTTACTGTATCAGGCAGCACAAACTGGTTGGGTCCTGCTTTATATTTGCAAAGGCCACTAGAAACGTATTAATGTGGCTGATGAGGACGGATGGCACAAGTCAGGCTGTGAACCCATAAATATTTTGTAAAAAGTAACGGTGCTGTACTTTATTATTCAGAAGTAAATACTACAGTACTGCTTTGTAATTATTTGCAAAAACCACTAGCAACGTATGAATGTGGCAGATGTGGATGGATGGCATAAGTCAGTCTGTTACACCCTAAATATTTTGGAAACAGGAATGGTGTGTTTACTGTATCAGGCAGCAAAAAATTTTAGAGTCCTGCTTTGTATTTGCAGAGGTCACTAGCAACGTATTAACACTAGAACTACTGGACTCGTGACACCTATATAGAAATACATGGTGCAAAGTAGTCAAAATGACTACCTAGGTAGTTCTAGTGTTAAGGTGGCTGATATGGTAAACGGCAAAACTCAGGCTGTGAACCCCTAAATATTGTAGAAACAGGAACGGTTCTTTACTGTATCAGGCAGCACTGATTGCTAGAGTACTGCTTTGTAACTATTTAAAAAAGCTACTAACAAAGTATAAATGTGGCTAATCTGGACGCCACAAGTCAGGCTGTAAACCCCTAAATAATGTGGAAACAGGAACTAAGCTTTACTGTATCAGGTAGCACTGATGACTAGAGTACTGCTTTGTAATTACGGTAGTTAAAAATGCCACTAGCACCGTATTAATGTGGCTGATGTGGACGAACGGCACAAGTCAGGCTGTGAAACCCTAAATATTGTGGAAACAGGAAAGGTGCTTTACTGTATCAGGCAGCATTAAATGCTAGAATACTGCTTTGTAACTATTTGCAAAAGCCCCTAGCAACGTATTAATGTGGCTGCTCTGGTCAGACGGCATATGTCAGGCTGTGAACTTCTAAATATAGTGAAAACAGGAATGGTGCTTTTACTGTATCAGGCGGCACAAAATGGTAGAGTCCTGCTCTGTATTTCCAAAGGCCACTAGAAATGTAGTAATGTGGCTGATGTGGACGGATGGGACAAATCAGGATGTGAACCCCTAAATATTGTGGAAACAGGAATGGTTCTTTACTGTATCAAGTAGCAATGATTGCTAGAGTACTGCTTTGTAATTATTTGCGAAAGCCACTAGCAACGTATTAATGTGGCTGATGTGGAGGGATGTCACAAGTCAGGCTGTGAACCCCTAAATATTGTGGAAACAGGTCCCGATTTCCTACCTGACCCACAATCTCTCCCTCCCTGCTGTGACTTTTTTCAGTTCTATGAGCTCTTAAAAGAGCTATTGTATTCTGGTTTCTGGACAGTACTACGGAGGTAGTGACACACACTACTTTAAACACTGTCCCTGCTTGTAAATCTGTCTCTCCGAATGCTACACTGCAGGAAGCCCTGAAAGTAGCTTTTTGTGTTAAGAGGCCTACACTTTACCGAGTTGCTGCTCGCTCTATCCCTATGCTGATATAATGCTGGCTCTGGGTGCAATTGAAGCGACCGGTGGTAGGGCCGCGGGTGTGTGTGTATGCTCTATTCCAACAAAATCCCCATACTCAGATTTTACCGGTAGTAACATTTCTTTACTAGGAAACATATTTATAATACAATCAACCGAACTATCTGCGCACATGAGTATAGTGGAGTCCCCGTATTTTCACTCCTTCCGGGTACGCAGCAAGAAGAAAGGAAAAAAAACAACAAAGAAATGGCGGCAACTTTCCCTAACTTTCCCTACAATCACGTACCAGTCTATCCCGGAAGAAGATGCCGCTCCCACGTCGCAGGCCTGGAGTCTCACGATGATGGGTCCCGGTGCAGCGCTGAAGGGATGCAGCTCCTCGGTCTTTTCCTTTGATCTTCCCCCGCTGGTAACGGATTCTAGTCAGTCTTTTAGTCCCGGGGCACGCCGAGCAGAAGAAGGGAGGTCACAGCCCCTGCACTTGCACTCAGGGTGCGATGCTCTGCAGTCCGGTTAGATCCTTGGTGAAAACAAAGTCCTGCAGACCGGGAATGGCAGAAACCACTTCCACAGGGTGATTTCTCCAAGACTCCGGTGGCAAAAGAGCCCTCTGTTCAGGAATACCACACGCAGCTCTCCTCTGGCTGAGCTCTGGAGCAGAACTACCTTCCCGCACTTTTTCTTCCTGGTTTAAACACACAAGCTGCAGCAGGGGATTTCCCACCTCTGTGTTTGTGATTGCACAGTCTGACACTGCCCCCTTGTGGGCAATTGCTGAAGCAATATTCAAATCCATTTCTACATTAATGATGCAGTCTGAATTGTTGATCCCATTACATACCCCCCCACTTAAAGGTTGGCAGTCCCTGTCAACTACCGTCGGTTCCCAGGCAGCGATGACTTCAGATGTCACAGGGGTTGGTTGAGAAGTGGGCCATACATACTGGTCCCTGTAAGACCGCCCGGGCGGGATCCCAGCAGTGGTGCGGTCAGTGCGTCTCAAGGGTCGGTTGTTCCCCTCCCTGTCACTGTCTTTACGCCCCACTTCAGTCAGCACTCCGGGGGAAGAACTAGGTTGTGTAGGTGGGTCACCGATCTCAGAGTCAACGTGATCACTATGCTGGGAAATGTCTGTGACGTCAGTCGTGTTGGTAGCGTCACCCCCTCCGGGTACTGTGGTAGGGGAGTCAGGCTGGGATCGGCAGGGATGCAATATATTTCGGTGCACAGTGCGGATGCTGCGACTGTCTTCACCCCGCACTCGGTATACATGCCCGTTGGGGTAGGGGCGTTCGATTACCCGGTAGACCTCAGTCTCCCACTTGGCTCGAAGTTTCCCTTGGGGCTTCTTGATACGGAGCAGGACTAGCTGTCCCAACTTCAAGGGCTGCTCTTGCATGGGGAGTGGGTCAGCATGTATCTGGCCCCGGATTTGTTGGCTCACCAGCTGGTGTACAGTCTCCATCTTCTGTCGGTGAGCATTTAGCCAGGAGGGGTAGTTATGGCAGACATCATCTCCAGGGCGGAATAGGTTCAGGTCATGGACCCCTTTTCCGGGGCGGCCAAAGAGAAGGGTGTGTGGGGTGTAACCAGTCACGGAGTGGACCTGGTTGTTGTAGGCCCATACTAGATCGGGAAGGAATTGGGGCTATTGGTCTTTCTTATCATCGGCCAAGGTGCGGATCAGCTGGAGTAGGGTCCGGTTGAAGCGTTCACATGCGCCGTTCCCTTGTGGGTGGTAAGGAGTGGTCCTCGACTTCTGGATCCCATACATCCGATGCAGCTCTTCGATGACTCGGCCTTCGAAACAAGCCCCCTGGTCGGAGTGCAACCTCTCCGGGCACCCGTAGACGTGGATGAACTGTCGACAGATGGCCCGAGCAGCCGATTCAGCCGCCTGGTCTTTGGTAGCGACAGCGACAGCGAATTTTGTGAAGTGATCCACCATGACTAGACAGTACTGATAGCCACTGCTCGCCGTCCCAATCAGCAGATAGTCCACCATCAACAGCTCAAGGGGCCTGGATGTTTTAATTGTCTGAACAGGTGCACGCTGCTCAGGGGACTTGTGTAGTTCGCAGGTGCGACAGGTCTGGCAGACGTCTTCAACCAGCTTGCGGAGCCCCGGACAATAGATGGACTGTTGAATCCACCGAAAGGTCTTGTCTATTCCGAAGTGTCCATTCCTTTTGTGGGCTTGGGCCACCATCTCACGGGCCAATTGATCAGGCACCACAACTTGTGTGCATTCCTCCAGCATGTGCGACAAGAGAACCTTCCGGTATAGCACTCCTTCTCTCAGAATCAGCCGATCCCACTGACTGAGCAGGGTCAAGGTCCCGGTAGACAGTCGTGCCTGTATATCGGCGGGAGGCTTCTGCTGCCGCTTCACCCATTGTTTGAGTAGAGCCCATTCAGGGTTCTGGTCCTGGATCCTGCACCACTCCTGGGGTGGCAAGGCGACTCCCACTGGAGTTCCAGCTTCGCCCACAACGAACTGGCGGTAATCCACCATCTGTTGGGCGAGCTTTGCAAAGTCAGGCGTCTCGTCCCCTTCTAATTCTTCATCCCGGTCTCGGTTGAGTAAGGGGTATGACACTCTAGACAGGCTGTCCGCATTTTGATTCTCAGCTCCAGCTCCCTATATTTGATCTTGTAATTGAACTTGGAGAGCCGAGCCATCCAACGCTGCTCCATGACTCCGAGCTTCGCATTTTCTAAGTGGGCCAATGGGTTGTTATCGGTCAGGACTAGTACTTCGGTCCCCGTGAGGTACCCTGCAAATTTCTCCGCCATAGCCCACGTTAGGGCCAACAGCTCCAGCCGGAACGAGCTATAATTGGTGGGGTTCTTCTCGCCCTCATGTAGGGACCGACTGGCATAGGCTATGACCCGTTCCTTGCCTTCTTGTACCTGTGAAAGTACTGCCCCTAGACCCTGTAGACTGGCATCGGTGTGTAGTTGAAAGGGCAAGTTGTAGTCCGCATATGCCAGGATGGGGGGAGACGTTAAGACACCATTTAGGGCTTGGAAGGACTCTTCCTGGCTGGGTCCCCAGCTGATGGGTCATCCTCTGGGGCTGTTGGTGGTCCCTCGAAGCAGGTCATGCAAGGGTGCAGCAAGTCGGGCGAAGTTTTCGACGAACCGGCGGTAGTAGCCGGCCAACCCCAGGAAAGCCCTGACCTCCTTGACGTTTGTGGGCTGCGGCCAATCCCGTACGGCGGCTATCTTCTCTGAAGATGGCTGGACACCTTCGGCTGAGATCCGGTGGCCCAGGTAATTGATCTCGGGCTGCAGAAGACGGCACTTGCTGGGTTTCAACTTCAGGCCATGTTCTCTCAACCTACTGAACACACGGTCCAGCTGCTGCAGGTGTTCTTCAAATGTGGCCGAATAGACTACAATGTCGTCCAGGTAGATGAGGGTGAAGTCGAAGTTGAAGTCTCCCAAGCAGCGCTCCATCAGCCGCTGGAAAGTCCCCGGCGCGTTGTTCAGACCAAAGGGCATCCGGTCGAACTCGTACAGGCCCATGGGTAAGATGAAAGCAGTCTTCTCTCTATCTTTCTCATGCATAGGTACCTGCCAATATCCGCTGGCCAGATCCAACGAAGAGAAGTATTTGGCTTTCTTCAGGGCTGTCAGGGATTCTTCGATCCTTGGCAAAGGGTACGAGTCCCGGATGGTGCAAGCATTCAAACGGCGGTAGTCCACACAGAATCTCAGGGATCCGTCCTTCTTCTTGACTAACACCACCGGTGCCGCCCAGGGGCTCTGGCTTTCTCGTACCACTCCCGCGTGTAACATGGAATTCAGGAGATTTTTCACTTCTTGGTATTGCTGGGGAGGAATTTGGCGGTACCTTTCACGGATAGGAGCAGTGTCACCGGTGGGGATTTCGTGCTTGATACTGGTGGTGCACCCAAAGTCGGTGTCATGCCGGGCAAAGGACGCCTGATGCTCTTGAAGTAGCTCTTCCACCTGGGACACCTCCCGTTTGGAGTATTGGGATACGTCCAACTGACACTTCTCTCGTAGTTCTCGCCCCGCGTTGGTGTCACCCGCGACAGCGGCCATGGCAGAGACCGTCACTGTCCAATCTCCCTCTGTAGACGGTACAAACTAGAGGGGGCTCATAGGGTTCACCTCTTCGGTTAGAGCGTAGACTCGGGCGAGCTGTGTCCCGGCTTCTAGGTCAACGCTCACGTTAGCCGTGTTGCCCAGCCTGACAGGAATTCTTCCCTTTCTCACTACTGCTAGAGTTCGAGCGACTAGTGGATTCAGCTTCCCTTCCTTCGGGGTGCACAGCTCAATCAGCACCTCCACGCCTTCAAGCTGTCTCGTGGTGCTAAGGGGTAGTGAAATAACTGTCTCTTTCCCAGCCGGTAAGGTGATCCTAGTATGGCGGGGTACGGTGACCATGGCCAGCGGCAGTTGTTCTTCTGTCATTCGCTGGAGGTTGCAGGTCCGGACCACTTGCTGAAAGGCACGGTGGGTGGCCCTATGTGCGGTCACTTCTTGCCAGTACTTGGGCCCCTTCTTGGTAAACAACACCAGATTCAGGTCTTTCAAGATGTTCATCCCAATAATCATGGGCGTTTCTGATCCAAAGCCTTCCCTGACCACGATTATCCCTCTCTTCCCGAGATCTTGGCCACAGATTTCGGTGTTCATCCAGGCAACTCCCGTCACCGGAATGGGTAGATTATTGGCTGCTTTGATCTTGATGGCAGTATCAGGGTCATAGGCAACCCGCGGCTTTAGACATTCTTCGTAGAACTGCTCGGAGATGGTGGATACCTGAGACCCAGTATCCATTAACCCTTGTACGGCGATCCCTTCCAGTAATACTTCCAGGGTGGGGCTATTTGATGCAAGTTTGTTCCGTGGCTGGCTCTGTTTTCCTACACCCCTCTTTTTGGCATCCCCTGCCGAGTGAGCCTCTTTGGCAGGGGCGTCTAGTTTAAAGGCGGCCACTTTTGTGGGACATGACTTGCTGGTTCTGGTAGATCGGACTGTGGATGAGCTTGAAAGTTCTGGGGGCAACGGTTGGCTCTATGGCGGGGATCGCCGCATGTCCAGCATCTTCCCATCGACCGGCTGGGTTGTTGTCTCGCTTGCCGGCCCGCCTGTTGGTCTAAGGTGAGCTGTAACACCTGTTTCTGCAACTCTGCCACCATCTGTTTCAGTTCTTCCGTGTTGCTGTTCGGAGTCCCGATACCAGATATGGACCTGCAAGCCGCGGTATATGTCTGTGTCTCCACGACAGGTCCCCTTGAACGTTCTATAGCTTCTTGTTTGGCCTCAGCGAACGTAAAGGCCGGATTTATCCGGAGTAGATTTTGCAATGAGCGGTTAAGGTACGGGTCTCTCAATCCGGTCACGAACTGATCTCTCAACACCAGGTCACGGGTACCCGTAGTAGCTATCTGTTCTTCGTTTCTACCGACTTGTTCTAGTAGCACTTGAAGGGCATTGGCATATTGAGGAATGTCCTCCGACTCGAGTTGAGTACGCCGGAAGAACATATAGCGCAATGTTCCCGCATATGTGGTCGGCCCATAGGTGTTCTCCAGCACCCGCACCAAGTCATCCAACGTACGCTGGCCCCTAACCGTCTCCAGCCTGACTGTCATCCACGCTTCCCCTTCTAATGTTAGCATGGCCATTTCTGCTAAGGTCTTAGGACCAGTGTTATACATTTCCCCCACTATCTTAAGTTCTTCAGTCCATTCAGTTACAGGATAGTTCCGTCCGTCAAACTTTCTCACCTGATTGACAATAGACGGCGGGGGAGCTGTCCGGTTATAAGTTACTACTGGGGGATGATTTTGTTGGTCACACATCCTGCCGACTACGCCACATGAAGCGACTGGTGGTAGGGCCGCGGGTGTGTGTGTATGCTCTATTCCAACAAAATCCCCATACTCAGATTTTACCGGTAGTAACATTTCTTTACTAGGAAACATATTTATAATACAATCAACCGAACTATCTGCGCACATGAGTATAGTGGAGTCCCCGGATTTTCACTCCTTCCGGGTACGCAGCAAGAAGAAAGGAAAAAAAAACAACAAAGAAATGGCGGCAACTTTCCCTAACTTTCCCTACAATCACGTACCAGTCTATCCCGGAAGAAGATGCCGCTCCCACGTCACAGGCCTGGAGTCTCACGATGATGGGTCCCGGTGCAGCGCTGAAGGGATGCAGCTCCTCGGTCTTTTCCTTTGATCTTCCCCGCTGGTAACGGATTCTAGTCAGTCTTTTAGTCCCGGGGCACGCCGAGCAGAAGAAGGGAGGTCACAGCTAGAGATGAGCGAACCGGTCCCGGTTCGGCTCGAGGTCGGCTCGACGAACGGGGGTCCCGTTCGAGTTCGGTTCGTCGAACGTTCGACGAACCGAACTCGAACGTATAGGCTAGAATGGGAGGCAATCACAAACACATAAAAATGCATTATAAATGTACACAAACAGTTAATAAACATTGCCATAACACTTACCGGTCCTCGCGATCCCTTCTGCACTCTGTCTCCTGCCGCTATTCCATCCGATGATCGCTGAATCCTCCCGGTGACCTGCACTGCCAGCAGAGAAGCAGGACCTATCGTGACGTCAAAATAGCCATGTGACCAGTCACGTGGCTATTATCTCATTGGCTACAGACTGGTCACATGACTATGACACGTCATGTAGGACCTGCGAGTGCATCTCTCCGGTACACGGTGCACATATGTGTATCGCCGTGTACCGGCGACATGCTCTAGCACACGGTCGACTCCCCGTTCCGTTAGGGACCGGCTGACACAGCCGGTCATTAACGGAGATCACCGTTGCCATAGCAACGCAGTTAGCGGTGACGTCACCGCTAACCGCGGCTCCGAGAGCACCGTTGCTATGGTAACGCGTCTGTCAGCGTTACCGCTAGCAGCCAGCAGTGATCACTCACGGAGTGAAGGCTGCACGCTGCTGCACGATTGTAGTGAGCATTGTAGTGAGGATGGAGGTTCCCCAGCCCCAAGTGATGAGCTGGTGAATCTCATCCTTCCTCACTACAATCGTCACTACTACTACACTAGAAAGAAAGAAGACAGAAGAGCAGGATCGTGGAGGGCTGACAGGGGGTAATAAAGATGGAGTCTCTAATGTGTCTGTGTATTTATTTCTATTAAAGTATTTTTTCTCTGTGTGGTGTCTTTTTTTTAACCCTTTATTGGAGATTCTTAATGGCCGGGTCAAACGTGCCTGACATTAAGAATCTCTGGCTTAATACTGGCTGGTAAAACAAAGCCAGTATTAACTCATGATTACCCAACAAGCCACCCGGCTCCAGGGCTGTTGGAAGAGTTGGATACAGCGCCAGATGATGGCGCTTCTATGAGAGCGCCATTTTCTGGGACGGCTGCGGACTGAAATCCGCAGCAGAGGCGCCCACAAACCTCGGGCTAACCTGTGCTGCGGATTCCAATCCCCAGCTGCCTAGTTGTACCCGGCTGGACACAAAAATAGGGCGAAGCCCACGTCATTTGTTTTTTAATTATTTCATGAAATAAGTGAAATAATTAAAAAAAACGGGCTTCCCTATATTTTTGGTTCCCAGCCGGGTACAAATAGGCAACTGGGGGTTGGAGGCAGCCCGTGGCTGCCAGCTGTACCTGGCTAGCATACAAAAATATGGCGAAGCCCACGTCATTTTTTTGGTGGGCAAAAAACTTCTGCATACAGTCCTGGATGGAGTATGCTGAGCCTTGTAGTTCTGCAGCTGCTGTCTGCTCTTCTCCATACAGACAGACAACAGAGAGTAGAGGAGAGATGGTGTTTACTTGCCGCGCCAACAGGATCACTTAGACAGATGTATAGATCAATGTCACTTTTATTTTCATATAGGTCGACGCGTTTCTGGAGCTTCTGCCCCCTTCATCAGGACCATCAGATACCAAATAACATCAAATCTGCCCCACTGGGACGATACAAGCAATATATAATCACATTGACGTCATCCGACCATCCCTCAAAAGAAAAAAACCGGCGGGAACCGGTGCCACGTTGTCAAATGTGACGTACTCTATATCATCATTAAAAAACATGAAGAAAATAAAACACATATAAAACAGAAAATAAATTGTGATGATACAGAACCTTATACAATAAGACAAAATGCAAAATAAATGAATAAGAACAATTGCACATGTAATACAAACATCCCAGTGTAATAAAAATGTGACCAGAAATTTCTTTACCCTTTCAGTATTTAATCATATGCGTATGACAGCATAACCACATGTAGTGTATATGTGAATCGACCATGTGTAACCAAGTGTCAAAGAAGAGAAACGAACTCTCCTTCTTGTGCGTGCTGATAGAGTGAATGTGTGCATCTATACTCGGCATATATCATTGCCGCCACTATGGAAGTGTGTATCACTAGTCCCGTGAAAATGAATCCAAGGACAGCTAAGGAAATTAACCCGCATTGTACGCGGGCCCCATCAGGAAGCCGCTACCCAATAATGAACTCAAAAGAAGTTCATCAAAGAGCCGAAGCGAGCAACCCGTGGGACGGTGCTTTCTAAGAAAAACCAGGTAGAGACCGCTTCTGACCGATGAACTCAGCCTGCAGTTCACCAAAGGACAGAAGCGTGGGAACTGCCGATAAGCGCATGCGCCAAGGTATGGATCCAAAGTCCAAAAGTTCACTGAAGGGCAGGAGCGTGGGAACCAAACAAGAGCGCCTGCGCCACACAGAAAGACACCGAAAAAACTAGTGGAATAAGTCTGTAATGACAAATAAATAGTGCACAGTGATAATTTTGGAAACTATAATCCAGTCCTAGTATAAATAAACAGATATTGTAAGTGGTGTAAGACCCACGAGCTCCAGAATAGAACCCCATATAGCAGTAATGCACCCTAACTGAAAAACATCCATATAGACAAACGAGGCATCAATCAAAGACACCAACCAGTATTGTGATGTGAAAAAAGTGTGTAGTATAATATACTATCAATTGTCCATCAAACATTACTATGTTCCCACACCCTGGCCAGTATGTAAACAAATATATATAACTACCTAATAAAACAATGAGTATATATGTATATGTATGTATATGTATACGTATAACCCAAAAAGAGGGCAAAGAGTAACGTGTACAAAACCAGATATTAATAGAAACGCAAAAATACTAAAAAATGAAAAAATATATCAACAGTCTAAAACCACATAAAAAAAATATATATAATAAATATATTATATACATATATAAAAGACCTATTTATAAAAGATCTATTTATAAAAAAGTGAATTTATTAAAAAGTATAAAAATACATAAAAACACGGTGAGTCCATAAAAGAGGTGCTAAAACCCATACTAATTAAATAAATCAGTGACCTCATTTAGACCATGTGGTTTTAGAGTATTTAACTTGTATATCCAATAAGTTTCTTTCTTATTTAAAATCTCCAACCTATTGGGAATATATGGGGGTATTTGTTCGATAGGGGTCACATTAAGTCTGATCTTTTTATCATGATAAATAGTCGTGTGTCGGGAAAGTCCATGCATCATATATCCCACCTTAACATTATGTCTGTGGGAGTTAATTCTATTATGCAGAGCCTGAATGGTTTTCCCTATATATCGTTTATTACAATCACATTCAATCAAATAAATAACGTAGTCTGATTGGCATGTTAAATGTCCCCGTATCACAAATTCCCCCATATCAGGGACAGATCCAAAAGCAACTCTTCCATTCTGGATGGATTTACAACACAGGCAATTCTTAGTGTGACATCTGTATGCCCCCATAGGCTTATTCGTCTCTGTCCTGTTGGGGGGACCCCTTAGTCTACTAGGGGCCAGCTGATTTTTCAGGTTGGTGGCCCTGCGAAAGGTGACACCAGGTTGGGAAGGAAGGACTCCCTTAAGATATGTGTCATTTTGCAAAATGGACCAATGTTTCCTTAATATTCCCTTAATAGCTTCTCCATCACAGCTATAGGTGGTTAGGAAATTGGAGGTAAAGCCATTATTTGATGTTGACCTCTCAGCCATCATGTCACCTAGGGGCGAATAGTCTTTTTGTTCCTGATGTCTCACATCTTGATACGCTTTCCTAATGACGATTGGGGGATAATTTTTATCTAGGAATCTTTCTTTCAGTATTCCCGCCTGGTCTTTGAAATCTTTATCCAACGTGCAGTTCCTCCTGATCCTTTGGTACTGATTTTTGGGGATGTTAATCAGCCATTTTTTATAATGGTTACTATCAAAATTGATGTAGCCATTGCTGTCTACCTTCTTAAAGAAGGTTTTTGTAAGGAGGGAATTACCAGTATGAGAAATGGTGAGGTCTAAAAAATCGATGGATATTTGGTTAACTGTAGGAGAGAATATTAAACCCCAGGTATTTTTCTCTATCTCTTCCAGGAATCCTAGATAGTTATTTTCGACATTATCCCAGATAATGAACAGGTCATCTATATATCTTTTGTAAACCACTACATGCTTAAAAAATTTTGAGGAATAAAAATATTTCATTTCAAAAAGTCCCATTACTAAGTTAGCAAACGTAGGGGCTGCCCTGGAGCCCATGGCTACGCCACAACATTGATGATATATTTGTTCTTGGAACATAAAAAAGTTATTTTTAGAAATGAATTCCATACTATCAGAAAGGAATTTTTTCTGCTCTATTGGTAGTCGGTCATCCACTTCTAGATATTGTTTGAAACAATCGAGTCCTAGACCGTGTGAAATGTTTGTATATAGGGAAGCGATGTCAAGGGTCAAAAAAAGAAACGAATCCTTCCATGTTACATCCTTCAGAACACTAATAAGGTGAGGAGAATCTCTCAGAAAGCTTCTAAGATTCATAACATGCGTCCTCATAATTGAGTCAACATAGGCAGCAAGATTCTCAGTAAGTGACCCAATTCCTGAGATAATAGGTCTCCCAGGAGGGTCGACTAAACATTTGTGGATTTTGGGGAGATGGTAATAGAATGCCATTTTTGGATTCTTAATATCCAAAAATTTATAATCATCTTTATTCAAGATACCTGACTCAAATGCCTTCTTGACTAACGTCCGATAATTACCAATGGAATCATGATAAACAGGCAATTCCACTATCTCGTAGTGTGTCCTATTGGACAACAATCTCAGAGCCTCATGGATATAACTGTCCCTATCTTGCAAGACAATGCCTCCCCCTTTGTCGGCATTGCGAATAACCAAATTGGAATTATTTTTTAAGGAAACCAAAGCCATTTTTTCATCCCTGGATAGATTAGCCCTAGGAGGGTTCCTATTCTTCTGGAGTATCTTAAAATCCTCTAACACCAAATCATTGAAGGTTTTGATGTGGTGACCAATTTTATGTAGTGGATAAAAACTCGATTTAATTTTATAATTAGTATGAAAAAACTCATCCTCAATACTCTCTGTACTAGCAGGTACTGACTTATTGATTTGGAAATGTCTAGTCAGTGTAAGCTTTCTGATGAATTTCTGAAAATCCAG
The DNA here is from genome assembly GCF_048569485.1 of Anomaloglossus baeobatrachus. NCBI lineage: Eukaryota > Metazoa > Chordata > Amphibia > Anura > Aromobatidae > Anomaloglossus > Anomaloglossus baeobatrachus. The sequence goes on along the minus strand of NC_134362.1, from coordinate 116,625,038 downwards.
AAACAATTCAAAGTCATCAGAGGACCTAGTGGGGCAGAAAGAGAGTCCTTTCTTTAGGACCTTCAGCTCATGTTTGGAAAGATTATAGCTAGACAGGTTAAATATACCAGACATGTCATCATTTAACAGACTCCCCTTTTCTCTTTTTTGTTTGAGCCTACGACCTGCTCTGGTCCCTCTGAAGTGTTTTTTCTTTTCCCTCCTCTTGGTGTTAAAAAATTCGTTATGGGAACCTGTGAGTTCCTGGCCAAAGGTAAAAAAGGCACCACTACATCATTTTTATGTGTGTTGTCAATAACAATGGTACCCTCCCCAGAGCAACCAGGTTCAGTCAAGGAGGACATTGAACCGGGATTAGCCTCAAGGTTCTCAGTAGAGGTAGGTAAAGGTATGTAATCATCATGTACAGATACATCCAAAAGGTCAATAAAATCATTGTCTGGGTGACCATCAACCACAGGGGGGGTGAAATTTGTATCCAAAAAGGATAGAGAGTCTCTATTTTTTCGAATTCTCTCAATCTGTGACCTCAAGGATTCAAGTTGTAGCCTTGTATCCTCAAAATCAACAGATCTTCTGGGTGACGGTACTCTCAGGGCAAGAGGTTCAATAGGACCAGTCTCAATAGGTAACACAGATAGGGGTAATGTAACAGAGGTGGACTCAGCACCACCAATATCCATAGAAGTAATCTCTGCCCCAGAAACTGTAGTAGAGGCAGCTGAAAAAACAACATCCGTGCCCCCATTCAACGGAGGCTCAAGGGGTAAATTATCCACTCGTGTCGGAACCACGGGTGCCCTAAGGGAACCCGTCCTGGGCACAGTATTGTGGTTAACATGAGTATTATCTCTCCTATCACGGGAGCCAGTACTGTTTCTATGGTATCTGCTATTAAAAAAATTCCTGTGACCGCTACGGGATCTAGGTCTACGCATAGGAGGGTCCCTAGTGGTCACCACAGTACTTCCCTCCTGCGTTTTTTTGGGGACCATGTCAGTCCTATCCCTTTGTAATTTTTTGGACTTTCGAAAGATAGTGTCCTGTTCAAGTTGAATGAGTTTAGCATTGATATCAGAATTCAGAATCCTGTACTCAGCATGTAAATCGTATTTACTAAGGTCTTTATAGAGTTCAGAAATATTATTAGAAGCCTCAGTAGCAATAGTCGATCGTTTTTTGTATAAACATTGTAGCATTCCTTGCATACAGGTCCTTAGTATAGTATCCCATTCACAGGAAAAAATAGGATCGTTAGGAAAGGGTGAATCATGTTTGATTCTAAGTCCCCTCGGACACAGTTTTTCTTCCAAATAAATAGTCAAAAACCTGGCATCCAGCCCAAAACGAAGCTCTTCCTTGAGCAAATCCTCCAGGCGTAGGAACAACTTTTTCATTAACCCAGTGTCCTCCTCTGAATAAATATTGGGCAAATCCAAATCCCAGTCAACATTGTGTGTATCGGAAGTACCTACAGTTTGGAGTATCAACTTCTCTCTTGAAGACAGACGGTTGTTAAAATAATCCATTCTTTTTGATCAACGACCCTCTGCTGCTTAATCCACAAAGAAGAAGACCTGATCTTGCCAGGTCCAACAAAATATACGAGAAGAGGCTGTGGAAAGAAAGCGCAAATAGGGTCTTACCCCAGAAAATATAGGGAGGGGAGGGGGGAGTCACACTCACCAGATGTAGTTGTGAGAGTCACAACTACTATAACAGCATGTGATATCGATCCACGGCTGCAGCCACCAAACAGCAGATAACAGAGAGTAGAGGAGAGATGGTGTTTACTTGCCGCGCCAACAGGATCACTTAGACAGATGTATAGATCAATGTCACTTTTATTTTCATATAGGTCGACGCGTTTCTGGAGCTTCTGCCCCCTTCATCAGGACCATCAGATACCAAATAACATCAAATCTGCCCCACTGGGACGATACAAGCAATATATAATCACATTGACATCATCCGACCATCCCTCAAAAGAAAAAAACCGGCGGGAACCGGTGCCACGTTGTCAAATGTGACGTACTCTATATCATCATTAAAAAACATGAAGAAAATAAAACACATATAAAACAGAAAATAAATTGTGATGATACAGAACCTTATACAATAAGACAAAATGCAAAATAAATGAATAAGAACAATTGCACATGTAATACAAACATCCCAGTGTAATAAAAATGTGACCAGAAATTTCTTTACCCTTTCAGTATTTAATCATATGCGTATGACAGCATAACCACATGTAGTGTATATGTGAATCGACCATGTGTAACCAAGTGTCAAAGAAGAGAAACGAACTCTCCTTCTTGTGCGTGCTGATAGAGTGAATGTGTGCATCTATACTCGGCATATATCATTGCCGCCACTATGGAAGTGTGTATCACTAGTCCCGTGAAAATGAATCCAAGGACAGCTAAGGAAATTAACCCGCATTGCACGCGGGCCCCATCAGGAAGCCGCTACCCAATAATGAACTCAAAAGAAGTTCATCAAAGAGCCGAAGCGAGCAACCCGTGGGACGGTGCTTTCTAAGAAAAACCAGGTAGAGACCGCTTCTGACCGATGAACTCAGCCTGCAGTTCACCAAAGGACAGAAGCGTGGGAACTGCCGATAAGCGCATGCGCCAAGGTATGGATCCAAAGTCCAAAAGTTCACTGAAGGGCAGGAGCGTGGGAACCAAACAAGAGCGCCTGCGCCACACAGAAAGACACCGAAAAAACTAGTGGAATAAGTCTGTAATGACAAATAAATAGTGCACAGTGATAATTTTGGAAACTATAATCCAGTCCTAGTATAAATAAACAGATATTGTAAGTGGTGTAAGACCCACGAGCTCCAGAATAGAACCCCATATAGCAGTAATGCACCCTAACTGAAAAACATCCATATAGACAAACGAGGCATCAATCAAAGACACCAACCAGTATTGTGATGTGAAAAAAGTGTGTAGTATAATATACTATCAATTGTCCATCAAACATTACTATGTTCCCACACCCTGGCCAGTATGTAAAAAAATATATAACTACCTAATAAAACAATGAGTATATATGTATATGTATGTATATGTATACGTATAACCCAAAAAGAGGGCAAAGAGTAACGTGTACAAAACCAGATATTAATAGAAACGCAAAAATACTAAAAAATGAAAAAATATATCAACAGTCTAAAACCACATAAAAAAAAAATATATAATAAATATATTATATACATATATAAAAGACCTATTTATAAAAGATCTATTTATAAAAAAGTGAATTTATTAAAAAGTATAAAAATACATAAAAACACGGTGAGTCCATAAAAGAGGTGCTAAAACCCATACTAATTAAATAAATCAGTGACCTCATTTAGACCATGTGGTTTTAGAGTATTTAACTTGTATATCCAATAAGTTTCTTTCTTATTTAAAATCTCCAACCTATTGGGAATATATGGGGGTATTTGTTCGATAGGGGTCACATTAAGTCTGATCTTTTTATCATGATAAATAGTCGTGTGTCGGGAAAGTCCATGCATCATATATCCCACCTTAATATTATGTCTGTGGGAGTTAATTCTATTATGCAGAGCCTGAATGGTTTTCCCTATATATCGTTTATTACAATCACATTCAATCAAATAAATAACGTAGTCTGATTGGCATGTTAAATGTCCCCGTATCACAAATTCCCCCATATCAGGGACAGATCCAAAAGCAACTCTTCCATTCTGGATGGATTTACAACACAGGCAATTCTTAGTGTGACATCTGTATGCCCCCATAGGCTTATTCGTCTCTGTCCTGTTGGGGGGACCCCTTAGTCTACTAGGGGCCAGCTGATTTTTCAGGTTGGTGGCCCTGCGAAAGGTGACACCAGGTTGGGAAGGAAGGACTCCCTTAAGATATGTGTCATTTTGCAAAATGGACCAATGTTTCCTTAATATTCCCTTAATAGCTTCTCCATCACAGCTATAGGTGGTTAGGAAATTGGAGGTAAAGCCATTATTTGATGTTGACCTCTCAGCCATCATGTCACCTGCTACACACTTTTTTCACATCACAATACTGGTTGGTGTCTTTGATTGATGCCTCGTTTGTCTATATGGATGTTTTTCAGTTAGGGTGCATTACTGCTATATGGGGTTCTATTCTGGAGCTCGTGGGTCTTACACCACTTACAATATCTGTTTATTTATACTAGGACTGGATTATAGTTTCCAAAATTATCACTGTGCACTATTTATTTGTCATTACAGACTTATTCCACTAGTTTTTTCGGTGTCTTTCTGTGTGGCGCAGGCGCTCTTGTTTGGTTCCCACGCTCCTGCCCTTCAGTGAACTTTTGGACTTTGGATCCATACCTTGGCGCATGCGCTTATCGGCAGTTCCCACGCTTCTGTCCTTTGGTGAACTGCAGGCTGAGTTCATCGGTCAGAAGCGGTCTCTACCTGGTTTTTCTTAGAAAGCACCGTCCCACGGGTTGCTCGCTTCGGCTCTTTGATGAACTTCTTTTGAGTTCATTATTGGGTAGCGGCTTCCTGATGGGGCCCGCGTACAATGCGGGTTAATTTCCTTAGCTGTCCTTGGATTCATTTTCACGGGACTAGTGATACACACTTCCATAGTGGCGGCAATGATATATGCCGAGTATAGATGCACACATTCACTCTATCAGCACGCACAAGAAGGAGAGTTCGTTTCTCTTCTTTGACACTTGGTTACACATGGTCGATTCACATATACACTACATGTGGTTATGCTGTCATACGCATATGATTAAATACTGAAAGGGTAAAGAAATTTCTGGTCACATTTTTATTACACTGGGATGTTTGTATTACATGTGCAATTGTTCTTATTCATTTATTTTGCATTTTGTCTTATTGTATAAGGTTCTGTATCATCACAATTTATTTTCTGTTTTATATGTGTTTTATTTTCTTCATGTTTTTTAATGATGATATAGAGTACGTCACATTTGACAACGTGGCACCGGTTCCCGCCGGTTTTTTTTTTTTGAGGGATGGTCGGATGACGTCAATGTGATTATATATTGCTTGTATCGTCCCAGTGGGGCAGATTTGATGTTATTTGGTATCTGATGGTCCTGATGAAGGGGGCAGAAGCTCCAGAAACGCGTCGACCTATATGAAAATAAAAGTGACATTGATCTATACATCTGTCTAAGTGATCCTGTTGGCGCGGCAAGTAAACACCATCTCTCCTCTACTCTCTGTTATCTGCTGTTTGGTGGCTGCAGCCGTGGATCGATATCACATGCTGTTATAGTAGTTGTGACTCTCACAACTACATCTGGTGAGTGTGACTCCCCCCTCCCCTCCCTATATTTTCTGGGGTAAGACCCTATTTGCGCTTTCTTTCCACAGCCTCTTCTCGTATATTTTGTTGGACCTGGCAAGATCAGGTCTTCTTCTTTGTGGATTAAGCAGCAGAGGGTCGTTGATCAAAAAGAATGGATTATTTTAACAACCGTCTGTCTTCAAGAGAGAAGTTGATACTCCAAACTGTAGGTACTTCCGATACACACAATGTTGACTGGGATTTGGATTTGCCCAATATTTATTCAGAGGAGGACACTGGGTTAATGAAAAAGTTGTTCCTACGCCTGGAGGATTTGCTCAAGGAAGAGCTTCGTTTTGGGCTGGATGCCAGGTTTTTGACTATTTATTTGGAAGAAAAACTGTGTCCGAGGGGACTTAGAATCAAACATGATTCACCCTTTCCTAACGATCCTATTTTTTCCTGTGAATGGGATACTATACTAAGGACCTGTATGCAAGGAATGCTACAATGTTTATACAAAAAACGATCGACTATTGCTACTGAGGCTTCTAATAATATTTCTGAACTCTATAAAGACCTTAGTAAATACGATTTACATCCTGAGTACAGGATTCTGAATTCTGATATCAATGCTAAACTCATTCAACTTGAACAGGACACTATCTTTCGAAAGTCCAAAAAATTACAAAGGGATAGGACTGACATGGTCCCCAAAAAAACGCAGGAGGGAAGTACTGTGGTGACCAATAGGGACCCTCCTATGCGTAGACCTAGATCCCGTAGCGGTCACAGGAATTTTTTTAATAGCAGATACCATAGAAACAGTACTGGCTCCCGTGATAGGAGAGATAATACTCATGTTAACCACAATACTGTGCCCAGGACGGGTTCCCTTAGGGCACCCGTGGTTCCGAGACGAGTGGATAATTTACCCCTTGAGCCTCCGTTGAATGGGGGCACGGATGTTGTTTTTTCAGCTGCCTCTACTACAGTTTCTGGGGCAGAGATTACTTCTATGGATATTGGTGGTGCTGAGTCCACCTCTGTTACATTACCCCTATCTGTGTTACCTATTGAGACTGGTCCTATTGTACCTCTTGCCCTGAGAGTACCGTCACCCAGAAGATCTGTTGATTTTGAGGATACAAGGCTACAACTTGAATCCTTGAGGTCACAGATTGAGAGAATTCGAAAAAATAGAGACTCTCTATCCTTTTTGGATACAAATTTCACCCCCCCTGTGGTTGATGGTCACCCAGACAATGATTTTATTGACCTTTTGGATGTATCTGTACATGATGATTACATACCTTTACCTACCTCTACTGAGAACCTTGAGGCTAATCCCGGTTCAATGTCCTCCTTGACTGAACCTGGTTGCTCTGGGGAGGGTACCATTGTTATTGACAACACACATAAAAATGATGTAGTGGTGCCTTTTTTACCTTTGGCCAGGAACTCACAGGTTCCCATAATGAATTTTTTAACACCAAGAGGAGGGAAAAGAAAAAACACTTCAGAGGGACCAGAGCAGGTCGTAGGCTCAAACAAAAAAGAGAAAAGGGGAGTCTGTTAAATGATGACATGTCTGGTATATTTAACCTGTCTAGCTATAATCTTTCCAAACATGAGCTGAAGGTCCTAAAGAAAGGACTCTCTTTCTGCCCCACTAGGTCCTCTGATGACTTTGAATTGTTTCTGGATTTTCAGAAATTCATCAGAAAGCTTACACTGACTAGACATTTCCAAATCAATAAGTCAGTACCTGCTAGTACAGAGAGTATTGAGGATGAGTTTTTTCATACTAATTATAAAATTAAATCGAGTTTTTATCCACTACATAACATTGGTCACCACATCAAAACCTTCAATGATTTGGTGTTAGAGGATTTTAAGATACTCCAGAAGAATAGGAACCCTCCTAGGGCTAATCTATCCAGGGATGAAAAAATGGCTTTGGTTTCCTTAAAAAATAATTCCAATTTGGTTATTCGCAATGCCGACAAAGGGGGAGGCATTGTCTTGCAAGATAGGGACAGTTATATCCATGAGGCTCTGAGATTGTTGTCCAATAGGACACACTACGAGATAGTGGAATTGCCTGTTTATCATGATTCCATTGGTAATTATCGGACGTTAGTCAAGAAGGCATTTGAGTCAGGTATCTTGAATAAAGATGAATATAAATTTTTGGATATTAAGAATCCAAAAATGGCATTCTATTACCATCTCCCCAAAATCCACAAATGTTTAGTCGACCCTCCTGGGAGACCTATTATCTCAGGAATTGGGTCACTTACTGAGAATCTTGCTGCCTATGTTGACTCAATTATGAGGACGCATGTTATGAATCTTAGAAGCTTTCTGAGAGATTCTCCTCACCTTATTAGTGTTCTGAAGGATGTAACATGGAAGGATTCGTTTCTTTTTTTGACCCTTGACATCGCTTCCCTATATACAAACATTTCACACGGTCTAGGACTCGATTGTTTCAAACAATATCTAGAAGTGGATGACCGACTACCAATAGAGCAGAAAAAATTCCTTTCTGATAGTATGGAATTCATTTCTAAAAATAACTTTTTTATGTTCCAAGAACAAATATATCATCAATGTTGTGGCGTAGCCATGGGCTCCAGGGCAGCCCCTACGTTTGCTAACCTAGTAATGGGACTTTTTGAAATGAAATATATTTATTCCTCAAAATTTTTTAAGCATGTAGTGGTTTACAAAAGATATATAGATGACCTGTTCATTATCTGGGATAATGTCGAAAATAACTATCTAGGATTCCTGGAAGAGATAGAGAAAAATACCTGGGGTTTAATATTCTCTCCTACAGTTAACCAAATATCCATCGATTTTTTAGACCTCACCATTTCTCATACTGGTAATTCCCTCCTTACAAAAACCTTCTTTAAGAAGGTAGACAGCAATGGCTACATCAATTTTGATAGTAACCATTATAAAAAATGGCTGATTAACATCCCCAAAAATCAGTACCAAAGGATCAGGAGGAACTGCACGTTGGATAAAGATTTCAAAGACCAGGCGGGAATACTGAAAGAAAGATTCCTAGATAAAAATTATCCCCCAATGGTCATTAGGAAAGCGTATCAAGATGTGAGACATCAGGAACAAAAAGACTATTCGCCCCTAGGTGACATGATGGCTGAGAGGTCAACATCAAATAATGGCTTTACCTCCAATTTCCTAACCACCTATAGCTGTGATGGAGAAGCTATTAAGGGAATATTAAGGAAACATTGGTCCATTTTGCAAAATGACACATATCTTAAGGGAGTCCTTCCTTCCCAACCTGGTGTCACCTTTCGCAGGGCCACCAACCTGAAAAATCAGCTGGCCACTAGTAGACTAAGGGGTCCCCCCAACAGGACAGAGACGAATAAGCCTATGGGGGCATACAGATGTCACACTAAAAATTGCCTGTGTTGTAAATCCATCCAGAATGGAAGAGTTGCTTTTGGATCTGTCCCTGATATGGGGGAATTTGTGATACGGGGACATTTAACATGCCAATCAGACTACGTTATTTATTTGATTGAATGTGATTGTAATAAACGATATATAGGGAAAACCATTCAGGCTCTGCATAATAGAATTAACTCCCACAGACATAATATTAAGGTGGGATATATGATGCATGGACTTTCCCGACACACGACTATTTATCATGATAAAAAGATCAGACTTAATGTGACCCCTATCGAACAAATACCCCCATATATTCCCAATAGGTTGGAGATTTTAAATAAGAAAGAAACTTATTGGATATACAAGTTAAATACTCTAAAACCACATGGTCTAAATGAGGTCACTGATTTATTTAATTAGTATGGGTTTTAGCACCTCTTTTATGGACTCACCGTGTTTTTATGTATTTTTATACTTTTTAATAAATTCACTTTTTTATAAATAGATCTTTTATAAATAGGTCTTTTATATATGTATATAATATATTTATTATATATATATTTTTTTATGTGGTTTTAGACTGTTGATATATTTTTTCATTTTTTAGTATTTTTGCGTTTCTATTAATATCTGGTTTTGTACACGTTACTCTTTGCCCTCTTTTTGGGTTATACGTATACATATACATACATATACATATATACTCATTGTTTTATTAGGTAGTTATATATTTTTTTACATACTGGCCAGGGTGTGGGAACATAGTAATGTTTGATGGACAATTGATAGTATATTATACTACACACTTTTTTCACATCACAATACTGGTTGGTGTCTTTGATTGATGCCTCGTTTGTCTATATGGATGTTTTTCAGTTAGGGTGCATTACTGCTATATGGGGTTCTATTCTGGAGCTCGTGGGTCTTACACCACTTACAATATCTGTTTATTTATACTAGGACTGGATTATAGTTTCCAAAATTATCACTGTGCACTATTTATTTGTCATTACAGACTTATTCCACTAGTTTTTTCGGTGTCTTTCTGTGTGGCGCAGGCGCTCTTGTTTGGTTCCCACGCTCCTGCCCTTCAGTGAACTTTTGGACTTTGGATCCATACCTTGGCGCATGCGCTTATCGGCAGTTCCCACGCTTCTGTCCTTTGGTGAACTGCAGGCTGAGTTCATCGGTCAGAAGCGGTCTCTACCTGGTTTTTCTTAGAAAGCACCGTCCCATGGGTTGCTCGCTTTGGCTCTTTGATGAACTTCTTTTGAGTTCATTATTGGGTAGCGGCTTCCTGATGGGGCCCGCGTACAATGCGGGTTAATTTCCTTAGCTGTCCTTGGATTCATTTTCACGGGACTAGTGATACACACTTCCATAGTGGCGGCAATGATATATGCCGAGTATAGATGCACACATTCACTCTATCAGCACGCACAAGAAGGAGAGTTCGTTTCTCTTCTTTGACACTTGGTTACACATGGTCGATTCACATATACACTACATGTGGTTATGCTGTCATACGCATATGATTAAATACTGAAAGGGTAAAGAAATTTCTGGTCACATTTTTATTACACTGGGATGTTTGTATTACATGTGCAATTGTTCTTATTCATTTATTTTGCATTTTGTCTTATTGTATAAGGTTCTGTATCATCACAATTTATTTTCTGTTTTATATGTGTTTTATTTTCTTCATGTTTTTTAATGATGATATAGAGTACGTCACATTTGACAACGTGGCACCGGTTCCCGCCGGTTTTTTTCTTTTGAGGGATGGTCGGATGACGTCAATGTGATTATATATTGCTTGTATCGTCCCAGTGGGGCAGATTTGATGTTATTTGGTATCTGATGGTCCTGATGAAGGGGGCAGAAGCTCCAGAAACGCGTCGACCTATATGAAAATAAAAGTGATATTGATCTATACATCTGTCTAAGTGATCCTGTTGGCGCGGCAAGTAAACACCATCTCTCCTCTACTCTCTGTTATCTGCTGTTTGGTGGCTGCAGCCGTGGATCGATATCACATGCTGTTATAGTAGTTGTGACTCTCACAACTACATCTGGTGAGTGTGACTCCCCCCTCCCCTCCCTATATTTTCTGGGGTAAGACCCTATTTGCGCTTTCTTTCCACAGCCTCTTCCCATACAGACAGACAGCAGCTGCAGAACTACAAGGCTCAGCATACTCCATCCAGGACTGTATGCAGAATTTTTTTGCCCCCTGAAAAAATTATGTGGGCTTCGCCATATTTTTGTATGCTAGCCAGGTACAGCAGGCAGGTACGGCTGCCCCCAACCCCCAGTTGCCTATTTGTACCCGTCTGGGAACCAAAAATAAAGGGAAGCCCTTTTTTTATTATTTCATGAATTTCATGAAATAATTAGAAAACAAATGACGTAGGCTTTGCCCCATTTTTGTGTCCAGCCAGGTACAACTAGGCAGCTGGGGATTGGAATCCGCACCACCGGTTGGCCTGAGCTTTCTGGGCCCCACTGCTGCGAATTGCAGTCTGCAGCCACCTCAGAAAATGACATTTTCATAGAAGCGCCATCTTCTGGCGCTGTATCCAACTCTTCCAGCACCTGCCTGCTATACCTGGCTAGCATACAAAAATATGGCGAAGCTCACGTCCTTTTTTTGTAGTTTTTTGGCAAAAAAAATAAAAAATGCTTCCCTGGATTTTCCATTGCCAGTGAAGGTAACACCAAGCAGTGGGGGTTAGCAGCCAGTAGCTGCTTGGATTACCCTTAGCTAGCAATACAAAAAATGCAGCGGGAGCCCATATATATTTTTTTTAATTATTTATTTAAATAACTAAAAATAAAATGGGCTTCCCTGTATTTTGATTGCTGGACATCACAGTGCTGTAAAAATAAATCTTTAAAAAAATGACGTAGCGCTCCGCGGTATTTTTGATTCTCAGCGCAGATAAAGCAGACAGCTATGGGTTGCCACCCCCATCTGCCTGCCGTTACCTTGGTTGTCAATCAAAATACAGGGAAGCCCATTAATTTTTTCTATTTAAAAAATAGTTAAAAAAAAAAAATTACGTTGGGTCCCCCCATTTTTGATAGCCAGCTAGGGTAAAGCAGACGGCTGTAGCCTGAAAACCACAGCTGGCAGCTTTACCGTGGTTGGGGATCCAATGTGGAGGTCCCCTCAGGCTCTTTTTTATAATTATTTTATAAATATTAATAATTACACAATAAAAGTAGGGTCCCCCCCAAATTGGATCACCAGCCAAGGTAAAGCGGACAGCTGTGGTCTGGTATTCTCAGGGTGGGAAGGTCCATAGTTATTGGGCCTTCACAGCCTAAAAATAGCAGGCCGCAGGCACCCCAGACGTGGCGCATCCACTAGATGCGCCAATCCTGGCGCTTCACCCCAGCTCATCCCGTGCCCTGGTGCAGTGGCAAACGGGGTAATAAATCGGGTTGATACTAGCTGTAAAGTCACCTGAGATCAAGCCCAGCAGTTTGTGATGTCATGGCGTCTATTAGATACCCAACATCATAAACTGTCAGTACTAACAAAAACAAAAAATCGACAAAAGAAATTTATTTGAAAAAACAGTCCCCAAAACATTTCCTCTTTCACCAATTTATTGTAAGAAAAAAAATAAAGGGGTCCCACGACGACTCTGGACCGTCTAGAATATGGGGGGGAGACACTCAGGGAACGTATCCCCCATTTTCTAGGAGTGCGGACCCTTCATGTGAGGAGTGTGGGTGCAATGAATCTGCACTCACTCTCCCCGGGTCCACAGCAGCAGAGTCCATGTCGTAATGGTTGCTACCAAAGCTGCAATGCCCTGCTCATGAGGTAAGGGCATGCCTAATCAGGAGAACTACTGTAGAGGAAGCTCTGCTCACTGGTATATAGGTGCTCAGAGGTAATAATAGATAAAATTAGTGAGTAACCTCGGCACTCTAAATCTCCCAGACTAAGTCAGTAAGTCCCAATGGATAGTAATGCAAAATCACTCTTTATTGGTCCGTATTAAGAACATTTTTTTTTCATAAGCATATATGTTTTTGTCCAAAACAAGTTACAAATGACGTTTCGGCCTGAGCCTTCGTCAGATTGGACTTATCTGCATGTAATCATGAAAAATGACAATAATCAGTATCACATAAGAGTGAGAGAACAATAACATAAACTCGAACAATGTAGAGGTACAATTGGGATGCAGCAAAAAAATTGCAACACAGCAAAAAATGAAACACATGATACAAATGTCATAATACAGTACAAGGACAATGTAGTAATGACAAATATGGGGTCAGAGTAGGCTTAGACAGCTCTGGTACGAAAGAGATGTCAATCATAAAGTAACATGTGCAGTAGGTGTAGAGCTACAGTATGCATGGCAGAGCTAATGGGTAGACTGACCATAGAAAAAGAACGGAGAAAAAGTGGAGAAAAAGTGGAGAAAAAGTGGAGCATAAGAGGAGAAAAAGTGGAGAAAAAAGTGGAGAAAAAGTGGAGAAAAAGTGGAGAAAAAGTGGAGAAAAAGTGGAGAAAAAGTGGAGCATAAGAGGAGAAAAAGTGGAGAAAAAAGTGGAGAAAAAGTGGAGAAAAAGTGGAGCATAAGAGGAGAAAAAGTGGAGAAAAAGTGGAGAAAAAGTGGAGCATAAGAGGAGAAAAAGTGGAGAAAAAAGTGGAGAAAAAGTGGAGAAAAAGTGGAGAAAAAAATGGAGAAAAAGTGGAGAAAAAGTGGAGAAAAAGTGGAGAAAAAGTGGAGAAAAAGTGGAGAATAAGAGGAGAAAAAGTGGAGAAAAAGTGGAGCATAAGAGGAGAAAAAGTGGAGGAAAAGTGAAGCATAAGAGGAGAAAAAGTGGAGAAAAAGTGGAGAAAAAGTGGAGCATAAGAGGAGAAAAAGTGGAGAAAAAAGTGGAGAAAAAGTGGAGAAAAAGTGGAGCATAAGAGGAGAAAAAGTGGAGAAAAAGTGGAGAAAAAGTGGAGAAAAAGTGGAGAAAAAGTGGAGAAAAAGTGGAGCATAAGAGGAGAAAAAGTGGAGAAAAAAGTGGAGAAAAAGTGGAGAAAAAGTGGAGAAAAAGTGGAGCATAAGAGGAGAAAAAGTGGAGATTAAGAGGAGAAAAAGTGGAGAAAAAGTGGAGCATAAGAGGAGAAAAAGTGGAGAAAAAGTGGAGCATAAGAGGAGAAAAAGTGGAGAAAAAGTGGAGCATAAGAGGAGAAAAAGTGGAGAAAAAAGTGGAGAAAAAGTGGAGCATAAGAGGAGAAAAAGTGGAGAAAAAGTGGAGAAAAAGTGGAGAAAAAGTGGAGAAAAAGTGGAGAATAAGTGGAGAAAAAAATGGAGAAAAAGTGGAGAAAAAAATGGAGAAAAAGTGGAACACCCTTTGGTACCTTTCATGTGGCACTAAGGGGTGCTTAGCTTTGTATTTAGCCAAAAAAATGAAAAAAAAATGATGTAGGGTTCCCCCTAGTTTTGTAGCCAGCTAGGGTAAAGCAGACGGCTGCAGCCTGCAGACCACAGCTGGCAACCTCACCTTGGCTGGTAATCCAAAACTGAGGGCACCCCACGCTGTTATTTTAAATTAAATAAATAATTAAAAAAAAAAACACGTAGGGGTCCCCCAAAATTGGATCACCAGCCAAGGTAAAGCAGACAGCTGGGGCCTGATATTCTCAGACTAGGGAGGTCCATGGTTATTGGAATCTCCCCAGCCTAAAAATAGCAGGCCGCAGCCACCCCAGAAGTGGCGCATCCATTAGATGCGCCAATCCTGGTGCTTCGCCCCAGCTCATCCCGCGCCCTGGTGCGGTGGCAAACGGGGTAATATATGGGGTTAATACCAGATGTGTAATGTCACCTGGCATCAAGCCCTGGGGTTGGTGAGGTCAGGCGTCTATCAGATACCCGACATCACCAACCCAGTCAGCAATAAAAAAAAATAGACGACAAACACATTTTTATTTGAAAAAACACTCCCCAAAACATTCCCTCTTTAACCAATTTATTAGAATGAAAAACAAATCCAGGTCTGGTGTAATCCAAGGGGTTGCCATGACGATCCACACTGTCCCAGTCAATGAAGAGCAGGATGTTCCCCATTGGCTGGGAGAGCAATGCAGTGACCTGAGCTAACATCAATGGGTCAGCCCAGGTCACTGCAGGGGATGACAAGTGCTGCTGTCAGCGAGGTACATTACCTGCGCTGATCTCCAGCACTGCCGACAGCCCCTGTCACTGAGGTCAATGACCGGCGCCTTCACATCAAGTATCGCGAGAGGTCCGTGACGTCTCGGGTGGGAAGCGATAGGTGATGTGACAAGCGGCGGCCATGGAGGACAGTGACAGCGCTGAGGTCGGGATGGTGGGACTTCATCACCGCAGGTAAGCCGAGCGGGGGGGGGGGGGGTGCGCGTGTGTGAGAGTGTGTGTGTGTGTATGTATGTGTACATGCCACGGGCAGGAGGGGGCGGAGCGAGATGTGCGGGAAGTGTGGGCTTCCTGCACGTAACTAAGATAAACATCGGGTTACTAACCAAAGCGCTTTGCTTGGATACCCGATGTTTATCTTGGTTACCAGCTTGTGGCAGGCTGCCAGCGATGGCTCCTGCACACTGTAGCTGGGGGGGGGGTGCGTGTGTGAGAGTGTGTGTGTGTGTATGTATGTGTACATGCCGCGGGCAGGAGGGGGCGGAGTGAGCTGAGCGGGAAGTGTGGGCTTCCTGCACGTAACTAAGATAAACATCGGGTTACTAACCAAGCACTTTGCTTGGATACCCGATGTTTATCTTGGTTACCAGCTTGTGGCAGGCTGCCAGCGATGGCTCCCTGCACACTGTAGCTGTAAAAAGCCCTGCTTTTTGCTGCTAGAACCGTTCTCGAACGTATCTAGAACTATCGAGCTTTTGCAAAAAGCTCGAGTTCTAGTTCGATCTCGAACAGCCCCAAAAATCACTCGAGCTTAGAACTGGAGAACCTCGAACCACGAACCGCGCTCAACTCTAGTCACAGCCCCTGCACTTGCACTCAGGGTGCGATGCTCTGCAGACCGGTTAGATCCTTGGTGAAAACAAAGTCCTGCAGACCGGGAATGGCAGAAACCACTTCCACAGGGTGATTTCTCCAAGACTCCGGTGGCAAAAGAGCCCTCTGTTCAGGAAGACCACATGCAGCTCTCCTCTGGCTGAGCTCTGGAGCAGAACTACCTTCCCGCACTTTTTCTTCCTGGTTTAAACACACAAGCTGCAGCAGGGGATTTCCCACCTCTGTGTTTGTGATTGCACAGTCTGACACTGCCCCCTTGTGGGCAATTGCTGAAGCAATATTCAAATCCATTTCTACATTAATGATGCAGTCTGAATTGTTGATCCCATTACACAATGTCGGCTGAAGCTCTTTTATGGACCTTATCATGTTGAGCGGCCAGCCAATCACAGTAATGCCACAACGAAGATGGCTGCGGCATTATTGTGATTGGTTATGAAGCCCAGCATGTTTTTTCACTGAAAATCAGGCGCCAAAACAGCTGGGTGGAACATCCCACTATAGCGAGGTGAAGACACCATTACTTGCAATATAATGGAGACTCCGAATACCGTACTATTCTGTTCTCTGGGTGTGGGGGTGTGTGTGAGAGCGGTGTTGTTTGTGAGTTGCGTTGTGTGTGTTGCGTTGTTTGTGGAGCGCTGTGTGTCTGCAGCATTGTGTGTGTGTGTTTGGTGCTGTGTGTGTTCCACGGCTTGTGTGGGTGTGTGTATATGGGGTCCGTGTGTGTGTTTTGGGGATGTATGTTTTGTGCAGCGTGTGTTGTGCGGTGTGTGCGTATATTTGTGTGTGCCGCGGTGTTTGTGTGTTGGGTGTTGTGTGTGTGTGTGGCGTTGTCTGTGTGTGTGGGTGTCTGTGTAGGGTGGTGTTTGTGGTTCCCAGTGTTGTGCGGTGCATGTGTGGTGGTGTGTATATTTTGAGGGGAGGTGTGCACCCCCATCGTGCCCCATCCCCCATTCTGTGCAGTCCCCATCGTGCTCCATCCCCCATGCTGCACACCCCATTGTGCTCCATCCTCCATGCTGCGCACCCCCATTAAGCTCCATCCCCCATGCTACACACCCCCATCTTGCTTCATCCCCCCATGCTGCGCACCCCCCCATCGTGCTCCATCCCCCATGCTGCGCACCCCTTAGAGAGGAGTATAACAGGAGGACAATAAAAGAAGGCGTATAATAGGAGGCATATTCCTGGGGCAGAGGAGTATAATAGGAGGAGTAGTCCTGGGGAGAGAGGAGTATAATAGGAGGAGTAGTCCAGGAGGTGAGGAGTATAATAGGAGGAGTAGTCCTGGAGGTGAGGAGTATAATAGGAGGAGTAGTCCTGGAGGTGAGGAGTATAATAGGAGGAGTAGTCCTGGGGAGAGAGGAGGATAATAGGAGGAGTAGTCCTGGGGGGACAGGAAGATAATAGGAGGAGTAGTCCTGGTGGGAGAGGAGTATAATAGGAGGATTCGTCCTGGGGGGAGAGGAGTCTAATAGAAGGAGTAGTCCTGGGGGTAGAGGAGTCTAATAGGAGGAGTAGTCCTGGGGGGAGAGGAGTCTACTAGGAGGAATAGCTCTGGGGGGAGAGGAGTCTAATAGGAGGAGTAGTCCTGGGGGAGAGGAGTCTAATAGGTGGAGTACTCCTGGGGGAAGAGGTGTCTAATAGGTGGAGTAGTCCTGGGGGGGAGGTGTCTAATAGGTGGAGTAGTCCTGGGGGAGGTGTATAGGCGACCAATGTGTGCGGTGGGCGGGGCCGAGCCAAGCGGCCAATGCATGCGGGGGGGCGGGGTCGGGCCGAGCCGAGCGGCCAATGCGACGGTTGTCACTGTAATGACGTCATTTTGGAGCAAAACAGACAGACAGACAGACACACAAAGGCAATTATATATATATAGATTAACATCTGCTTTGCTGGGTCTGTACCAGATCTTTTTACCATTCCCATCCTTCTGTTTCATTTGTCATGTATTGCCTTTATTTATGCACTATGCATTTTGGATTTATTAATAGATATCTTTCTAGTTTAGCAATTTTGCTCATTGTCTTTCTCCAGTTTATCATGTTGTAAAATATGTTGAATGAAGTTTTGGAATGTAATAACTAGAGGATCATTTAGATCAGATCAATCCTCTCTATGTAATGATCAATTCAGTAATACATATTTTCTGTGTTTTCATTATATCTAGTCACCTAACAAACGTACAATACCTCAAGATAAAATCCGTCCATTGACTAGTTTGGACCATCCACAAAGCCCATTTTATGATCCTGAAGGAGGTCCAATTATTCCAGTTGCTAGAGTTGTTATTGAAAGAATTGCGAGAAAGGTAGGTGACATTAAATATCATGCATAGCCAATAACATTCATAAATGATTTTATGATAAAGGTTGTTTTTTTTTTTTTTAAATCAATCTTTTAGTCATGCACTAAACTTTACAAAACCAAGTTATTACTTTCAAATATTTTGCAGGGACTAAAAAGTAGCAATACCTATTGATATAGTTCACTGCCAAATTTTTAGCAGGTACTAGAAAGTACCAATACCTATTGAGATGGCTCACTGGTAAATTTTTAGCAGGCACTCATAAGTAGCAATTCCAATTTATTTTGTGCAATGCAGATTTGTAGCCCACACCTTTCCCTACACTGGACGACCCTATACTCCACGATTCGCTGTCCTATCTATCACTACTGATGATTAAACCCCTAGCTAAGCTAACTGTACAGCAGCAGTGGTGACAGCACCTTCCCTAAGCTTTAGCTTTCAGAAAATGGTGCTAACACTGCATGTCCTCATTTTATATGCAGAGGGACATGTGAGGCTGGTTTCACATCAGTGGTAATCTGTCACACTGCCGGATTCGGCACAAATGCAGTACAGTTCAATACAGTTCACTGGTATCGCGGCAAGCTCTGGTCACATGCGGTCATGTGACCGGAGCATGTAACAGCATGTGACCGGAGCTTGCCATGATGCCTGTGAACTGTACTGCATTGTGCCGGATCCGGCATTGCGGCAGAAAAACACTGATGTGAAACCAGCGTGATTTAGGCAGCCTTTGTGTCTGAACCTCCCCTCTCCAATCCTTCCTGAATAGAGATGAGCCTTTAAGTCGGATGACCTCCTGATGACAACCATATGACACCCGGAAGCACTTGTGTTGTGGCGGTGTTGTCAGGAGGTCATCCAAACTCATTAGATACTCCGATGACCACCTGTCACTGCACACACACTGCTGAGTATTCACCAGCGATGCTATTGTTTCTGGGTGCACATGTTTAAATTTGCTACAATAGTGGTAACATCTAAATCCTAGTGTCTAAAAGGACCTTTGCTGACGTCGTGCCCATGTGACCAGAAGGACCTCTCTTCTGGTCACATGGGCATGACATCGGAAAAGGTCTCCGCCAACAAAGCTGATACAAGGGAACAATAGTGTTATTTAAGTCCACATTGGCATGGAGTTATTTATAATAGAAGCAGGACTCTGGGGGGTAAGACCCCCAGATGTGGGGTCCACCACAATCATGCAAGGGTGGGCTTTGCCCCGTACCTGCTCTTCCCATATCTGGGGGTCTCACCCACAGACCCCAGATTCTATTATATATAACTCCATGCCCATGTGGACATAGAAAAATAATGTTTATTCTGGCTGGAAACGTCAGACTGCATTTTGAACACTCCCTTATCATGAGAGAGGGGCATGTTGAAATTACATCATGCCTGGAAGGATCTCGCACACTTTCGCTTCAACCGTAAGTATCGTGGTATAAAATAATATGAATAAAAATATAAAATAAATAAAACAATTGGCATAGGGTCCCTCCATATTCTGATACCCAGCACAGATAAAGCCCACAGCTCATCTTGCATTATTTATTTTTTTATTTAAAGAAATAATTAATTAAAGAAACTGGCATGTGTTCCCCCCAATTTTGATTCCCAGCCAAGATAAAGCCTGACAGCTGAGGCTGGTATTCTCAGACTGGGGAGGCCTATGGTTATTAGGCCCCCAGCCTAAAAATAGCAATCTGAAGCTGCCAGAGATTGTCACATCCATTAGATGGGACAATCTCGGCGCTTTATTCGGCTCTTCCCGATTGCCCTGATGCAGTGGCAATTGGAGTAATGAGGGGTCGATAACAGCACATAACTTTCATCAAGCCCAAAATTTGTGATGGGAAGGGGTCTTCTATGAGATCCCCATCACAAATCCTATAAGTAAAATAAATAAACAGACAAAAATCCTTTATTTGGAAAAAAAATACAAAACCACCATCTTTCCCCACTTTATTCCGATGTAATCCACATGAGGTAGCACCACGATTCTAGCTCTGCTACATCTGAGTCTGGAGAGACCAAAAACATGTCTTTCCAGGCCCTGGGAAACACTGACAAGAAGTACACAGTTGGCAACAGTGACATCACTCAGTTTATTGGAGGTCATACCCGAGTTCCCATGGTATGACCTCTGGTGACCTGAAGCATTCTGGCTTAAAGTAAGGGTCCATGTCCCGCTCCCTGCAAGCAATTTAACAGTAACAATGCCGACATGGAGATGCGGGCTGCCCCGCACTCCCCGGACGGCATTGTCAGTGTTCAACGGCTGGCGGGGAGTGGGACATGGCCCCGCAATTTAACAGTGGCAGTGGCGGCAGGGGGAAGCCACAATCAATGGTGACGTTACTCAGATAAGTTGCGGTCACAGCAGAAAGTTTCCCATGATCCTCCTTCCCTGAGTGACGTCACCGATGGCTGCAGCGTGTACTCACCTTGGCCCCTGGAAGCTCCTCCTGTCAGCACTATGTGCTCTGCCAGGAGGAGCTGCTGAGAGACACCAGGCTGACACGAGATGGAAGGCTGTGATCACCGCTGGCCGCAGCATGTACTAACCTTGCCCCTCGGCAGCTCCTGCAGCATTTTCTGACCTCGGCCCCTGGCAGCTCCTCCTGTCAACACTGTGTACTCTGCCAGGAGGAGCTGCCGAGAGACACCAAGCTGACAGGAGATGGCAGGCTGTGATCACCGCTGGCTGCAGCATATACTGACCTCGACCGCAGGCAGTTCCTCTGATAAGGGGGGGATTTTAGGGAACGCCATCCATCTAGGTATTGACCTTTTAAACCATCTGCATTTGAAATTATGAGTCAAGTGTCACGCAAGCATGCAATATATCTACACAGACCAGTGATGACCATGGGTCCGAGTAGAAGGATGACTGAATTTATTAAGGAAGTACAGGATAAAATAAGAAACTAGTTGGATAGGAGCCAAGAATGTATATACTTCTATTGGTCAAATGGCAAAAGACCTTACACTGAAATATATACAGTGGGGAGAAAAATATTTAGTCAGCCACCATTTCTGCAAGATCTCCCACTTAAAAAAGATGAGAGGCCTGTAATTGACATCATAGGTAGATCACAACTATGAGAGACAAAATGAGAAAACAAATCCAGAAAATCACGATCCAGATCACAAGCTTTCCTGGGAAGCTCGTGTTACAGTTTGGGTCCAGGGGCAGTAATAAAAAAGCACATTATTAAAAAACATTATGATCATGCTTACAGGTCCCGTGACACGTCCCGCAGACTCTGTCTCCCGGCTGCTTCCGTCCGATCATTGCTGTGCCACCCGGTAACCACAATGACTATTTATTTGACTATTTTTGCCAAAAAAAAAAAAATAAATAATGTGGGCTTCGCCATATTTTTGTATGCAGGCCAGGTACAGCAGGCAAGTATGGGATGCCCCCAACCCCCAGCTGCCTATTTGTACTCAGCTGGGAACCAAAAATATAGGGAAGCCCTTTTTTTAATTATTTCATGAGCTTCGCCCAATTTTTGTGCCCAGCCAGGTACAACTAGACAGGTGGGGATTGGAATCCGCAGCACAGAGTGGTCCAAGCTTTCTGCCCCCCCCCGCTGAGAATTGCAGTCCGCAGTCGCCCAGAAAATGGCGCTTTCATAGAGGCGCCATTTTTTCTCCCTGTATCAATCTCTTTTAGTTGCCCTAGTGCCGGGTGGCATGCTGGTTAATAAGGGGTTAATACCAGCTTTGTTTTACCAGCTGGTATTAAGCCCGAGATACTTAATGTCAGGCCAAGTTTGACCCGGCCGTTAAGAATCTTCAATAAAGGGTTTAAAAAAAAACAAAAAGACACCACACAGAGAGAAAATACTGTATTAGAAATAAATACACAGACACACTTAGGCTAGTTTCACACATCTAGCTTTTCGCTGGTTTGCCAGATTCGACGCATGCCAGTACAGTGCATACAGTACAATGGCAATGCGGCAACTACCGGGTCACATGCTCCGGGCACATGACAGCTTGTCGCGCTGCCATTGTACTGTATACATTGTACTGGCGTGTGCCGAATCCGGCAAACCGGCGAAAAGTCGGATGTGTGAGACTACCCTTAGGGACTCCATATTTATTATTCCTCTCACCCCTCCATGATCCTTGTCTTTTGTTTTCTTTCTTTTTCAACCAATGCAGCTCTGCAATATCACAAAGCACAGGAGGAGGAAGACGCTTCTCCTCCCCATGCTGTCTAATCACTCAATGAATGAGCAAAGGCTGCGGGTTGGTAAGCGGTGACGTCAACGCTGCCACCATTGCCATAGTAACCTAAAGAGCGGGTTACTGTAGCAATGTGGATCTCCAATCACCTGATTCGCAGCATCGCTATTCACCCGCTGTGGCATTACAGTGTGTGGCAGCCAATCTATGCATGTGGGCTGACTCTGTAAAGAGAGCCAACATGCAGGGAGGGGGAGCCGAGCATCTCACCGGTACTCGGTACTCGCCGAGTATACAGAGTACTGAGATGCTTGGGCTAGCACAGAGTACCGGCGAGCATGCTCGTCCATCCCTATCCAGTGATACTACAGGACCTTACATGATGTCATAGCCATGTGACCAGTCTGTAACCAATGAGATAATACAACATTCACACGTGACTGGTCACATGACTATGATGTCATGGAAGGTCCTTTAGTCAGTGCTGGTTAACGGGCGGCACAGCCATGATCGGACGCAGAAGCGGATGGGAGACATAGTCTGCAGAACGCATCGCGGGACCTGTAAGTATAATGACAATGTTTATTATTAACTGTACTCTTTATTTTACAGACCTCCCCCCTTCCCCATCCCATAACTCTAAAGTTCAAGATTGGCGTTCGGACGCAAGTTCGTGTTATCTGAGAACCTAAACTTGAACCTTACAAAACGTTCGGGCGAGTCTCCCGGACATCGTGAGGGTTCGCCCATCACTAGCCATGTATCATGAGATTTTGAGTGCAAACCTTCATCCATCAGCAAGGGCATTGAAGATGAAACGTGACTGGGTTTTTCAGCATGATAATGATCCCAAGCAAACCGCCAGGGCAATGACGGAGTAGCTTCATAAGAAGCATATGAAGGTCCTGGAGTGGCCTAGCCAGTCTCTAGATCTCAACCCTATAGAAAACTTTGAAGGGAGTTGGAAGTCCGTGTTGCCCAGCGACAGGCCGAAAACATCGCTGCTGCTGAGGAGCTCTGCATGGAGGAATGGGCCAACATACCACCAACAGTATGTGCCAACCTTGTGAAGACTGACAGAAAACGTATGACCTCTGTCATTGCCAATAAAGGATGTATAACAAAATATTGAGATGAACTTTTGTTATTGACCAAATACTTATTTTCCTCCATAATTTGCAAAAAAAAAAACAACTTGCCAAATCAGAGGTGATTTTCTGGATTTGTTTTCTCATTTTGTCTCTCATAGTTGTGTTCTACCTATGATGTCTTTTACAGGCCTCTCTCATCTTTTTAAGTGGGAGAACTTGCACAATTGGTAGCTGACTAAATACTTTTTTCCCCACTGTATGTATTTCATCATTTTATATTAAGCTAAGTCAGCATGAATCACAAAAGTCTTATGATCATAAAAAAACAAATCTGAGCACAGTTCAAATGCCATTTTGAGTTCTGCTCTTTTTGGATATCTTCATTGCATACAATGAAGTTGCAGTCCATAACAGTCCCCCCTTGGAGATAGCCAAAAATCTTTACCTTCTTCTGTCAAGTCTATCGATTTGTCCTAATGCTGATGGTTACTTCGCTGTTTATGAGATAACCTATCCCTTGTGGATGAACCCTCTCACCCAACAGACTATGCATAAGGAAGTCAGATTCTGTCCCTATCCCCTTGGCTTTCCTCATGGCTATGTTCCACGCTGGCATACACTATTCTGGGAGATGGAGGTGATGGTGGTCCTCTCATGAGTTCATATTCATCAGGATTGGTTGCACAGAGAGCCTCATAATCTTTAAGCGGTGGTGGTGGGACTAGAGATAAGCGGTGTTCGAATTGAAATGTTCGCCAATCTCAATTTCGACCTGTGTTTGGCAATGTTCGAGTCGATCGACGAACTCTAACGATTAGCTTCACATTCGACAGTTCGAGTTACCGTTCGATAATGCTTCAATCACCAAAAGCGTAGCTAGTTACTAGCTGGCTTTTCACAGTAATACTGTCATTCAATGTTAATAATAATATTATCCAAATTTAGCGTTTAGTGTGTGGGGGGGACGGGGTTTAGATCAGTGCTGCTGAGAGCTGAAAGAATGGCGATCGACAATTTTTTTTCCTAACCGCACGTCCAGTGGAGCGGGCCATGCTGTCAGCCAATCACAGACACATACACAGCAAAATACATTTTTGGCAGACAAGCAAGGGCATGTGTCATTGGCTGTGTATGTCACATGTCCTTGCCCTATAAAACCCGGCCATTTTCCCCATCGCCGCCATTATCTCAGTGCTGCGGTTGTGTCTCAGTCACTGCTCCCGCTGCTGCTGCTGTGGGCACTGTAAAGTGCAATCTAGACATCGGTTTAGGGAGTAGGGACTAGCTGTAATTTCAGCCCTTTTCAGGGCTAGATTAGAGCAGTTCATAGCAATTTTTGCTAGACAGGTCTGTGCCAGCGCTGTGCAAGTGTTTTTCACAGAATCTGTCCAAATCAGCTCAGGCAATTCCTTGCGCACAGAATCAGTGTGTGATAGTCAGCGGTGTAGCAGTCTTGTAAAGTAAGATACACCACCTATCTCCATCTCTATTAACCAATTTTTAACTGCAAAAAGTCCAGGCAATTCCTTTGGGCATAGTAGCAGAGTGTGATAGTCAGCGGTGTAACAGTCTTGTAAAGTAAGATACACCACCTGTTTCCATCCCTAGTAGCCAATTTTTAACTGCAAAAAGTCTAGGCAATCTGTGAGGAAGGTGCAGGAGGAGATATAATGTTGCCTTCATCCAAAGGTGGTGCTCTCGATGTCTGAGAGAGCTCAACACCAGCAGCTGTTTCCACTTCCAAAATAACTGACGACCTGCCAATCACACTGCTTGTTGCGGGTAAAGAGGTGGAAGGTCTGGGTCCAAAAGCATGTGTGACTGCTGTCCCCACAGTCAGAGGATGAAGAGCACGCGGATGTACTTTATGTGGCAGACGATGGTTGGCCCGCCCCGCTATGCCGCATTGTAGCACATTTTGAATATGAAGGACTGGATAAAACGGGTTTATTGCCGCGCTAAAAACCACGAGCATGTATAAGTCAAAATATTCTTTTTATTTAGATCATTCCTACGCGTTTCTGAGGCTCATCTGCCTCCTTCCTCAGGGAAAAAGAATCTTACAGACAGAGAGGATTTATCCTTATAAAGCAGCAAACAGAGAAGAAAAAAAAAAAAAAAAAGCAACCAATCATGACATCATCATTACATATGTTCCTGAGCGATGACTCATTGCCTTGTGGAATAAGGCTATGTCATAACATATACAACACAAGTTTCAAATAAAAGGCAATAAACAATAATAAAGGACAAAGAGAAAATGAATAAAAATAAACAAAAAATTCCAATTTGAATATGCGCTTATCTGTGTTTAATTTTTAGAAAAATAGTCTTTAAGTGTATATGAAAAGAGGGAGAAGTTTTTATTTGTGATTTATTTATTTATTTGTTTATTTTATTTTCTATAATATATATAAGAAAGGGAAAAATATTTTATTTAAATATGAAAATATATATGTAAAAGCAATGGACAAAGGGAAAGAGAATTAATTCCCGTATCCAAGACAGATTTAAACCCATAGAATTATGTCTGTGTTCTCATATGCTATTAAGCTACCAATGCTCCATGTAAACAGCTTGGTGTTGAAAGCAACCACAGAT
Source organism: Anomaloglossus baeobatrachus (assembly GCF_048569485.1). Taxonomy (NCBI): domain Eukaryota; kingdom Metazoa; phylum Chordata; class Amphibia; order Anura; family Aromobatidae; genus Anomaloglossus; species Anomaloglossus baeobatrachus. Next base: position 116,599,066 of record NC_134362.1, on the reverse strand, counting down.
AAACACCTGGACAATTAGGGGATTAGAAAAAAAGTGTATGATTATAAAACCCATAAAGTATAGAGAAATTCAGGTTTGTGATATACTATTCAGTATATATGAAAATCAATATATATGAAATAGAATATGTGAGGATTTTTTATATTGCATTCTAAAAGAGATGCATTTAGTATAATTCTAATTAGTGATATACGGAGAGAAAAAAAATATATTTATTTAATGGTGTATTTATAAGTATATAAGAATGAGTGATATTAACCACAGTGATTTCATTATGAGACATGACATAATGGAAGGAGAAACATGCAATTTCAGAACTAGAGAAAAGAAAAAATGAATGAAGAACGAAAAATTATAATGCACATACATGAAGAGACAGTTTCTCTGTCTAGAAAGGTGAAGTGGGTTCAGACCGTGGGAAAGAGATGAACCGCGCATGATCACGATGCGTATAAGGAACCAGTTCCTCACCAAAGGAGGTGATGTGAGGTCAAACTGTGAGGAAAGGAGATGAGTGTGCAAAGTGCCGATTCATGGAGAAACATGAATCACGATATTAGAAACAAAGCAAGAGAAAGATGCACGGGGTATTAGCCGACAATAAGAGGTCGGGGAATAAAGTCTGATTGGATTACAAAGATATGTAAATATTTAAATATATGAATAAAGTCTGATTGGATTACAAAGAATATGTGAATATAGATGTAGGTTGTGATACAAAATATTGTGTGTGAGGGTGTGAATTAAACATAACGATCTCTGAGGCAGAATAGTGACATCTATATATACATATATATAAATGCATGCATATATATATACACATACCTGCATACACACATATATATACGTGAAATCAGAATTACTGAGGGTCTAAAAGAAAAATATATGACACAGATATCCTGATAGTGTCACAAAGATATGTGAATGTGTATGAAATATAACAATACAAGGAAATACCAAAACATAACGAAAAAAAACATATAATGCAAGAAAATGAAATCATAAAGATGTCTGAAAGTAAGACAAAAATGTATTATCCCAAAAGTAAAAAATATATATATATAATATATAATGGATATATATGACATGTAAAAAGTATAAAGAAACTGGGGTTTTTTTTAAAAGAAAAAGGATAAATTACGGATAAACCTATGAACAAGTTAGAATGTTAAAAAACATATATGCTTAAAATTACAATAAAAACATACATTATATACATAATTCATCAAATGAAATAATTTTGTAAAATTTCTAAAGGAATATGATTATAAATATACAAAAATTGGGACACATTTTTTTCCTCTAAAAAATCTTTTTTTTAAAAAAAAAAAAATTTTTTAAAACCTTTCTTAGAACATATAAAAATATATACATTAGGATTATAACACTAAAAACAAGAGGAATACTGAAAGAATGTGTATCAGTTGGGAATCTAAGCATGACACACAGAATAGATCAGCTGTCAGAAAAATTATGTATAATTATAACAACTCACTAGAATAAAACATAGGGATACGAGGACGGTAGTTAATAGAACAGATCAGTCACTTCATTTAAGCCGAAAGGCTTCAGTGTATTTAACCTATGTATCCAAAATGTCTCTTTTCTGCTGAGGACCTCTGCTCTATCCTTCACACTTGTGGGAATCTGTTCTATAGGTGTTATTTTAAAATCCAAACTTTTATTATGAAAGATTGTGCAATGTTTGGATAGACCATGTTGTAAAAAACCTGTTCTTATATTGTGGCGATGGGAGTTTAGCCTATTGTGAAGTGCCTGGGATGTCCTACCCACATATTGTTTGCCGCATGAACAGTCTACCAGGTTTATAACATGGTCAGATATTGAGCCCAAAGCCCATGGCGATAGTAGGTTCCTATAAATGTGGCTCGAAAAATTGCTTATGCTGCAGGAGCATTTGCCATTGGAGGACTACTTTTTGCTCTCTAGGGAATTCGGAAAATTTTAGAATCAATTATCGTCTAACATGCCAGTCTGACCATGTTATATACCTGGTAGACTGTTCATGCGGCAAACAATATGTGGGTAGGACATCCCAGGCACTTCACAATAGGCTAAACTCCCATCGCCACAATATAAGAACAGGTTTTTTACAACATGGTCTATCCAAACATTGCACAATCTTTCATAATAAAAGTTTGGATTTTAAAATAACACCTATAGAACAGATTCCCACAAGTGTGAAGGATAGAGCAGAGGTCCTCAGCAGAAAAGAGACATTTTGGATACATAGGTTAAATACACTGAAGCCTTTCGGCTTAAATGAAGTGACTGATCTGTTCTATTAACTACCGTCCTTGTATCCCTATGTTTTATTCTAGTGAGTTGTTATAATTATACATAATTTTTCTGACAGCTGATCTATTCTGTGTGTCATGCTTAGATTCCCAACTGATACACATTCTTTCAGTATTCCTCTTGTTTTTAGTGTTATAATCCTAATGTATATATTTTTATATGTTCTAAGAAAGGTTTTAAATTTTTTTTTTTTTTTTTTAAAAAAAAAGATTTTTTAGAGGAAAAAAATGTGTCCCAATTTTTGTATATTTATAATCATATTCCTTTAGAAATTTTACAAAATTATTTCATTTGATGAATTATGTATATAATGTATGTTTTTATTGTAATTTTAAGCATATATGTTTTTTAACATTCTAACGTGTTCATAGGTTTATCCGTAATTTATCCTTTTTCTTTTAAAAAAAAACCCCAGTTTCTTTATACTTTTTACATGTCATATATATCCATTATATATTATATATATATATATTTTACTTTTGGGATAATACATTTTTGTCTTACTTTCAGACATCTTTATGATTTCATTTTCTTGCATTATATGGTTTTTTTCGTTATGTTTTGGTATTTCCTTGTATTGTTATATTTCATACACATTCACATATCTTTGTGACACTATCAGGATATCTGTGTCATATATCTTTCTTTTAGACCCTCAGTAATTCTGATTTCACGTATATATATGTGTGTATGCAGGTATGTGTATATATATATATGCATGCATTTATATATATGTATATATAGATGTCACTATTCTGCCTCAGAGATCGTTATGTTTAATTCACACCCTCACACACAATATTTTGTATCACAACCTACATCTATATTCACATATTCTTTGTAATCCAATCAGACTTTATTCATATATTTAAATATTTACATATCTTTGTAATCCAATCAGACTTTATTCCCCGACCTCTTATTGTCGGCTAATACCCCGTGCATCTTTCTCTTGCTTTGTTTCTAATATCGTGATTCATGTTTCTCCATGAATCGGCACTTTGCACACTCATCTCCTTTCCTCACAGTTTGACCTCACATCACCTCCTTTGGTGAGGAACTGGTTCCTTATACGCATCGTGATCATGCGCGGTTCATCTCTTTCCCACGGTCTGAACCCACTTCACCTTTCTAGACAGAGAAACTGTCTCTTCATGTATGTGTATTATAATTTTTCATTCTTCATTCATTTTTTCTTTTCTCTAGTTCTGAAATTGCATGTTTCTCCTTCCATTATGTCATGTCTCATAATGAAATCACTGTGGTTAATATCACTCATTCTTATATACTTATAAATACACCATTAAATAAATATATTTTTTTTCTCTCCGTATATCACTAATTAGAATTATACTAAATGCATTTCTTTTAGAATGCAATATAAAAAATCCTCACATATTCTATTTCATATATATTGATTTTCATATATACTGAATAGTATATCACAAACCTGAATTTCTCTATACTTTATGGGTTTTATAATCATACACTTTTTTTCTAATCCCCTAATTGTCCAGGTGTTTATCTGTGGTTGCTTTCAACACCAAGCTGTTTATATGGAGCATTGGTAGCTTAATAGCATATGAGAACACAGACACAATTCTATGGGTTTAAATCTGTCTTGGATACGGGAATTAATTCTCTTTCCCTTTGTCCATTGCTTTTACATATATATTTTCATATTTAAATAAAATATTTTTCCCTTTCTTATATATATTATATAAAATAAAATAAACAAATAAATAAATAAATCACAAATAAAAACTTCTCCCTCTTTTCATATACACTTAAAGACTATTTTTCTAAAAATTAAACACAGATAAGCGCATATTCAAATAGGAATTTTTTGTTTATTTTTATTCATTTTCTCTTTGTCCTTTATTATTGTTTATTGCCTTTTATTTGAAACTTGTGTTGTATATGTTATGACATAGCCTTATTCCACAAGGCAATGAGTCATCGCTCAGGAACATATGTAATGATGATGTCATGATTGGTTGCTTTTTTTTTTTCTTCTCTGTTTGCTGCTTTATAAGGATAAATCCTCTCTGTCTGTAAGATTCTTTTTCCCTGAGGAAGGAGGCAGATGAGCCTCAGAAACGCGTAGGAATGATCTAAATAAAAAGAATATTTTGACTTATACATGCTCGTGGTTTTTAGCGCGGCAATAAACCCGTTTTCTCCAGTCCTTCATATTCAAAATCTGCTCTATAACGGGGCCGCTGCAGAACCACCCAAGCGCTCATCCATGCTAATAAAGGGGTTGTGACTGGCACAACCCGGCCAGGTGAGTGCACTGTTTTTATCCTCTTTCACTCTGTAAACCGGGTAAAACCCTATTGCGCCTTTCTTGTCTCCCCCACCACAGCATTGTAGCACAGTGAGCTTCCCACTGCGACTTATGCTTTATTGAAAGTCGTGTACAGGGTAGGCTCCCCACTATACAGCTAAACCACGCACCAGGAAAATTACTCTAGGCAGCTGGGTCGATAAATGATTGTTTTACTTTACCAAAAAAACCCCTAAAAAAACAAGCATAAAACAGAAAGAATAGAACAATCTATTCACAAGGCCAAAAGCCTACACCCCTATGCTGCGCCACTTGTAATGGCGATTTATACCGCCTTCTCTCCAACCTTTGCCTAACCAAGGGACTGTCTAAACAGTTGCCTAATAGCCTAGTAATCCCTCTGGGTAGCAGGAGTAAGGGCTGGTTCACACTAAGCGACAGCGACAACGAGGTCGCTGTTACGTCACCATTTTCTGTGACGTAACAGCGACCTTGTAAGTCGCTGTTATGATTGCTGCTTAGCTGTCAAACACAGCAGCCGAAGCAGCGATCATAACCGCGAGAGCAGGGAGCCGCGCACACTGCTTAGCGCTGGCTCCTTGCTCTCCTAGCTACAGTACACATCGGGTTAATTAACCCGATGTGTACTGCAGCTACATGTGCAGAGAGCCGGAGCCGGCAGCACAGGCAGCGTGAGAGCTGCGGAGGCTGGTAACTAAGGTAAACATCGGGTAACCACCTTGGTTACCCGATGTTTACCCTGGTTACAGCTTACCGCAGCTGCCAGATGCCGGCTCCTGCTCCCTGCTCGCTTCATTTCGTCGCTCTCTCGCTGTCACACACAGCGATCTGTGTATCACAGCGGGAGAGCGCCTTTGAAGAAAACGAACCAGGGCTGTGTGTAATGAGCAGCGATCTCGCAGCAGGGGCCAGATCGCTGCTCAGTGTCACACACAGCGAGATCGCTAATGAGGTCACTGTTGCGTCACCAAAACCGTGCCGTAGCAGCGATTTCGGTAGCGATCTCGCTATGTGTGAAGCACCCCTAAGTGTGTGTGTGTGTGTGTGTGTTTGTGTGCAAACATGACCTACTAGTGGCGCAGCACAAGAGCTTACAACATATCTACCTAAACATAGACAAAACCCATTAACCCCCCTGAATACCCTTATTTGCTGAAGCCTCACAGATAAGGCAGATGATAACAGTGGGAAGGCAAACCACACAGCTCAGCAACAGAGTCCTGGAAATCTTCTACAGCAACATTCAATGCAAACATGTGGCGCTGTCCCTTTAAGATTTTAACTGTAACTGACAAACTGACAGAGCAGAGCCAGCATGTCTTATTGTCTATTTAGTCGGCCTAAGCATAACAGATATGTGTTTTGGTACCAAAACAAAGTGTTGCGTGCATGCACTCCTGGGCCCAGCCTACCATACCCGGGTACTGTGGTGTGCAGCTGCCATAAATAGAGACTTGAAGATCCACTCACGAAGATCAGTATAGCCAGCAACTGAAGAATGGCGGTCTCCGGCACAGGATGCTGCTCACACTCGTTACAGTCCTCCTCACCAAACTCTAACACGAGTCTCCTCACAATCCACCTAAGCGTTTCTGTGGCGGCTCCTTTCTGTTACGCACACCTTTCGCTTTTCCTTCAGCTCACATACAGCACCTCCTCTGGTCTCCAAGTCCACAGCCGAAGACTGTTTTGCTGCTATAGTGACCAAACAGTTAATGGCAGATGCAAAACAGCAGCCCCTTGTGGGTGGTCAGCAACAATGCATATTTTGCGGGCGGGGACCGCTGCCACTTCCCTGAGGCCCGCTTGGATCCAGGTTCGCTGCTGCGGCTCGAGTGGTGACCAGACCCGGGCTCGTACAGCCGCCCGTCCTCACAACCGTTGAAAAAGGGGGTTATGTACAGGAGGAATTGCCTGTGATGCCACCCGTGGGTTGAAGTGAGGAATGGTGACACCGCCGCTGCCTGGTGATGGGGCACCCGGGGCTGGTGGAACGGGGCATCTAGATGGGATCCCCTCCACGGGTAGGGGAGGTGTAGTCCCGGGGCCCTGTGTCGGTACACGGGAGTGATGGCTGCTGGAGGTGGCGTGCAGGATTGCACCGGGGGTCAATGGTGTTCTCACATTTCAGTAATTTCACACAAGTCCAGTGGTAAACCAAGTTGCCAGCGACTGGCTGCCATTGGAGGGTGTATTCAGGTCCCACACCCTGGTTAGTGAACAGGTGTCCTTTCCTCCTGCACGTTATGTTTGTCTCTCAGTTGGGCGACTTTGCATGGAATGGAGAAGTCCACTCCCGGTTTTGTATGTATTTGGGAGCTGTGGCCCGCGTAATCTGACCCTTGGGATCTCTGTGGGTTCTGACGGACACCCTATCCCCCGCGTTAGGCTTCCGTTCGCTCTATGGGCTTCGGGAGAACAAGGCCTGAAATCTTGTCCTCTGCTAGTTAATTAACAAGGGGGCTTGAAAACTTCCTTGTTCTAGGGTCAAGGCACCCTGTCTGTGCATGGCCTCCGGACCGGATTTCCGCTGTCGGCACCGGCGGGCTACGACCCTGCCCTGGTCCACTTAAGGTTTCCTGTGACCAGATCTCCGTCGCCTGTGGCCCTGTTCACTGTCTGCCACCTAGCCAGGTAGTCCAGGTGCCCCTACCCTTGACTCCACTGCTGTCAGCACTTGACTTCACTTCACAACTCCTCCACACTTCAACCTGAACTCTACTCTTCTTGTCTCCAAACTCAACTACTGTGTTCCCGCCCCTGACACCTCAGGACCCCTAGGTGAGCGTTCTCATCCGCCTGATGCCGCCCACTGGTGTGTCCTTATTATCATGAGGGGGTGGCTAGGCTTTAATGGCTGTGTGTTGTACCTGAATGTGGGTTTCTGGTGGTAACAAGGAGGATGTACACTTTTGTGACTACCTGGTTTTGCCAGGGCGTCACACATACAATAGACAGTAAATAAACCTTTTGCATTTTACAGTGACTAAAGGTCATTTATACACTCTTAGGGGCACTTTGCACACTGCGACATCGCAGGCCGATGCTGCGATGCCGAGTGCGATAGTCCCCGCCCCCGTCGCAGCAGCGATATGTGGTGATAGCTGGCGTAGCGAAAATTTTCGCTACGCCAGCTTCACACACACACTCACCTGCCGTGCGACGTCCCTGTGGCCGGCGACCCGCCTCCTTGTTAAGGGGGCGGGTCATGCGGCATCACTGCGACGTCACACGGCAGGTGGCCAATCGGAGCGGAGGGGCGGAGATGAGCAGGATGTAAACATCCTGCCCACCTCCTTCCTTCCGCATATCCTACGGAAGGAGATGTTCCTCGCTCCTGCGGCTTCACACACAGCGATGTGTGCTGCCGCAGGAGCGAGGAACAGCATCGGACCGTCGCGTCAGCGTAATTATGAATTACGCCGACGCTGCACCGATGATACAATTACGACGCTTTTGTGCTCGTTAATCGTATCATCTAGGCTTTACACACTGCGATGTCGCATGCGATGCCGGATGTGCGTCACTTTCAATTTGACCCCACCGACATCGCACCTGCGATGTCGCAGTGTGCAAAGTGCCCCTTACTCTTCTACATGTGAATAACAATGCATACAATGAACAGCAAATAAGCATCTTGCATTCACAGTGGATAAAGGTCATCAATGCACCCTCACCCTATCACATCATATCCATGTGACGGTTCATGAATGAAGTACTCAAACTAGTGAGTTTTTGGCCTCTACTTAGAGATTGGTGAAAAGTTGAAGCAATCAATTAGAAGTGCATTAGTGCAAAATTGTAGAAAAAACTCCTAAAATTACAAATTTTTATTAAATTCAGTATTTAAAAGGGAAAATACCCAACATTTATATCAATAAAAAATATATAGAAATCAGGTATCCAAGGGTATAAGGGAAGGGGGCCTGGCCCTTATAGTGCCCTATGCTCGCCCCTACCTTGCCGCGGAGGTTGGCACCCTAAAACCTGTGCAATAGGCGCCCCCGCTCAACGTAGACTGTCCCTATAGGCCCTAACCAGACCCTAACAGATAAAAGGGGACAGTCTACAGGGTAATTAGAAAACTGAACCAACAAATCCAATATAGTGAATAACTATATTACCTAATATAATTCAATTGGGAACTAGTAGGGTCCAATGACCCAGAAAACCACCTAGTTGGATATAAGTGGCTCCTATCAGAGACCACCTGACGCATTTCCCCTCATCTATCTGAGGTTCTTCAGGAGTGGAGTAAAAGTTAGCTCAAACAGAATACAGATACGCCATAATAAATGCTGGTAGTCCTATGCAACACTAAGAGGCCAACAATCACTGAGTCTATATGATCCCACTATCTCTAAACCAGAGCCAGGCTAGAAAGCCTAGACCCCAGTGCCAGATCTCTGTCCACTGGCTATATGGCAGGGATTAGCCAGAGTATTTTTGCATATAGTAATGGGATTAGACTCAAAAGAATATGAACCAGTCCAATAACCGCAGTGAAGCAGTCAGTGAGCTCCTCAATTCATCATCCTCCAGTTCAGATGCAAACACTGTACAACACGATGCAGGTTTAGGGGGCAGAGGAGACGCCCACCAAAAAGCTTCCCAACTTATAGGATGTATTCTAAGTGTTCTCACCTGTAATTAAACAAGATCAGCCCCTCAGAAGATGGAAGATCAAAGAAGCATATGTTCCAGCGGGGTGCGTGTATAAAAGTGCACCACTTCCGCATCCTTACATGCAGCGGTCACGTGACTGAGGAGTCCCGATGACGCGATCCCGCACATGCGCAAGGAGATCGCGTCCATACCCACGTCAATGCATTTCGTGGAGCCAGGCAGGTTGCGGTCACGTGAACGGGCCCATCACTGAGGTGTCCGCGCCTGCGTGATTGCTGCAGACCAGTTTGACACACAGACAGGGAGGTGTATACATCGATAGAGATTACACTCACACTGCCAGTGACGTCTCCCTCCCAGACCCACAAGAGGAGGGACAAATTGCACAAGAGGCCATGGTATGCAAGTATAGGGAAAGAACAATACTATAAAGACAAGGTGTTCAAGACTTGTAAAGTATACATTAGTGTTCAATGATGAAGGGGGTCAGCAATTATAGGTGAGACAATATAATGGGGGTAAATAAACACTTAACGGAGTCCGAGAATCCCAATAAACATAACTGAGATAATTAAATAATAATATAGAGATGTAAAACCTAGGATTAGGTAGATAAATAGAGCCAGATCCTTTACGGAACAATGGGCATGGCAGGAAGGCAGGTTATGAAAAACGAACAAACAAACCTAAGACACAAAGAGGGAAAAAGGGACACCAATCAAAGGTGTCAGAAAGGCACTTTATGAAGGATTATAGGAAACATCCAAAGTGCACCTGTTCGTTGAGGCCAGATGGACTCACAGTGTCATAGCCTGTGAATCCACCGGGCCTCCTTCTGTAAAATGAGTCTGTCCCAATTACCACCTCTGTTTGGTGGTGGGACCACCTCAATGGCACTGAAGGCAAAACAGTCCAGGCTACCCCAATGTTCCATCCTAATATGTCTTGAAATGGGGGTATCCCTGGCATTCCTAATGTCCCCAATGTGGTCTCCTATCCGTCTTTTGAATTCGCGCTTGGTTTTTCCTACGTATTCCTTCCCGCAATCACATCTAAAGAGGTAGATAACCCCAACCGTAGTACAGTTAGCAAATTGTCTGTTGCAGTAAGTTCTGCCTGTCATTTCACTGAGGATTCGGTCTCCCCGCTTTATATACTTGCAGAAGATGCATCTCCCACATCTAAATGTACCCACTTTTCTGGTGTCGAGCCAGGTTGATCCAGCTGGAGAGCAGTAATTGCTATGGACCAACCTGTCCCGGATGGTCCTACCTCGCCTGAATGTGATCGAAGGAGAAGATGGTATGGAGCCCGCAATGGCCGGGTCAGCCCTCATAATGTCCCAGTACTTAGTAATAATCCTACGCACCTCCTCTGACCGATCATCAAAATCCCCAATAATCCTCATCACTTGGGTGGTTTCCCTAACCCTTGTCTGTAGGGTGGCACTCCTTGGTGTCATAACTGCATTTTTGAAAGCCGCATTCAGGACCTGCTCAGGGTACCCCCTACTGAGGAACCTCCTTCTCAAGTCCCCTGCTTGATGATGGAAATCCGTATTAGAGGAACAGTTTCTCCTCATCTGGAGGTATTGTCCTCTGGGTATCCCTCTTCTCAGACTAAGGGGGTGGTGGCTTTGCCAGTGGAGGAAGCTATTAGTTGAAGTGGGTTTACGGAAGGTCCTGGTTTGGAGTCTTCCCTGGGTGTCCCTTATGATTGATATGTCTAAGAAATCAATCTTATCTCTTCTGAAATCCGAAGTAAACCTCAGACCCAGTCCGTTCTTATTTAGGTCACCCACATATCTCCTAAACTCTCCTTCACCCCCTGACCAGAGTACCAGCATGTCGTCTATATAGCGCCCCCAGAATGTTATATGGGGGCTCCACCAAGATGTCTCCTTACCAAAAACGATGGTGTCCTCCCACCAGCCCAGGTAGAGGTTAGCATATGTGGGAGCACATGGGCTCCCCATTGCTGTACCCCTGAGCTGGTGGAAGAACCTCCCATCGAATCTGAAAACATTGTTTTCGAATAAAGTCAAGGAGAGTAATGATAAATTGGTTATGTGCCATAAACTGTGTACCTCTGGTACTGAGGAAATGTTCCACCGCAATAATGCCCAGATCATGTGGGATGCAGCTGTAGAGAGTCTCCACATCAACTGAGGCAAAGCAGACATTGTCCTCTACAACCACATCCTCCAACTTCATAAGCAGGTCTGAGGTATCCCTCAAAAATGAGGGAAGTGCCGTGACAAAGCTCCTCATCACCCTGTCCACATAAATGCTGCAGTTCTGTGTGAAGGAGTCCACCCCCGACACTATCGGGCGTCCGCGAAGGGGGTCCACCCCTTTATGCACTTTAGGCAGGGAGTATAAGACCGGTAATACTGGGAATTTTGAAAACATAAAATCCATTTCATTCTTGGAGATCAGTCTCTGTGTTAGAGCTTCCTCGAGTAGTGAATGAAGTTTTTGGTTAAACCCCACAGCGAATCCCTCCTGATGACCCCATAGGTATCCCTATTTTCCAGGATGTCAGAGCACATCCCTTTATACTGACTATGAGTCATGACCACCAGGTTGCCACCTTGATCAGATGGCTTAATGACAATTGCATCATCTTTCATCAAGGTGTCCAATGCTTCCCTTTCTTCCCTCCTTAGATTGGTGACAAACCTTACAGATGACATGAGTTGGGTGATCCTTTGCGATGTCAAAAAAGCCCAGGCTAGGCAAGGCTTAGAGCCCATGCAACTTGCAGAGCCACCACGACTTCTGCTCAGAGGCAGAGTTGTGGCTGGGGATGCAGTTGTTGACGTGCTTCCAGTACTACGTCTCTGTACAGGAAGGTGCAATCTAACCTCGTCGTCAGTAGCATAATCCTCCACCTGCTCTGCTGACCTCATCGACTGGCTGACTGTGGGTTGACAGTGAAGGGTGCTTTACACGCTGCGACATCGCTAACAATATATCGTCGGGGTCACGGTGTTTGTGACGCACATCCGACCCCGTTAGCGACATTGCAGTGTGTGACACGCACGAGCGACCTTCAACGATCCCAAAAGTGGTAAAAATCGTTGGTTTTAGAGAGGTCATTCTAAAACAAAATATCGTTGTTTGGTCACTAGCGATGTTGTTCCTCGTTCCTGCGGCATCACACATCGCTATGTGTGACACCGCAGGAACGACAAACTCTCCTTCCTGCATCCACCGGCAATGCGGAAGGAAGGAGGTGGGCGGGATGTTATGTCCTGCTCATCTCCGCCCCTCTGATTCTATTGGCCGGCCGCTAAGTGACGCCGCAGTGACGTCGCTATGACGCTGAACGCACCTCCCCCTTGAGGGAGGGATTGTTCGGCAGTCACAGCAACGTCGCTGACAAAATATGTGCGTGTGGCGCTGCTGTAGCGATAATGTTCGCTACGGCAGCGATCACCACATATCGCACGTACGATGGGGAGGGTGCTATCGCGCTCGACATCGCCAGCAGACGCTAGCGATGTCGCAGCGTATAAAACACCCTTTAGTGGGATCTCCAACCTCATCATCACCCTGTGTGTTCTCACTCCCCTTGTCCTCAGAGCCAGCCTCTTCGTGCCCTGACCGAATAGTAAAATCGTCGTTCCAATGAGGTATCTGAGTCTCATCAGAACTAGATGGACCTAGGTCTTTTTTCAACCTATGTAACTAACAATGTAACTATGTAGCATGTTCCACATTGTCTCCACCAAGAGGAGTTACAGTTTGCAAATGAGGGTCTACATTATGCTCAGAACCTTCTTCATCTGGGCCTGGATCTGACTCACAAAGTTTCTGGGCATCAGTGCACATCATTTCCTTGTCTGGACTCACTGCAGCTTTCGAGCAGACCTCTGATTCCCAGGCTATAGTGTGACTGAACAGCTCTGCAGACTCCACCATCTCTGTTACCCCATACCCAGCAGGGCGGGTGGAGACTTGAGAGCTGGTAGGAACCAAGTGCGATTGGTCGTGACACCACAGAGGAATGGAGTATTTGGGATATTGAAGTTGAGGTGGAGGAGAGGCCACTTAATGGAACACTTGAGATCCATTCAAGCATCTGCTCTTTTGGTGCCTCATCTACATTTGGTAGCAATGTTCATGACCGTAATAAAGGGATCATATCAGATTGTCCACGAAAAGAAGTAGACATCTTACTTTGGCTGGAAGATGGTCTTTCTTCAGCAGATGTTACTGTTGCTTTACCACGTGCCCCACGGACACAAACTTTTTTCCCTTTCCAACACGCCTGTTTCCCTTTCCACCAGCATCTGGCCTTTTTCCACTCATTTTGTAGATTACCAAATTTGCAACTCTGCAGGGACACTCTACTCAATGCCGTCTCAGCACAGCAGCCAGCCCTCGGTCCCTCAGATGTGGACAAGTAAAAGACCATTTCCTCACAGCCATGACAAAGCTGTGAGATTCATTCTGTGCACCACTGGTGTTTATTGGAAAAGCCGATCTAAGATTGTGTGACAGGCGCATCTGCTGATACTCCTGCATATGTGCGTCCTTTTCTATGGCCAAATTTTGTCTTGTACCATGGATCTAAAGGGGGCTTTATACGCTACGATATCGTTAATGAGTTATCGTCGGGGTCACGGTGTTTGTGACGCACATCCGGCTTCATTAACGATATCGTAGTGTGTGACACTAATGTGCGACCTTAAGCGATCGCAAAAGCGGCCAAAATTGTTTGCCGCGGAGAGGTTGTCCTGAAACAAAAAATCGTTTTCTGTTTATTAACATTCCTGTGGCAGCACACATTGCTGTGTGTGACACCGCAGGAGCGACGAACATCTCCTTACCTGCCTCCACCGGCAATACGGAAGAAAGGAGGTGAGCGGGATGTTACGTCCCGCTCATCTCCGCCCCTCTGCTTCTATTGGACGCCTGCCGTGTGACGTCGCTGTGACGCCACACGAACCGCCCCCTTAGAAAGGAGGCGGTTCACCGGCCAGAGCGACGTCGCAGAGCAGGTATGTGCGTGTGACGCTGTTGTAGCGATAATGTTCGCTACATTAGCGTTCACACAATATCGCACATACGAACGGGGCGGGTGCTATTGCGCTCGACATCACTAGCCGATGCTAGCGATGTCGCAGCGTGTAAAGCCCGCTTAAGAGTGTGGCAACCCAGTAGTCAGCATTACATTGAATTCTGACAATCCGAGGGTCATGTTGTAGGTAGTGCAGCAAAAAGGCGCTCATGTGTCTTGCGCATCCAGGAGGAACAAGTCCTTGCTGTGTTGTTGGCGGCGAGGTGAGAATCATGCTTCCTTCCTCTGCCCTCTCCCCCAAACCTCACACAACAGAAATGTGATCAAGGTGTCCCTCATCTGCTAAGTCTTCCATGCCCATCTCCAGTTCGTTATCCATTTCTTCCTGGGCTCCTGCACATGCCTCAACAGTTTGGCTGCTACCATGCGCCCTTGTTAATCCCTCTCACCCACCGTCGCATGCCTGACGCCTTGGTGCTGCTGACCGTCTGGACCTTGGAGATCTTGTTATCTCTTCTGCATATGACTCCTCATGTACTTCCTCCCCTTCTTCTTGTCCCACCACCTAACTCCGAATACATGTAGATGCCTGGAATTGTCATGCTGATAATGGCATCATCAGCGCTAAATATCTTCGTCGCCATTTTGAAACTGTGCAAAAGGGTGCATAGTTCCTTGATCTGAGACCACTCTAGCAGCGTCATCTGCCCCACCTCGGGATCTCGTTGGCCCAAGCTATACGTCATAACGTATTGCAGCTGGGCTCGTTGGTGCTGCCACAGTCGCTGCAACATGTGCAAATTTGAATTCCTGGGTGTCGGCACATCGCATTTCAGCCGGTGAACCGGCAGGCCGAAAGACTTCTGGAGCAATGCAAGTCGTTGAGCTGCCGGGTGTGAACGGCAGAAGTGAGCACATAGCGAACATGCCCTCTGCAGAAGCCCGTGTAGGCCGGGATAGTGGTTTAAAAATTGCTGGACAACCAGGTTCAACACATGAGCCATACAAGGCACGTGTGTCACATTGCCCTGGCAAAGGGCTGCACCCAAGTTTGCAGCATTGTCGCACACGGCCTTCCCTGGCTGCAGGTTGAGTGGAGACAACCATTGATGAAACTCGGTCTCTAGAGCTGACCACAACTCCTCAGCTGTGTGACTCACATTTCCCATACATTTCAAAGTAAAGACTGCCTGATGCCGTTGAGCTCTGCTTCCAGCATAGTAAGGAGGTGTGTGGGATTCCTTGTGCGCAGTTACAACGAGGGTGGCCTTACCAGACAGGCTTTGGAAGACCGAGACGTGGTTGAGGAGGCAGAAGCAGTGAAGGAACTTCTACATACAGAGGATTTACGCACAACTCGTGGGGATGGCAAGATTTGTACAGCAGACCCTTTTCCATCTCTCACCATAGTTACCCAGTGACCAGTCAGCGACATGTAACGCCCCTGTCCATGCTGGTCCACACAGAGTTTCTCAAGGAAGCAGTGATGTTGTGTGCGACTGTAAGGGGGTGTAAGGCTCGGTCACCCCGAACCTGTGTGTATGATGTATATGTAAAATGTGTAATATGTAAAGTCCATGTTATAGTGTAATGTAATCTCTAAAGCCCAAGTTATAGTGTATTGTAATGTATTCAAATAGCCACTAGGTGGCCACAGTGTGTGGGCTGTTTCCCTGGTGATCCCGAACAGTGAGGGCGAGGAGTCTAGTTTGAAAAAGAGAGGTTAGTAATCAGTTGATGAGGAAGGTCCTTGAGGAGAAGTACACTACGTCTGTGAGAGGCGTAGTGAAGAAAAAGCCCAGTAAAATTAATTTGGTGACGCCTTCTGGGCCGAATCCGGTTATTTTTTGGACACAAAAAGCGGTCCCAAAAAAGGGTGGCTATTCCCTTGTGAGATCTTACAAATCCTTCAGTGAGAAAAGAGTCAGTGGGCCTCTAGAGGGATGAGTGGTCCTGACTGACTAAAAAGATGGTTGAGTCTACCGTGGCTAGTGCATTTGGGTACCCCAATGTGAGCCCGAACACCAGAGAAACAGTCAGCCGGATGATATGTAAAGAAAAATGAAATTTTGTGGGAAAGAAAAAGATATTCCCTGTAATGTTCAAGCAATGTGCCCGCCTAAGGACGGCTTTTCACATTGCAACATCGCACGTGCGATGTCGATGGGGTCAAATCGAAAGTGACGCACATCCGGCGTTACTTTCGACATCGTAGTGTGTAAATCCTAGATGATATGATTAACGAGCGCAAAAGCGTCGTTATCGTATCATCGGTGTATTCTCCGACATTTCCATAATGCCGGTGCAGCGACAGGTACGATGTTGTTCCTCGTTTCTGCGGCAGCACACATCGCTGTGTGTGAAGCCGCAGGAGCGAGGAACATCACCTTACCTGCCGCCGGCGGCTATTCGGAAGGAAGAAGGTAGGCAGGATGTTTACATTCTGCTCATCTCCGCCCCTCCGCTTCTATTGGCCGCCTGCCGTGTGACGTCACTGTGACGTTGTACAACCCGCCCCTTAGGAAGGAGGTGGGACGCTGGCCAGAGCGACGTCGCAGGACAGGTGAGTGCATGTGAAGCTGGCGTAGCGATAATGTTCGCTACGCCAGGAATCACAAGATATCGCTGCTGCGACGGGGGTGGGGACTATCGCATGCGACATCGCAGCATGCTTGCGATGTCGTAATGTGCAAAGCCTGCCTCAGGCGAGAAAAAGGAATGTATATAAGTTGACAAGTAAAGAAATTTAGTTAAAAGATCCTGTGACTGTGTCTGTGTCTGTGACGCCTGAAGAAAATGCGCTTAATACTGAATTGCACTGGAGTGGCGGTTGGGACGCAGTGGAAGAGTACCGGGCTGTGCAACAGCCAGAGGGCAGTATTTGTCACGACTACAATGGCCCTTGGTCGCCCCTCTAACATGACATGCTGGTGTAGCGCAGGCACACCTTTCTTGGAGAAGTAGTGGCGACTGGGCATCTGGTACTGGGGCACTGCGACGGGCATAAGGTCTTGAAAATCCTCTGTGTCCACCAGGCGGAAAGGCAGCATTTCTGTAGTCAACAGCTTGCAGATGCTGAAAGTCAACCTCTTAGGCATGTCATGCCCATCTAAAATAATGTAAAACACACCAAGGGGACTTCAACAAGAGTCTCCATGTTTTCCAAAAATTTGGCCACAGACACCTCTTAAGTGGCATCAATTGTCCCACAGTTTCAAACTTAAAATGTTGATTTGCATGAAGCACAATCAAAAATACACAAGCCTTTACTCTCCCCAGGATGATACAGGGGTAGAAAACTCCTTGCGGATCCATGATTTGTTCATCTTGATGAGCGTTAGTCTGTCCACATTGTCAATGGACAGACGCGTGCGCTTATCTGTCAGCACACCCCCAGCAGCACTGAATACACGTTACGAGAGAACACTGGCTGCGGGGCACGACAAGATCTCCAAGCGTAAGTGGCGAGCTCAGGCCATTTTTCCAGATTGGAAGCCCAAAATGAGCAAGGCTCCAGTTGCACAGTCATGGCATCGATGTTCATTTGAAGATACTACTACATCTGTGTCTCCTCCTTCTTTTACTCGTCCAGCTCTTTTGTTTCAGCATAAGTATATGTACTTGTCACTTTTCCATGTGTTTGTGGTGTCTTCTGAGTTGTTTGTCACCTTTTGGACACCTTAGAAGGTGTTTTCTATGTGTTTGTATGTGTTTGTGTTTGCCTGCCATTGTTTTCAATGGGGTTCGAAGGTGTTCGTCAAACGTTCGTCGAACTCACCCGCCGTTCGACGAACCGAACCGAACTCGAATACTAGCGTGGTGGCTCATCTCTAGGTGGGACATCAAAGGTGGGATGCATAGTCATCATTTGGTCTACAAGCTTGGACATCATCTTCTTGACACATGGAGCTATGAAGCACACAGTTAAGGCCAATACAAAAAAATGTAAACAAGTATTATTCCTAACTTAATTATTCCTAACTTGACAAGCATCCTATTTTGAAAGGTCATGGGACTTAAACGTTCAAGAATTCCTTTTAGGGCATCTTTAGTGTAATTTACAAAGGATTTTTTGTTTAACATTAATATGGGGAGGATTGATTCAAAACCGGCTGCTAAATGATTTCTGGCTTTATGCAGCAAATAAAGGATCGGCACTCCAAACTTCATAAACTATTATAATGGATTTATTCCATAATTATTCAGGATACAAGCATCCTGAATAATTGTGGAATAAATCCATTATAATCGTTTATGAAGTTTGGAGTGTCGATCTTTTATTTGCTGCATATTGTGGATGCCTTCCCTGGATTCAGATACTGTGGATTGTGAGTGCTGCCTGGATATTTTGATTTGATTTCTGGCTTTAAATTTGTCAGGGACTGTTCTAGCGACATTTATTAAATCTATGTAGATATTGAGCAATTATCTATTCTTACTGGTGAACAGGGAATCATAGGGGCCATTTTCTTATAGTTTAATGGTGTTATTACAATAGTTAGGTGGGCAATGTATCCCCTATTTATAATAGGGAGGATATAAGTGTGCTAGAGTGCCATATTTTTGTGAGGGTTGTCTAGTTATAGTAAAGGGATAATATATATTTAAAACCTCTATTCTAGGATCTATGGGGAACGGTACAGTACCTAGGTGAGGTCTAGCTGCCGTACAAACAATGCATGATGACCTTTTGTTACTGTTCGCAGTGTTCCTAAGCCATTCTAATCATCTCCTTAGTAACATTTTTACCAACAAGCTAAAGAAGACCAACAAGCTCAGGTATCAGGAAAAAGAAATGTATCAAATAGAGGAGGGGAGCCAACCATCTTCTGGTCCCAGGTCCAGCATCTTTTTGCAGTGGGATGTATGGATCTATGTGGGTCTCACTTCAACCTTTACAGCAGTGCTGGTCACCAGGAGGACTTGGAAGGCCAAATCATATCTGGTTCAAGGGCTCGTCTGATGAATCTCCTGATAAGGATCTGGTTGGATCTGGAGTGGAGGAGAAAACTAGAGAACGTATGTTAGTCAAATGTTTGGTTAATTAAACAAATTTAGTTAGAGTATCTTGGGGCACTTTCGAACAGCATCTCATAGGGCCTCAACTTTGTGGTCTCTGCTGGGGTGTGAGTGACACTGTATAATGCAAGGGGGAGACTCTCATGCCCTTGTTTTCCTGTTTCATACAATGCCTCAACCTCTCAACCCTCCCACTATTCTGCAGATGGTATGGGGTGTGTAGGGCCAGTTCTGTCCCCAAGGCCTGCCATATCTCTTTGGCTGGCAGTGAAAGCAGATCCCTGGTCACTTTCTGTGGTCTCCGGGAGCACGCAGCTGCACACTCTCTCAGTATCAGCTGTTTCTCATTCTGTACGGCTCCATCCTGGATCCACGTGTCCTTTTCTTCTTTTGAGACTTGCTTTTGGAGGGTCAGGACCATGTTTTCCCAAGACTTTCCATCTTTTCTTTCTTCTTCACATCGGGGTCACTTAAGGAGCACAGATTGACTGACTTTCTGTGGAAGTGGTCACAATGCTGCTTCTTTGGCTGTTGTCATTTCCTACTGCTTCCCTTGAGGTTCCTCCAATATGGGCCTCAACCCTGATCACCGTGACTCTGGCAATAGCACAGCAGTTATTCTATGGCCTCATGGGGATGTACAGGAGTCAGATTGGCGGTGATCAAGTCTCTTGTCTTCCATACAGAGTAGATGTCGGCTGCCATCTTACAGGCTTCAGTGAGAGCACATACCTCTGCTTCTTGTGCAGACAAAGATGCAGATTACAGATGGTCTATCAGCACAGAGTCTACTATTACCACCACCAAACCCATGTGGAACTGTCCTTGATCTGCATATCTTTATCCGTCCACAAAGAGGATTAAGTCAGGGTCTTCCAAGGGTGTATCTGTGTCGCCCACCTGTAGCGGTCGCCTCAGGGACGTCACTCCACCTTCCGGGACGCCACAGGGGCTCCACTTGATTACCGCTGACAACAGGTATGTCAGGTTTATTTACATGGGAGTCGTGACGCCACTCACGGTTTGCGGTTAGGGATTTGGGTGACCGCCACTGCAGGTTAAACGAGCGTCTGGGGCCGATGGGGTCTGCAGTCGGATGGTATGGCCTCCCGTGAGTGATGCTGGCCTCAGGGGCTCGGGTGTGTAGAACAATAGGTCACAGAATAACTCAGTCACAGTCCAAGGGTCTTTCAGCTTGTTTACTCACTTTTGGATGTTTTGTTGTGAGGAGTCCGGGCGATACTAAGATTCAACCAGGTGGAACCAGGAACTCTTTCAGGCCGTTCTGAGGGTAACTATTAACTCGCCTTCCTTACACTTCTTGTTTCAGATAACCCCTGACTTGAAATACCGTGGGATCTATCCAGGTAAGTCACTACTGCCTATTCTCCCCTTTTTGGACCATTTGCCGGCAGCATGGACCAGGTGAGATGGATTCTCGCTCCGTCTCCTTATGGGTCCCGCTGTTGCTGCTGAGGCTCTAGACTCTAGATGGTTGGCGAGGCACCTCCAGTCCCCTCACCGACAGGTTCAGCAGATCACTAAATGGACGTCTGCTCTAGGGACCTGTTCCCTGTGCATGCTTAGTCACCAGCAGCCCCCATACTGGACGGCCTCTCTTCAGGTGTCTTTCGGACGGAATCTCCGGTAACTGGTTTCCCCCGCTAACAGCTGCTACATGTGCAGGGTCTGACTAGGGTGTCCGTGTCACTGCGTCTCTCAGCAACTGCTGCACTCCACCCCCAGACTGGCTCACTCCTCCTGCTTTTCTTACAGCCTCTGCAGCTTAGCTTCCAGCCCCTTCCCTCCACCCCTTGACAGGAATTGAAAGCTAGCCTCTTCCAGAGGCTACCCAAGGGTCCCATCTAATGGTGTGGGAGACCTGGTGTCTGTGCGTACACACCCCTTTTTGGCCTTTGGAATTACCTGGAAGCACTGTCCCAGCATGGGTGTAGTACTCAGTGGTGCCTGACCAGGTCAGGGGTGCCACATTCCCCCTTGTTTATCAACAGCACGTCTTCGGGCTGCAAAGAGAAGAAAGAAAGGGTAAATACAATTTTTCCCACACAGGGGATATATTTACATTTACAACATACCAGGTACCATTCCACCACCACCCACCAGCCACAAGTCCTGGTCCCACCCAGCAACTCCCAGGAGGCAGGTCACCAGTCCCTTTGGTGACCAGGTCTGGGCCAGCTCTATCCCAGACCTTTCCTTCAATCTTCCTCTCCTGAGGAGGGTGGTGTAGGGTAGGCCCCATAAACAGGCATACCAGCTTCCGTGTGTTGGAGAGCAGGCCCCATAAACAGGCATGCTCCCTGGTGGTGCAGAGCCAGGCCCCATAAACAGGCATGCTCTGAGGTTGGTGCAGAGCCAGGCCCCATAAACAGGCGTGCTCTGAGGTGGTGCAGAGCCAGGCCCCATAAACAGGCGTGCTCTGAGGTTTGTACCACTGGGGTAACTTTTTTACAATGCGAGAGTTTGTGGCTATAGCCAGTTCATAGCCTGTGGTCCATTTTAAAGTGCACATAAACTGGTGCTAAAAAAAAATAAGTAAATACTCAAACAGTTCACGCAATAGTCCTTGCGGGCACATTTCCACAAACGTTCCAAAACTTTCAGGAAACATTTTTAAACTATACTTGTTAGACACTTTAACTAAACTGTACTTTCTCTATACCGTAATGGGGGCTGACCAAAGTTGCTACGGGTTGACCTACGCAGTACTATGCTGTCATCTGTCTGAGGTTGTGTTCTCCCACCCGGTGTATGTGTCTCAATATGAATGATGGGTGTACTGGGTGCTGATACTTGTGGATGTTCCTCTGATTCAGCTTCACTCAGCTCTTCTAGGTTCTGAGCAGGATCTTCTTGTCCTCTAACTTCTTATCTGGGTTGAGGGAAGGTGATCACTGGAATTACAACTGCTCCATTGTATTGAGGCCAACTTGCAGGAAAATCTCCAAGCACAGTATGGTTCATCTTCTCCCTTGGTTCTTCGACTGGCAAAGGGTTGGGGACTTCTTCAGGGGTTCTTAGCTGTTCAGGGCATCTCTTAAGGTGATCTCTGGAAACCACAGCTGTCGTCTTTCCTCCATCTTTGCTGATGAGGCATGTCTTCTTACGGCTAGGTGTTGATGGTAACACGGTGTAGGGTTCTGCTTCCCAGTGATTGTCGAGTTTGTGATTTCTTCTCTTTCTCTTGAGGACCACTTCTCCAGGCACCAAAGGAACAGCAGGTGCATTTTGATTGTAGGCTTTTTCTTGTCTCTCCCGCTGCTGGGTCAAACCTCGCTCTACAGACTCTTGTACTCTCTTGTACTGGGCCTGTCGGGTGGAATTCCAATCAGCACCTTGTAAATGCCTCAATTCCCATTTCCAGATCCACTGGCAGTCTTAGCGGTCTGGCCCTCATCAGATATGCTGGTGTGCAGTTCGTGGAACTCACAGGAATGTTGTTATACATGTCCACCAGGTCAGGCAGCTTCTCTGGCCACCGGCATCTTTCTTCCAGTGGTAGAGTTTTCAGGAGGTCGAGCACAATGTGATTCATCTTCTTGCACATGCCATTGATCTGAGGATGATAAGGTGTGGTGCGAATCTTCTTGCAGCCATAAAGGTTACAAAACTCCTTGAACACCTCAGCTTCAAAGGCTGGACCTTGGTCAGTGAGCACTTGGTATGGGTAGCCATGTGGTCTACAAAAATGGGCTTGGAAAGCTCTGGCTGCAGTCTGGGCCATCAAGTCCTTGACTGGTACTACCAATAAGAACCTGGAGTAATGATCAACCATTGTGAGGGCATAGGTGTACCCTTGTCTGCTGGGCGCCAACTTTACATGGTCCAGGGCCACTAATTCCAAGGGTTGTTTGGTTTGGATCGGCTGGAGCGGTGCTCTCTGACTGTGATGGTGCTTTCTTCTGAGATTGCATGGACTGCAGTCTCTACACCACTTCTCCAGGGCAGATCTCATGCCAGCGCAGTAGAATCTTTCTTTAAGGAGTGCCTCCAGTTTCTTCCAACCAAAGTGGCCTGCGCCATTGTGATAGGCTTCCAGTACCATCACCATCCGAGCATCCTTCTGTGGCACAACCACCTGCCACACCCTCTCATGCGTCTTTGGGTCAATGATGCTCCTGTAGAGTTTGTCTTGGTAGATAAATAATCGACCCCTGTCTCTCCACAAGTGCTGTGCTTCAGGCGAGGCATTGGAATCAAGGCTGGCGCCAGGTTGAGTGCTCAGCATCTTCACCAAGCCAACCGCTGGATTACTCTCCTGAGTCTCCTTCCAGTTGTAGTGAGGTAGCGGATTCAGGGTCGCTTCTTGATAGCTGGTATGTGACTGCTGACACTGGTTGGCTCCATGGCAATGGAACGCTGGCAGCTCAATCTCTTCAAGGTCATCTACATCTTCACCCTCGTCTGCTAAGGGAGGCATCCTTGACAGAGCATCTGCATTGCCATTCTTGCGGCTGGCTCGATACTTGACAGTAAAATCATAATTTGCTAGTCGGGCTACCCAATGTTAGTCCATGGCACCCAATTTAGCAGTATCCAAATGGGTTAGGGGGTTGTTATCCGTGAAGATGGTGAATTTGACGGCTGACATGTAGTGCTTGAATCGCTCTGTGATAGCTCAGGCTATGGCCAGGAACTCTAGCTTGAATGAACTATAGTTTTCTGGGTTTCTTTCAGTAGGCCGGAGCTTCCTGCTGGCGTAAGCGATCACACGCTCCTTGCCTTTCTGTACCTGTGAAAGCACTGCTCCCAGCCCCACATTCCTGGCATCTGTATACAGCACAAATGGTAGACTGTAATCAGGGTAGGCTAGGATCTCTTCACCCGTCAGGGCCCCTTTCATTTGTCTGAAGGAGTGTTCGTTTGCTTCTCCCCAGTTAAACGGTGGGCCGTAGGTCTTTCCCTTCTTTGCTTGGCCTACCAGGAGCTCTTGCAAAGGCGCCGCCATCTTCGTATAGCCCTATAGGAACCTTCTCTACTAGCGCACCAGGCCAAGGAACTGACGTACCTCCCAGACAGTGGTGGGTATGGGCCATTTTTGGATGACGGTGACCTTCTCTTGGTCTGGTGCTACTCCTTCCGCACTGACCACATGACCTAGGTATTGGACCTTCGGCTTCAGTAAATGGCACTTAGATGTCTTCAGTTTCCTCCCATATCGGGATAGTGCTTCAAAGACTTCAGCCAGGTGTTTCAGGTGGTCCTCATAGGTCTTGGAGTACACAATGACGTCATCCAGGTAAAGCAGGACGGTTTCAAAGTTGAGGTGCCCCAGGCAGCACTTCATTAACCTCTGGAAGGTCCCGGGGGCATTGCAGAGTCCACATGGCATGCTGTTGAACTCACAGAGGCCCATGGGGGTGGTAAAGGCTGTCTTCTTCCGATCTTCTTCTGCTACAGATACTTGCCAGTAGCCACTAGTGAGATCTAGGGTAGAAAAATAGTTAGAGGCCTTTAGGGCAGCGAGGGATTCCTCTATCCATGGCAAAGGGTAGGCATCCTTGTGTCTTATCTGATTTATCCGACTGTAGTCTACACACATCCTCATTGTGGCATCCTTCTTTTTTCACCAGGACCAGGGGAGCTGCCCAAGGGCTGCAACTGTCCCTAATGACTCCTGCCTCTTTCATGTTTTTCAGCATGTCTTTGGCGCTCTGGTAATGGGCTAGTGGTATAGGCCTATGTCTTTCCTTAATGGGAGGATGACTGCCTGTGAGTATATGATGTTGCACCCCTTTTTTGAGAGGTCTCATCCTCTTTTGAGTCAGCTTGCGCTGGGGACCTATAGGTTGTATAGCGTCGTTTGGGCAAGTAAACAGTTTTGAAATGGTAGCGTATCTTGGTAGTCTGGCTTCCTCCTCCCCACAGTTCAGCACTCGTCTGGCTGTCAGGATTGTGGGCCAGTGTTCTGAATGAGTGGGTTCTGCTACAGCCTTGTAAGCCTGTCCTCTGAGACCTACCGCTGCTCTGCACCACAACATAATCTCGCTCCGTGGGGGTATCACAATGGGGTTAGCATCTATCACCCGTACATTACCAATTTCGCCGCTAATCTGGTTTACCTGTTGCTTCCTCAGGATGATTCGGATCTCTTTTTGCAGGGCTTTCAGTTGTCCACCCTCAACACCCTCAGCAATCTAGTGAAGCAACAACAACACTTCTCCTAGGCAATTTTCTATGACATTTGTGCCTAAAATCATTTGTGGGTTCCTTTCTCTAACATCATTATCTACAACAATCAGTCCTTGTCCCTTCATTTCCTGCCTTCCCACCTTTATGGTTACCTCTTTGACCCCAATCTGGTCTATAGGTTGTCCATTGGTTGCATAGATGGTAAGGTCAGGATCCAGTTGTCGGAGAACGTCATCCGACCAAAACCTGCTATAAAGGACATACGGGATTGTCGTTACCTGGGAACCGGTGTCCAATAATCCTAAGGTTGGGATTCCGTCCAGGGTGATGGACAGGACTGGTCGTCCACCCACATACTGATCACGGCAGTCAGCTGGGCCTGGTTTCCTTAATCCTGGGGACTGGCCCTTGGCACCAGGTTTGACCCGTTTAAAGGACAGGCCCTTGTATAGTGGCCTGCTTCCCAGCAACGGTGGTAAATGGGTTGCCCAGATGAGTCATAGAAATCACTGCTCCTCCCTCAGGATGAGGGACCTCTTCTCCCCCGCATCCAGGGGACATCCTCTGGGCTGTCAGCTAGCAGGATCCCATGGGGGGCTTTAGGTTCTGGTGGAAGTTGCATCGCTTTCAGGATCTGGGCGACGTCCTTGCTGAGCTGTTGCACCTGGGAGGACAAAGTGTCGGTGACACCGGCTGAGGTGGTGGGTCCTTTTGCAGCTACCAGGGCCTGCGAGGAGGATTCTGCTCCGACAGTCGGGGTGCGGGTAGACCATACTGGTTGGCTGGGGTCCGTGTCAATGGGGGGTTGAAGCGCTTTCATGGCCCTGTCTTTCAGAATGGCAAAGTCCACATCACTGTGTTCCAGAGACCACAGCCTCATCTGTTTTCTATCCTCAGGGGAGTGCAGGCCCTGCAAGAACTGTTCTGTCATCATCCGGTTTCCCTCCTGATCACCGACAGGGTCCACGAGTTTGAGTGCCCGCAGAGCAGCTCGCAGCCTGAGGGCATAGTCTCTTATGCTGTCTTGCGGCTTCTGGCGGCAGTTATACAAACCCATTCTCAGCTCTGCCTCGGTGCGATTTTCAAAGGCTGATTTCAATTTGGCAAAAATGGTTTCTACAGAGCTCCGATCGTCAGTGGTGCAGGCCTCAGCCTCCAATTCTGCTGCTCCAGTCAGTTGCCCAAGCACCACTGCGGCCCTCTGCTTACCGGTCATTGCGTACATGTCCAGCAGAATGCTGACTTTCTTTTTAAATGCAGTCAGGGTGTCTGCCTTACCAGCATTGTTCTGCTTCCGCATTCAATTTCTCATTTAGTTGCTGTAAACTGATGTTTCATTTACAGGGTTCAACCTTGGCTCATAGAGTTATACTTTGGCTCCCTCTTGTGACCAAACTTAGTAGCACAGCTCTGTAATAAATGTTTCTTTCTCCTCCTCCTTGCAATGCATTTTGGGAGAAGGCCTCATTTCCTGCAGGCTCATAAGCAAAGCCAGTCTCCATCTTACATCCCCTTGTGTAAGCATCGCTGGTAAGGACTTCCACGTTTATTGCAATCTTAAACTCAGGGCTTTCGCTGTGTTTAGTTAGCTGCCTTTCTAAATTAGGATTAAGCTGTTTGTAATCCGTATGTATATTGTGCAGGCATCTGCATCTGTTATGCATAAATGTACTCTGTTATATTTGTATGTACTGATTTGTACACATATCTGTTGTTCCAGTTTCACCATCAATCAGTCAATCTGAATATATTTATCTACGTTTAATAAATACACAGACTTCAAGCAACAGTTTAATTATTGAACTACGGTGAATAAGGTTTATCTGCCTGTCAAACTGCATACGCTCAGGGTACATGTAGGGAGGACAGAACAGTGTAACAGCAGCTATCAGCTAGTGGGATTCAAGACAAAGGCTACTCAGAGACTCCTTACAGCTATAGCAATCTTCGCACAGCCAAGCAGCACCCTTCAAGGCAACATGTTATACAAATCCTCACACAAAACGAGATCCGTAGCTTCTATCTCCTCAAAGACGTCTATAAGCAGCGCCGTCGCCATTGCCCGCGCAAAATCTGAAGTCGCCAAAATGAGAGCAACCTTCGCTGACAAAGAGGTTCAGCTGAAAGTAGAGAAAGCCGAACAAGAGGGAAGATCACATATCGAAAAAGCACGCCTAGACGCCACTCTAGAAAGACTAGCAGCAGAAAAGGAAGCTGCAGCTGCTCTAGCCGAAGCAGAGTGCCTAGAAGCCTGCCTAGAAGCCGCACAAAATCCCGAGCTGAAAAATCAAGACAGCATACTGAGCCTGAAGTTCATACCACAAGATGCATCACAACGCACATCTCAGTATGTTAATGAACATCCTGACTCAAACTGTGACCCTGAACCAGTATCAACACGAGAGCACATTTCAGGTGAAACAAACAGGATTCAACATGAGGCACGACCCCAAGACAGATATAAACTTGAAAACATCACGCGAGGCAATTCTGCTGATGACAACCTTGCCACCCACCAGGTAGCAGAAGCAAATTACCATGCTGACATGTGGTACACCAGACCAAAGCAATACGACACCGGCTGGCGTCACCCAGAGGCTACTAACAGGTATGAACGCACCCCACACCACTACCAGGGTGACCCATCTCTAGCATACCCCGCTGATAATCGGGTCATAACAGACTTTGCTAAGTTAATTACGCAACGTGATCTGGTCGCTAAGGGGCTCTTAAAATTTAATGACCAAGCTAAAGGTTACAGGGCCTGGAAAGCTTCCTTCCAAAATATCACTACAGACTTGGGGTTGCTACACAGGGAAGAAATAGACCTCTTAGTCAAATATCTGGGAGAAGAGTCAGGCAAACATGCAGCAAGGATCAGAGACATTAATATAAATCATCCTGAGGTTGGCCTAAAAATGATCTGGAACAGACTGGATGAGTGTTACGGCTCAGTAGAAGCAATAGAAAAAGCCTTATTCAAAAGAATCGACGACTTCCCCAAAATATCTAACAAAGGTCTCCAGAAACTTAGAGAACTAAGCAACCTGCTAATGGAAGGTCAAGTTGCTAAATGTGAAGAAAACCTACAGGGACTTGCGTTCCTTGACACAGCCAGAGGTGTTAACCCTATAGTCCAAAAATTGCCCTACAATCTGCAGGAGAGGTGGCTCACACATGGTTCCACGTACAAATACAAACACGGTGTTCCATTCCCTCCCTTCTCTGTCTTTGTAGAATTTGTACACCAACAAGCAAGGATCAGGAATGATCCCAGCTTTGACTTTACAATGTCGTATGCCACACCATCACCAGCTCCAAATCTATGCAAGACGTCTGTGGCAGTGCATAAGACTAATGTTTCTTCAGGTTCTATTCACAGGTCTGCCGGTGACTCTCACGTAGAGACGAAGACACAGTACCCTAGCAAGCAGTACCCACTCCATCAGAAGCCTCATTCACTCCTGAGTTGCAGGGCCTTCAGAGGTAAACCCATGCCAGATCGCAAACGCTTCCTGAAGGAAAACGGTATCTGGCACAAGTGCTGCTTATCAACAACTCATCTTGCCAAGGACTGCAAGGTGAGTGTAAAATACACAGAATGTGGCCCCGCAGACCACAACACAGCTCTACACCCCGGCCCAGCTCCATGCAGTACACAAAACACTTCAACTGACAGTGAGCATGGCGGGGAGGAGAGGGACACTGCTACAACTACACCAGAGATCACTTCACAATGCACAGACCTTTGCAGAGGGACAATAGACAGTAGATCCTGCTCTAAGATATGACTTGTCAGAGTCTATCCAAAAGGCCAAAGAGACAAAGCCGTAAAACTGTATGCCATCCTGGATGATCAAAATAACAGATCCTTGGCTAGATCGACATTCTTTGACCTATTCAGTATTAAAGGGCCAAGCACTCCTTACTCATTGAAAATGTGTGGAGGCACCGTGACAACAGCAGGCAGGAAAGGTATCGACTACCAAATTGAATCCTTAGATGGTCAGCTCCATCCACCACTGCCCACGATCATTGAATGTAACCAAATCCCTGACAACAGATCTGAAATTTCTACTCCAGAGGTAGCAATCCACCATGCTCACGTAACCCTAGAACGAGCAAGCATAACAATCTACCATAGAAAACAAATGACCTAGCAGACCTGCGAGGCCCCAGGTATGCGTTCTAGGGTTAAAACGTAGAGCACACCTTATACTGGAACTTGACCAGCAGGCTCAGATAATGCTACTGCTGGGAAGAGATATCCTGCAAGTACATAAAGTGTGAAGTCACATCAATGGGTCCCGTAATGCTTCCTACGCCCAAAGGCTAGACCTAGGATGGGTCATAATAGGAAACGTATGTCTGGGACGCCTTCACGCTCCGTCCTCCGTAACCAGAATGCTGACAAATACTCTGGAAAATGGTCGTCCATCTCTGTGCCAACCGTGCAACAATGAGTTCCACCTCAAAGAACTGCCGCACGGCTTCCAGCTACCCAATCACCTAACAGAATTTACTGATGACAACAATATGCTGTCAGGAAGCTACGAAGATCAATTAGGGTGTGCAGTCTTCCAGAGAACCAAACATGATAATCGAGCAGCAATGTCTATAGAGGACAAGTTGTTCTTAGAGAAAAGGACAAGGGACTTGTTAAGGATGAGACCAACAGCTGGGTCGCACCTCTTCCCTTCGTAACCCACAAACCACATCTGCCAAATAACAGAGATCAAGCGTTTAAACGTTTCACCTCTCTCAAGCATAACCTACAAAGGAAATCAGAAATTAAATATCAATTCTTCTCCTTCATGGCAAAGATTTTTGAGAATGGTCATGCAGAGATAGCTCCAACTCTCAAAGACTCTGAAGAATGCTGGTTCCTACCCATGTTCGGAGTATACCACCCCAAGAAACCAGGCCAGATTAGAGTAGTGTTCGACTCTAGTGCTAAGTTTAATGACGTCTCTCTGAATGATGTTTTTCTGACAGGTCCAGACCTCAACAACCAACTACTAGGAGTACTTAGGCAATGGAATCTTTACAGAAACGCATATGTTGCTGACATTCAGCAAATGTTCCATTGCTTCCTCGTGAGACAAAAGGACAGGAATTTCTTAAGATTCTTCTGGTACAGAGACAATGATCCTTCTAAAGAAGTCACAGAGTATCGCATGAGAGTACACATCTTTGGCAACAGCCCTTCCCCTGCAGTCGCCATCTATGGACTCAAAAGGTCTGCTCAGGAAGGAGAAACAGAATATGGATCAGATGTTAAACAATTAATTGAAAAGGACTTTTATGTTGATGACTGTCTGAAAGCCATGCCGTCAAATGAGACTTCCGTCAGTCTCCTCAGGAAAGCACAGGAGATGCTCGCTTGCTCGAACCTCAGGCTTCACAAAATAGCCTCAAATAGCCGAGAACAGATGGAAGCATTCCCTTCTCAGGACTTATGTGACAGTCTCAAAGACTTAAGCGGGCTTTGCATAATTTTCGCTACGCCAGCTATCACACGATATCGTACCTGCGACGGGGGCGGGACCTATCACGTGCGACATCGCAGCATCGGCTTGCGATGTCGCAAGGTGCAAAGCCCACCTTAGACATAGGTTCAGACCCTGCGCCAATGCAACGCAGTCTGGGACTCCTCTGGAATTTGAGGTCAGACACTTTCACCTTTCAGGTCAGCCAGGAGGAAAAACCCTTCAGCAGCGTCGGCCTTGATGTCTTTGGACCTTGGTCTGTTGTCACATGACATACTAGAGGTGGTCAAGCCAATAGTAAACGTTGGGCAGTCATGTTCACCTGCATGTTAATCAGAGCTGTCCACATAGAGGTCATTGAATCCCTTGACACTTTGAGCTTCATCAATGCTCTAAGACGATTTATTGCCATCCGAGGTCCTGTCAAGCACATACGTTCAGACAGAGGTACTAACTTCATCGGTGCAGCAAAGGAACTGGGAATTCCTTCAAATCTGGACCACAAAACTCTCAAGAGATTCCTCAGTGACCAGAATTGTACATGGACATTCAACCCACCTCACTCTTCTCATATGGGAGGATCCTGGGAGACAATGATCGGCTTATTATGAAGAATTCTTGACTCCACTCTCCTTCAAGCAGGTACAACAAGGCTCACCCACGAAAGTCTAACAACCTTCATGGCAGAAGCCACAGCTATAATAAATGCCAGATCCTTGGTTCCAGTTCCGAACGACCCAGAAGACCCCTTGTTGCTGACTCCAGCCACTCTGCTTACTCAGAAAACTGGACTATTTAGCACCCCTCCAGGAGGATTAGACACCAGAGACCTATACAAGCGTCAATGGAGACAGGTACAAAGTCATAGTATCATAGTATCATAGTTTTTAAGGTTGAAGGGAGACTCTAAGGGCGGCTTTGCACGTTGCGACATTGCACGTGCGATGTCGATGGGGTCAAATCGAAAGTGACGCACATCCGGCGTCACAGTCGATATCGCAACGTGTAAAACCTTTTTGATACGATGAACGAGCGCAAAAGCGTTGTTATCGTATCATCGCTGCAGCCTCCGACATTTCCATAATGCCGGTGCAGCGACAGGTGCGATGTTGTTCCTCGCTCCTGCGGCAGCACACATCGCTGTGTGTGAAGCCGCAGGAGCGAGGAACTTCACCTTACCTGCCGCCGGCTGCAATGAGAAGGAAGGAGGTGGGCGGGATGTTTACATCCTGCTCATCTCCGCCCCTCCACTTCAATTGGCCGCCTGCCGTGTGACGTCGCTGTGACGCCGCACGACCCGCCCCCTTAGGAAGGAGGCGGGTCGCCGGCCAGAGGGACGTCGCATGGCAGGTATGTGCGTGTGAAACTGCCGTAGCGATAATAATCGCTACGGCAGCTTTCACTAGATATTGCACGTGCGACGGGGGCGGGACTATCGCTGCAGCATCGGTAACACATTGTTACCGATGTCGCAACGTGCAAAGCCCGCCTAAGTCCATCTAGTTCAACCCGTAGCCTAACATGTTGATCCAGAGGAAGGCAAAAAAAAACCAATGTGGCAAACAAGCTCCAATAGGGAAAAAAATTCCTTCCTGACTCCACATACGGCAATCAGACTAGTTCCATGGATCAACACCCTGTCATAAAATCTAATATACATAACTGGTAATATTACATTTTTCAAGAAAGGCGTTCAGGCTCTGCTTAAATGTTAGTAGTGAATCACTCATTACAACATCATGCGGCAGAGAGTTCCATAGTCTCACTGTTCGTACAGTAAAGAATCCTTGTCTGTGATTATGATTAAACCTTCTTTCCTCAAGACGTAGCGGATGACCCCGTGTTCCAGTCGCAGGCCTAGGTGTAAAAAGATCTTTGGAAAGGTCTCTGTACTGTCCCCTCATATATTTATACATTGTGATTAGATCCCCCTTAAACCTTTGTTTTTCTAAACTAAATAGCCCCAAGTTTAATAACCTGTCTTGGTATTGCAGCCCACCCATTCCTCTAATAATCTTGGTCGCTCTTCTCTGCACCCTCTCCAGTTCAGCTATGTCCTTCTTATATATTGGTGACCAGAATTGTACACAGTATTCTAAGTGCGGTCGCACTAGTGATTTGTAAAGAGGTAGAACTATATTTTTTCATGAACACTTATACCTCTTTTAATACATCCCATTATTTTATTAGCCCTGGCAGCAGTTGCCTGACACTGTCCACTAAAGTTAAGTTTACCATCCACCCATACACCCCAGTCTTTTTCTGTGTCTGTTTTACCCAGTGTTCTACAATTAAGTACATAATTATAAATTTTATTTCCTCTACCCAAGTGCATGACTTTACATTTATCTACATTAAACTTGAATTGCCACTTCTCAGCCCAATCTTCCAATTTGCATAAATCTCCCTGTAATATAAAATTATCCTCCTCTGTATTGATTATCCTGCAGAGTTTAGTATCATCTGCAAATATTGAAGTTCTACTCCGCATGCCCCCAACAAGGTCATTAATAAATATGTTGAAAAGAAGCGGGCCCAATACTGACCCCTGTGGTACCCCACTATGAACTGAGACCCAGTCCAAGTACGTACCATTAATAACCATCCTTTGTTTCCTATCACTGAGACAGTTTTTAACCCAGTTACACATATTTTCCCCTA
This sequence comes from Anomaloglossus baeobatrachus, assembly GCF_048569485.1. NCBI lineage: Eukaryota > Metazoa > Chordata > Amphibia > Anura > Aromobatidae > Anomaloglossus > Anomaloglossus baeobatrachus. The sequence continues at coordinate 116,565,460 of NC_134362.1, read as the reverse complement.
TCCCCATTATTCTCATTTTATGTACCAACCTTTTGTGTGGCACCGTATCAAAAGCTTTTGAAAAGTCCATATACATAACATCCACTGCATTTCCCTGGTCCAGGCTTGAACTTACCTCTTCATAGAAGCTGATCAAATTAGTTTGACAGGATCGATCCCTCATAAACCCCTTGTTGATACTCTGTCATAAGGTTATTTTTCTTGAGATACTCCAGTATAGCATCTCTCAAGAAACCCGCAAGGATTTTACCAACCGAAGAGGTTAAACTCACCGGCCTATTATTTCCCGGCTCAGTTTTTGTCCCCTTTTTGAATATTGGCACCACATTTGCTAAGCGCCAGTCCTGCGGTACCGACCCTGTTATTAAGGAATCTGTGAAGATTAAAAATAATGGTCTATCTATCACAGAACTCAATTCCTGTAGTACTCTGGGGTGTATGCCATGCGGGCCCGGAGATTTGTCAACCTTAGTGATTTCGAGGCGGCGGCATACTTCCTGCTGGGTTAAGCAGGTAATACTCAAGGGTGAATTTATGGTATCACTGGTCATGTCATCTGCCATGGCATTTTCTTCTCTAAAAACCGTAGAAAAAAAGTCATTCAGCAGGTTGGCTTTACCCTCATCCCCCTCCACCATTTCACCAAGACTATTTTTAAGGGGGCCAACACTATCGCTTTTCAGTTTTTTACTGTTTATGTAGTTAAAGAATATTTTAGGATTATTTTTACTTTCTCTCGCAATGAGAGTCTTGCAAATGCTTTCTGGGACAAGTGGCGCAAACAATACTTGTCTACTGTGCAGCCGCGTACGAAGTGGCAATCCGCTAGGAATAACTTGAACATAGGAGACATTGTTCTTGTGAAAGACTGTCAAGCCCACAGAAATCAATGGCCACTTGGTCTAGTTACTGCAACATTTCCCAGCAAAGATGGCAAAGTCCGCAAAGTAAAAGTAAGAATGACCAGAGGGGACGAACCCAAAACATTTCTCAGACCAATATCTGAATTATTTCTACTTCTACCCTCAGAGGACAAGGATGGTGACATCCACTGATGCCAGACAGGTGTGTTCTGCCTCCGCATTCAATTTGTCATTTAGTTGCTGTAAACTGATGTTTCATTTACAGGGTCCTACCTTGGCTCCTAGAGTTATACTTTGGCTCCCTCTTGTGACTAAATTTAGTAGCACAGCTCTGTAATAAATGTTTCTTTCTCCTCCTCCTTGCAATGCATTTTGGGAGAAGGCCTCATTTCCTGCAGGCTCATAAGCAAAGCCAGTCTCCATCTTACATCCCCTTGTGTAAGCATCGCTGGTAAGGACTTCCACGTTTATTGCAATCTTAAACTCAGGGCTTTCGCTGTGTTTAGTTAGCTGCCTTTCTAAGTTAGGATTAAGCTGTTTGTAATCCATATGTATATTGTGCAGGCATCTGCATCTGTTATGCATAAATGTACTCTGTTATATTTGTATGTACTGATTTGTACACATATCTGTTGTCCCAGTTTCACCATCAATCAGTCAATCTGAATATATTTACCTACGTTTAATAAATGCACAGACTTCAAGCAACAGTTTAATTATTGAACTACGGTGAATAAGGTTTATCTGCCTGTCAAACTGCATACGCTCAGGCTACATGTAGGGAGGACAGAACAAGCATATTGGGACAGCCAGGTCTCCCCTGGGACATACGGTAAGGAGATCGGCATAATCGGGGAGATTTCGGCCGGCGCAGCTGCGACCGCCGCATCGGAACTACGCACAGCTGCGTTCACCGAGTTGGGGCCAGGCATCACTTGGGCTGCGTCATCGCCCAGGCTGCGGGCATTAGTACTTTCAGCGTCCATTTTCCCTCAGAGTCCCACTTCTTCTCTTGAATCAGGGCGCTTCCTGGCTTCTTCTGCAGGTTACTCCCTCCTCTTCCGGGGTCAGAGCGCTCCGGGGATTCTGAGGCAGCCACACCTCTTCGTGGGCGGTTACTTTTCTTCTTCGCGGGCTGCAGTTTCTAAAATCGCACGCTTTTAACAGTAACAAAATGGCGGCGGTTCAAATTTTCTGATCGGACCTCTAAGGCGCACTGTCACCTGTCCAAACAGGTCCAGTCCTTCGTGACGCCAGATGTGTCGCCCACCTGTAGCAGTCGCCTCAGGGACGTCACTCCACCTTCTGGGACGCCACAGGGGCTCCACTTGATTACCGCTGGCAACAGGTATGTCAGGTTTATTTACATAAGAGTCATGACGCCACTCACGGTTTGCGGTCAGGGTTATGGGTAACCACCACTGCAGGTTTAACGAGCGTCTGGGGCTGACGGGGTCTTCAGTCGGATGGTATAGCCTCCCGTGAGTGAGGCTGGCCCCAGGGTTAGGGTGTGTAGAACAACAGGTCGCAGAATAACTCAGTCGCAGTCCAAAGGGTCTTTCAGCTTGTTTACTCACTTTTGGATGTTTTGTTGTGAGGAGCCCGGGCGATGCTGAAATTCAACCAGGTGGAACCAGGAACTCTTTCAGGCCGTTCTGAGGGCAACTATTAACTCGCCTTCCTTGCACTTCTTGTTTCGGATAACCCCTGACTTGAAATACCGTGGGATCTATCCAGGTAAGTCACTGCTGCCTTTTCTCCCCTTTTTGGACCGTTTGCCAGCAGCGTGGACCAGGTGAGATGGATTCTCGCTTCGTCTCCTTATGGGTCCCGCTGTTGCTGCTGAGGCTCTAGACTCTAGATGGTTGGCGAGGGACCTCCAGTCCCCTCACCGACAGGTTCAGCAGATCACTAAATGGACGTCTGCTCTAGGGACCTGTTCCCTGTGTGTGCTTAGTCACCAGCAGCACCCGTACTGGACTGCCTCTCTTCAGGTGTTTTTCGGACTGACTCTCCGGTAACTGTTCTCCCCCGCTAACAGCTACTACACGTGCATGGTCTGACTAGGGTGTCCGTGTCACTGCGTCTCTCAGCAACTGCTGCACTCCACCCCCAGACTGGCTCACACCTCCTACTTTTCTTACAGCCTCTGCAGCTTAGCTTCCAGCCCCTCCCCTCAACCCCTTGACAGGAATTGAAAGCTAGCCTCTTCAGGAGGCTACCCAAGAGTCCCATCTAATGGTGTGGGAGACCTGGTTGCTATGTGTCTGTGCGTACACACCCCTTTTTGGCCTTTGGAATTACCTGGAAGCACTGTCCTAGCATGGGTGCAGTACTCAGTGGTGCCTGACCAGGTCAGGGGCGCCACATATCCATCACTGTATCAAATCCAGAGGTTTCCTGCCTCATGAGAGCGAGGCAATCATGGAGAGCTATGGCTTAACTTCCACCAAGCGGTCAGAGGTGGGACACTCCACCCTTGTAAGGGAGAGACATTAACCCTGCTATAAGACCGCACACTGGGAGATGATGAATAATGAAGCTGGATAGGATTTCAAGTCGATATCTTCTCTACTGCTGACTTCCCATCTTCAATGAGGTGTTTTGTCTGATGAGATATACAATATCCTACGAACACAAGTCTTTCCAGACAGGACGGCAGCTTCTCCTTTGAGGCTTTGCACCTGTTGTGTGCTAACTGTTGCAATGCAATCAAGTTGTGCTGGGCTTCTTCTAAAGAGTCTGTGTATGGGCTCTCGGACACCAGTGACAAAGGATTGTAGCCAGGTTTGTATAGAAGGTCATTGGGTGTAAATTGGGGTCCGGAAGACATTTCACTAGGACACCAGCCTCCTGGGCCTTCCATGTAACATATCTGGAAGGACATTGTCTGGGACCACCAGGTGCAGGGGTTGGGCTGACATCATTGAATAAGGATAATACCGGTGGGTTATCTTTGGAGGTTGTGGGTTTTGGATATAGGCTAATTTGGAGGTTGGGTGTGGATATGAGGCCTTTATGTGCCTATCCCTCCTCTGCAGCTACTGCTGCACTACCAATAAACAAACCAGTGGCTTTGAGTCCTAAGATGACTGAAAAAGAGGAACAAGGTGTTGGCCGTGCTAAAATAGCCTGCCAAAGAGGAAGTAGGTATTGACTGAGTTAAAATGGCTGAAAAAGAGGAACTAGGTGTAGGCCAGGCTAAAATGGCATCTGAAGAGGCCGGGGAAGGAGGGACATGGGCTGTGCCATCTGCATTCAGGACAGGAAATAATCTTGTGGGCTTACATTGACATGGGGCCCCCATGCAGCACAGGTTTCATGCCACTCAGAATTTTAAGTTAGACAGACTACACAAGTCCAACCTTTTGGAGACCGCCTATAGGTTGGGGAGGGCGTTGCTTTCGGATGGGTCTAGGAGAAGCCATTTTCACAGATGGGGCAATATACATGTATTTACTAGATTCAGAATTACACTTCTTCAATCCATCTCAATTTCTTCACTTCCCTTGACGTTCTATATTATGCTCAGCATCTTGTAAAAACTTCTTGCTCAACATCAGATCTTTTATCCCCCTCAATCTCTCCTCACCTAATCTCCCTCCAGGGGCAATAATTCCTGCTTCCCTGAAATTAATTTTCCATATTTTCAACATTCTTGTCACCTTCTCTCACTTACTAATTCCTTCATGCTAAACATACTGGGTGCCATCTAATTTGACCCCATTTCACAGGTATTTAACCCCTTAATGACCCGTGACATACTGGGTACGTCATGGTGCCCTGGTACTTAACGACCCATGACGTACCCAGTACGTCATGGCAAAATCGCGGCCCCGGAGCCCCAATGAGTGATATCAGTGTATACAAACCTTAGATTCGGGAAGGAGGGACCTCTGCCTGACCTTGAGAGGGGTGGTGTCACCTCCCAGGACCTATGGAGGCTGTGATTGGCTGACAAACACCGCTCAGCCAGTCACACCCACTGTAATGTTTCAGCCATTGAAAATGGCTGAAACATTGAAATCCAGCCATGATTAGTGCAGCTATAGCACTGATCATTGGCTGGAGCTGGGTGATCTCTTTTTTACCCTCCCCCAGCTCTGATTGGAGAGACCGGCCTTGTGACCGATCTCTCCAATCACCGTGGATCTGGGACCGGTAACCTGTAGGTGACTGCCTCCTTAGCTTCACTCCGTCCATGGAAGCTAAGGAGAGCGATCCCTGCATGTGCCCTATTGGTAAGCCCCTGCCCCCGATACTCTGATCCACCGCCCCTGCCCGATCCACCGCCAATCCGCCACCACTGCCCTCTTCTATCTGTGGCTTCCCTTCATCCGCCACTGCTCTCCCCCATCAGCCGCTGCCCCCCTCCATCTGCTGCCCGTTCTCTCCCATCCGTCTTCATCTGCTGCCCCCTCCCCCACCTCTCACCCTCCCTGATCTGCTGCCCCCTCCACCCCCTCTCACCCTCCCCAATCTGCTGCCCCCTCCCCCACCTCTCACCCTCCGTGATCTGCTGCCTGCTCTCTCCCACCCTCTTTCATGTGTTGCCTCCTTCATCTGTTGCCTCCTCCATCTGCTATGATCCTGCTGCCTAGATCCATCCTGTAAGGTAGATATCCCCAATATCATCTCCCACTTCCCTTCTGCCCTCCCATCCATCCTCTTCCGCTCCTCCATCTGCTGTGCCCTCTCCTATCCTCCGCCGCTCCTCCATCCGCTGTGCTCTCTCTCATCCGCAGCCACCCTCTCACATCCACCACTGCTCCCCCATCTGCCGCTGCCCCCCTATCTGCCGCTGCCCCCATCTGCGGCCTCATCGATCTGCCTCCGTCTCTACTGTGATCCTGCTGCTGTTCTGATCCATTCCGTAAGTATTGTTCATGGCTCTTTTCTAACTATCCCCAGTCCCATCTCCCACTCCCTCTCCACCTCCTCCAGCCTGCTTGCTGCCAAGCGCTGATCAGCTACATGATACGTCATTGCTCGAGTTTTTGCTTTTTTTGTTCACCCCAAATAAAATAAAAAATCAGGATGCATGCACAGATGTGCTGCAAAAGGGGGTGTCTAGGCGGGATGGAAAAAAAGAAGTCCTGTGCAAAGTAGAGTATGGCTCCTGGACACTTGCTGATCAGGTAGCTAATTGTTCAAGTCTTGTCTTTTTTTTATGTCTATTCTCCAAAATGGGATCACATGTGGGGAGCTCCACTGTTTCGGCACATCAGGGGCTCTTCAAACGCAACATGGTGCGGCTAACGATTCCAGCTAATTTTCCGTTCAAAATGTCAAATGACGCTCCTTTCCTTTTGGAGCTCTGCCGTGCGCCCAATCAGTGGTTTTCTGCCACATATGAGGTATAAGCGTACTCAGAATAAATTGCCCAACAAATTTTTCTGTCCATTTTATTCTGTTGCCCCTGTAAAAAAATTGAGCCCAAAATAACATTTTTGTGGAAAAATAGTACTTTTTTGTTTTTATGGCTCAATGTATGAAGCATGTGAGGGATCAAAGTGCTCATCAACCATCTATATTTATGCCATGGGGGGTCTAGGTTCCAAAATGGGGTCACATGTGGGGGGGGGTCACAGCTCCACTGTTTCGGCACATTAGGGGCTCTCCAAATGCAACATGGTGCGGCTTACGATTCCAGCTAATTTCCTGTTCAAAAAGTCAAATGACACTCTTTAGGGTACTTTACACACAACGATATCGCTAACGATATATCGTCGGGGTCACGGTGTTTGTGACGCACATCCGGCGCTGTTAGCGATATCGTTGTGTGTGACTAAAAGGAGCGACGATCAATGATCGCAAAAACATCAAAAATCGTTGATCGTTCACACGTCGCTCGTTTTCATAATATCATTGGTGGTGCATGCCGCTGGTTGTGTGACACCGCAGGAACGATGAACATCTCCTTACCTGCGTCCACCGGCAATGACGAAGGAAGGAGGTGGGCGGCATGTTCCGGCCGCTCATCTCCGCCCCTCCTCTGCTACTGGGCAGCCGCTTTGTGACACCACACGAACCTCCCCATTAAAGGAGAGATTGTTCGGTGTCTCCAGCGACGTCGCTAAGCAGGTATGTACGTGTGACGCTGCTGTAGCGATATTGTTCGCTACGGCAGCGATCACCCTCATGACGAAACAGCGACGTGAGCGGGTGCTATCTCGCACAACATCGCTAGCTATCACTAGCAATGTTGCAGTGTGTAAAGCACCCTTTTCCCTTCTGAGTCTCGCCGTGCACCCAAACAGTGTTTTTTTTGCCACATATGAGGTATCTGCATGATCAGAAGAAATTGCCCGACAAATCTTGGGGTCCCTTTAATCTTGTTACCCTTGTGAAAATACAATATTTGAGGCTAAATTAACATTTTTGTTGCAAAAAGTAAAATGTTCATATTTTTCCTTCCACATTGCTTTAAGGCCGCTTTACACGCTGCGATATCGTTACCGACATCGCTAGCGTGTGTTCCCGCCCCCATCGTGATGCCCGTGGCGCACAACATCGCCCGGACCCGTCACACTACTTACCTGCCTAGCGACGTCGCTGTGACCGGCGAACCACCTCCTTTCTAAGGGGGCGGTTCGTTCAGCGTCACAGCGACGTTACTAAGCGGCTGCCCAATAGAAGCGGAGGGGCGGAGATGAGCGGGTTGTAACATCCCGCCCACCCCCTTCCTTCCTAATTGCTGGCGGCCACAGGTAAGGATATGTTCCTCGTTCCTGCGGTGTCACACATAGCGATGTGTGCTGCCACAGGAACGATGAACAACATCATACCAGCCGCAGCAATGATAATTGGGATTGGACCCGATTAGCGATTTTGAACGTTTTTGTGATGATTCAAAATCACTAATAGGTGTCACACGCAATGACATTGCTATCGCGGCCGGATGTGCGTCACAATTTCCGTGACCCCAACGACTAGAGATGAGTGATGTTCGAGGTTCGCCAATTTCATGTTCGAGTGATTTTGGGGGGTGTTCGAGAGGCTCGACGAACTCGAGCCTTTAGCTAAAAGCTTGACAGTTCGAGTAACGTTCGAGAACAGTTTGATCAACAAAAGCATGGCTTTTCACAGTAAGGCTATGTGCACACGTTGCTATCTGCATGCGTCCTGCGTCCCCAGCACTATCCCTCTCTCTTTCCTACTCACTGATCACGGGCGTCTCACTGCATGGCTGTCACAAATCTGCGGCGTCTTTTCCTCTTTTCAAAATGGCTGCCGCCTCATTATTCAATCAGTTATTCCGTGCTTTCCCTACCCACCAGCGCCCATGATTGGTTGCAGTCAGACACGTCCCCACAATGAGTGACAGCTGTCTCACTGCAACCAATTATAGCCGCCGGCGGGCGGGTCTATATCGTGCAGTAAAATAAAAAAATAAGTTAAAAAAAAATGTGGTTCCCACATATTTGATACCAGCCAGGATAAAACCGCACAGCTGGAGGCGGGTATTGTCAGGATGGGGAGCGCCACGGTATGGTGAGCCCACCACCCTGACAATATCACCCAGCAGCCGGCCCGGAATTGCCGCATCCAATAGATGTGACAGTCCCGGGACTCCACCCAGCTCATCCCGAATTGCCCTGGTGCGGTGGCAATCGGAGTAATAATGAGTTTAATCATGCCAGGTGTCTCCCCGAGACACCTTCCATGATTAAACTGAAAGTGAAAGTAAAGAAACACACACACAGCGAAAATTCCTTAATTTGGAATAAAAGACAAAAAAACATCCTCTTTCACCATTTTATTAAAATCACCAAATACCCCTCCAGGTCCAAAGTAATCCACACAACACTGTCAGCTCTGCTAGATGAAGATGACAGGGAGCGTTCTGTGTGCTTTCCGCGTAGCAGCTGAAGTGAACTGCGCTGTAATCTGAGACTTCAGTCTGTAATGCAGAAGTCAAGATTATCAAATCTGCCTATGTTTTTCATTAGAGGCAGTGGCTGAATGGTTAGAGTGCTTCCCTAAAAAGCAGTACTTCACGAGTTCTATCCCCGGCCGTCCCGGTAAAAAAAATAATTTAACTTTAACTTAGAATTATAAATAAATAATTCTAATTTAAATTAATTATGCACTTAGGTGAGAAGCCGGACATCAGCTGTGAGCCACACCTCTAAAATCAAAGCAGTTCATGGAATAAGGCTGCATTGCTCACTCAGTCAGTCAGTCAGTCTCAGTCAGTCTCTCTCAGTCAGTCAGTCTGTCAGTCAGTCTCAGTCAGATAGTGAGAGTCAGTCTCAGTCAGTCGGTCAGTCAGTCAGTTTCAGTCATACAGTGACTCAGTCAGTCAGTCAGTCTCAGTCGGTCAGTCAGTTTCAGTCATACAGTGAGTCAGTCAGTCAGTTTCAGTCATACAGTGAGTCAGTCAGTCAGTCAGTTTGTCATACAGTGAGTCAGTCAGTCTCAGTCAGCCTCAGTCAGTCAGTCAGTCTCAGTCTGTCAGTCAGTCAGTCTCAGTGTCAGTCAGTCTCAGTCAGCCAGTGAGTCTCAGTCAGTTAATGAGTCAGTCAGACAGTGAGTCAGTCAGTCAGTCTCAGTCAGTCAGTTTCAGTCAGTCAGTCTCAGTCAGTCAGTCAGTCGGTCAGTCTCAGTCAGTCAGTCAGTCAGTTTCAGTCATACTGTGAGTCAGTCAGTCAGCCTCAGTCAGTCAGTCAGTCAGTCTCAGTCAGTTAGTCAGCCTCAGTCAGTCAGTCAGTCTCAGTCAGTCAGTCAGTCTTAGTCAGTTAATGAGTCAGTCTGTCAGTCTCAGTCAGTCAGTCAGTCAGTCTCAGTCAGTCAGTCAGTCTCAGTCAGTTAATGAGTCAGTCTGTCTGTCTCAGTCAGTCATTCTCAGTCAGTCAGTCAGTCTCAGTCAGTCAGTCAGTCTCAGTCAGTCAGTCAGTCACTCTCAGTCAGTCAGTCAGTCTCAGTCAGTCAGTCTCATGAGTAAAAAACTGTGGAGAAGAAGCGCAATAGGCTTTTACCCCAATAACACACGGGGGAGAGACAGGGAGCAGTAATACTCACCTGAAAGTCACAAATAATATGCAGTCTGGGTTGCTGCTGCCTTGATCAAAACTTTCCATGCCTGCATAGAACAGAGAACAATAGAGGAAAAAAGGGTTTTTTTTGAGCCGCGCCAATGATCACTTCTCAGATATTCAGATTAATGGATCTTTATTTTGCACAGGTCTGCGCGTTTCTGGAGTCTCAGCTCCCTTCCTCAGGACCATCAGGCATAAGAACACATCAAATCTCATTTGATGTGTTCTTATGCCTGATGGTCCTGAGGAAGGGAGCTGAGACTCCAGAAACGCGCAGACCTGTGCAAAATAAAGATCCATTAATCTGAATACCTGAGAAGTGATCATTGGCGCGGCTCAAAAAAACCCTTTTTTCCTCTATTGTTCTCTGTTAGTCAGTCAGTCTCAGTCACTCAGTCTCAGTCAGTCAGTCTCAGTCAATCAGTCAGTCTCAGTCAGTCAGTCAGTCTCTCAGTCAGTCAGTCTCTCAGTCAGTCAGTCTCAGTCAGTCTCAGTCAGTCTCAGTCAGTCTCAGTCAGTCGGTCAGTCTCAGTCAGTCGGTCAGTCTCAGTCAGTCGGTCAGTATCAGTCAATCAGTCAGTCAGTCATTCCCAGTCAGTCAGTCTCAGTCATACAGTGAGTCAGTCAGTCTCAGTCTGTCAGTCAGTCAGTCTCAGTCAGTCAGTCTCAGTCAGTGAGTCAGTCAGTTTCAGTCAGTCAGTCTCTCTGTCAGTCAGTCTCAGTTAGTCAGTCAGTGTCAGTCAGTCTCAGTCAGCCAGTCTCAGTCAGTCATTCTCAGTCAGTCTCAGTCAGGCAGTGAGTCAGTCAGTCAGTCTCAGTGAGTCAGTCAGTCAGTCTCAGTCAGTCAGTCAGTCAGCCAGTCTCAGTGAGTCATTCTTAGTCAGTCAGTCAGTCAGTCTCAGTGAGTCAGTCTCAGTCAGTCAGTCAGTCTCAGTGAGTCAGTCAGTCTCAGTCAGTTAGTCTGACTCACTGTCTGACTAAAACTGACTGAGACTGACTGACTGACTGAGACTGACTGACTGACTGAGACTGACTGACTGACTGAGACTGACTGACTGAGACTGACTGACTGAGACTGACTCACTGTCTGACTAAAACTGACTGAGACTGTCTCAGTCAGTCAGTCTCAGTCAGTCAGTCTCAGTCAGTCAGTCTCAGTCTGTCAGTCTCAGTCTGTCAGTCTCAGTTAGTCAGTCAGTTAGTCAGTCAGTCTCAGTCAGTCAGTCTCAGTCAGTCAGTCAGTCTCAGTCAGTCAGTCTCAGTCAGTCAGTTTTAGTCAGACAGTGAGTCAGTCTGTCAGTCAGTCTCAGTCAGTCAGTCTGTCAGTCAGTCTCAGGCAGTCAGTCAGTCTCTCTCAGTCAGTCAGTCTCAGTCAGACAGTGAGTCAGTCAGCCAGTCTCAGTCAGTCATTCTCAGTCAGTTAGTCAGTCTCAGTCAGTCAGTCTCAGTCAGTCAGTCAGTCAGTCTCAGTCAGTCAGTCTCAGTCAGTCTCAGTCAGTTAGTGAGTCAGACAGTCATAGTATCATAGTATCATAGTTTTTAAGGTTGTAGGGAGACTCTAAGTCCATCTAGTTCAACCCGTAGCCTAACATGTTGATCCAGAGGAAGGCAAAAAAAAACCCCAATGTGGCAAACAAGTTCCAATGGGGAAAAAATTTCCTTCCTGACTCCACATCCGGCAATCAGACTAGTTCCCTGGATCAATACCCTGTCATAAAATCTAATATACATAACTGGTAATATTACATTTTTCAAGAAAGGCGTCCAGGCTCTGCTTAAATGTTAGTAGTGAATCACTCATTACAACATCATGCGGCAGAGAGTTCCATAGTCTCACTGCTCGTACAGTAAAGAATCCTCGTCTGTGATTATGATTAAACCTTCTTTCCTCAAGACGTAGCGGATGCCCCCGTGTTCCAGTCGCAGGCCTAGGTGTAAAAAGATCTTTGGAAAGGTCTCTGTACTGTCCCCTCATATATTTATACATTGTGATTAGATCCCCCCTAAGCCTTCGTTTTTCCAAACTAAATAACCCCAAGTTTAATAACCTGTCTTGGTATTGCAGCCCACCCATTCCTCTAATAATCTTGGTGGCTCTTCTCTGCACCCTCTCCAGTTCAGCTATGTCCTTCTTATATATCGGTGACCAGAATTGTACACAGTATTCTAAGTGCGGTCGCACTAGTGACTTGTACAGAGGTAGAAGTATATTTTTTTCATGAACACTTATACCTCTTTTAATACATCCCATTATTTTATTAGCCCTGGCAGCAGCTGCCTGACACTGTCCACTAAAGTGAAGTTTACCATCCACCCATACACCCAAGTCTTTTTCTGTGTCTGTTTTACCCAGTGTTCTACAATTAAGTACATAATCATAAATGTTATTTCCTCTACCCAAGTGCATGACCTTACATTTATCTACATTAAACTTCAATTGCCACTTCTCAGCCCAATCCTCCAATTTACATAAATCTCCCTGTAATATAAAATTATCCTCCTCTGTATTGATTACCCTGCAGAGTTTAGTATCATCTGCAAATATTGAAATTCTACTCCGCATGCCCCCAACAAGGTCATTTATAAATATGTTGAAAAGAAGCGGGCGCAATACTGACCCCTGTGGTACCCCACTATGAACTGAGACCCAGTCCGAGTACGTACCATTAATAACCACCCTTTGTTTCCTATCACTGAGCCAGTTTTTAACCCAGTTACACATATTTTCCCCTATCCCCATTATTCTCATTTTATGTACCAACCTTTTGTGTGGCACCGTATCAAAAGCTTTTGAAAAGTCCATATACACAACATCCACTGCATTTCCCTGGTCCAGGCTTGAACTTACCTCTTCATAGAAGCTGATCAAATTAGTTTGACAGGATCGATCCCTCATAAACCCATGTTGATACTCTGTCATAAGGTTATTTTTCTTGAGATACTCCAGTATAGCATCTCTCAAGAAACCCTCAAGGATTTTACCAACTGTAGAGGTTAAACTTACCGGCCTATAATTTCCCGGCTCAGTTTTTGTCCCCTTTTTGAATATTGGCACCACATTTGCTATGCGCCAGTCCTGCGGTACCGACCCTGTTATTAAGGAATCTGAGAAGATTAAAAATAATGGTCTATCTATCACAGAACTCAATTCCTGTAGTACTCTGGGGTGTATGCCATCCGGGCCCGGAGATTTGTCAACCTTAGTGATTTCGAGGCGGCGGCGTACTTCCTGCTGGGTTAAGCAGGTAATATTCAAGGGTGAATTTATGGTATTATTATTATTATTATTATTTATTTATAGAGCACCATTAATTCCATGGTGCTGTACATGAGAAGGGGGTTACATACAAAATACGTATACAAGTTACAGTAGACAGACTAGTACAGAGGGAAGAGGGCCCTACCCTTGCGGGCTTACATTCTATAGGATTATGGGGAGGAGACAATAGGTGGGGTGTAGGTCAGGCGGCAGCTCCGCACGGTGGTCGGGCGGCAGCTCCGCACGGTGGTCGGGCGGCAGCTCCGCACGGTGGTCGGGCGGCAGCTCCGCACGGTGGTCGGGCGGCAGCTCCGCACGGTGGTCGGGCGGCAGCTCCGCACGGTGGTCGGGCAGCAGCTCCGCACGGTGGTCGGGCGGCAGCAAGTTCATTGTAGATTGTAGGCATTTCGGAACAGGTGCGTTTTCAGGTTCCGTTTGAAGTTTGCAAGGGTAGGGGATAGTCTGACGTGTTGAGGCAGCGAGTTCCAGGAGACTGGGGATGCTCGGGAGAAGTCTTGGAGTCGGTTGTGTGAGGAGCGAATGAGAGAGGAGGAGAGGAGGAGATCTTGGGAGGACCGGAGGTGACGTGTTGGAGTGTAGTGGGAGAGTAGTTCGGAGATGTACGGAGGGGAAAGATTATGCACAGCTTTGTAGGTCAGTGTTAGAAGTTTGAATTGGATACGGTGGAAGATTGGAAGCCAGTGGAGGGACATGCAGAGAGGAGAAGCGGGGTGGTATTGAGGAGAGAGGTGGATCAGTCGGGCAGCAGAGTTAAGGATGGACTGGAGAGGGGCAAGCGTGTTGGCAGGGAGGCCACAGAGGAGGATGTTACAGTAGTCGAGGCGGGAGATTATGAGGGCATGCACTAGCATTTTAGTTGATTGCAAATTGAGGAAAGGGCGGATTCTGGAAATATTTTTGAGTTGAAGACGGCAGGAGGTGGTGAGGGATTGGATGTGTGGTATGAAGGATAAGGCAGAGTCAAAGGTCACTCCGAGGCAGCGAACTTTGGGTACTGGCGAGAGCGTGGTGTTATTTATTGTAATAGATAGATTAGGTGGAGAGTGTAGGTGAGACGGAGGAAAGATGATTAGTTCAGTTTTGGCCACATTGAGCTTTAGGAAGCGAGAGGAGAAGAAGGAGGATATAGCAGATAGACATTTCGGGATTTTGGACAGCAGAGATGTGGCATCTGGGCCAGAGAGGTAGATCTGGGTGTCGTCGGCATATAGGTGGTATTGGAAGCCATGGGACTTTATGAGTTGTCCCAGGCCAAATGTGTAGATAGAGAAAAGTAGGGGTCCTAGGACAGAGCCTTGAGGGACGCCAACAGAGAGATGGTGGGATGAAGAGGTTGTGTGGGAGTGGGAGACACTAAAAGTGCGATTTGAGAGGTATGAAGAGATCCAAGAGAGGGCGAGGTCTCTGACACCAAGGGAAGAGAGGGTCTGTAATAGGAGGGAGTGGTCAACGGTATCGAAGGCTGAGGACAGGTCTAGGAGTAGGAGTATAGAGAAGTGCTTGTTCGCTTTGGCAGTAAGCAAGTCATTTGTGATTTTAGTCAGGGCAGTTTCGGTGGAGTGATGTGGACGGAAGCCGGACTGTAGGTTGTCAAAGAGAGCGTTAGAGGAGAGGTGGGAGGAAAGTTCAGCATGGACATGCTGTTCCAGGAGTTTTGAGGCAAGTGGGAGTAGTGATATGGGGCGGTAGCTGGTAGTAGAGGTTGGATCGAGGGAAGGTTTCTTTAGGATAGGTGTGACTGTTGCATGTTTAAAGGCAGAGGGGAAGGTTCCAGTCGTTAAAGATAGGTTGAAGAGATGGGTTAAGGCTGGAATAAGGATGGTGGTGAGGTTGGGAAGGAGGTGGGATGGCATGGGGTCAAGTGCGCAGGTGGTGAGGTGCGCTTTTGAGAGCAGACGTGCAAGCTCTCCTTCGGTGATGGTGGGGAGGAAGTTTATGGGGGAGGGGCAGTGGTCAGCTACATGAAGGGGTTGTGGTGGCTGAGCAGAGAAGACTTGCCTTATTAGGTCGATTTTTTCTTGGAAATAGGTGGCAAAGTCTTCTGCAGAAATGAGGGAGGTTGGAGGGGGCAGTGGTGGGCGAAGGAGGGAGTTGAAAGTGTTGAATAACTGTTTGGGGTTGTGTGTTAGAGAGGATATGAGGTTTCTGAAGTAATCGTGTTTAGCGGAGGTGAGGACTGAACGAAATGTGTGAATTGCATTTTTGAATGTGGTGAAGTCTTCCTGGGAGTGCGTTTTCTTCCACCGCCGCTCTGCAGCCCTAGACCTTTGCCTAAGTTTTTTAGTGAGGCTGTTGTGCCAGGGCTGTCTATTGATTCGTCTCACTCTGCCATGCACAAGGGGAGCGACTGAATCAATGGCTGATGTGAGGGTGGTGTTGTAGAAAGTGGTGGCGCTGTCTGTGTCGTGGAGGGACGATATGGAGGACAGTGGGAGGATAGAGTCGGCGAGGGTGTGCATGTTGAGGTGTGCAAGGTTTCTGCGGGGATGTGCTAGGTGCTGGACAGGGGGGGTAGGTGAGGAGGACAGGGCTGAAAAGGTCAGAAGATGGTGGTCAGATAGGGGGAGGGGGGAAGTTGTGAAGTCAGAAAGGGGACAGAGGCGGGTGAAGATGAGGTCTAGTGTGTTTCCATCTTTGTGGGTGGCAGAGGTGGACCACTGAGTTAAGCCAAAAGACGAAGCAAGGGAGAGGAGTTTGGAAGCAGCTTGTTGGCGAGTGTCAGTGGGGATGTTGAAGTCACCCATGATGATGGTGGGAATGTCAGCAGAGAGAAAGTGTAGAAGCCAGGCAGAGAAGTGGTCGAGGAAGGCAGTGGTTGCGCCCGGGGGTCTGTATATGACAGCCACTTGGAGGTTGGAGGGAGAATAGATTCGGACAGAGTGCACTTCAAAGGAAGGCAGGTCGAGGGAGGGTAGAGGTGGGATTATGGTAAAGTTGTAGTTGTTAGAAAGAAGGAGGCCCACTCCTCCACCTTGTCTATTGCCAGGGCGAGGAGTGTGGGAGAAGTGCAGGCCACCGTAGCATAGTGCAGCTGGGGAGGCAGAGTTGGATGGTGTCAGCCATGTTTCGGTGATGCCTAGAAAGGATAGATTGCTGGAGGTAAAGAGATCATGAATGATGTGCAGTTTATTACACACTGAACGGGCATTCCAGAGCGCTCCTGAGAGAGGGGGCGGCAGAGTGGGTGAGAGGGGAATAGTTTTTATGTTGGATAGATTGCGGTAGTTACTATTATGTGGTATCACTGGTCATGTCATCTGCCATGGCATTTTCTTGTATAAAAACCATAGAAAAAAAGTCATTCAGCAGGTTGGCTTTACCCTCATCCCCTTCCACCATTTCAGCAAGACTATTTTTAAGGGGGCCAACACTATCGCTTTTCAGTTTTTTACTGTTTATGTAGTTAAAGATTATTTTAGGATTATTTTTACTTTCTCTCGCAATGAGTCTCTCTGTCTCAAACTTAGCTAACTTAATTTGCTTTTTACATATTTTATTTAATTTTCTATAATTATATAATGCCTCATCACTACCTACCCTCTTTAATTCTTTTAAGGCTTTCTGTTTTTCTTTTATTGCTTCCCTTACAGCTCTATTTAGCCATAGGGGTTTCCTCCTATTTCTAGCATGTTTGTTCCCATAGGGTATATTTTCTGCACAAGCCCTATTCAGGATGCTCATAAAAGTCTCCCATTTGCTTTGTGTACTTTTATTACTTAGTACATCATCCCAGTTTATTGCACTAAGATCATCTCGCAATCGTTTAAAATTTGCTTTCCTGAAGTTTAGTGTCCTTGTAGCCCCTCTACTAGACATCTTAATAAAGAATACATGAAAACTTATTATTTTGTGATCACTATTCCCCAAGTAACCCCCAACTTGTATATTTGATATGCGGTCTGGCCTATTGGTTAGTACAAGGTCTAGTAGTGCTCCCCCTCTTGTGGGGTCCTGTACCATTTGTGACAGGTAATTATCTTTCATTGTTATCAAAAATCTATTTCCTTTGCTAGAACTGCAAGTTTCTGTTCCCCAATTTATATCAGGATAGTTAAAGTCCCCCATAATAATTACCTCTCCGAGACTCGCTGCTTTATCAATTTGCTTTATGAGGAGATTCTCTACCTCTTCCATAATATTCGGCATCTTATAACACACCCCTATCAGTATTTTATTATTCATTCTCCCCCCCTTATTTCCACCCATAGGGACTCTACAGTCTCAGTACCCTCACATATGTTGTCACGCAGGATGGGTTTTAAGGATGATTTTACATATAGACACACACCTCCCCCTCGCTTATTTGTACGGTCATTCCTGAATAGGCTATAACCCTGTAAATTAACATCCCAGTCATAGCTCTCATCCAGCCATGTCTCTGATATCCCCACTATATCATAATTTTCTTCCAACAATATTAATTCTAATTCCTCCACCTTATTTGTGAGGCTTCGGGCATTAGTGTACATGCACGTTACGTATGACTCTGTACCTGTATTCCTGCTTACTGTATTAACTGTTCTAACCCTTCCCCCCGTACCACCCCCAATTTCATTACTTGTTCCCTGGTCACTATCTGCACTACATTCCCCTTCTATAAAGTGAATACCCTCGCCCCCCATTCCTAGTTTAAACACTCCTCCAACCTTCTAGCGATTTTCTGCCCCAGCAGAGCTGCACCTTCCCCATTAAGATGCAGCCCATCCCTAGCATAGAATCTGTAGCCAACTGAAAAGTCGGCCCAATTCTCCAGGAACCCAAAACCCTCTTTCCTACACCAATTCCTGAGTCAGTCTCAGTCAGTCAGTCAGCCTCAGTCAGTCAGTCTCAGTCAGGCAGTGAGTCAGTCAGCCAGTCTCAGTCAGTCATTCTCAGTCAGTCAGTCAGTCTCAGTCAGTTAATGAGTCAGTCAGTCAGTCTCAGTCAGACAGTGAGTCAGTCTCAGTCAGTCAGTCTCAGTCAATTAGTCAGTCTCTCTGTCAGTCTCTCTCAGTCAGTCTCAGTCAGACAGTGAGTCAGTCTCAGTCTGTCAGTCTCAGTTAGTCAGTCTCAGTCAGACAGTGAGTCAGTCTCAGTCTGTCAGTCTCAGTTAGTCAGTCTCAGTTAGTCAGCCAGTCAGTCTCAGTCAGTCAGTCAGTCTCAGTCAGACAGTGAGTCAGTCTCAGTCAGTCAGTCAGTCTCAGTCAATCAGTCAGTCTCAGTCAGTCAGTCTCAGTCAGTCAGTCAGTCAATCTCAGTCAGTCAGTCAGTGTCAGTCAGTCTCAGTCAGTCAGTATCAGTCAGTCAGCCAGTCTCAGTCAGTCATTCTCAGTCAGTCGGTCAGTCTCAGTCAGTCAGTGAGTCAGTCAGTCTCAGTGAGTCATTCTTATTCAGTCAGTCTCAGTCAGTCAGTGAGTCAGTCAGTCAGTCTCAGTGAGTCATTCTTAGTCAGTCAGTCTCAGTCAGGCAGTGAGTCAGTCAGTCAATCTCAGTGAGTCAGTCAGTCAGTCAGTCAGTCTCAGTCAGTCTCAGTCAGTGTTACGGGGGGCTGTCTGATAATAACTTAAAGGAGTATCAGACAGTCAGGGTCCACCGTGCAAAGACTCTGCTGCAGACTATGGCAGAGTGCAATACCTCTGTTAACTCACAGAAGGATATAATAAGTAGGTAAAGCAATTCCTCCCTTACTTGGAGGGTGTGTGGAATGATCTCTGTTAATAATCACAGAGACAAAGGCAATGTGTGCGAAATGGCACCTACCTAGGTCCGCTCTTCTAGTGGTGCAAAAGAGACGAACAGCAGCGTAAGCCGCACAAAGCTCCTACCTGCGTTCGCTCCACTAGTGTGCGAGGACACGAACCACTAGATATGGCACCTGCCTAGGTCCGCTCTTCTAGTGGTGCAAAAGAGACGAACAGCAGCGTAAGCCGCACAAAGCTCCTACCTCTGTTCGCTCCCCTAGTGTGCGAGGATACGAACAACTGCCAGACGCAGTATAAGGAACGTTACCCTAGCGGCAACGTCCACCTACGAGTCGAACCACAAGGCCCAGCCAGACCATGTGCCTCAGGCACCTGCCTATGTCCGCTCCCCTAAGAGGTAAGGATACGGACAGCAGCCGAAGCTGTAAGGTATAAGAACGCTACCCTGCCGGTAGCGCTCACCTAGCATAGACAGAGGAATACCTAGAGGAACGCGCACAGAGCGTCTACTCTTATGCATGAACCAAGAGGACTGAGCGCCATGCGGCGTGTGTCAGGGTCTTATATAGACTCTGTGCCTCATCCAAGATGGAGGACACCAGAGCCAATCCGCTGCCAGAACGACAGGAGTGACGTCATGCTGGCCTATCACCGAGCAAGGCATCACAAGCACATGACCAGCGACCAATCGGCATAGAAGGTGTCAGAGACATGTGACCTCGTGTCAGCGATGATGTCACCCGCACATGTGCAATGGCTCCAAGATAGGACTTAGTCTCCGGCGCTCGCACATGTGCAGTACCAAGAAATCTGGACTTAGTCTCCAGCGCTCGCACATGTGCAGTAGCAAGAAATCTGGACTTAGTCTCCAGCGCTCGCACATGTGCAGTAGCAAGAAATCTGGACATAGTCTCCAGTGCTCGCAGCAACCGTAACAGTACCTCCCCCTCAAGGGCCCCCCTCCCGGCGACGCAGGTAATCGGCAACTAAGTCGGGAGCATGGACAGCCTCCTCAGGCTCCCAAGAGCGATGTTCCGGGCCGTAACCCTCCCAATCTATCAAGAAGAACCTGCGCCCTCTAACCATCTTAGAACCAACTATGGCTCGTACCTCATAGCTAGAGCGAGAGGAATCAGAGGCAGGAGAGTGCACTTCACGAGCGTGAGGTAAAATAGCCGGCTTTAGCAGTGAGACATGGAATTTGTCATGAATCCTAAGATGGACGGGTAACTTCAATTGGTAGACTACAGGATTTACCTGTCGAAGAACCTCATAAGGACCCAGGAAGCGAGGAGCAAATTTGACAGAGCTCAATCTAAGTCTCACGTGTTTTGCAGAGAGCCACACAAAGTCCCCTGGAGAAAAGACAGGAGCCGGGCGACGAAACCGATCGGACACCGTCTTCATACGGTCCTTAGCTGCTTGGATCGACTCTTGAGTCTGATCCCAAACCTCTCTGGCATTAGTTGCCCAGTCGGCCACAAGAGGAGGAGGTGCAGCAGCGGGAAACGGTACCGGTACCCTAGGGTGTTGCCCATTATTGAGTACGAACGGTGTCTGCCCAGTGGCCTCAGCCAGCGAATTGTTAAGGGCAAATTCTGCCCAGGGTAGGAGGGAGGACCAGTTATCGTGGTTCTCAGCAACAAAGTGTCGAAGGTATATAATCATAGATTGATTGGTACGTTCAACCAAACCATTGGTCTCCGGATGGTATGCCGAAGAGAGATTCAACTCAATTTGCAGAAGGCTACAAAGATCTCGCCAGAAACGGGATGTAAATTGCGGGCCTCTATCACAAATTATACGATCTGGCATCCCGTGAAGCCTAAAGACATGCTTGAGGAATAGTTTGGCTAGTACCAGGGAAGATGGGATTCTCGATAACGGTACGAGATGAACCATCCGGGAGAAATGGTCCGTAATGACCCACACAAATCTATGTCCCTGTGAACATGGAAGATCACCCACAAAGTCCATGATTACCACCTCCCATGGTCTATCTGGCACTGGTAAAGGATGCAAGAGCCCAGCCGGTCTCTGCCGTAATGGACGGTTGCGAGCACACGAGTAGCAGGAACCGACATATCTCTTGACGTGGCTGGCTAAGTGTGGCCACCAATACCACCTCTCCAGTAACTCTCGTGTCCGCCTAATACCAAAATGCCCACCCACCTTTGAGGTGTGGGCCCATGACAGTATATCATTCTGTCGATCAGGCGGAACAAAGGTCTTGCCCGGTGGGATTTGGTCTAACGTCACAGGGGAGAGCATATGAAAAACCCTGGAGGGAAGGATAAGACGAGGTTCGTCAATCTCTTCCTGGGTAGAAAGCATAAAGCGAGACAGGGCGTCTGCCTTGTTATTCTTACTCCCAGACAGATAGTTGATGGAGAAGTGAAAGCGGGAGAAAAACAAGGACCAGCGGGCTTGGCGAGGATTCAGATGCTGAGCGGTTTGGAAGTACGTCAGATTCTTATGGTCTGTATAGACGTGGAAAGGATGTTTCGCTCCTTCCAGCAAGTGACGCCACTCCTCCAAGGCTAATCTCAAGGCGAGCAGTTCCCTATCCCCAATGGTATAGTTTCTCTCTGCCGGTGAAAAGGTTTTCGCAAAGAAGAAACACGGCCTTTTTCTACCTGCACCGTTCTTTTGATACAAGACCGCACCAGCACCCACTGAAGAGGCATCAACCTCTAAGAGGAAGGGCTTACTCTCATCGGGTTTTTGAAGAACGGGTGCAGTTGAAAAGTGTCTTTTTACTGCCTCAAAAGCCTGAGATGTCTCAGTAGACCAGGCTTTGGGATTAGCACCTTTCTTAGTCAAGGCCACCAAAGGGGCCACCAAAGTAGAAAAATGGGGTATGAACTGCCTGTAATAATTTATGAATCCTAAGAAGCGTTGCACCGCCTTCAAGGAATGAGGTTCGGACCATTGCAGGACAGCAGAGAGCTTCGCAGGATCCATAGCCAGGCCCTCTTGTGAGATAATGTAACCCAAAAAAGGCAATGAGGACTGCTCGAATACACATTTCTCGAGCTTAGCAAACAATGAGTGCTCCCTTAAACGGGAAAGGACACGAACGATATCCTGACGATGAGTCTTCAGATCAGGAGAAAAAATCAGGATGTCGTCCAGATACACCACTACTGAGGATAACAGTAAATCCCTGAACACATCGTTTACGAAGTCCTGAAATACTGCGGGTGCATTACATAACCCAAAAGGCATGACGAGGTATTCATAGTGACCGTCTCGGGTGTTAAAAGCGGTCTTCCATTCGTCACCCTTTCGAATTCGTACCAAGTTATACGCACCCCGCAGATCCAACTTCGTAAAAACTTGAGCTCCTCTCAGTCTGTCAAAGAGCTCCGAAATTAAAGGTAATGGGTATTTGTTCTTTATTGTGATTGCGTTGAGACCCATGTAATCTATGCAGGGACGCAAATCACCCTCTTTCTTCCGAACAAAGAAAAACCCAGCTCCCGCGGGAGAGACAGACTTACGAATGAACCCCTTCTCTAAACTCTCTCTTATATAGGTCGACATGGCCTCCGACTCAGGTATCGACAGGGGGTAAACCCTGCCTTTAGGTGGAACCGAACCTGGGATAAGGTCTATGGCACAGTCATACGGCCTATGGGGTGGAAGAACCTCAGCACCCTGTTTGGAGAACACGTCAGCGAAATCCAGATAGGGTGTAGGTATGGCAGAGAGATCAGTAGATGCAACCGCAATGACCTTAGGTGGTAAGGGAAGACATCGGGACTGACATTTCGAACCCCAACTAGTAATGCTGTCAGACTCCCAGTCAATGTGAGGAGCATGAGTCCGAAGCCATGGGAGACCCAGAAGGACGTCGTCTATACCCTCAGGCAAAACAAGAAAAGAAATCTCCTCTATGTGACCCTGAGACAGGGAAAGGCGCAAGGGAACTGTCCTCAATGTAATGGAGTCAGACAACATAGTTCCATTAACAACACGGACAGGAATAGGCGCCTCTAACATGATAGAGGGATTTTTGTCCCTTTACAAATCCTGAGGACACAAAAGTCCCGTCAGCTCCGGAATCCACAAAAGCCATAATAGGCCATGTATTCTCAGATAACGAGAGCTGACCTGGGATACAACACTTAGAGGGTGCAGAAGACGTCTCTAGTAACCCCCCTCTAATGGTTACTAGGCCAGGGAGTTTCCCTGACGACTAGGACACTTGTTGACATAGTTCCCAGCCTGACGACATACGTAACATACTTAACATACAGACTTGTGTAGTCTGGAAGACGTATGACCTAACTCCATAGGAGTGGGAGATGTTTCAGATGCTGAGGAAGATGGTAGTGGACCCTCAACAACTGGAATAGCCCGATGCTTAGGGCGTGAGGAAGAGACCTCGAGTCTACGTTCCTTATGGCGTACATCGATCCTCGTTGCTACTGTGATCAAGTCCTCCAGAGAAGCAGGGACCTCACGAGTAGCAAGAGCATCCTTGACATAGCCTGCCAACCCTCTCCAGAAGATAGGAATCAAGACCTTCTCTGGCCCATCTAGTTCTGCCACCAGAGTTCTAAAAGCAATGGCATAAGAACTAGTGGATAACGAACCCTGAGATAGATCTAACAGTCTCAGGGCCGCATCATGGGTAACCTGCGGACCCATGAATACCGCCTTAAGAGCATCAAGAAAGTCTTGATGTCTCAGAGTAACCACATCAGAGCGCTCCCATAGGGGAGTCGCCCATTCTAAGGCTTTGTCCTGAAGTAAGGAGATGATAAAGCCTACTCTGGACCTCTCCGTAGAGAAGCGAGAAGAGTTGACCTCTAGGTGTATCTGACACTGACTAATGAAACCACGACATGATCTGGCATCGCCAGAATATCTGTTTGGCAGAGCAAGTCGAGGATCATGTGCAGATGTCACCATGGTCTGAGGTTTATCCTCTATACTCTTGAGCCGTGACTCAAGTACTTGTATGTAACGGTGTAACTGCTGATATTCTGCCATAACTGCCAGACCCTTGGCTCAGTCCTAATGTTACGGGGGGCTGTCTGATAATAACTTAAAGGAGTATCAGACAGTCAGGGTCCACCGTGCAAAGACTCTGCTGCAGACTATGGCAGAGTGCAATACCTCTGTTAACTCACAGAAGGATATAATAAGTAGGTAAAGCAATTCCTCCCTTACTTGGAGGGTGTGTGGAATGATCTCTGTTAATAATCACAGAGACAAAGGCAATGTGTGCGAAATGGCACCTACCTAGGTCCGCTCTTCTAGTGGTGCAAAAGAGACGAACAGCAGCGTAAGCCGCACAAAGCTCCTACCTGCGTTCGCTCCACTAGTGTGCGAGGACACGAACCACTAGATATGGCACCTGCCTAGGTCCGCTCTTCTAGTGGTGCAAAAGAGACGAACAGCAGCGTAAGCCGCACAAAGCTCCTACCTCTGTTCGCTCCCCTAGTGTGCGAGGATACGAACAACTGCCAGACGCAGTATAAGGAACGTTACCCTAGCGGCAACGTCCACCTACGAGTCGAACCACAAGGCCCAGCCAGACCATGTGCCTCAGGCACCTGCCTATGTCCGCTCCCCTAAGAGGTAAGGATACGGACAGCAGCCGAAGCTGTAAGGTATAAGAACGCTACCCTGCCGGTAGCGCTCACCTAGCATAGACAGAGGAATGCCTAGAGGAACGCGCACAGAGCGTCTACTCTTATGCATGAACCAAGAGGACTGAGCGCCATGCGGCGTGTGTCAGGGTCTTATATAGACTCTGTGCCTCATCCAAGATGGAGGACACCAGAGCCAATCCGGTGCCAGAACGACAGGAGTGACGTCATGCTGGCCTATCACCGAGCAAGGCATCACAAGCACATGACCAGCGACCAATCGGCATAGAAGGTGTCAGAGACATGTGACCTCGTGTCAGCGATGATGTCACCCGCACATGTGCAATGGCTCCAAGATAGGACTTAGTCTCCGGCGCTCGCACATGTGCAGTAGCAAGAAATCTGGACATAGTCTCCAGTGCTCGCAGCAACCGTAACAGTCAGTCAGTCTCAGTCAGTTAGTGAGTCAGTCAGTCAGTCTCAGTCAGTCAGTCAGCCTCAGTCAGTCAGTCTCAGTCAGACAGTGAGTCAGTCAGCCAGTCTCAGTCAGTCATTCTCAGTCAGTCAGTCAGTCTCAGTCAGACAGTGAGTCAGTCAGTGTCAGTCAGTCAGTCTCAGTCAATTAGTCAGTCTCTCTCAGTCAGTCTCTCAGTCAGTCTCTCTCAGTCAGTCAGTCTCAGTCAGTCAGACAGACAGTGAGTCAGTCAGTCAGTGTCAGTCAGTCTCAGTCAGTCAGTCTCAGTCAGTCAGTCTCAGTCAGTCAGTCAGTCACAGTCAGTCAGTCAATCTCAGTCAGTCAGTCTCAGTCAGACAGTGAGTCAGTCAGCCAGTCTCAGTCAGTCAGTCTCAGTCAGACAGTGAGTCAGTCAGTCAGTGTCAGTCAGTCTCAGTCAGTCAGTCTCAGTCAGTCTCAGTCAGTCTGTCAGTCTCAGTCAGTCATTTTCAGTCAGTCAGTCAGTCTCAGTCAGACAGTGAGTCAGTCAGTCAGTCTCAGTCAGTCAGTCAGTGTCAGTCAATTAGTCAGTCTCTCTCAGTCAGTCTCTCTTAGTCAGACAGTCTCAGTCAGTCAGTCTCAGTCAGTCAGTCAGTCAGTCAGAAAGTGAGTCAGTCAGTCTCAGTCAATTAGTCAGTCTCTCTGTCAGTCTCTCTCAGTCAGTCAGTCTCAGTCAGACAGTGAGTCAGTCTCAGTCTGTCAGTCTCAGTTAGTCAGTCTCAGTCAGCCAGTCAGTCTCAGTCAGTCAGTCAGTCTCAGTCAGATAGTGAGTCAGTCTCAGTCAGTCAGTCAGCCAGTCAATCTCAGTCAGTCAGTCAGTCTCAGTCAGTCTCAGTCAGTCAGTATCAGTCAGTCAGCCAGTCTCAGGTAGTCATTCTCAGTCAGTCGGTCAGTCTCAGTCAGTCAGTGAGTCAGTCAGTCTCAGTGAGTCATTCTTATTCAGTCAGTCTCAGTCAGTCAGTGAGTCAGTCAGTCAGTCTCAGTGAGTCATTCTTAGTCAGTCAGTCTCAGTCAGGCAGTGAGTCAGTCAGTCAATCTCAGTGAGTCAGTCAGTCTCAGTCAGTCAGTCAGTCTCAGTCAGTCAGTCTCAGTCAGTTAGTCAGTCAGTCAGTCTCAGTCAGTCAGTCAGCCTCAGTCAGTCAGTCTCAGTCAGTCAGTCAGTCAGTCTCAGTCAGTCAGTCTAAGTCAGACAGTTAGTAAGTCAGTCAGTCTCAGTCAGTCAGTCTCAGTCAGACAGTGAGTCAGTCAGTCAGTGTCAGTCAGGCTCAGTCAGTCATTCTCAGTCAGTCAGTCTCAGTTAGTCAGTCTCAGTCAGACAGTGAGTCAGTCAGTCAGTGCAGTCAGGCTCAGTCAGTCAGTCTTAGTCAGTCTCAGTCAGTCAGTCTCAGTCAGTTAGTGAGTCAGTCAGTCAGTCTCAGTCAGTCAGTCAGCCTCAGTCAGTCAGTCTCAGTCAGACAGTGAGTCAGTCAGCCAGTCTCAGTCAGTCATTCTCAGTCAGACAGTGAGTCAGTCAGTGTCAGTCAGTCAGTCAGTCTCAGTCAATTAGTCAGTCTCTCTCAGTCAGTCTCTCTCAGTCAGTCTCTCTCAGTCAGTCTCTCTGTCAGTCAGTCAGTCAGTCAGACAGACAGTGAGTCAGTCAATCAGTGTCAGTCAGTCACAGTCAGTCAGTCAATCTCAGTCAGTCAGTCTCAGTCAGACAGTGAGTCAGCCAGTCTCAGTCAGTCAGTCTCAGTCAGACAGTGAGTCAGTCAGTCAGTGTCAGTCAGTCTCAGTCAGTCAGTCTCAGTCAGTCAGTCAGTCTCAGTCAGTCTGTCAGTCTCAGTCAGTCATTCTCAGTCAGTCAGTCAGTCAGTCTCAGTGAGTCATTCTTATTCAGTCAGTCTCAGTCAGTCAGTGAGTCAGTCAGTCAGTCTCAGTGAGTCATTCTTAGTCAGTCAGTCTCAGTCAGGCAGTGAGTTAGTCAGTCAATCTCAGTGAGTCAGTCAGTCTCAGTCATTCAGTCAGTCTCAGTCAGTCAGTCTCAGTCAGTCTCAGTCAGTCAGTCTCAGTCAGTTAGTGAGTCAGTCAGTCAGTCTCAGTCAGTCAGTCAGCCTCAGTCAGTCAGTCTTAGTCAGTCAGTCAGTCTCAGTCAGTCAGTCTCAGTCAGACAGTGAGTAAGTCAGTCAGTCTCAGTCAGTCAGTCTCAGTAAGACAGTGAGTCAGTCAGTCAGTGTCAGTCAGGCTCAGTCAGTCATTCTCAGTCAGTCAGTCTCAGTCAGTCAGTCTCAGTCAGACAGTGAGTAAGTCAGTCAATCTCAGTCAGTCAGTCTCAGTCAGACAGTGAGTCAGTCAGTCAGTGTCAGTCAGGCTCAGTCAGTCAGTCTCAGTCAGTCTCAGTCAGTTAGTGAGTCAGTCAGTCTCAGTCAGTCAGTCAGCCTCAGTCAGTCAGTCTCAGACAGACAGTGAGTCAGTCAGCCAGTCTCAGTCAGTCATTCTCAGTCAGTCAGTCAGTCTCAGTCAGACAGTGAGTCAGTCAGTGTCAGTCAGTCAGTCAGTCTCAGTCAATTAGTCAGTCTCTCTCAGTCAGTCTCTCTCAGTCAGTCTCTCTCAGTCAGTCTCTCTGTCAGTCAGTCAGTCAGACAGACAGTGAGTCAGTGTCAGTCAGTCTCAGTCAGTCAGTCAGTCAGTCACAGTCAGTCAGTCAATCTCAGTCAGTCAGTCTCAGTCAGACAGTGAGTCAGTCAGCCAGTCTCAGTCAGTCAGTCTCAGTCAGTCTGTCAGTCTCAGTCAGTCATTCTCAGTCAGTCAGTCAGTCAGTCTCAGTCAGACAGTGAGTCAGTCAGTCAGTCTCAGTCAATTAGTCAGTCTCTCTCAGTCAGTCTCTCTTAGTCAGTCAGTCTCAGTCAGTCAGTCTCAGTCAGTCAGTCAGAAAGTGAGTCAGTCAGTCAGTGTCAGTCAGTCTCAGTCAGTCAGTCTCAGTCAGTCAGTCTCAGTCAGACAGTGAGTCAGTCAGCCAGTCTCAGTCAGCCAGTCTCAGTCAGTCAGTCTCAGTCAGACAGTGAGTCAGTCAGTCAGTGTCAGTCAGTCTCAGTCAGTCAGTCTCAGTCAGTCAGTCTCAGTCAGTCTGTCAGTCTCAGTCAGTCATTCTCAGTCAGTCAGTCAGTCAGTCTCAGTCAGACAGTGAGTCAGTCAGTCAGTCTCAGTCAATTAGTCAGTCTCTCTCAGTCAGTCTCTCTTAGTCAGTCAGTCTCAGTCAGTCAGTCTCAGTCAGTCAGTCAGTCAGTCAGAAAGTGAGTCAGTCAGTCAGTGTCAGTCAGTCTCAGTCAGTCAGTCTCAGTCAGTCAGTCTCAGTCAGACAGTGAGTCAGTCAGCCAGTCTCAGTCAGCCAGTCTCAGTCAGTCAGTCTCAGTCAGACAGTGAGTCAGTCAGTCAGTGTCAGTCAGTCTCAGTCAGTCAGTCTCAGTCAGTCAGTCTCAGTCAGTCACTCAGTCAGTCAGTCAGTCAGTCAGTCTCAGTCAGTTAGTGAGTCAGTCTCAGTCAGTCTGTCAGTCTCAGTCAGTCAGTCTCAGTCAGTCAGTCTCAGTCAGACAGTGAGTCAGTCAGTCAGTGTCAGTCAGTCTCAGTCAGTCACTCAGTCAGTCAGTCAGTCAGTCTCAGTCAGTTAGTGAGTCAGTCTCAGTCAGTCAGCCAGTCTCAGTCAGCCAGTCTCAGTCAGTCAGTCTCAGTCAGACAGTGAGTCAGTCAGTCAGTGTCAGTCAGTCTCAGTCAGTCAGTCTCAGTCAGTCACTCAGTCAGTCAGTCAGTCAGTCAGTCTCAGTCAGTTAGTGAGTCAGTCTCAGTCAGTCTGTCAGTCTCAGTCAGTCAGTCTCAGTCAGTCAGTCATTCTCTGTCAGTCAGTCAGTCTCAGTCAGACAGTGAGTCAGTCAGTCAGTCTCAGTCAATTAGTCAATGTATAGGAATTAAAGGCTCTACCCCATATACTAGAGGTGCTTTGGGGATAAAAAATCATATAGTGAAGTAAATCCCAGCACTCAGAATGAAAACAAAGGGGGAATTATGCAAAAGTGAATTTATTGACTAATACACTGCAAAAGGAACCTAACCAGGACAACAGAAACCAACGTTTCGGCATAGAGCCTTTCTCAAGGTTGTTGCCTGAAAAGGTGTGAAGACAATAACAATAAGGAGTGCATTATATACAGGTGATACACAGATTATGTACAAGATAATACAAATATACATGAAAATATACTGCGGAACGTACATCACTGGTCAGAGTAAGGAAACACGGGTCTCGAAGGACAACCGGAGGTTTGCAAATAAAGGTAAGGTTCCACACGTTTTTGCAGAGTATGCTCTTAATCACATGGAGAGACAGATAATTAGTACAGGTATAATAACAAAATTGCGTACCATAGGAGATAATAATGGTCAGGTGACAAAGGTAAAAGCAGACCGCCGCAGCTGGTATTCAAACCAGACAGCCGGAGCTGGTGTCAGTACCAAGGTGGGTGGAGAAGAAAGAAGCGGGGAGGAGAGAGAGAGAGAAAAAAAAGAAAAGGAAAGAGAGAAAAGGAAAGAAAGAAAGAAAGAGACAGAGAGAGAGAGAAAAGGAAAGAAAGAAAGAAAGAGAGAGAGAAAGAAAAAGAGAGAGAGAGAAAGAGAGAGAGAGAAAAGGAGAGAAAGAAAGAAAGGAGAGGGAGAGAAAAGGAGGGAGAAAAAGAGGGAGAGAGAGAGGGAGGGAAAGAGAGGAAGAGAGAGAGAGAGGGAGACAGAAAGAGAGAGAAGAGAAGAGGGAAAGAGAAAGAGGGAAAGAAAAAGAAAAGGAGAGAAAAGGAAGGGAAAGAGAAATGGTGCAGAGAAAGACGAAAGGGGGAACAGAGGAAAAAAGGGTAAGAGATGGAGGGAGAAGAGGAACACAGCTGGTAAGTATGGTTAGTGACAACAGGGAGGCGGATGCTACATACCGTAGGTGAAGGGGTGACAGGATCACTATGTGAGGTGAGAGGACGCCTGGAAAACAATGCAGCATGATGAGATAGGGTAATCTCAAGAATCGGTGGTGGTTGGAGTGTGCAGGACAGCGGCGCTACCTGCAGTGGAGATCCGGAACTGGCATCAGTGGCAAGGAGAGAGGCTACAGCGGCGTGGAGATGACTGCCGTGCGGCGCCATTATAAGGAAGTCAGTGGTGTGATGGGAGGCGCGTCACATCCGGCCGCGTGCAGAGGAACGCACGTGTGGAACGCACGGAGTGCGCATGTCTGTGACGTGCAGTAGCACGTGACAATGAGACGGCCAGTGGGTGGGTGAAGGTGCGGTGCGCTGAAAGGGCATTATATCGGTAATTTACCTTCTGCAGAGCGTGAATGGGAATGTGCCACTAGATGGAGATGGGGGATGGGAGAAGATCAGTTGTGCGATATCTGGAAAGAAAAAGACAGGGGGTTAATTCTAAAGGCTAGCTGGAGACATGTAGGAGATTAGAGGTTAGAGATGTATCATTATACAAAACAAGTGAAGGAAGTATAAATTCATAGTTACATAGGTGCAGAGAAAGAGACTAGGGGATTACTGATAAATTAAAACCCTAGCAGTATAATGTCAGAAATTACAGTCAAGAGGACATGCAAGTATACAACCCATAAATGTGTTAACGGGGGGCCTCATATTCCCTATTGAGCACTAGTGGCTTTAAAGTTTGGAGAGTATGAATCCAGAACGCCTCGCGTTCTCTGAGTGTTTTGATGCGGTTGCCGCCACGGCGGGGTTGGTCAACATGCTCGAGTACTTGGAATCTGAGCTGTGGTATGGTGTGGCCTGCGGCAATAAAATGGGCTGGGATGGGTAAGGTGGTCTGTTTACAGCGGATGGTGGATTTGTGCTTATTAATGTGGTCCCGGATATGTTGGGTGGTCTCACCAACATATCCGAGACCGCAGGGGCACTTGATCAGATAGACGACAAAGTTCGATTCGCAGGTGAAATATCCACGGATCGAGAATTTCTTTCTTACCAGTGCGTGGGTGTGTGAAAAAATCACCCTTGATGACGTGTGAGCATTGGAGACAATACAGGCATGGAAAAGTGCCCTTACGTTGGCACAAGAGGAAGATCTGTCTGGCAGGTGGCTTGGAGGGGCCAATGTCGACCCTGACAAGGCTGTTCCCCAGGTTGTGGGGCCGCTTGTGGCAAATGAGTGGTCGGGACTCAAATTCCGGAATAGAAGGATAGGCTTGATGGAGTAGAGGCCAATGTTTGAAGATGACACCATTAATAAGAGGACTGAACGGGTGATAAGTACTCACGAAGGGGACCCTGTTTTTACCCTGTGGGTTGGGAGCAGTAAGAGAGGGTGGGGGTCTCACATATGGCGGGTAGCCTCTGGCTAAAAATTTCCTATCCATGTCAGCATGGCGTGTAACCCTAGTGGGGGATCTGACCCGATCCGGTCGACACGGCAATGCTGAGAGTGGGGCAAAGATTTTTTGATGTGCCGTGGGTGGCAGCTGGAATGTAGGAGGAGACTGTTTCTGTCAGTCGGCTTTGTGTACAAGTCTGTCGAGAGGGTATGGTCGGGGTTGATGATTACCGTGGTGTGGAGGAAGTTGATGGAGTGATCACTGTG
Source organism: Anomaloglossus baeobatrachus (assembly GCF_048569485.1). Taxonomy (NCBI): domain Eukaryota; kingdom Metazoa; phylum Chordata; class Amphibia; order Anura; family Aromobatidae; genus Anomaloglossus; species Anomaloglossus baeobatrachus. The sequence continues at coordinate 116,533,893 of NC_134362.1, read as the reverse complement.
ATGGAGGGTGAATGAGATGTTGTCAGTGGCACTATTGATGTCAGTGAAGAAAGAGTTGAGCGATATAACGTCGCCAGTCCAGATCAGAAAGATGTCATCTATATAACGTTTCCATAGTGTCACCTGGCTGTCAAATAGTGGATGGGGATAGATATGACAGTGCTCGAAGTGGTCCATGAAAATGTTAGCATAGGGGGGCGCGACATTGGATCCCATCGCGGTCCCCCTACATTGCAGAAAAAACTGATCCTCGAAGAGGAAGAAGTTCTGGGTAAGGACCACCTCGAGCATATCAAGACAGAACTCCTTTTTGGAGGAGGGAAGGTCAGTGTGAGTATCGAGAAACCTGTCAACTGCATGGATGCCTTCATGATGGCCTATGCTCGTATACAAACTGGAGACATCTAGAGTGGCGAGTAGGCAGTTATCAGGGACGCTGGAAATGGATCTTAGAATGGAGAGGAAATGGTTGGTATCTTTCAGATATGAGGGAATTTTAGGAATATGTGGAGTTAGTATTTTTTCAAGGGTGATAGAGATAGGTAACAGTAGCAAGTCAGTGGATGCGACGATGGGACGGCCGGGCGGAGAGGTCAAATTCTTATGGCTCTTGGGCAAAGTATAGAACACCGGGGTGATGGGGTGGTTGTAAGTCAAAAACTCACTCAGTTTGTCGTCAATGATGGCATTTTGTTTGTAATGTTGCACCTTTTCCTGTATAAGAGCAGAAATGCGGGACGTGGGATCATGGGGTAATGGGCGGTAGGTATTGGTGTCGCTAAGTTGCTGGCGAATTTTATCCATGTAGTAGATTCTATCTAGTACCACGATCGCCCCGCCTTTGTCGGCTGGCTTGATGACAATATTCTTATGATTTTTAAGAGAAGTCAGGGCCCTGCGCTCATCGGGGGTCATGTTATTACTCAGGTGGTAGTGCCCCCTACTAATGTCCATGGTGATGGCCTGAACATCCCTCGAGACTAGGCTGATGAAGGTCTCAACTGGGTGGTAGCAGCGTGGGGGTGGGTAATTGCTGGGAATCCTGAGGTTGAGACCCTTAAGTGTAAACCCACTAGGGGGTGAAGAAGTAGAGGATGCAGAGGATGGTGGGCTGAACTCGGAAGTATCATTAGCAAAGTGTGCTTTCAGGTGAAGATTTCTAAAAAATCTGTTAAGGTCATGTTCTAGATTAAAGGTGCTGAAGGAGGGGGTGGGACAAAAGGAGAGTCCCTTCTATAGGACCTGGGTCTCGAGAGGGGACAGGGTCTGGCTGGATATATTGTACACAATGTTGTCCCTACCTGGGAACGAGTTGTGACTCTGTCCGGGCGTCCCCCGGTGTTTCCGCCCCCTCCTCGTCTGTTTTTTCCGGGGCGTCTCGGACCTAAAAAAGACTGGGAATCTGTAGAAAAGTGGTCGCTGTCGGACCCAGAAGAGAAACCGCCGCCACGGCGAAAATTGCGAGATGGAGCAGATGATTGCCATCGGTATACGCGATTCTTGAAATAATCCTCTTGGTCCCGCAAGAATTTGTCACGTTTGCGGATCTGTAGCGTGTTTCTGTATTCAGACAGCGTAGAATTGCACTTGGTCTTGAGCTCTTCTGGGGCCGTGGCGTTCAGAGTCTGGGAGAGTTGTGCCTCTATATTCTTGATATTAGCGTCAATACTGATGAGTTCCTTTTGCAGGTAGTCAATTGTAAGAAGTATAATGTCAAAAGAACATTTGTTAAGAATGCTCTCAAATGACTTGCAGTACTCAGGGTTATCTGAGAACAGCGTGGGCCGTAGAGAGACCCTGAGCCCCCTCGGGATTCTCTGGGTTTTAAAATATTCAGCCAAAGTGGCTGCGTGAAGTTCAAGGGCTGTGTTCCTCTTGATTTCCCTATAGGAAATCACGTGTGCGGATCTCGTCTGAGGGGATGGTGAGGAACTGAGTCCTTGTGGTCACCTTGGCAAGGATACTAGCGGCTTGCTCATCATTAAAGGAGAGAACAGGAGCCGACATGGGACTGGATGGTACAGTGGGAGCACTGGAAAAATAGTAGTACCAATGTATAGGAATTACAGGCTCTACCACATATACTAGAGGTGCTTTGGGGATAAAGAATCATATAGTAAAGTAAATCCCAGCACTCAGAATGAAAACAAAGGGGGAATTATGCAAAAGTGAATTTATTGACTAATACACTGCAAAAGGAACCTAACCAGGACAACAGCACCAACGTTTCGGCATAGAGCCTTTCTCAAGGTTGTTGCCTGAAAAGGTGTGAAGACAATAACAATAATGAGTGCATTATATACAGGTGATACACAGATTATGTACAAGATAATACAAATATACATGAAAATATACTGCGGAACGTACATCACTGGTCAGAGTACGGAAACACGGGTCTCGAAGGACAACCGGAGGTTTGCAAATAAAGGTAAGGTTCCACACGTTTTTGCAGAGTATGCTCTTAATCACATGGAGAGACAGATAATTAGTACAGGTATAATAACAAAATTGCGTACCATAGGAGATAATAATGGTCAGGTGACAAAGGTAAAATCAGACCGCCGCAGCTGGTATTCAAACCAGACAGCCGGAGCTGGTGTCAGTACCAAGGTGGGTGGAGAAGAAAGAAGCGGGGAGGAGAGAGTGAGAGAAAAAAAAGAAAAGGAAAGAGAGAGAGAGAGAAAAAATGAGAGAAAGAAAGAGAGAGAGAGAAAGAAAGAGAAAGAAAGAGAGGGAGAGAAAGAGGAGAGAAAGAGAGAGAGAGAAGGAGAGGGAGAGAAAGGGAGGGAGAAAAAGAGGGAGAGAGAGAGGGAGAGAAAGAGAGGGAGGGAAAGAGAGGGAGGGAATGCTACTCTCTCTCTCTCTCTCTTTCTTTCTCTCTCTCTCTCTCTCTCTCTTTTTCTTAATTTCTTTCCTTTTCTCTCTCTCTCTCTCTCTCTTTCTTTCTTTCCTTTTCTCTCTCTCTCTATTTCTCTCTCTTTCTTTCTTTCCTTTTCTCTCTCTCTCTTTCTCTCTCTCTTTCTTTCTCTTTTCTCTCTCTCTTTTCTTTTCTTTTTTTTCTCTTTCTCTCTCCTCCCCGCTTCTTTCTTCTCCACCGACCTTGGTACTGATACCAGCTCCGGCTGTCTGGTTTGAATACCAGCTGCGGCGGTCTGCTTTTACCTTTGTCACCTGACCATTATTATCTCCTATGGTACGCAATTTTGTTATTATACCTGTACTAATTATCTCTCTCTCCATGTGATTAAGAGCATACTCTGCAAAAACGTGTGGAACCTTACCTTTATTTGCAAACCTCCGGTTGTCCTTCGAGACCCGTGTTTCCTTACTATGACCAGTGATGTACGTTCCGCAGTATATTTTCATGTATATTTGTATTATCTTGTACATAATCTGTGTATCACCTGTATATAATGCACTCATTATTGTTATTGTCTTCACACCTTTTCAGGCAACAACCTTGAGAAAGGCTCTATGCCGAAACGTTGGTGCTGTTGTCCTGGTTAGGTTCCTTTTGCAGTGTATCAGTCAATAAATTCACTTTTGCATAATTCCCCCTTTTTTTTCATTCTGAGTGCTGGGATTTACTTTACTATATCAGTCAATTAGTCAGTCTCTCTCAGTCAGTCTCTCTCAGTCAGTCAGTCAGTTAGTCTCAGTCAGACAGTGAGTCAGTCAGTCAGTGTCAGTCAGTCTCAGTCAGTCAGTCAGTCTCAGTCAGTGTCAGTCAGTCTCAGTCAGTCAGTCAGTCTCAGTCAGTCAGTCTCAGTCAGTCTGTCAGTCTCAGTCAGTCATTCTCAGTCAGTCAGTCAGTCAGTCAGTCTCAGTCAGTCAGTGAGTCAGTCAGTCAGTCTCAGTGAGTCAGTCAGTCAGTCTCAGTCAGTCAGTCTCAGCCAGTCAGTCTCAGTCAGTCAGTGAGTCAGTCAGGCTCAGTCAGTCAGTCAATCTCAGTCAGACAGTGAGTCAGTCAGTCAGTGTCTGTCAGTCTCAGTCAGTCAGTCTCAGTCAGTCAGTCTCAGTCAGAAAGTGAGTCAGTCAGTCAGTGTCAGTCAGTCTCAGTCAGACAGTGAGTCAGTCAGTCAGTCTCAGTCAGTCATTCTCAGTCAGTCTGTCTCAGTCAGTCAGTCAGTCTCGGTCAGTCAGTCTCAGTCAGTCAGTCTCAGTCAGTCAGTCAGTCTCAGTTGGTCATTCTCAGTCAGTCAGTCTCAGTCAGTCAGTCTCAGTCAGTCAGTCTCAGTCAGTCAGTCTCAGTCAGTAGTCAGTCAGTCAGTCTCAGTCAGTCAGTCAGTCTCAGTCAATCATTCTCAGTCAGTCAGTCTCAGTCAGTCAGTCAGTCAGTCAATCATTCTCAGTCAGTCAGTCAGTCTCAGTCAGTCAGTCAGTCTCAGTCAGTCAGTCATTCTCAGTCAGTCTCAGTCAGTCATTCTCAGTCAGTCAGTCATTCTCAGTCAGTCAGTCATTCTCAGTCAGTCAGTCAGTCTCAGTCAGTCAGACAGTCTCAGTCAGTCCGTCAGTCAATCAGTCAGCCTCAGTCAGTTAGTCAGCCTCAGTCAGTCAGTCTCCGTCAGTTAGTGAGTCAGTCAGTCAGTCTTAGTCAATCAGTCAGCCTCAGTCAGTCAGTCTCAGTCAGTCAGTCTCAGTCAGTCCGTCAGTCTCAGTCAGTCAGTCAGTCTCAGTCAGTCAGTCTCTCTCAGTCAGTCAGTCTCTCTCAGTCAGTCTCTCTCAGTAAGTCAGTCAGTCTGTCTCAGTCAGTCAGTCAGTCAGTCTCAGTCAGTTAGCCAGTCTCGGTCAGTAAGTCTCAGTCAGTCAGTCTCAGTCAGTCAGTCAGTCTGTCAGTCTCAGTCAGTCATTCTCAGTCAGTCAGTCAGTCAGTCAGTCAGTCAGTCTCAGTCAGTTAGTGAATCAGTCAGTCAGTCTCAGTCAGTCAGCCTCAGTCAGTCAGTCTCAGTCACTCAGTCAGTCTCAGTCAGTCAGTCTCAGTCAGTCTGTCAGTCTCAGTCAGTCATTCTCAATCAGTCAGTCAGTCTCAGTCACTCAGTCAGTCTCAGTCAGTCAGTCTCAGTCAGTCTGTCAGTCTCAGTCAGTCATTCTCAGTTAGTCAGTCAGTCTCAGTCACTCAGTCAGTCTCAGTCAGTCATTCTCAGTCAGTCAGTCTCAGTCAGTCTGTCAGTCTCAGTCAGTCATTCTCAGTCAGTCAGTCAGTCTCAGTCAGTCAGTCTCAGTCAGTCAGTATCAGTCAGTCAGTCTCAGTCAGTCAGTCTCAGTCAGTTGGTCAGTCTCAGTCAGTCAGTCTCAGTCAATCATTCTCAGTCAGTCAGTCTCAGTCAGTCAGTCAGTCAGTCAATCATTCTCAGTCAGTCAGACAGTCTCAGTCAGTCCGTCAGTCAATCAGTCAGCCTCAGTCAGTTAGTCAGCCTCAGTCAGTCAGTCTCCGTCAGTTAGTGAGTCAGTCAGTCAGTCTTAGTCAGTCAGTCAGCCTCAGTCAGTCAGTCTCAGTCAGTCAGTCTCAGTCAGTCCGTCAGTCTCAGTCAGTCAGTCAGTCAGTCTCAGTCAATCAGTCTCAGTCAGTCAGTCTAAGTCAGTCTCAGTCAGTCAGTCAGTCTCAGTCAGTCTCAGTCAATCAGTCAGTCTCAGTCAGTCAGTCAGTCTCAGTCAGTCAGTCTCTCTCAGTCAGTAATTCTCTCTCAGTAAGTCAGTCAGTCTGTCTCAGTCAGTCAGTCTCAGTCAGTCAGTCAGTCTGTCAGTCTCAGTCAGTCATTCTCAGTCAGTCAGTCAGTCAGTCTCAGTCAGTTAGTGAATCAGTCAGTCAGTCTCAGTCAGTCAGTCTCAGTCATTCAGTCTCAGTCAGTTTCAGTCAGTCAGTCATTCTCAGACAGTCTTAGTCAGACAGGGACTGACTGACTGAGACTGACTGACTCACTGTCTGACTGAGACTGACTGACTGACTGACTGACACTGACTGACTGACTGACTCACTTTCTGACTGAGACTGACTGACTGACAGAGACTGACTGACTGACTCACTTTCTGACTGAGACTGACTGACTGAGACTGACTGACTGATTCACTAACTGACTGAGACTGACTGACTGACTGAGACTGTCTGACTGATTCACTAACTGACTGAGACTGACTGACTGAGACTGACTGACTGACACTGACTGTCACTGACTGACTGACTGAGACTGACTGACTGACTGAGACTGACTGACTCACTTTCTGACTGAGACTGACTGGCTGACTGACACTGACTTACTGACTCACTTTCTGACTGAGACTGACTGACTGACTGAGACTGACTGACTCACTTTCTGACTGAGACTGACTGACTGACTGAGACTGACTGACTGATTCACTAACTGACTGAGACTGACTGACTGACTGAGACTGTCTGACTGATTCACTAACTGACTGAGACTGACTGACTGAGACTGACTGACTGAGACTGACTGACTGACACTGACTGTCACTGACTGACTGACTCACTGACTGAGACTGACTGACTGAGACTGACTGACTCACTTTCTGACTGAGACTGACTGGCTGACTGACACTGACTTACTGACTCACTTTCTGACTGAGACTGACTGACTGAGACTGATTGACAGAGACTGACTGTCACTGACTGATTGAGACTGACTGACTGAGACTGACAGACACTAATTGACTGACTCACTGTCTGACTGAGACTGACTGACTGACTGACTGGGACTGACTGACTGACTGAGACTGACTGACTGTGACTGACTGACTGAGACTGACTGAGGCTGACTGACTGACTGAGGCTGACTGACTGACTGAGACTGACTGACTGATTCACTAACTGACTGAGACTGACTGACTGACTGAGACTGAGTGACTGAGACTGACTGACTGACTGAGACTGACTAACTGAGACTGACAGACACTGACTGACTGACTTACTGTCTGACTGAGACTGACTGAATGACCCTGACTGTCACTGACTGACTGACTCACGGTCTGACTGAGACTGACTGACTGACTGAGACTGACTGACTGAGACTGACTGACACTGACTGACTCACTTTATGACTGAGACTGACTGACTGACTGAGACTGACTGACTAACTCAGACAGTGAGTCAGTCTCAGTCAGTCAGTCAGTCACAGTCAGTCAGTCAATCAGTCTCAGTCAGTGTCAGTCAGTCTCAGTCAGAAAGTGAGTCAGTCAGTCAGTGTCAGTCAGTCTCAGTCAGTCAGTCTCAGTCAGACAGTGAGTCAGTCAGTCAGTGTCTGTCAGTCTCAGTCAGTCAGTCTCAGTCAGTCAGTCAGTCTCAGTCAGACAGTGACTCAGTCAGTCAGTGTCAGTCAGTCTCAGTCAGTCAGTCTCAGTCAGTCAGTCAGTCCCAGTCAGTCAGTCTCAGTCAGACAGTGAGTCAGTCAGTTAGTGTCAGTCAGTCTCTGTCAGTCTCAGCCCGTCAGTCGCAGTCAGTCAGTCAGTCAGTCTCAGTCAGTTAGTGAATCAGTCAGTCAGTCTCATTCAGTCAGTCTGCCTCAGTCAGTCAGTCAGCCTCAGTCAGTCAGTCAGCCTCAGTCAGTCTCAGTCAGAAAGTGAGTCAGTCAGTCAGTCTCAGTCAGAAAGTGAGTCAGTCAGTCAGTGTCAGTCAGTCAATCTCAGTCAGAAAGTGAGTCAGTCAGTCAGTCAGTGTCAGTCAGTCTCAGTCAGTCAGTCAGTCTCAGTCAGAAAGTGAGTCAGTCAGTCAGTCAGTGTCAGTCAGTCTCAGTCAGTCAGTCAGTCTCAGTCAGACAGTGAGTCAGTCAGTCAGTGACAGTCAGTTTCAGTCAGTCTCAGTAAGACAGTGAGTCAGTCAGTCAGTGTCTGTCAGTCTCAGTCAGTCAGTCTCAGTCAGTCAGTCAGTCTGTCTCAGTCAGTCAGTTAGTCTCAGTCAGTTAGTCTCAGTCAGTCAGTCTCTCTCAGTCAGTCAGTCAGTCTCAGTTAGATAGTGAGTCAGTCAGTCAGTGTCAGTCAGTCTCAGTCAGTCAGTCTCAGTCAGTCAGTCAGTCTCAGTTAGACAGTGAGTCAATCAGTCAGTGTCAGTCAGTCTCAGTCAGTCAGTCTTAGTCAGTCAGTCAGTCTCAGTCAGAAAGTGAGTCAGTCAGTCAATGTCAGTCAGCCAGACAGTCTCAGTCAGAAAGTGAGTCAGTCAGTCTGTTTCAGTCAGTCAGTCAGCCTCAGTCAGTCAGTCAGTCTCAGTCAGTCAGTCTCAGTCAGTCAGACTCAGTCTGTCAGTCAGTCTCAGTCAGTCAGTCTCATTCAGTCTGTCAGTCTCAGTCAGTCATTCTCAGTCAGTCAGTCTCAGTCAGTCAGTCAGTCTCAGTCAGTCAGTCATTCTCAGTCAGTCAGTCATTCTCAGTCAGTCAGTCTGTCAGTTAGTCAGCCTCAGTCAGTCAGTCTCAGTCAGTTAGTGAGTCAGTCAGTCAGTCTCAGTCAGTTAGTGAATCAGTAAGTCAGTCTCAGTCAATCAGTCTGCCTCAGTCAGTCACTCAGCCTCAGTCAGTCAGTCAGCCTCAGTCAGTCTCAGTCAGAAAGTGAGTCAGTCTGTCAGTCCCAGTCAGAAAGTGAGTAAGTCAGTCAGTGTCAGTCAGTGAATCTCAGTCAGAAAGTGAGTCAGTCAGTCAGTCAGTCTCAGTCAGACAGTGAGTCAGTCAGTCAGTGACAGTCAGTGTCAGTCAGTCTCAGTAAGACAGTGAGTCAGTCAGTCAGTGTCTGTCAGTCTCAGTCAGTCAGTCTCAGTCAGTCAGTCAGTCATAGTCAGTCTGTCTCAGTCAGTCAGTTAGTCTCAGTCAGTCTCAGTCAATCAGTCTCAGTCAGTCAGTCTCAGTCAGTCTCAGTCAGTCAGTCTCAGTCAGTCTCAGTCAGTCTCAGTCAATCAGTCAGTCTCAGTCAGTCAGTCAGTCTCTCCCAGTAAGTCAGTCAGTCTGTCTCAGTCAGTCAGTCAGTCTCAGTCAGTCAGTCAGTCTGAGTCAGTCATTCTCAGTCAGTCAGTCATTCAGTCTCAGTCAGTTAGTCAGTTTCAGTCAGTAAGTCTCAGTCAGTTAGTCTCAGTCAGTCAGTCAGTCTCAGTCAGTCTGTCAGTCTCAGTCAGTCATTCTCAGTCAGTCAGTCAGTCTCAGTCAGTTAGTGAATCAGCCAGTCAGTCAGCCTCAGTCAGTTTCAGTCAGTCAGTCATTCTCAGACAGTCTTAGTCAGACAGGGACTGACTGACTGACTGAGACTGACTGACTGACTCACTGACTGACTGACTGAGACTGACTGACTGACTGAGACTGACTGACTGACTCACTTTCTGACTGAGACTGACTGAAGCTGACTGACAGACTGAGGGTGACTTACTGACTGACTTAGACTGTCTGACTGATTCACTAACTGACTGAGACTGACTGACTGAGACTGACTGACTGAGACTGACTGACTGTCACTGACTGACTGACTGACTGAGACTGACTGACTGAGACTGACAGACACTGACTGACTCACTGTCTGACTGAGACTGACTGACTGACACTGACTGTCACTGACTGACTGACTCACTGTCTGACTGAGACTGACTAACTGACTGAGACTGACTGACTGATTCACTAACTTACTGAGACTGACTGACTGACTGAGACTGACTGACTGACATTGACTGTCACTGACTGACTGACTCACTGTCTGACTGAGACTGACTGACTGACTGAGACTGACTGACTGCAGTCTCAGTCAGACAGTGAGTCAGTCAGTCGGTCAGTCAGTCTCAGTCAGTCAGTTTCAATCAGACAGTGAGTCAGTCAGTCAGTCTCAGTCAGTCAGTCTCTCTCAGTCAGTCTGTCTCAGTCAATCAGTCAGTCTCAGTCAGTCAGACTGACTGAGAGAGACTGACTGAGACTGACCGACACTGACTGATTGACTCACTGTCTGACTGTGACTGACTGACTGACTGAGACTGACTGACACTGACTGACTGACTCACTGTCTGACTGAGACTGACTGACTGACTGAGACTGACTGACTGACTGAGACTCACTGACTGACTGAGACTGACTCACTGTCTGACTGACTGAGACTGATTGACTGAGACAGACTGACTGACACTGACTGACTGACTCACTGTCTGACTGAGACTGAGACTGACTGACTGAGACTGAGACTGACTGACTGACTCACTGTCTGATTGAAACTGACTGACAGAGACTGACTGACTCACTGTCTGACTGAGACTGTCTGACTGAGACTGTCTGACTGAGACTGTCTGACTGAGACTGACTGATTGAGAGTAAAGCTGGGTTTACACACTGCAACATCGCAAAGGACATCGCTGTAACGTCACCGGTTTTGTGATGTAACAGCGACCTCCCTAAGTCTCTGGTGAGTCGCTGGTGAGCTGTCAAACAGGCAAACCTGGCCAACAACGCAACAGCGATCCGGACCTGCAGAACGACCTAGCTGGTTGTTGGGGGCGTTGATAAGCAGCCTTTTGAAAGGGAAGTTGCTAACAAAGTCGCTGCAAAGTCTTTCACACACTGAAACTTTGTAGCGATGCATGCTGCACAGCGGGAAACAAAGGACCTAGGAATGGTCCTGAACGATTTGTAGCGATCAGCAACTTCACAGCAGGGGCCAGGTCGCTGATGTGATTCACACACTGCAAGATCGCAAACAACATCGCTATTGCGTCACAAAACCGGTGACGTTACAGCGATGTCGTTTGAGATGTTGCAGTGTGTAAACCCAGCTTAACTGACTGACTAAGGGGCACTTTGCACACTGCGACATCGCAGGTGCGATGTCGGTGGGGTCAAATTGAAAGTGACGCACTTCCGGCATCGCATGCGACATCGCAGTGTGTAAAGCCTAGATGATACGATTAACGAGCGCAAAAGCGTCGTAATCGTATCATCGGTGCAGCGTCGGCGTAATTCATAATTACGCTGACGCGACGATCCGATGTTGTTCCTCGCTCCAGCAGCAGCACACATCGCTGTGTGTGAAGCCGCAGGAGCGAGGAACATCTCCTACCGGCGTCACCGCGGCTTCCATAGGTTATGCGGAAGGAAGGAGGTGGGCAGGATGTTTACATCCTGCTCATCTCCGCCCCTCCGCTCCGATTGGCCGCCTGCCGTGTGACGTCGCAGTGACGGCGCACGACCCGCCCCCTTAACAAGGAGGCGGGTCGCCGGCCACAGGGACGTCGCACGGCAGGTGAGTGTGTGTGTGAAGCTGGCGTAGCGATAATTTTCGCTACGCAAGCTATCACCACATATCGCTGCTGTGACGGGGGCGGGGACTATCGCACTTGGCATCGCAGCATTGGCCTGCGATGTCGCAGTGTGCAAAGTGCCCCTAAGACTGATTGACTGACTAAGATTGACTGACGGACTGAGACTGACTGACTGAGTGACTGAGACTGACTGACTGACAGACTGACTGACTGATTGAGAGTGACTGACTGAGACTCACTGTCTGAGACTGACTCACTGTCTGACTGAGACTGACTGACTGAGACTGACTGATTGATTGAGAGTGACTGACTGACTGACTGAGACTTACTGTCTGAGACTGACTCACTGTCTGACTGAGACTGACTGACTGAGGCTGACTGACTGATAGAGAGTGACTGACTGACTGACTGACTGAGACTGACTGACTGACTGAGAATGACTGACTGGGAGAAACTGACTGACTGAATGAGACTGACTGACTGAGACTGACTGACTGACTGAGATTGACTGACTGAGACTGACTGACTGACTCACTGTCTGACTGAGACTGACTGACTGAGAGTGACTGACTGAGAGTGACTGACTGAGAGAGACTGACACTGACTGACTGACTCACTTTCTGACTGACACTGTCTGACTGAGCCTGACTGACTGAGACTGACTGACTGACTGAGACTGACTGACTGACTGACTCACTGTCTGACTTAGATTGACTGACGGACTGAGACTGACTGACTGAGTGACTGAGACTGACTGACTGAGACTGACTGAGACTGACTGAGTCACTGACAGACTGAGACTGACTGACTGACTGACTGACTGACTGAGAGTGACTGACTGACAGAGAGACTGACTGACTGAGACTGACTGACTGAATATCAGTCAGTCAGTCTCAGTTAGTCAGTCAGTCTCAGTCAGTCAGTCTCAGTCAGTCAGTCTCAGTCAGACTTTGAGTCAGTCAGTCTCAGTCATTTAGTTTCAGTCAGACAGTGAGTCAGTCAGTCAGTCTCAGTCAGTCAGTCTCAGTCAATCAGTAAGTCTCAGTCAGTCAGTCTCAGTCAGACAGTGAGTCAGTCAGTCTCTCTCAGTCAGTCAGTCAGTCAGTCTCAGTCTGTCAGTCAGTTTTAGTCAGTCAATCAGCCTCAGTCAGTCAGTCAGTCTCAGTCAGTCAATCTCAGTCAGTCAGTCAGTCTCAGTCAGTCAGTCTCAGTCAGTCAGTCTCAGTCAGTCAGTCTCTGTCAGTCAGTCAGTCAGTCTCAGACAGTGAGTCAGTCAGTCAATCTCAGTCAGTCTATCTCAGTCAGTCAGTTAGTCAGTCTCAGTCTGTCAGTCAATCTCAGTGAGTCAGTCAGTCAGTCTTAGTCAGTCATTTAGTCTCAGACAGTAAGTCAGTCTCAGTCAGTCAGTCTCAGTCAGTCAATCTCACTCAGTCAATCTCAGTCAGTCAGTTAGTCAGTCTCAGTCTGTCAGTCAATCTCAGTCAGTCAGTCTTAGTCAGTCAGTGAGTCAGTCAGTCATTCAGTCTCAGTGAGTCAGTCAGTCAGTCTCAGTCAGTCAGTCTCAGTCAGTCAGTCTCAGTCAGTTAGTCAGTCTCAGTCAGTCAGTCAGTCTCAGTCAGTCAGTCTCAGTCATTCAGTTTCAGTCAGACAGTGAGTCAGTCAGTAAGTCTCAGTCAGTCAGTCAGTCTGTCAGTCTCAGTCAGTCAGTCAGTCCAGTCTCTTAGTCAGTCAGTCTCTCTCAGTCAGTCAGTCTGTCAGTCAGTCTCAGTCTGTCAGTCAGTTTTAGTCAGTCAGTCAGCCTCAGTCAGTCAGTCAGTCTCAGTCAATCAGTCAGTCTTAAGGCTGCTTTACACGAGCCAATCCATCGTGTGATTTATTTGGCAAAGTCTTTTTTTTTTGTTTGTATCGCTGATAGGTAGTTGTCCATGTGTCACACGTTGAGTGTTGTCAAACGACCACAAAGCACTCATCGATATATTGATTGGCCATGGCGGACGTCCAAAAGGCTTCACACATGTTTTCCTTTGGTCAATCTGTCTTTTGTATGGGCGTAATTAGGCAAACTATACAGCCCTCCGTGACGTTGTCTGGATTGTTGCACGCCCTGAATTCTTCTGATCTGCTCAATCCAGTTCTGCTAATGTGGTTGATTGGTTACATCCCATATATAATGTTTCTCTTCTGCGTCTGTCTTTTTTGCCTCATGTGTCCTTAGCATCATTCTTGTTTGTTGTTTGTGGTCTGGTTTATTTCGATTTCAGAGTATCTATCTTTAAAAGGTGGGTTAAATTTGTTTTTTTATGGTTTATTTATTGTGTCATTTAGCCGTTCACAATGTGTCTCTTATTTTTTTTATCTTTTTTTTTTTCTTTTTATTTTTGTATGTTTTATCGTGTATTATGTTTTTTGAAACATAATAATGTTTTTGTTAAATTATTTTTTTTAAAAAAATGTAAATTTGGAAAGTAAAAAATAAAACAAACCTTGCTCTGAAACCTTATTTTGAACCAAAACAGGAATTGGTTCTGATGAAGTTCCTGGATTATTGATTATTGCGCTCCCTTGGTCCGCTACATGTGATGATCCTTTCAAAAATGAGATAAAAAAAAATTTTCTTTAGCAAAAAACACATGACTAACATGGCATATTATGTAAACACATGTATGATTCATATTATACACCTTTTTTTTTTTTTTTTAAAAGGGCCAAAAACAAACAAAACCACTCATGTATTGATAAAATATACCTCGAGTAGTGGCATTTTGTGCTCTAATTTCTGCTAGACGTTCCTTGCCACGATATTTCAGATCAGCCATTTTCTTCCTGATCTGCGCTTTTGAGCGGTGGAGGCCAAATTTTTTCCGAAGAGCTTTCTTAATCTTGAGAAGAACTTTTTTTTATGCTCCCTTGGACGTTCAGATATAAGTAGACAATCATAATCTCTTTCATCCATTTCGCTGACAAGAAGATGGATTTCTGCATCTCCACAGACAGTTGCTCGCAAGTTTTCAGACATGTTTGTTTATGCGATTTTTAAACCGGAAGTGAAAATTCCTGCCTGCCTTGTAGTGAAAGGAAGTGATGGCAGTGTTTAATTTTCATACAAAGAATAAAGTTGTTATGCTTTGAAATCATGTCATGTATGTATTTTATAAATATATTTGTATTCATATATTTATAACAAAGGGAATTTGTTTGTTGATAGTTATTTCGTAGTTTACTTACAGTTTTCATTTAATTATGTTTGTTTCAATGTTTAAAAAATAAAATTTAAAAAAAAATAAGGTAATGGTCTCAGACTTTCTTAACACACTATAATGTTTAGTAATGTTTTTTCGAATAAAAAAAAAAAAAAAAAAAAAAAAATTTGATAAAAAATAAAAAAAATAAAAAAAAAATTATGACGCATTCAAATAATCACAAAAACGATCCCGATTGATTATGGCATCATGCCGGACACGACCAAAAGATTGAGGTGTTGGCAGGGATGGCAAATGTGGATCACAAAAACGCCAAGCTCCAGGGACAACATCGGAATCATCACTGCCAATGTTGTCTACATACCCCGGGGGCATGTAGGCTGCTGCATCCTTTTTACGTAAAAAATTATGTAGAACACAGCTGGCAAGAACTACACTATCAATGGATTAGAGTTTGAGATTTATTGGTGATGAGAACACACGAAACCGACTTGCCATTATTCCAAAGGTATTCTCAACAACCAAACGTGCCCTTGAGAGACGGTAATTAAAGTTTTGACGCTCGGGACTCAAAGTAGTCTGGGGATAAGGACTCAGGAGATGGCTTTGAAGAGGAAACGCCTCATCCCCTAAAAAAACAAAATTTAAATTATTTTCATTTCCTGAATTTGGAGGCAAAGGTAATTGTGAACTAAATAAACGCTTTCCAAAATCAGTTTGTTCTAAAACGCCACCATCGGAAACACGGCCATTTATTCCTACATCCACTGTTAAATATTCATAATTTGCATTAACAACTGCAAATAAAATTATACTAAAGAAACCTTTATAGTTATAAAAAAAAGAACCACTATTTGGGGGTTTAATTATTCTAATGTGCTTGCCATCAATCGCACCACCACAGCAGGGAAATTGCCACCTCGTCGATGAGCTATATCAGACCATTCTGAAGTTGTCTTGGCGAAAAGCATGAAATCTGCTAACGCATGTATTATTGCCTGACAAGTCTCCGGAATTAATGAACTTAATAGGGATCTCGAAATACCGCCAGAATATTGTAAATATTGTAAATCAGTGAGGCTACGGCCTGTGGCAAGATAGCGCAAAGTCAGCAACAACCTTTCTTCCGCAGGAACAGCCTTACGCATTACAGTATCTCTGCGCTTTATGCATGGGCTGATACGCGTCAGGACTAGAGAAATATTCTTCCGACATACGTAGATAGTTGCGGTAATCATGCGGATTGCGTTCCTGTAAATCATGCACTAGACGCACGTGGGATATCTCATCCCTTCGAAGCAGCCATTGGCGTGACCATAATCTTTTGGGCCGAGGATTCATACGTGTATTTTGGTCCATTTCCTCCTCCTCCTGCAATATCTCGGTCATAAGGAGACCCACAGATAAAATGTCAGTTTCGACATTGCTGAACATCCTGTTACCTTAAAATATATAAAACAAAAACATTATAATGACGCCAAATGTCGATTTTGATCCAAAAAGGAAAGATTGGCATATAACAACTTACCACTAAAAAGGGATAACAAGGAGTGAGGGCGGAAAATCCAGCGAACAAACAAACGTAAGAAAAATTAGGAGTAATGCACTATAAAACACTGTGCATGACGCCAAGGCTGAATGTTCACACATCATGACTACAGCTCCGTATTTTATAACAGTAATAACCAATCAAAACGCATCTGCTACAACCAATCCGATTAGATTAGGCGTGATTATTTAAAACCACAAATACGCCCTGAACGTTTAATGACGTCACAAACAACTACGAGGATGGCCGATTACACGGTGTCACACTTTGCAATGTGTCGTTCATGAAGACAAAACTGAACGATTTTATGGAATTAAACGATGAGTACACGATGGCCGAATTTCAAATGATTAGGCATCGGTTGGACTCGCAAGGAGCTGTCACATGAGGAGATGTCGTTACGAATGACGGAAGTGCGTCACAAAATCCGTGACCCCAACGATGCATCGCACAATATATCGACTCGTGTAAAGCAGCCTTTAGTCCGTCAGTCTCTCAGTCAGTCAGTCTCAGTCAGTCAGTCAGTCTCAGTCAGTCAGTCTCAGTCAGTCAGTCAGTCAGTCAGTCAATCTCAGACAGTCTAGTTCAGTCAGTCAGTTAGTCAGTCTCAGTCTGTCAGTCAATCTCAGTGAGTCAGTCAGTCAGTCTTAGTCAGTCATTTAGTCTCAGACAGTAAGTCAGTCTCAGTCAGTCAGTCTCAGTCAGTCAATCTCACTCAGTCAATCTCAGTCAGTCAGTTAGTCAGTCTCAGTCTGTCAGTCAATCTCAGTCAGTCAGTCTTAGTCAGTCAGTCAGTCAGTCTCAGTCAGTCAGTCTCAGTCAGTCATTCAGTCTCAGTCAGTCAGTCAATCTCAGTCAGTCAGTCAGTCTCAGTCAGTCAGTCTCAGTCAGTCAGTCTCAGTCAGACTTTGAGTCAGTCAGTCTCAGTCATTCAGTTTCAGTCAGACAGTGAGTCAGTCAGTCAGTCTCAGTCAATCAGTAAGTCTCAGTCAAACAGTGAGTCAGTCAGTCTCTTTCAGTCAGTCAGTCTCTCTCAGTCAGTCAGTCAGTCTCAGTCTGTCAGTCAGTTTTAGTCAGTCAATCAGCCTCAGTCATTCAGTCTCAGTCAGTCAGTCAGTCTCAGTCAATCAATCAGTCTCAGTTAGTCAGTCTCTTTCAGTCAGTCAGTCTCAGTCAGTCAATCAGTCAGTCTCAGTCAGTCAGTCAGTCTCAGTCAGACAGTGAGTCAGTCAGTGTCAGTCAGTCTCAGTCAGTCAGTCAGTCTCAGTCAGATAGTGAGTCAGTCAGTCAATCAGTGTCAGTCAGTCTCAGTCAGTCAGTCAGTCTCAGTCAGTCAGTCAGTCTCAGTCAGTCAGTCAGGCTCAGTCCGTCAGTCAATCTCAGTCAGTGAGTCAGTCAGTCTTAGTCAGTCAGTCAGTCTCAGTCAGACAGTGAGTCAGTCAGTCTCAGTCAGTCAGTTTCAGTCAGACAGTGAGTCAGTCAGTCAGTCTCAGTCAGTCAGTCTGAGTCAGTCTCAGTCATTCAGTCTCATTCTGTCAGTCAGTTTCTCTCAGTCAGTCAGTCTCAGTCAGTCAGTCAGTCTCAGTCAGACAGTAAGTCAGTCTCAGTCAGTCAGTCTCAGTCAGTCAGTCAGTCTCAGTCAAACAGTAAGTCAGTCTCACTCAGTCAGTCTCACTCAGTCAGTCTCACTCAGTCAGTCTCAGTCAGTCTCAGTCAGTCAGTCAAACTCAGTCAGTCAGTCTCAGTCAGTCAGTCTCAGTCAGACAGTCTCAGTCAGAGAGTGAGTCAGTCAGTCAGTGTCAGTCAGTCTCAGTCAGTCAGTCTCAGGCAGTCAGTCTCAGTCAGTTATAGAAAAAGCTCCGGCACACAATGTGTTATCAATTAATTTTTATTATTTCCATATTCGGATATTCAGATATAGAAAAACGTAACGTTTCGGCTATTGCCTTCTTCACGACTATATGGTATTTTGAGTAATATCTATGAAGAACGTCGGACGTATATAATCATTTGTATCTTTCTTTTGAAAAAAACAATGTATGATAGTAATGCCCACAAAGGGAAATGGTATTGGATCGCTATAAGACTGTTTAGCCGAGGATCAGCGGTGATCCTCGGCTAAACAGTCTTATAGCGATCCAATACCATTTCCCTTTGTGGGCATTACTATCATACATTGTTTTTTTCAAAAGAAAGATACAAATGATTATATACATCCGACGTTCTTCATAGATATTACTCAAAATACCATATAGTCGTGAAGAAGGCAATAGCCGAAACGTTACGTTTTTCTATATCTGAATATCCGAATATGGAAATAATAAAAATTAATTGATAACACATTGTGTGCCGGAGCTTTTTCTATATATGGATTATTTTTCTCCTGAGCACCATAATTGTGAGCCAGACCATTCTTTATAAAGTCTCAGTCAGTTAGTCAGTCTCAGTCAGTCAGTGAGTCAGTCAGTCTCAATCAGTCAGTCTCAGTCCGTCAGTCTCAGTCAGTCAGTCAGTCTCTGTCTGACAGTCTCAGTCAGTCAGTCAGTCTCAGTCAGACAGTGAGTCAGTCAGTCAGTCAGTGTCAGTCAGTCTCAGTCAGTCAGTGAGTCAGTCAGTCTCAGTCAGTCATTCAGTCTTAGTCAGTCAGTCAGTCTCAGTCCGTCAGTCAATCTCAGTCAGTGAGTCAGTCAGTCTTAGTCAGTCAGTCAGTCTCAGTCAGTCAGTCAGTCAGTCTCAGTCAGTCAGTCTCAGTCAGACAATGAGTCAGTCAGTCAGTCAGTCAGTCTCAGTCAGTCAGTTTCAATCAGACAGTGAGTCAGTCAGTCAGTCTCAGTCAGTCAGTCAGTCTCAGTCAGTCAGTCAGTCTCAGTGAGACAGTGAGTCAGTCTCAGTCAGTCAGTCTCAGTCAGTCACTCTCAGTCAGTCAGTCACTCTCAGTCAGTCTTAGTCAGTCAGTCAGTCTCAGTCAGTCAGTCAGTCTCAGTCATTCAGTCTCAGTCAGTTAGTCAGTCTCAGTCAGTGAGTCAGTCAGTCAGTCTCAGTTAGTCATTAGAGCTGAGCGCAGTTCGAGGTTCTCCAGTTCGCGGCTCGAGTGATTTTGGGGGCTGTTCTAGATCGAACTAGAACTCGAGCTTTTTGCTAAAGCTCGATAGTTCTAGATGCGTTCGAGAACGGTTCTAGCAGCAAAAAGACAAGCTAATTACTAGGTGGCTTTCCGCTGTAATAGTGTAAGTCACTCTGTGACTCACACTCTTATGAAATTTCAGCATATAGTGTGCGGGAACAGCGCATTCAGATCACTGCTGTTTGGATAATGGCGATCGCCATTTTTTTTTTTTCCTTGTCTTCCTTCCCTAAGCGCGCGCGTGTAGTGGGGCGGGCCAGCATGTCAGCCAATCCAAGACACACACACAGCTAAGTGGACTTTTAGCCAGAGAAGCAACGGCATGTGTGATAGGATGTCCATGTCACATGTCCATGCATTATAAAAACGGACATTTTCCTCCAGCACGCCATTATCTGCCTTCTGCGTCTTGGTGTCAGTCACCGCTGGCGTAGCTCCTGTCTCCGATACTGCTTTGTACGCTCTATACACAGCGCTATACAGAATAGGGATAGAAGTTTCTATTAGTCCTTGTAAGGGCTAATACCGTCAGGGTCAGAGCCATAGGTGACAGTCAGGTCCGTGAAAACAGATTTTAACAGCTACACAAGATGACAGCGTCTGTGTAGCTAAGGTCAGGGATTTCCTCGCTGCATTTCCCCATTAGGAGGGATAGAAAGTGAGGCTTCCTTTCCTCTACCCAGACCCACAACCCTGCCATTGTACCCTCCTGCCCTTTGCACACTCAAACTCATTGTTACTAAGCCATTATACTAGCAAACACTGAGGAAACTTAGTGGCATCCTAAAAGTGGCTGTTGGACTTCATTAGTGTCCCACTGGTGCAAAGATATTTGCAGCACCTCTGCATTGCACACTCAAGTTCATTGTTACTAAGCAATTAACCTAGCAAACACTGAGGAAACTTAGTGGCATCCTAAAAGTGGCTGTTGGACTTCATTAGTGTCCCACTGATGCAAAGCTATTTGCAGCACCTCTGTATTGCACACTCAAACTCATTTTTACTAAGCTATTATACTAGCAAACTGTGCTGCCAGTTTAAGGGCCATAGTTGCATTGTCCGGAATAGTTATTGTTGTTTATTCTGCTGTTAATAAAGCTAGACCACCGCTGCAATCTACACCACCTCTCAATTTTTACTAACACATGTTAAGTGCACAATCTTGTCGCAATATAAATGAGTGGCAAAATGACAGATGCTGGTGGAAAGGGGAACAGGCGTGTTGGAAAAGGAAAAAAAGTTTGTGTCCATGGGGAAGGTGGCAAAGCTCCATTAACATCTGCTAAAGATAGGCCATCTTCCAGCAAAAGTAAGATGTTGACTACTTTCCGTGGACAATCAGATATGCTCCCTTTTTTACGAACACAAACAACTGGAACAAAGGTAGATGATGGCCAAAAAAAGAAAATGCTTGAATCGATCTCAAGTGGTCCAACAAGTGCCCTCTCCGCCACCTCAACGACCGCATCCAAAAAACACCAGTCCTCGGAGTTGTCATCCCAATCACACTTGCTTTCTCCCAGCTCTCAAGTCTCCATCCGCCCTGCACAGTATGATGGAACAGAGATGGCTGAGTCTGCAGAGCTGTTCAGTCACACTATAGCCTGGGAATCAGAGGTCTGCTCCCAAGCTACCGTGAGTACAGACCAGGAAATGGTCTGCAGTGATTCCCATAACCTTTGTGACTCTGATTCAGGTTGTGATGACCAAGTTTCTGAGCATAATGTTGACCCTTATTCACAAACTGAAACACCTGTTGTAATAGACAATGAGGAACATACTGATGACGATGAGACGCAGATACCAGATTAGGATGACAACTTAAATATTCGTTCAGGGCAGGAAGAGCCTCGGTCTGAGGGGGAGGGGAGTGCAAACACAACGCTTGATGAGGAAGTTCTAGATCCCACCTACTGTCAACCCACAGTCAGGCCCTCGAGGAGGTCAACAGAGGCGGTGGATGAGGATGCTACTGCAGACGAAGTTACCTTGCGCCTTCCTGGACAAAGGAGGAGTACTGGTAGCACGTCTACAACTGCATCCTCAGCCACCACTGTGCCTCTGAGCACTAGTCGGGGGGGCTCAGCAGGTCGCATGCCCTCTAAGCCTTGCCTAGCCTGGTCCTTTTCTGACCTTGCAAAGGATCGCCCAAATCATGTGATCTATAAAATTTGTCGGGAATCTGTTAGTAGAGGCAAAAACCTCAGCAGTTTGACAACTTCTTCCATGAATCGTCACATGAATAAATATCATATGTCCCAGTGGGAAGCTCACCGTGCTGCAATGCGGCCTAGCGGAGCGAACCATCCACCGCCTGCCCCTTCCAGTGTATCCGCGTGCTCTTCATCTTCTAGGACTGTGGGGACAGCTGTCACACCTGGTTTTCCACGCACAACTTCCACCACTGTAACTGCAACAGGCAGTTTGCTTGGTAGGTTGTCAATTGGTTTGGAAGGGGAAACAAATGCGTGTGTACAGCTCTCTCAGACATCGATAGCACCAACGTTGGATGAAGGCAACATCATGTCTACGCCTGCACTTTCCTCACAAACCTGCATTTTTTCAGGGACACCCTACTCACCACTGTCTACACACAGCAGCCAGATCTCTGTCCCTCAGATGTGGACAAATAAAAGGCCATTTCCTGCGACCCATGACAAAGCTAAGAGGTTGACTTTATCCCTCTGTAAGCTCTTGGCTACCAAAATGCTGCCTTTCCGCCTGGTTGACACACAGGATTTTAGAGAGCTTATGTCTGTCGCTGTGCCCCAGTCCCAGATGCCCAGTCTCCACTACTACTTCTCTAAGAAAGGTGTGCCTGTGCTACACCAGCATGTCGCACACAACATCACCGCTTCCTTGAGAAACTCTGTGTGTGAACGGGTGCATTTCACCACCGATACTTGGACCAGTAAGCATGGACAGGGGTGTTACATATCGCTGACTGGGCACTGGGTAACTATGGTGATAGATGGTGAAGGGTCTGCTGCACAAGTCTTGCCGTCCCCACGACTTTGTCGTCAATCCTCTGTCTGTCCAAGTTCCTCCACTGCTTCTGCCTCCTCAACCTCGTCTGGGTCCTCCACCTCCGCCCCAAGCCTGCCTGGTCAGGCCACCAGCGTTGTAACTGCGCAGAAGGAATCACGCACCCCTCATTACTATGCTGGCAGCAGAGCGCAACGGCATCAGGCAGTCTTTGACTTTAAATGTCTTGGAACTAAGAGTCACACAGCGGCTGAGTTGTGGGCAGCTCTGGAGACTGAGTTTGGTAAATGGTTGTCTCCACTCAACCTGCAGCCTGGTAAGGCCGTGTGCGACAATGCTGCAAACCTGGGTGCGGCCCTTCGCCTGGGCAAGGTGACACATGTGCCTTGTATGGCTCACGTGTTGAACCTTGTTGCCCAGCAATTTTTAACACACTATCCCGGCCTTCTGAACATGACACGAAGACTGTCTGCTCACTTCCACCATTCAACTGCCGCAGCTGAGCGACTTGCATCGCTCCAGAAGTCTTTCGGCCTGCCGGTTCATCGCCTGAAATGCGATGTGCCGACACGCTGGAATTCGACTCTCCACATGTTACAGTGACTGTGGCAGCACCGCCGAGCCCTGGTGCAATACGTCATGACGTATAGCCTGGGCCAATGAGATGCAGAGGTGGGGCAGATCACCCTGATGGAGTGGTCTCAGATCAAGGACCTATGCACCCTTCTGCACAGTTTCGACATGGCGACGAATATGTTTAGCGCTGACAAAGCCATTATCAGCATGACAATTCCAGTCATTTACATGCTGGAGCACACGCTAAACACTATTCGGAGTCAGGGGGTGGGACAACAGGAAGGGGAGGAACTACAGGAGGATTCATATGCGCAAGGGACAACAACATCACTAAGGTCCAGACGTTCATCATCACCAAGGCGGCAGGCATGGGACCATGGGGGACAGGGATCAACAAGGGCACATGCTAGCAGGAGAAATGTTGAGGAAGGTGCAGGAGAACATGAAGAAATGGAGGACGAACTGTCCATGGACATGGTAGACTCAGTGGATGAGGGAGACCTTGGCCACATTTCAGTTGAAAGAGGTTGGGGGGAGATGTCAGAGGAAGAAAAAACGGTTAGCACCTCTATGCCACAAACACAGCGTGAACTTGGTCCACATGGCTGTGCCAGACACATGAGCGCCTTCTTGCTGCACTACCTCCAACATGACCCTTGTATTGTCAAAATTAGAAGTGATGATAAGTACTGGCTTGCCACACTATTAGATCCCCGGTACAAGTCCAAATTTTGTGACATAATTCCAGCCATAGAAAGGGACGCACGTATGCAGGAGTATCAGCGAAAGACGTTACTCGATCTTAGCTCGGCTTTTCCACCAAACAACCGTGCTGCAGGTAGTGAATCTCCCAGTTTTAACTTGACAAACATGGGACGGTCTCGTCATCTTCAACAGTCTACCCGTACCAGCAGCACCGTATCTGGTGTTGGTAACAGCAATTTTATTGAATCTTTCATAATTTTTTTAGACCATCCTTTGCAAGGCCACCAGAGACAACAAGTCTGACACATAGTCAATGGCTGGAGCGGATGATACAGGAGTATCTCCAAATGAACATCAATGCCATGACTTTGCAAATGGAGCCTTGCTCATTTTGGGCTTCAAATCTTGAAAAATGGCCAGAGCTCTCCACTTACGCCTTGGAGATCTTGTCGTGTCCAGCTGCCAGCGTTGTCTCTGAATGTGTCTTCAGTGCTGCTGGGTGTGTGCTGACAGATAAGCGCACGCGTCTGTCCAGTGACAATGTGGACAGACTAACGTTCATCAAAATGAACAAGTCATGGATCCACAAGGAATTTACTACCCCTGTGTCATCCTTGGGAGAGTAAATGCTTGTGTATTTTGAATGTGCTTGATGCAAATCTACCTGTGAAGTGTACAACTGGGGCACAAGTGCTGCCACTGAAGGGGTGGGTGTCTGTGTGGCCCAATTTTTGGAAAAAAGGGAGACTCCGCTTAGAGTAACCCTTGCTTGCTGTGTTTTTAAAAAGGAGCCAAGATGAACAAGTCATGGTTCAGCAAAGACTTTGCTACCTACCCCGGTGTCATCCTGGGGACGGTTAAGGATGGCGTATTTTTGAATGTGCTTGATGCAAATCTACCTGTGAAGTGTACAACTTGGGCACAAGTGCTGCCACTGAAGGTGTGGGTGTCTGTGTGGCCCAATTTTTGGAAAAGAGGGAGACTCCGCTTGGAGTAACCCTTGCTTGCAGTATTTCTAAAAATGATCCAAGATGAACAGATCTGGGATCAGCAAAGACTTAGCTACCTACCCCGGTGTCATCCTGGGGATGGTTAAGGATGGCGTATTTTTGAATGTGCTTGATGCAAATCTACCTGTGAAGTGTACAACTGGGGCACAAGTGCTGCCAGTGAAGGGGTGGGTGTCTGTGTGGCCCAATTTTTGGAAAAAAGGGAGACTCCGCTTGGAGTAACCCTTGCTTGCAGTATTTCTAAAAATGATCCAAGATGAACAGATCTGTGATCAGCAAAGACTTAGCTACCTACCCCGATGTAATCCTGGGGACAGTTAAGGATGGCGTATTTTTGAAAGTGCTTAATGCAAATCTACCTGTGAAGTGTACAACTTGGGCACAAGTGCTGCCACTGAAGGGGTGGTTGTCTGTGTGGCCCAATTTTTGGAAAAAAGGGAGACTCCGCTTAGAGTAACCCTTGCTTGCTGTGTTTTTAAAAAGGAGCCAAGATGAACAAGTCATGGTTCAGCAAAGACTTAGCTACCTACCCCAGTGCCATCTTGGGGACGGTTAAGGATGGCGTATTTTTGAATGTGCTTGATGCAAATCTACCTGTGAAGTGTACAACTTGGGCACAAGTGCTGCCACTGAAGGTGTGGGTGTCTGTGTGGCCCAATTTTTGGAAAAGAGGGAGACTCCGCTTGGAGTAACCCTTGCTTGCAGTATTTCTAAAAATGATCCAAGATGAACAGATCTGGGATCAGCAAAGACTTAGCTACCTACCCCGGTGTCATACTGGGGATGGTTAAGGATGGCGTATTTTTGAATGTGCTTGATGCAAATCTACCTGTGAAGTGTACAACTGGGGCACAAGTGCTGCCAGTGAAGGGGTGGGTGTCTGTGTGGCCCAATTTTTGGAAAAGAGGGAGACTCGGCTTGGAGTAACCATTGCTTGCAGTATTTCTAAAAATGATCCAAGATGAACAGATCTGGGATCAGCAAAGACTTAGCTACCTACCCCGGTGTCATCCTGGGGATGGTTAAGGATGGCGTATTTTTGAATGTGCTTGATGCAAATCTACCTGTGAAGTGTACAACTGGGGCACAAGTGCTGCCAGTGAAGGGGTGGGTGTCTGTGTGGCCCAATTTTTGGAAAAAAGGGAGACTCCGCTTGGAGTAAACCTTGCTTGCTGTGTTTTTAAAAAGGAGCCAAGATGAACAAGTCATGGTTCAGCAAAGATTTTGCTACCTACCCCGGTGTCATCCTGGGGATGGTTAAGGATGGCGTATTTTTGAATGTGCTTGATGCAAATCTACCTGTGAAGTGTACAACTTGGGCACAAGTGCTGCCACTGAAGGGGTGGGTGTCTGTGTGGCCCAATTTTTGGAAAAAAGGGAGACTCCTGTGGCGCCCTTGGCAAGCCAGGACATCACAGATACTGCAACAACTTACCCCACACCCCGGCTAGGCACATCAAGGTCAGACAAAAATGCTTGTTGCCTCCCTCCAGGGACTGATGTCCACACCAGGGGGTAGAGCCAGGCGGTTGGCCCCACCCGCCGAGGAGTTCACAGTCCTGGAGGCGGGAAAAGGAGGGCAGTTGAGTTTAGAGAGTGGAGAGTTGAGTTTGAAGTTGAGGAGTGGAGTGGTAGTGGAGCAGACTGATTGTGTCCGGGTGCGTGGCCCGGGCACATACAGCAAGGTTGGCAGACGGTGGTGACTGTCTGCAGGAGGGGCTGATTGACGTGAACCGTAAGGACCAGGGACGGGCGGTGACCCGCCGGTACCGGATCGGGGAGCGAAGAGAAGCCAGCACCATTCGGCAGGGCCTACGGACCCTGACCAGGCTTGGAGTCGCCGTAAAACCGGTCAAATCCGTTAGCGAAGGGAACCTCCGGGGTTTCCCAGCAGTCAAGACCCGATTGAAGGCAACCGCTCAAACCGTGAAGGGAAATACAGTCATCGCCAAGGCTATAGTTCCCAGGGCCAGAGCCTGCGGGCAAAAGGGGCTCCCTCAGCATCCATCCAAGCTGGGGAGCGGGTTACCGGTGGGAAGCCACCAGAACCGAGAACATAACACAGGTGCAGGTAAAGGCAGTCACCGCCAACCTACCGGGAGAAGAACCACCGCAGCCGTCTGTGGGACCCGTCCATCTAGTCGTTTGTTTTACCGGAGACTTTACATTCATCATTGGCTGAGTGAGTACCACTGTGCCGTGCGGCACCGCGCTGCCCCCGCGACCCTGCACCTCACCAGGCTCCGTAACCCGCCTGCCATTCCTCCATCACCGGGCCCCGGGACAACCAAACCCCCTACCCACGGAGGGGAAAAACAACACCCAAGCTGCTCCCTGTCATCGCTCCCAGGATCCCCGTCCAGAGCAGCGGTGGTGTCACAACCTCACCACAACCGTGTGTGGCGTCACGGACAATAAATCCCCAAAACCATTCCCCTTTTCACTCACGGGCGAGGAGCGCCGCTCGAGTCCCCGGATCCGGCCCACCGCTCGAGCCACCGAGCAGCAAGCGAAGCAGCAGCAGCGCCGGACCCGAGCGTGGTGAGCGCAGCATCCCCTCCTCCGCCCGCAACAACTTGGCGTCACGAACAGGATCTTACCACTCTGCCGTCTGGTAGAGGTGCGCCTTGTGACCGCCGGAGGTGTCCGGCCGAAAATTTTGAGAAGCCGCCATTTTGGGCGCGAAAAGTCCCCGCTCGAGCGTCTCCTCGAGCAGTGGAGGCGCAATAGCCTAAAGCCCGCCCCTGTAGAGGAGGAGCCGGAAAAAGACTAAGGGGGACGGAAACAAGATTTCTGCGCCCGTCGGAGCCGCTGGAGGAGCGGCGGTCGCAGCCGGAGTGGCACCCGTGGATGGGAATGGGCCCGCTCAGGTCCCGGCCGCACTGGCAGGGGGCGCCGCGGCCCCAGCTCTCGCTCAGGTGATGCCGTTCTCCTTGCCCTACGTGCCCGGGGCTACCTGGCTGCCGCAGTACGATGGGAAACCTGACGCGTTGCAGGTCTTCCGGAAGAAGCTTAGCCCGCTACTAGAACTGTACCCCCTGACTGATAAGCAACATGCAGCGGTAGTGCTGGGGCAGCTAACCAGCGCGGCTGAGCAGCAGGCGGAGACCTGGGCCGAGGGGGACCGGTCCTCTGTAGCCACCATCTTTGAGAAGCTGCAGACTGTCTTTGAGTCCCATACCGAAGCCGAGCTGCGGATACAGTTTTATCAATGCCGTCAACAGCCCGCAGATAGTATTCGGGACTACGCCTTGCGTCTGGAAACCGCCCTCCGCACACTAAAGCAGGTAGACACCATTAATGATGCGGACAGCAACAAAATGTTAGTTGAGCAGTTTGTACAGGGGATGAGGTCCTCGGAGGACCGCAAACAACTCCGGCTGTGGGCCCTAGAACACCCTGATGTGGACTTTGCCGTGTTAAAGGAACGGGCCATTAAAGCGCTGCAGCCCCCAGCATCGGAAGTCCCTGAGACAGCCCCATGGCCCTCCCAATGCCTCCGGTACCTGCATCCCCAAGTGGAATGATGGAGGAGCTGGCTGCCCAGGTCCGCCGCATGGATGGGGACCTCGCCAAGATCCTCGCCGCACTCCAGCCTCCGACCAGGTCCCAGCCCCCGGGGAAGATGCAGCTTGCCGACAGCCCCGAGGACGTCCCCTGGATGCAGCGGAGAAGGGCCAATGACTCACGGTATGGACCTCCGATTTGTTACAGGTGCAGCAAGCCCGGCCACTACTCCCGACAGTGTCCGTTAAACGAGCAACCCCTGGGGCCACGGGCCAATCCTCAGGTGAAGAACCCAGTGGCCCCCCCGACTGGCGGGACCAGTACATCGGAGCCCGGCCCATCATCCCCCTGGCAGTGGACGGCATCCCGCTGGTGGCTCTCCTGGACACTGGATCTCCGGTAACCACAATACCATACACACTGTATCAACGGTATTGGGGGAAGGACGAACTAGCCCCCCCAGATGGCAGCATGACACTGATTGCCGCTGATGGACTCCCATTGACCCAAGTGGGGTAAAAACAAGTGGTCATGACTGTGGGACGAGCTGAACTGCAACACCAGGGGTTGATTGTGATAATTAATGAACCCAGTGATCATAACCCAAAAGTAGTGCTAGGGACTAATGTGATGGAGCACTGTATGAGTGAGGTGCTGACCCTACTGCAGCAGCTGGCCGCCACAGCGGCGGGGAGCAGACAGAGCTGTGCAGCGTGAGATCCGGGCCCTGATGTATCGCCAGCATGTGAACTCGACAGGAGGAGAGATTGGAGGATTGAGAGTGATGGATGCGGCCCCTTTGATTGTGCCTCCCAGGAGTGAGATGATGATTTGGTGTAGGGCAGCGGTAGGGCCCCAAGGGCGAGACTACCCCACCATGATACAGCCCATGCCCTCCGAACACTGGCCCACAGTAATGGCCGCCCGAGGGGTGGTAGACGTCAAGAAAGGGAGAGTGCCCGTAAGGGTGTTGAACTGTGGGAAGGAAGAGGTTAGGCTTCCCCGGTACGCTACCCTTGCCAAGTTGCTCACTCTAGATCCCCACACCATTCATGAGGCCATTCCCCCGATCTCACCGCCTACTGCCAGTCCTCACCCATCCCTGGGGGAGTTAGACAAGTGGTGTCGAGAGCTACACGTCGGCACTGATGATACCCCCACACATCACAAGTAAGGGGTATACCGGGTGGTACAGGAGTATGAGCGAGTTTTTAGCAAACATCCTCTAGATTTTGGGCAGATTAAAGGGATCCAACACCACATCCCTACTGGTGAACACCCCCCTATTAAAGAGAGATACAGGCCTATTCCCCCTGCACACTACCAATGTGCCAAAGACATGTTGAGGAACATGAAGGAGGCGGGGGTTATTAGGGACAGCTTTAGTCCCTGGGCCGCCCTGTTGGTGCTGGTTAAGAAGAAGGATGGCACCATGTGGATGTGTGTGGATTACCGGAAGATTAACCAGATAACGCATAAGGATGCTTACCCTCTGCCCCGTATTGAAGAGTCCCTGGCCGCGCTGAGAACCGCTAATTACTTCTCTACCCTTGACCTCATCAGTGGGTACTGGCAGGTGGCCGTGGCGCCTGAGGACTGAGAGAAGACTGCCTTCGCCACTCCTATGGGACTCTGTGAGTTCAACAGCATGGCGTTCGGGCTGTGCAATGCCCCCGGAACCTTCCAACGGCTGATGGAATGTTGTCTGGGGCACCTAAATTTCGAGACCGTCTTGCTGTACTTAGATGATGTGATTGTGTACTCACAGACGTATGAAGCCCACCTGGAGCACCTAGCCGAGGTGTTCACGTCCCTTGCTAAGTATGGGATGAAGTTGAAACCCTCAAAGTGTCATCTGCTGAAGCCCAGAGTGCAGTACCTTGGACATGTGGTGGGTGCGGAGGGTGTCGCCCCCGACCCCGAGAAGATCACTGCCATCCAAGACTGGCTGAGACCGACCACAGTGAGGGAGGTGAGGCAGTTCCTGGGCCTGGTGAGATATTACCGTCGCTTCATTAAGGGTTACACAAAGATGGCTGCCCCCATGCAAGACCTCCTCGTCGGACAGACCCACATTGGTGTGGGAAGAAAAGCATGAAGAATCCTTCCGCCAGCTGAGAGCGGCTCTAACCGGAGAGGAAATCCTAGCCTACCCCGACTACAGCCGCCCATTCATCCTCTACACTGATGCCAGCAATGTGGGCTTGGGGGCTGTTCTATCCCAGGTCCAAGACGGAAGGGAGAAGGTGATCGCTTATACTAGCCGAAAACTCCGACCGACTGAGAGGAATCCTGAGAACTACAGCTCTTTCAAGCTTGAGCTCTTAGCACTGGTCTGGGCTATCACCGAGCGGTTCCGCCATTACCTGGCAGCGGCCAAGTTCACCGCTTACACAGACAATAACCCGCTGACCCATCTAGATACAGCCAAGCTGGGCGCGTTGGAGCAGCGGTGGGTGGCCAGGTTAGCCAACTACGATTTCACCATCAAGTCCCGAGCCGGCCGTACCAACGTTAATGCCGATGCACTCTCCCGGATGCCCCACCTGTCGGAAGAGGGGCCAGAGGATGACGACCTCGAAGAGATCAAGTTGCCTGCGTTTCACCGGCCGCTACCTGAGAAGGTGCATGTCCATCAACAACGGGTGAACCTAGACCCGCTGCCCAGTCAGGAGTGGCAAGAAGCTCAGGACCAGGCACCTGCTGTCCGCCTGGTCAAGACCCTGGTGGAACAGGGTTCTGCTGGGATAGACCCTGCTGCCCCTGCCGAAGCCCAACATCTGTGGCGAGAACGGACCCGGCTGTACCTACACCAGGAGAAGTTGTATCGTGAGCTGATTAACCCGAAGACCCACGAGAAGGTTCGCCAGCTAGTGATTCCCCAGGCTAACATGCCCACAGTCTTGCAAGCATACCATGATGGCACTGGGCACTTCAGGTGGAAGAAGCTGGAGATGTTGTTGAGAGAGCGGTTCTATTGGAGTGGGATGCAGGAATCTGTGGAGGCCTGGTGCCGAGAATGCGGCCCCTATGCATTGAGAAGAAAGGACGAGGCCAGCCAGAAGGCACCCCTACACCCGATCATTACGCATCAACCGCTGGAGCTGGTTGCCCTCGACCATGTGAAGCTCACCCCCAGCCGAAGTGGGTACACCTACGCTCTGACCATTGTAGAACACTACTCAAGGTTCATGGTGGTTGTCCCAGTTAAGGACCTAACCGGCCGTGCCGCTGCTAGAGCGTTCCAGGCTTATTTCTGTCGACCGCATGGGTACCCCGAGAGGGTGCTTACCGACCAGGGTCCGGCCTTTGAAGCAGAGGTATTCCAGGAATTCTGCCAGTTGTACGGCTGCCAGAAAATCCGGACCACGCCTTACCATGTCCAAACCAATTCCATGTGCGAGAAGATGAACTACTTGGTCCTGGGCCTCCTCAAGACGTTACCGCTGGAAGAGCGGAACCTGTGGCCGGAGAAGCTACCTGACCTTGTCGATATGTATAACAACATCTCTTCCAGCTCCACGAAATGCACTCCAGCATACCTGATGAGGGCTCGGCCCGGCAAGCTACCAGTGGACTTAAAAATGGGGTTGGAAGCCCCAGAAGCACTCCCTTTGACAGCTGGATGGGACACTCGGCGGAGAGCACAGTACCGACAGGTCCAGGAATATGTTGAAAAGAACTTGTGCCGGAGTCGGGAACAGTAGGAGCAGTGTTTCAACAAGAAGGCACATGCCGGTCCCTTCCAGTCTGGGGACGTAGTGCTGAAGCGAAAAAGAAGGACCCACAAGCTGGATGATCAATGGGAAAAGACCCCGTATGTAGTACAGCCCTCTGGATGGGAGAAAGGGAAGGCCTACCAGATCAGCCGTGACCAGGGGAGGACTTTGGCCACGGTTTCCCGGGATCATCTAAAGCAATGCCCACCACCATTGAGGGAAGCAGCTGAAGCTCCAGTTCCCAGACAGGCGGAGAAAGAAAAAGAGGTAATCCATACCATGATGGGTGATTTCCCGGCAGACTGGCCTACGCAGAAAGGTGCGGTGATTCTTCCAGTGATACTGTTCCCACAACCCGTGGATGAAGAAGTGATGGAAGTTATCGACCATGAGCCAGTGCCCAGGGATGTACCTGTACCCAGCTCCCCTACGCCTCCACCTGCCCCACACGATAGCAGGGAGGAGGAACTAGTTGTTCCCTCTGCCCCACTGCCTGCCACCACTGACACTGGGCCCCGAAGGTCCACCCGTCCAAACCTAGGTAGACCCCCGCTTAGGTACCGGGAAACTACTCTTTAAAGAGGGCTTTGTGTGTTGAGTGTATAGTTAAAAGTTTGAATGATAAGATTGAATCAACCGAAGAAGTTATCTGATTGGAACCGTGATTGAACCGGCCGTTGCCGGCAACTAGTCCCCGTAGGGACTTTCTGCAACCGTTGCGTAAGGAACTTCTTACGGACAAGCCTGAGAACTTGCAAGGCAACCACGAACTTGTGGAATGTAAACAATTGTTGGCTTGATACCGTGACCGCTTGTGGAAAGGCTGATTTGGAGGATGGGCCTGAAGGAAAGGGATGGCCTAGGCCCGCCACTACCATAACCGGTGGCGATCCTCCGGGGGTTCAGGGGTCCCCATGGAAGCGAGTCCCCTGAAAGAGACCGTACCCGCTCGGGCAACTTGGTTCTGGACTGGGGTCAAGGGGTGCTGCCCACTTCTTAGGGGCAGCATCAGGGCCAGGTTGTTTGGGTGGGAGAAGAGTGGAAGCCGTACCGTTGTAAAATGTTTGTGATTTTTACATGTTTTTACCGTTTTCTATCTTTTGCAGTTAACAAAAATAAAACTGGTGATGGACGGGCAGCCTGCGGACAGTCTGCATTATACTAAGGGGGAATGTGGCGCCCTGGACAAGTCAGGACGTCACAGAAACTGCAACAACACACCCCACACCCCGGCTAGGCACATCAAGGTTAGACAAAAATCCTTGTTGCCTCCCTCCAGGGGATGATGTCCACATCAGGGGGGGGAGCCAGGTGGTTGGCCCCACCTGCCTAGGAGTTCACAGTCCTGGAGGCGGGAAAAGGAGGGCAGCTGAGTTTAGAGAGTGGAGAGTTGAGTTTGAAGTTGAGGAGTGGAGTGGTAGCGGAGCAGACTGACGGTGTCCGGGTGCGAGGTCCGGGCACATACAGCAAGATTGGCAGACGGTGGTGACCGTCTGCAGGAGGGGTTGATTGACGTGAACCGTAAGGACCGGGGACGGGCGGTGGCCCGCCGGTACCGGATCGGGGAGCGAAGAGAAGCCAGCACCATTCGGCAGGGCCTACGGACCCCGACCAGGCTTGGAGTCGCCGTAAAACCGGTCAAATCCGTTAGCGAAGGGAACCTCCGGGGTTTCCCAGCAGTCAAGACCCGATTGAAGGCAACCGCTCAAACCGTGAAGGGAAATACAGTCACCGCCAAGGCTACAGTTCCCAGGGCCAGAGCCTGCGGGCAAAAGGGGCTCCCTCAGCATCCATCCAAGCTGGGGAGCGGGTTACCGGTGGGAAGCCACCAGAACCGAGAACATAACACAGGTGCAGGGAAAGGCAGTCACCGCCAACCTACCGAGAGAAGAACCACCGCAGCCGTCTGTGGGACCCGTCCATCCAGCCATTTGTTTTACCGGAGACTTTGCATTCATCATTGGCTGAGTGAGTACCACTGTGCCGTGCGGCACCGCGCTGCCCCCGCGACCCTGCACCTCACCAGGCCCCGTAACCCGCCTGCCATTCCTCCATCACCAGGCCCCGAGACAACCAAACCCCCTACCCACGGAGGGGAAAAACAACACCCAAGCTGCTCCCTGTCATTGCTCCCAGGATCCCCGTCCAGAGCAGCGGTGGTGTCACAACCTCACCACAACCGTGGGTGGCGTCACGGACAATAATTCCCCAAAACCATTCCCCTTTTCACTCACGGGCGAGGAGCGCCGCTCTAGTCCCCAGATCCGGCCACTCGCTCGAGCCACCGAGCAGCAAGCGAAGCAACAGCAGCGCCGGACCCGAGCGTGGTGAGCTCAGCGTCCCCTCCTCCGCCTGCGACACTCCGCTTGGAGTAACCCTTGCTTGCTGTGTTTTTAAAAAGGAGCCAAGATGAACAAGTCATGGTTCAGCAAAGACTTTGCTACCTACCCCGGTGCCATCCTGGGGACGGTTAAGGATGGCATATTTTTGAATGTGCTTGATGCAAATCTACCTGTGAAGTGTACAACTGGGGCACAAGTGCTGCCACTGAAGGGGTGGGTGTCTGTGTGGCCCAATTTTTGGAAAAAAGGGAGACTCGGCTTGGAGTTAGCCTTGCTTGCTGTGTTTTTAAAAAGGAGCCAAGATGAACAAGTCATGTTTCAGCAAAGACTTTGCTACCTACCCCGGTGTCATCCTGGGGACGGTTAAGGATGGCGTATTTTTGAATGTGCTTGATGCAAATCTACCTGTGAAGTGTACAACTGGGGCACAAGTGCTGCCACTGAAGGGGTGGGTGTCTGTGTGGCCCAATTTTTGGAAAAAAGGGAGACTCCGCTTGGAGTCACCTTCCGGTGTTTTACATGATTTTAGAAGGGCATGCCATGCCTATATCTGTGTCTCGTCCTCTTTGTCCTCGTTACGCTGTTTTGTTTTCGCATGAGAATTTGTTCTTGTCACTTTCCTATGTGTTTGTGTTGTGTTGTGAGTTGTTTGTCACCTTTTGGACACCTTTGAGTTTTATGTGTTTCTGATTGCTTCCCATTGTTTCCTATGCGGTTCGAGCGGTTCGCCCAACCGGTTCGTCGAACCTTATGTGAACTAGACCTCGGTTCAGCGAACCGAGCTCGAGCCGAACCGCGACCGGTTCGCTCATCTCTACTCAAGACGCACAAAAATTCCTTCCCTTCCAGCTTCAGACCTATTGTGAGGTTTTCAGACTTTTTGCCTTGTTTTCTGTCATTTTGCTTTTAATCTATTTTTTTTCCATTGGCCATCTTGCTTCCTGTTCTGCTGCCCTCACCTTTCCCCTCAGTCAATATGGATTTCTCAGCTTCTATGTTCCCGCCCTGTTCCCTGCCAATAACCTGCTTAAGCCGCCTTAACTGATGGACCAGTGCTTCTGAATCCTGTTTGCAGTCTACCTGTAACCTGGTCTCCTGAAGTCTTTCGAGGAACTACCTTTCTGCCATCCTCTGCTTTGGTTCTCTGGAACTCATGTCCACACAGGAACCTTTCTGCTCTGCCATGGTCACTTACAAGTACAGTAGAAGAGACTGAATTATACCTTGAGACTTCTGCTCATCTTTGAGGATCTATTCCTGCTTAATTTGTTCCCAGCCTCTGCACCCTGCAACTGTTAAACCCTTTATGTTTTTTCCCCTACTTGTATGAAGTAATACAAGAACTCTTTAGCAAACCTGTGTCCCTGTGTTTCCCTTATACCCTTATAGACTCTATACAAACATTATTTAACACCTTACACCTATCGTATCTGGAATTGGGTCATTAACAGAACAATTATCTGAATGGTTGGATTCACGTTTACAAGTCCTGGCCCAGGTTTCACCTAGTTACATTCGTAATACTAACCACATCCTAAATGTATTTTCACAATTTTCATGTGAAAGTGTTTGTAGCTGGTTAATGTGTGATATAGCCAGCTTGTATACTTCCATCACACACGACCTTGCTATGTTTGCACTGAAACAACAGCGCTATCTAAATATAATAATTACACAGATGACCTACAGAATTACATCCTTGAGGTCACTTATTTTTTATGGAAAAATATTTTTTTATTTTTATGGGTAGTTACTATGTTCAGACACAAGGATATGCCATGGTTGCAAAATTCTCACCCTCCTTAGCCCTTAGCTTACATTTTTTTGATGTGGTGGGAGGAAGAATATATTTTCTCCATAGACAATTCTTTCTCATATAATATTGCACTTTTTTTGAAGATATATTGATGATGTTATTATTGTATGGAGCGGAACAGAGAATGATGTAGATTTTTTTTTTTATTTGAACAACAATCCTTTCAATTTGAAATTCTCATACAAATTTAATAAGAATGAAATTGCATTCCTGGATGTGTCCTTTTCATCGCACCTGTTTTCCAGCACGGTAAACTGTAGCCTTTTCACAAAGCCCTCTGCAGGTTATTCATTGCTACATGCCAATAGTTGTCATCCGAGGCATGTAGTTAACAACATCCCCACTGGAGAGTTTATCCGAGTGAGGAGATGTTGCACTTTTAATGAGCTATATGAAAAGGAGTGTAGAATAATTGAAAAATAGATTTAGGTGCAGGGGGTACTCCGAAAAAAATCTGAATAAGGCTAAATACCGGACTAATTTAAAGAATCACACACAATACCTGGAGCACAAATCTAAAATTGATCCCTCTGATATGAGTCCAATTGTTTTTTCCACAAAATTTAGTATGGATTACTATCCTGTGATTAATATCATCAGAAAATTCTCACCCATCCTCACCACAGACTGAACTATAAAATCTATATTGGACAATGGGGTGAAGTTTGTACCCAAACGAAATCATACAATCTGCTCAATGATTTCCCCTATTGACCATGCGAGCCGAACTAATGAGGCTTTAGATAATTCGAAAAAATGGAAATGGCTTTCAACCACAGGTTCTTATAAATGTGGTCAGAAAATGTGTGGTCTCTGCAAATATATGTGTACCTCCCCATGCTCGGAAGCCGAGCTGCTCGGATCCGGACCTTCAGTGGGTGGCTTGAGGGTCTCCGGACCCGGGGGTCTCGCGGTCACTTCAACTAAAAGGGGGGATTGTGGTTTGGGGACGTAGATGTACGGCCGGAGCCGTGTTAAGTTCATGACGCCACCCACGGGATGTGGTGAAGGTAGACACCACCGCTGCAGTTACGGGGCACCCGGGATTGATGTTTGGCAGCAAGTTGTTAACCCCTCCGTGGGCAGGGATGGTGGCCCCGAGACCCATTGGGGGTGTTTGGCGGTGCAGGGAGATGGGCGACCGGAGGGTGCTGTTGTAGTCACTATTAGTAAACACATGAGTCTCTGGTAAACCAAGGTGATGGTGGTCGGTGCCCGTAGCCGGCTGCAATATCTGGTCCCCCACCCAGCTGGTGGTCTCTGTCTTTCTCCCGCACCTGTGTTGGATGGTGGACTGCCTGTGCTTGCAACTTCAGGAGTCCACTCCCGGCTTATTGTTGCCTAAGGAGCCCTTTGCCTGCAGACGCTGGCCCGTGGGATCTCTGAGCCGTGGCGGTGGCTGCTTATCCCCCTTATTGGGCTGTTGCCTTCAGTTGGGACTTTGGGTGGGACAGGACCTCTAGTCCTGGCCGCAATCAGTTAATTAGCTAGCCCCCAGTAGCTTCTGGACCTAGCTTCAGGGTCTGAGTACCCCCCTTTGTGCTCCGGTTTCTGAGTCGGTTACCCGGGTCGGTACCGGCGGGCTACAACCCTGTCCCGGTCCACCTCGGTTCCACAGAGCCGTCTTCCTAGCTCCTGCAGACGGAGACCGCCCTCTACCTCCTAGCCAAAGGTACCAGGGCTCCTACCCCGGCACCTGCTCAAATTAGTTTCTCTCCTCTGCTTGAGCTGCACACAGCTCCAGCCCACACACCTCTCCAACTTGAACCCTGAAACTCAACTCCTCTTTACTATCTCGCCCCAGGCTATCTGAACTCCTCGGTGGGCGTCTTCCAACCACCTGGTTCCGCCCCCTGGTGTGTCCATCAAGCCCTGAGTGGGGAGACTAGGGTTTAAATGGTTGGCTGTGTGTTACCTATGAGGGACAGGTGTAATGCAGGGCCCTATTTGTGACTACCTGGCCCGGCCAGGGCGTCACACATGTATAAAACATAAAAGATCTCTAGTGTAACAAAAAAGTATATGACATTAAGTCGTTAATCAATTGTGGAACTACTAATGTCATTTATGTTATAATACTTACTGCATGTGATATTCAATATGTGGGGAGTACCAGTCGCAATCTGAGGAGCAGAATCTCAAAACATTTATATGATATTGGTAACAAAAGCAGCAGGAGTCTGTCAGGTGCCTCACAACACTTCATTACTATTCATGGAGGCAATAATGATTGCTTTAGGCTGTGTCCGCAATTTGCGTTGTCCTACTTGCAGTTCAAAACGCATCCTCTGGCAGTAATTGATTTTGCCAAAGTTGCTTTTGACCACAAAATAGCGCTAAAAATGCATGCATATTTACTGCGTTTTAACCGCGTTTTTAGCGCTTTTTACATTCTTTTCCATTGCTTTTTGAAAGATGCGTTTTGAACATAAAGACACTGCTAAATAAAGTTTAAACACTCTAACCCAATGAAAAATGGGGAAAAAAAGGAACACATAATTATTGAAATAAAGAAATTAGGTATTTCATATAATTATAGCGGTTTTATATTAAATAGCGGTAAAATAGCAATACATTTATATTTTTCATTAAATAAATTCTCGGACTATGTGTGTGTGTAAAGGGACATATTAATCCATTATTTTAATGTCAGAAAAGCATGCGTTTTGGGATCCCAAAACGCAGTGTTTCTGCAGCTAAAAAGCAGGTAAAACGCTGGAATTTTGATGTTGCTTGCTTTTTGCTACTTCTCATTGACTTCAATTTTAGCAAAATGCAGCCCAAATGGCAAAAACAATTGACATGCTGCTTCTTTGAACACATGGTTTTTGCCACAAATTATGCAAATTAAACGCTGCGTTTGGAAACGCAAAGTGCAGACTAGAAATCCCCATTTTCCATAGACTTTGCTGAAAAATCAAAAAGCATGCCTTTTGGCATGAAAATGCTGCAGTTCAAAACGGACCTAAAAAGCAGCTGAAACGCAGATGAAAACGCAAAGTGCGGACACAGCCTTAAAGTTAATGTCATAGAAAAAGTCTAATTGTGCAATTGAGGTGGTGATATAACAAAACTGATGCACAGGAGAGAATCTAAATGAATTTTTTTTTATTAGAAACCAGAATACCATCAGGGATAAATTTGAAGGATGAGTTAAAAATATTTATTGAAATGAAATTGTGTAAACATATATAATTGTATGCTACATTGAGCTTTGTCGTTTCAATCTGTCATGTTATATCCTGTAGGTCTTTTTAAAAATCTCCACCCCAGTTTACAGTTATATGGATCAGTACTAAGAGCGCTAGACACTCGACACGCGTACCATCTTATATGTTCTTGTGGATTTTAATGTCTAGGACTTGTTTCTTTTAATGCATAACCCAATAAACAGGAGTTTTATTTTTTCTCTGGACCTGGATGCTGGCGTTCCCCCTTTTTTTCCTGAGAATTACACTAGTATGCAGGACAGGAAAATTGGTACTGTGCAGTGCATATAGACAGAATAATACAGATACTGAGAATTACACCCAGTATACAGGACAGGAGAAGTGATACTCTGTGGTGTGTACATAGAATATTTATGTATAGAATAAGGCCGGGGTCACACTAGTAGAAAGCATTGGATACAATATGCTAATGACACTTAGCTCAGGCTCTGCTGCGAGCATAAACAGAGTATAATGCATGGTGATCTGATTCTCTGACATGCTGGAATTAGATCACAGGAGCGGAGAAGATGGAGAGATTAATTTCTTCATCGTCTCCATCTCTGCATACATTACACTGCTCTTGGATGTCATCCGAGTGCAGTCCGATGTTTCACATGCACCCATAGACTTGTATGGGCATGTCTGATTCAATTTGTAGAGGCACTCGCAGATCTGCTCTGCCTCATTGACTAAAGGCTGCTTTACACGAGTCGATCTATTGTGCGATGCATCGTTGGGGTCACGGATTTTGTGACGCACTTCCGTCATTCGTAACGACATCTCCTCATGTGACAGCTCCTTGCGAGTCCAACCGATGCTTAATCGTTTGAAATTCGGCCATCGTGTACTCATCGTTTAATTCCATAAAATCGGTCAGTTTAGTCTTAATGAACGACACATTGCAAAGTGTGACACCGTGTAATCGGCCATCCTCGTAGTTATTTGTGACGTCATTAAACGTTCAGGGCGTATTTGCGGTTTTAAATAATCACGCCTAATCTAATCAGATTGGTTGTAGCAGATGCGTTTTGATTGGTTATTTCTGTTATAAAATACGGAGCTGTAGTCATGATGTGTGAACATTCAGCCTTGGCGTCATGCACAGTGTTTTATAGTGCATTACTCCTAATTTTTCTTACGTTTGTTTGTTCGCTGGATTTTCCGCCCTCACTCCTTGTTATCCCTTTTTTGTGGTAAGTTGTTATATGCCAATATTTCCTTTTTGGATCAAAATCGACATTAACCAGACCACAAACAATAAACAAGAATGATGCTATAGAGAAACTATATATATGGGATGTAACCAATCAACCACATTAGCAGAACTGGATTGAGCAGGTCAGAATAATTCAGGGCGTGCAACAATCCAGACAACGTCACGGAGGGCTGTATAGTTTGCCTAATTACGCCCATACAAAAGACAGATTGACCAAAGGAAAACATGTGTGAAGCCTTTTGGACGTCCGCCATGGCCAATCAATATATCGATGAGCGCTTTGTGGTCGTTTGACAACACTCAACGTGTGACACATGGACAACTACCTATCAGCGATACAAACAAAAAAAAAAAAAAGACTTTGCAAAATAAATCGCACGATGGATCGACTCGTGTAAAGCAGCCTTAACATTGGGCCAAGAGCAATGTGAGCTTTTTGCGCATTGAACTTGTCTGATTGAAACGATACTGTGAACGAGGCCTAATACATATACTGAGAACACTTAACTGTCATGGAACCGAAACATTGCAACACATGGGCAAATGTTTTCATATATGTATATCATAAAAAGCTTGTGTATGTGTGTATATCCCCACCGTCACATTTACAATCCCGAAATTTTGCACAGACACCACATTTGAATCAGGGAACGTCAGAGACTATGCTTTGAGGGGAAATTTTAACCCCGCGCTTTACAGTTATTCGCCAAAAAACCTATTTACATTAAAGTCAATGGAGCTGGAAGCTACAGGTCAGCTGTGATTGGTTGCTATAAGCAATGAAGGACATTCTTACTATAAGAAGCTGATGTGTGAGGTAATATGATATCGGTGGAGAGACGGATAAAGACAGAGAGAAAAAGAGGCAGACAGGGAAGTGACATACAGAGGCAGACAGGGAAGAGGCAGACAGAGACAGATAGAGATAAAGAGACAGACAGAATTGGAGAGAGAGCACCAGAAAGACAGTCACTATCCTGGGCAACACCGGATACTACAGCTAGTATATATATATATATACATATATATATATATATACACACACATATATATATATATATATATATATATATATATATATATATGTATATATATACTGAGACCTGGATTCAACAGTCAGACACCACCGCTGCTGCTGCTCTCTCATATGGTGGCCTACAATTTTCACACACCCCTAGACTTGACAACAGATCAGGTGAAGGTGTTGGTCTGCTGCTTTCCCCAAACTGCACTTTTCAGGTCATGCCTCTGACTCACTCGCCCCAGGGCCTTAGGTGACTCGGTGTCGGGCCGAACTAGTCCGGGTTAGTCAGCGGTGGCGGGGCCCGACTCCGTGACCCTGGTGGAGTCAATTAATGTGGCTGATGGGGGAGGTGATGATGGGAGTTGTAGTTTATTGAAATTCGTGACGCTACCAGTGGAATAGTGCAGCTATGGAGTCACCGCTGCAGGAAGGGACCTCCGGGGCTGATGTTGTGGCAGCTGAGGTGTATCTTGCTCCCCACAGGTGGAGCGGGTACCCCGGGGCAACCTTTGGAAAAGTCTATGGTATTTGTTGATGAGATGCGAGACAAAGCAGACGACACAGGACTTGCAGTCAAGATGTTTACTCACTGTTAGGTTTCAACACTGCAGCTAACCGGTTACCCGCGGTATGCCAGGATCCGCCGTCATGGGCCTCCGCCAATCCCGAATAGTTCAGGGGTCAGTACCGGTGCACCCCCCAATGCGTCCTTTCTGGCTGTTTCGCTAGTGCTGAACTGCACTAGGCTGTCCTGCGCCTCCGCCACCGAGCCTGTCCAAAGGGTGGCTGACCTAGGTCTTCTATTGCTCCCCTTTGCCAGTAATCTGTGACAGGCTGTGGCCTCAGGTGCCTGCAGCAATCTCCCGGGCCGTCGGTTTCGCTAAAAGTAATGTCTTCCTTGTTTCAGCTTAG
Organism: Anomaloglossus baeobatrachus; assembly: GCF_048569485.1. NCBI lineage: Eukaryota > Metazoa > Chordata > Amphibia > Anura > Aromobatidae > Anomaloglossus > Anomaloglossus baeobatrachus. The sequence goes on along the minus strand of NC_134362.1, from coordinate 116,491,775 downwards.
GGACCGTCCCTGTGTTGCAGCCGGATCCCTCCATCTGGTGTTCTAGTGGAACAGGTCCACGGGACGTTCGTACTTCCATGGCACCCTGGAATCCCTTCTATCGGTGTCACCTGGGCCTAGCAAGACCCCAGGATCTTCACCAGGAACCTCCTTCTACTGAAGTCTTTTTCTGTCCGCTGTCCTTTCCTGACAGCCCACATCACACACTCCTCGACTACTCCTGACTGACTGAACTTGAAGTTACTGGTTCCCCTCTCTACCCTCCTGACTCCTCCTACACTTCGCCTTGGTAAGTTCAACCCCCTCTCAGGCCAGTGAATGGGGCTTAAGGCCCCATAACCAGGTATACTGATCGCTACTCTCAGCATTAATGGTGTTCCTGCCTTAAACCCTGACCCGGTGCGTGACTTACCAATTGGTGTGTGCCGGGTTTTGTCCGTGAACCGGTAGATGACCCCCTTCTTACTCAGGATGGGATACCACACGTCTGGCTGAGGTGCAGTACCTCTGTGGCGACAGAAGCCTCAGGGGCGCCATACCTCCTGTTCCCTCACTTATCTTCCCTTCTTTTGAGGTCCACACTGTCAGGCTTTATAGACCCTTCTCCCTGCAAGTAGCAGTTGTGTATCGCCCTCCAGGCCCAACCAGTCAGTTCTTGGATCATTTCGCCACCTGGCTTCCACATTTTCTAGCCTGTGACCTCCCCACTCTTGTCATGGGGAACTTTAATATCCCTATTGATGATCCCCCTCCCCAACTGCCACTCATCTTTTATCTCTAACCTCCTCTCTTGGCCTTTCACAACTAACTAACTCTCCTACACATGAAGGAGGGAATACGCTGGACCTGGTCTTCTCCCATCTCTGCTCAGTGCATGATTTCACTAACTCCCCTCTCCCACTCTCTGACCACAACCTTGTTTCATTCTTGGTCAAGAGCTGTCAACCCACTCAGGACACCCCCACTTACCTCCCATATAGGAATATACATGCCATCAACAGCCAGAAATTCTTGAAGAAGTTGCTGTAATCACTGGCCCCAATATCCTCCCTCTCATGTCCTGACTCTGCTGTAAAACATTATAATGAAACCCTACAGAGCGCCCTAGATGAAGCTGCACCTGCTACACGCAGAGCAACTCGGCGCAGACGGCAGCAGCCCTGGCACACGTTGCAAACACGCTTTCTCCAGTGGTGTTCCAGGTTCGCTGAACGTCTGTGGAGAAAATCCAATCTAGCCGAAGATTTCATCCGTTATAAGTTTATGGTCAAAACATTCAATGCTGCCCTTCACCTCTCCAAACAAGCGTATTTTAACACCCTCATCACCTCTCTGGCCAACAATCCTAAAGGACTCTTTGATACTTTCCATTCCCTCCTCGGACCAAGAGTTCTGGCCCCAACCACCAACATCAGTGTAGATGACCTGGCAAATTATTTTAAAGAAACAATTGACCATATACGTCATGAAATTTCCTCCCAGCCTCATAACACCACACTTTGTCTGCCCTCCTGCACTTTATCTAGCTCACTTTCACTCTTTGATCCAGTTATAGAAGAAGAAGTCACCAGGCTCCTCACATCTTCTCACCCTACTACCGGCACCAGTGACCCTATTCCCTCACAACTCCTTAAATCTATCACCCCAGCTGTCACCACTCACCTAACTAAAATATTCAATCTCTCTATCTCCTCTGGTGTCTTTCCCTCCTCCTTCAAACATGCCAGCATATACCCATTACTTAAAAAACCATACCTGGACCAAAACTGTGCCACTAACTATAGGCTTGTCTCTAATCTCTCATTCATCTCCAAACTCCTGGAATGCCTGGTCCACTCCCGTCTAATTCGCTGTCAGATAACTCTCTCCTTGACCCTCTACAATCCGGTTTCCGCTCCTTACATTCTACTGAAACTGTTCTTACTAAAGTCTCTAATGATCTACTTACAGCTAAATCTAATGGTCACTACTCCCTGCTGATCCTCTTAGATCTCTCTGCTGCATTTGATACTGTGGATCACCAGCTCCTCCTCACTATGCTCCGCTCTATCGGGCTCAAGGATACCGTTCTTTCTTGGTTCTCCTCTTACCTCTCTGACCGCTCATTCACTGTATCCTTTGCCAAATCCTCTTCCTCTTCTCTTCCCCTTATAGTCAGGGTTCCTCAGGATTCAGTCCTAGGCCCCCTCCTGTTCTCTCTATACACAGCCCCTATTGGACAAAAAAATCAGCAGATTTGGCTTCCAGTACCATCTCTATGCTGATGACACCCAACTGTACACATCTTCTCCTGACATCACCCCTGCACTATTACAAAATACTACCGATTGTCTGTCCGCTGTATCCAACATCATGTCCTCCCTCTATCTAAAACTGAACCTGTCAAAAACTGAACTTCTTCTGTTTCCTCCCTGTACTAACCTTCCCAAACCCAATATTAAAATTTCTGTGTGTGGCTCTACCATTACGCCCCAGCAGCACACCCGCGGTCTTGGGGTTATATTTGACTCCTATCTCTCCTTCACTCCCAACATTCGTTCACTTGCTCGTTCTTGCAAATTTCACCTTAAAAACATCTCTAGAAATCGATGTTTTCTTTCCATCCACTGTGCAAAAACTCTTAAGGGTGCTTTACACCAGGCAATCTATCGTGCGATAGATCGTCGGGGTCACGGTTTTTGTGACGCACATCCGGCATCGCTGGCGATGCCGGCCTGTGTGACACCTCCTAGCGACGCAGTATCGCTCACAAATCGTGAGTCGGGTACTGGTCGTTAGGTTCCATAATATCGGTTACTTTAGTTGACCATCGTTTCCGTGGTAGCACACGTCGCTCCGTGTGACACCACGGGAACGATGAGCAGCTCACCTGCCTCCCGCGGCCGCCGCCGTCTCTATGTGGAAGGAAGGAGGTGGGCGGGATGTTTACATCCTGCTCATCTCCGCCCCTCCGCTTCTATTGGCCGGCGGCCGTGTGACGTCGCTGTGACGCCGAATGTCCCTCCCACTCCAGGAAGTGGACGTTCGCCGCCCACAGCGAGGTCGCACGAGAGGTAAGTATGTGTGACGGGGGTTACTACCTTTGTGCGACACGGGCAGCGATTTGCCCGTGACGCAAAAAGGACGGGGGCGGGTACGATCGATTGCGAAATCGCACAATCGGTCGTACCGTGTAAAGCAGGCTTTACTGTCGCTCTCATTCATTCTCGCCTGGATTATTGTAATTCTTTACTAATTGGTCTCACGGTTACTAAACTCTCCCCTCTCCATTCCATTCTGAATGCCGCAGCCAGGATCATTTTCCTCTGCAACCGCTTCACTGATGCTTCTGCTCTTTGCCAGTCATTACACTGGTTGCCTATCCACTACAGAATCCAACATAAACTTATCACTCTCACTCACAAAGCTCTTCATGGTTCCGCACCACCCTACATCTCCTCCCTCATCTCTGTCTATCACCACACCCGTGCCCTCCACCCTGCTAATGACCTAAGACTGACATCCTCAACAATTCGAACCTCCCACTCCCATCTTCAAGATTTCTCACGAGCTGCACCAATGCTCTGGAACACACTACCAAGAGCAATCCGATTAATTACCAACATCCACACCTTTAAGCGGGCCCTAAAAACGCATTTCTTTAGACTAGCCTATCACCTCACTGCCTTGATCTAATCTAGTCCCTTTCTGCCCTTCATAACAAAAAATGTACTTCCAATTCTTGTTCCCTGTACCTGTATAAATTCTGGCCGATGATGGGTTCATGCAGCTGGTTTTGAATCGATAGCTGGACCGTATATAACAAGCTTTTCTCCCTCCCCCTTCACCTTTTGTGCCTCCCCTATTTCCTCATAGACTGTAAGCTTACGAGCAGGGCCCTCACTCCTCCTAGTATCTTAATTTTGTTATTTTGTATTGTCTCAAATTGTCTGCACATGTCCCCTCTGAATTGTAAAGCGCTGTGGAATATGTTGGCGCTATAGAAATAAAACTTTAATATTAATATATATATATATATATATATATATATTGTAAGGTTGCACCCCGCAACCTGAGGGGTTCCACTCACTTGCAGCGGTGCGAGGTAGCTTTAGCAACACAGCTACAGTCCCTTTATAAAAATTCTGGCAGTTTATTTAAAACACTCAACATAAACTGCTAAAAAAAATGTAACAAAGCCTCTCCCAGCTTAAAGGAAAATATAACACATCTACATACTGTGGGCTTCCAGTCCATTAAATGTCCATAGTGGAGTCTCAACACTCTGGCCCCTGTCAGCGAACACTTACTGTGGTTGCTTCCTGCAGCCTCCAGCACTCTCCAGCCAGGCTGCAGTCTTTTCCCCAGTCCTCACCTGGACTGATTTCCAGAAGTCTGTCTCCAGTCTTCACACAGACTGAGACCTCCAGCACACATCCTCCATGTGCAGCACACTCTCAGACCTCTCTTCCAGAACCCTGTGTTCAGCCTCCACACAGGCTGATACATCCAGAGCTCCCTGCTCTGCTCTCACACTCTGCAGAACACACACTGAGTCTCCTAAATCAGACTGGACACACCCACAGGTGGAGGTCTGTGATTCTCCAGACCTGCACAGCACACAGGCATTATTAAAGGGAACCTGATCCTTATATGCAGAAACAAGCCTTTGTGGAACTACAAGTCCCATAGCAACCTCTTCAGTTTAATATTGCAGCGACCTTCTCCACCTCGACATATAGCAACCATTTACCACATTGGTGGTTGCTACCTCACAATATATTTATACAGTGGTACCTTGCTTAACGAGAACAATCCGTTCTGGGACTGTGCTTGTTAATCAAGTTACTCGTTCAGCAGAGCAAGATTTCCGATAGGAAATCATTGCAATGCTGACGATCCGTTCCACAATGTGTTAAATGTCCCATCCTGGTCCCCTATTCTATCATTCCCCACATGCACAAACGCACACAAACATGTACAAACACACACAAACTCACACAAACTCACACAAACACACACAAGCACACGCACATATTATATGCTCACCTTACCTTCCGTTCCATCGCCGGTCTCCTGGGACTTGCTGTTCTGCGGTGCGGGCCATGTATCAGGTAACCATAACGACGAGGGCGGAACTTCCTGCCAGAGCGCTGACGTCAAAGGCAGAGCCACTTGCCTCTGATTGGCCAGCGCGCTGCCTTTGACAAGCGGAGACAGGAACCAGGAAGTTCCTGCTTCGTTGCTATGGATGCCGATGCCTGGAGTGGAGCGGAGCGGAGCAGAGCAGCGCGGTGCAATACAGGACCCAGGAGGCCGGCGATGAAGCAGAAGGTACAGATATTATATGCTCACCTTACCTTCCGTTCCACCGCCGGCCTCATGGTACTTTTAGTTCGCCGTGATGTACCCGGGAGCTTCAAGAACCATGAGGCCGGCGGTGGAACAGAAGGTAAGGTGAGCATAATACTGTGTGTGCATACGTGTATGTTTGTGTGTGTTTGTGCGTACATGTGTGTGTTTGTGTGGACAGTGCAAGTGTGGGTCAGAACAAGGTGGATGTATGGAACCGGAGTTGAAGCGTGTGAGGTGAGGATTTCGCTCGCACAGCAAAGCTTTCTCGTAAAGCGGGTTACAAATTTACAGAAAGCTTTGCTTGTTAAATGAAATTCTCGTTAAGCGAGGTACCACTGTATATATATATATATATATATATATATTATATATATATATATATATATATGTATATGTATATATATATATATATATATATATATATATATATATATATATATATATATATGCCTGGCTGTGTGTGTGTGTGTGTGTGTGTGTGTATGTATATTAACCTGCCTGTTACTATGTGGAATCCCACCTATATACAGTATGTGCATCTGTATGTCAGCCAGGATATAGGCCTGCAGGTAATATCTTCTATGGCTGTGTAGCATATACGCAGCTCCACGCCATATTATGTAACACATTATATATTGTTGAGCTGTGTATATAATAGCTTGCAGCATATATTTTGGAGCTGAGCATACATCTCCTGTCCTGTGTACATGGTGCAATTCTGAGTATCTGCATATATATATATATATATATATATATATATATATACATATATATATATATATATACACATGCATATGAAAACGTTTGGGCACCCCTATTAATGTATTAATGTTACACTTTTTTTCTTTATAACAATTTTGTTTTTTGCAACAGCTATTTCAGTTTCATATATCTAATAACTGATGGACTGAGTAATATTTCTGGATTGAAATGAGGTTTATTGTACTAACAGAAAATGTGCAATCCGCATTTAAACAAAATTTGACCAGTGCAAAAGTATGGGCCACTCAACATAAAAGTGACATTAATATTTTGTAGATCCTCCTTTTGCAAAAATAACAGCCTCTAGTCGCTTCCTGTAGCTTTTAATGAGTTCCTGGATCCTGGATGAAGGTATATTTGACCATTCCTGTTTACAAAACAATTCCAGTTCAGTTAAGTTTGATGGTCGCTGAGCATGGACAACACACTTCAAATCATCCCACAGATTTTCAATGATATTCAGGTCTGGGGACTGGGATGGCCATTCCAGAACATTGTAATTGTTCCTCTGCATGAATGTCTGAGTAGATTTGGAGCGTTGTTTTGGATCATTGTCCTGCTGAAATATCCATCCCCTGCGTAACTTCAACTTCGACACTGATTCTTGCACATTATTGTCAAGAATCTGCTGATACTGAGTTGAATCCATGCGACCCTCAACTTTAACAAGATTCCCGGTGCCGGCATTGGCCACACAGCCCCAAACCATGATGGAATCTCCACCAAATTTTACTGTGGGTAGCAAGTGCTTTTCTTGGAATGCCGTGTTTGTTTGCCTCTATGCATAATGCCTTTTTGTATGACCAAACAGAGCAATCTTTGTTTCCTCAGTCCACAGGACCTTCTTCCAAAATGTAACTGTCTTGTCCAAATGTGCTTTTGCATACCTCAGGCAACTCTGTTTGTGGCATGCTTGCAGAAACGGCTTCTTTCGCATCACTCTCCCATACAGCTTCTCCTTGTGCAACGTGCGCTGTATTGTTGACCAATGGACATTGACACCATCTGCACCAAGATGATGCTGCAGGTCTTTGGAGGTGGTCTGTGGAGTGTCCTTGACTGTTCTCACCATTCTTCTTCTCTGCCTTTCTGATATTTTTCTTGGCCTGCCACTTCTGGGCTTAACAAGAACTGTACCTGTGTTCTTCCATTTCATTACTATGTTCCTCACAGTGGAAACTGACAGTTTAAATCTCTGAGACAACTTTTTGTATCCTTCCCCTGAACAACTATGTTGAATAATCTTTGTTTTCAGATCATTTGAGAGTTGTTTTGAGGAGCCCATGATGCCACTCTTCATAGGAGATTCAAATAGGAGACCAACTTGCAAGTGGCCACCTTAAATACCTTTTCTCATGATTGGATACACCTGCCTATGAAGTTCAAAGCTCAATGAGGTTACAAAACCAATTTAGTGCTTTAGTAAGTCAGTTAAAAGTAGTTAGGAGTGTTCAAATCAAGAAATTGATAAGGGTGCCCATACTTTTGCACCGGTCAAATTTTGTTTAAATGCGGATTGCATATTTTCTGTTATTACAATAAACCTCATTTCAATCCAGAAATATTACTCAGTCCATCGGTTATTAGATATATGAAACTGAAATAGCTGTTGTAAAAACCCAAATTGTTATAAAGAAAAAAGTTTAACATTAATAGGGGTGCCCAAACTTTTCCATATGACTGTGTATATATATATATTATATATATATATACATATACACACATATACATATACACACATATACATATATATATATATATATATATATATATATATATATATATATATATATATATATATATATATATATACACATACACATACACACACACACACACACACACAGTACAGACCAAAAGACACACCTTCTCATCTCTAGAACAACTGTTAAGAGGAGACTTTATGTTGAAGGCCTTCATGGTAAAATAGCTGCTAGGAAACCACTGCTAAGGGCAGGCAACAGGCAGAAGAGACTTGTTTGGGCTAAAGAACATAAGGAATGGACATTAGACTAGTGGAAATCTGTGCTTTGGCCTGATGAGTCCAAATTTGAGATCTTTGGATCCAACCACCGTGTCTTTGTAGAAAAGGTGAATGGATGGACTCTACATGCCTGGTTCCCACCGTGAAGCATGGAGGAGGAGGTGTGATGGTGTGGGGAGCTTTGCTGGTGACATTGCTGGAGATTTATTCAAAATTGAAGACATACAAAACCAGCATGGCTACCACAGCATCTTGCAGCGGCATGCTATTCCATCCGGTTTGCATGTAGTTGGACCATCATTTATTTTTCAACAGAACATGACCCCAAACACACCTCCAGGATGTGTAAGGGCTATTTGACTAAGAAGGAGAGTGATGGGGTGCTACGCCAGATGACCTGGTCACCACAGTCAACAGACTTGAACCCAATCGAGATGGTTTGGGGTGAGCTGGGCCTCAGAGTGAAGGCAAAAGGGACAACAAGTGCTAAGTATCTCTGGCAACTCCTTCAAGACTCTTGGAAGACCATTTCCGGTGACTACCTCTTGAAGCTCATTAAGAGAATACCAAAAGTGTGTAAAGTAGTAATGAAAGCAAAAGGTGGCTACTTTGAAGAACTTAGAATATAAGACATTTTCAGTGTGTCACACTTTTTTAAGTATTTCATTCCACATGTTTTAATTCATAGTTTTGATGCCTTCAATGTGAAGCTACAATTTTCAGAGTCCTGAAAATAAAGAAAACTCTTTGAATGAGAAGGTGTGTCCTAACTTTTGTCTCAAGGAGGAACTCCGGCACACTACCCTAAGGGGAGGAAAAGAACAAGAAAAAGAAAAACGTCCTTGCAGTCAAATAAATTTTATTGGTGCACAAGTTTAAAAAAATGGTCAATCTGACATATTGATCAGTCTGAAAAAAATGACATTTCAGCCTATTCGGCTTTCATCAGACAGGGCTATATGAATATAAGTAAAACAAAAAGACACTAATTATTACAGATAAACCATATAGAGAAAAATATCATAGATAAATATATCAAAATCATACAGGGCACAAAAATGAAAATATTCAATATATGAAATGACCAATCTAAAGGGTGCTTTACACGCTGCAACATCGCTAGCGATCTTGTTAGCGATGTGACACGCCAGATCACAGATGCGATCTGCAGAGATCACACATGTGACTGGCGCTATAGAAACGACCTACGTGCGATCTCGGCAGATCGCATCTGTGATCTGGCGTGTCACATCGTTAACAAGATCGCTAGCGATGTCGCAGTGTGTAAAGCACCCTTTAGTGTATAGGACAGTGAATTTTATACCTTAATTGGGTCTCTTACAGTGAAGGTGAGTAGTACCCGGGAGGGGGGCAGCGAGACGCTTCTCAACCAACCGTTATTTGGTTGGGATGGAGCCAAAATAAAGATAGCTAATTAAAGAATAGACAAGATCATGTAAGAATATAAGGAAGGAGGATGTCAGTCAAGAATATGACAATACACAGAATGCAGGACTCACCACTTAAAGATATGTAATGAAATGCCAAGGAAGGATGTATTTTTATAATGTGCGGGGCTACGACAGGATACCGTCACCCGATTTGAAACCTGCTGGGTACACAGGACAGATATAAGTACAATCGTTATGCTGAGCTCACCGTCTGAAATAAAGCTATTGTGCTAGAAAAATTGCATACCTGTTAATTAGATCAGACTCAGGAGCTTGCTGTTAAGGCTAAATATGCCTAACAAGGACTAACATCCTGTGTGCAGAGTAGAAATGTAATAAGCTAAAAGGGCCAAAACTTAGTATCGTATAGTATTATATGTATGCATCTCATGTGATAAACATACCTGCAGGTCAAGCAGGTTGTCACGCTCACCGGCTCCCCTTCCACGCTCCCCGGCTCCCCGGCCACGCTCCCCGGCTCCCCTGCCACGCTCCCCGGCTCCTTTGCAAGGCGTCCCCCGCTCCACGGCCTCCATGCATACTCACCTGCGTCCTCCAGGCAACCCGATCCTCGGTCCCGGCGCCCATCTGCGATGCTGAACGCTCCTGCCTCCTGTGCACCGCTCCCTGCTCTGGCTTCTGGCACCCGGGCCTCGCGCATGCGCATTAGGGCGCGCGCGCGGTCATTGACCCTCTCTTAAAGGGCCAGCGTCCTCCAACAGAATATTGAAGATTCAGGTGCAGGGTATATAGGGGGTTCCTTTCCAAGTGGGCGGGGCCTGTTCTTCGTGTTTTCTAAGCTAGGAGTCAGGTCTCCTTGTGTTTTGTGGTATACTTACCTATCTCTCTCCTAGAGCCGCTCCTGCCTCGCCAACCGGTCCTGACGATACCCGAACCCCGAACGGTGACCTCCTGCCATCCCGTCAGTTCCTGCCATCTCCGATCCCTGTGGTGACCCGTCTTCTCGCTCCATTGGTTCCGGACTCGGCCTGATGACATCTCGGCCTCCGAACCTGAGCTCCGTCACCCGGACTACCATCAGAGACCCCGTGGTCCCAGGGACTTCTTTATTCCACTCCTCTAAACGGACTGTCCTGCTAGTGCTCCGGCTATCGGGCACCTTGCCCTCGGTGAGGTGTTCAGCCCAGTGGATCCACCTCCTGGGTCTGCCCGTCCACCTGGCCCTAACAGTAAGAACAGGCCATGGATCCCGCCGAAGCACTAGCGGCCTTGCAGCAGGAACTCACACGCCAGCGCGAGACCCAGACGCGCATGCTGAACTTCATGTCTTCTGTGGATACCAGCCTGAACACGCTACAAGCGACGGCCACATCCTTGGCATCTCAGGTTTCCACTGTACAATCCACGGCCACAGCTCCCATGGCAGCCTCCTCGGATGCTTCCAGACTTTGTTTGGCCTCACCACCCCAGTACGCCAGAGATCCCAAGACCTGCAGGGGATTCCTGAACCAGTGCTCCCTTCATTTCAAGCTGCTTCCGCACTTGTTTGCCTCCGACCAAGCCAAGGTGGCATTTGTGATGTCCCATCTAGAGGGTGAGGCACTGGCCGGGATGAACCCCTTGTGGGAAAAGGAGGTCCCTGTGACTACTAACATCCAGGACTTCCTGCAGGCATTCAGAAACACCTTTGACGAACCTGGACGTGCCGCTGCATCCGCCTCATCACTCCTCAGGCTACGTCAGGGGACTACGACGGTAGGGCAGTATGCCATCCGCTTCCGCACTTTGGCCTCAGAATTGGGGTGGAACAATGAAGCCCTCACCGCCGCCTTCTGGGAAGGACTCTCCAGTCGTATTAAGGACGAGCTGGCAGGCCGCGATGTTCCTTCCACCCTGGATGCCCTGATCGCACTAGCCACCCGCGTGGACCTCAGATTCCAGGAACGATCCAAAGAGGTGTCCCGTGAGAGACGTCCGATACGGCATTCCTCTCCTCCGCAGAAGCCCGCCGTACTTCAGTCAGCGTCGTCTGGTGTCTCTGTCCACGAGCCCATGCAGATTGACCGTTTGTGGCAGTCCGAACAACGCCGAGCAGAACGGCTCGCCAAGGGCCTCTGCTTCTACTGCGGAGAGGGCACACACCTGCTACGTTCCTGTCCAGAGAGGCCGGGAAACTCCAAAGCCTAGGGCTGGTAGGAGAGGCCACCCTAGGTGCTGGGACTCTCTCAGACCCGGTTACGTGGACTGTGCAAGTGACAGCAGGAGAGACGCGGTTCACGGCCGAGGCGTACCTTCATTTCCGGGGCAGCAGGCAATTTCATCCAGCAGGCCACGGTGGACAAGTACCAGGTGCCTGTTACTCCACTCGACAAACCCCTCGTAATTGCCTCAGTGGATGGGAGACCCCTCTCTGACACCATCTCGTGGATCACCAAGCCGGTGGAACTACGTATTGGTGCCCTGCACACCGAGAACATCGCTCTCTACGTCCTCCCACACATGTCTCATCAAATCCTGCTGGGACTCCCCTGGTTACGGACACACGAACCCTCAGTCAGCTGGGGTACTGGTGAAATCACCCGATGGGGCTCCTCTTGCCACGAGAATTGTCTGAAGACGATACAGCCCATCCGACGACCTCCGGTTCCGGAGTCCCTACCGGGACTGCCCTCGGCCTATTGGTCCTTCGCGGACGTCTTTGATAAAAAGGAGTCAGAGGTACTGCCGCCACATCGTCCTTACGACTGTGCCATCGACCTACTCCCGGGAACTACACCACCTCGAGGACGGATATATCCGCTGTCTCCTGCTGAAACAAGGGCCATGTCTGCCTACATCACGGAGAACCTGGCAAGGGGATTCATTCAGAGGTCCTCCTCTCCTGCGGGAGCAGGCTTCTTCTTCATTAAGAAGAAAGAGGGCGACCTGCGCCCATGCATTGACTACCGGGGATTGAACCAAATCACCGTGAAAAATAAATACCCCCTGCCGCTCATCCCCGAATTGTTTGATCGGCTTAGAGGAGCTCGTGTGTTTACCAAGTTGGATCTTCGGGGTGCCTACAACCTGGTCCGCATCCGCTCTGGGGACGAATGGAAGACCGCATTCAATACTCGCGATGGGCACTATGAATACTGTGTGATGCCCTTCGGCCTCTGTAACGCACCAGCAGTGTTTCAGGAATTGGTGAACGACGTGTTCTGGGACCTTCTCTACGTCTGTGTGGTGGTGTATCTTGACGATATCCTGGTTTTCTCTCCGGACCTCCAGACTCACAGAGAGAACGTGCAGCTGGTACTACAAAGACTGAGAGAGAATCGCCTGTATGCCAAGTACGAGAAGTGTGTCTTCGAGCAGTCTTCTCTTCCCTTCTTGGGTTACGTAATCTCCGATACCGGTCTGCAGATGGACCCGGAGAAGGTCTCTTCCATTCTCAACTGGCCCCCTCCTTCCGGACTGAAGGCAATCCAACGCTTTCTGGGATTCGCGAACTATTATCGTCAGTTCATCCCTCACTTCTCTGCTCTGACTGCACCTCTCTCCGCCTTGACCAAGAAGGGGGCTAATCCAAAGGACTGGTCACCGGCGGCTGACGCCGCGTTTGGCTCCCTGAAACAAGCATTTGCTTCTTCCCCTGTGCTCCACCGTCCTGAGTTAAACCGACAGTTTACCTTGGAAGTGGATGCCTCCTCCTCGGGAGCCGGAACAGTGCTCATGCAGAAGTCCTCCTCCGGGAAGATGGTTACCTGCGGTTTCTTCTCCAAGAGCTTCTCAGCGCCTGAACGCAACTACACCATCGGTGACCGAGAGCTATTGGCGGTCAAACTGGCTCTGGAGGAATGGCGCTACCTTCTGGAGGGAGCAGTGTACCCCGTGATCATTTACACGGACCACAAGAACCTGGAATACCTGCGGTCCGCTCAGCGACTAAACCCACGGCAAGCCAGGTGGTCCTTGTTCTTTGCCAGGTTCGATTTTCAGCTCCATTTTCGACCCGCGGACAAGAATGTACGAGCAGATGCCTTGTCCAGGTCATTCATGCCCATGGAGCAGGAGGAGGAGACATCCCAGCCCATCATCTGCCCTAGTAAGATCATTCCGGTGGCTCCTGTCACCCTGGCCCAGATACCGCCCGGGAAGACCTATGTCTCTGAGACTGACAGGCAAAAAGTGTTGCACTGGGGCCATGCCTCGAAAATAGCCGGCCATGCTGGTCAGAAGAAAACATGGAGTACAATTGTATGTCACTACTGGTGGCCATCCCTTCGCACGAACGTCGCTTCTTTTGTCTCAGCCTGCTCCTCTTGTGCCAGGAACAAGAAACCCAAACACCTGCCATATGGTCGTCTTCTGCCTCTGCCTATACCCTCCGTTCCGTGGCAACACATTGCGATGGACTTTATTACGGACTTGCCCCTGTCCTCCGGACACACAGTCATATGGGTCGTGGTAGATCAGTTCTCCAAAATGGCTCATTTCGTCCCTATGGCTGGACTGCCCTCTGCCCAGGAACTCGCTGACGCCTACATACATCACATCTTCCGGTTGCATGGCTTTCCCTCTCACATTGTGTCCGATAGAGGAACTCAGTTTACCTCCCGCTTCTGGAGGGCTCTCTGCAAACATCTGGGAGTGACTCTGGACTTTTCTTCAGCCTACCATCCTCAGTCGAACGGCCAAGTGGAGCGAGTCAATCAGATCTTGACCTCCTTCTTACGTCACTACGTTAACGCCCATCATGACGACTGGTCCACGCTTCTTCCTTGGGCTGAATTCTCCCATAACCACCACGTCAGTGAGTCCTCCTCCAGCTCTCCCTTCCATGTCGTTTACGGACTTCAGCCTTCCGTCCCATTACCGGTATCCTCTTCCTCGGATGTCCCTGCTGCTGATGCTGTAGTCCGTGACTTTTCTACAATTTGGGACTCTGTCAAGACGTCACTTGGACGTGCTTCCCTGCGGATGAAGAGACACGCAGACAAGAGGCGTCTGGATCCTCCATGTTTCTCTCCAGGAGATCTGGTCTGGCTTGCTTCCAAGTACGTCCGATTGAAGCTACCATCATACAAGCTGGGCCCTCGCTACATCGGGCCGTTTAAAGTCATCAGCAAAATAAATGAGGTCTCCTACAAGCTGCAGCTCCCGGCCACGATGAGGATACCCAACTCCTTCCACGTCTCCCTGCTCAAGCCGGTTGTCCTTGGTCCCTTCTCCGCTGCTGCCAGTTCTGCTCCTCCTCCTATTGCTGATGATGACATCTATGCGGTAAGGGATATCGTGGCCATGAAAACCGTGCGGGGCCGACAGTTCTTCCTGGTGGACTGGGCTGGGTATGGTCCTGAGGATAGGTCCTGGGAACCCCGGGAGAATGTGGGTACTCCCCTAATTCGTGCCTTCCTGTCCCGGTTGCGGGGAGGGGGGCGTGGGGGGGTACTGTCACGCTCACCGGCTCCCCTTCCACGCTCCCCGGCTCCCCGGCCACGCTCCCCGGCTCCCCTGACACGCTCCCCGGCTCCTTTGCAAGGCATCCCCCGCTCCACGGCCTCCATGCATACTCACCTGCGTCCTCCAGGCAACCCGATCCTCGGTCCCGGCGCCCATCTGCGATGCTGAATGCTCCTGCCTCCTGTGCACCACTCCCTGCTCTGGCTTCTGGCACCCGGGCCTCGCGCATGCGCATTAGGGCGCGCGCGCGGTCATTGACCCTCTCTTAAATGGCCAGCGTCCTCCAACAGGTTATTGAAGATTCAGGTGCAGGGTATATAGGGGGTTCCTTTCCAAGTGGGCGGGGCCTGTTCTTCGTGTTTTCTAAGCTAGGAGTCAGGTCTCCTTGTGTTTTGTGGTATACTTACCTATCTCTCTCCTAGAGCCGCTCCTGCCTCGCCAACCGGTCCTGACGATACCCGAACCCCGAACGGTGACGGCCTGCCATCCCGTCAGTTCCTGCCATCTCCGATCCCTGTGGTGACCCGTCTTCTCGCTCCATTGGTTCCGGACTCTGCCTGACGACATCTCGGCCTCCGAACCTGAGCTCCGTCACCCGGACTCCCATCAGAGACCCCGTGGTCCCAGGGACTTCTTTACTCCACTCCTCTAAACGAACTGCCCTGCTAGTGCTCCGGCTACCGGGCACCTTGCCCTCGGTGAGGTGTTCAGCCCAGTGGATCCACCTCCTGGGTCTGCCCGTCCACCTGGCCCTAACACAGGTTAAGATGAGTATGAGCTATAGCATGCGTGGACCTCAGTATTAGGAACCTCCGTTTATATTAAGAAAAGGCAGCCTAAAGCAAAACATAAAAAATGCAAGTGGGCATAATCATAATACTCCCAGGGAATTAGTATAAGGTAGTGTAAGTGGTCATACCTGCTGTGCAAACTATGAGGACATATAATGAAAGGCAGGAGCTGAAATGAAAAAAAAAAACAGAGATAAGAGACCAGACAGGCCGTCTCCCAGGGGATACTCACCAGAATCTGCTGCCAAATGTGCTGATCGCATGTGTCCTGCTGTGCAAGGAGGAGGGGAGTGTACAGGAGCCGCTTTTTATCTTCATGTGTAGTGCTACGTTTACTTCCGGTATCGTGAAACCGGAAGTGAGCTGCTGGAATGTATAATGACGTTTGTGTTCCACCAGTCACATGTGCAGCAGCTTCATCCCGTGGGCTAGCACTTCAGATCAGGAAGTACATAGTACAAGTGAGAAGTGCACAGAACCTGCATTACACTTGTCGCCATAGCAACAGCTTTATTCTATTAAATACGAGATTTATGACTGACGATCAGGGAAAAATGTAACCAGAGATAATTCATAACTATGTCACAGTCATATTGGTGAATATGTGAGATTTTATGTTAATGTCGGGGGAGGGGGCCAGCTTCCCTGTCGCGGGGGCTGCTCGGGGGGGATCACGCTCGGATCTGGTGCCTTCTCCTCGGTGGCTCGAGCGGGCTGGACCCGGGGCTCGAGCAGCGCTCCTCGCCCACGAGTGAAAAGGGGGTGGATTTTCGGGATATATATATAGAGTTTGTGACGCCACCCACGGGTCGTGGTGATGGTGGGCACCACCGCTGCTGGTGACGGAGTTCCCGGGAGCTATGGCGGGGAGCAGCTAGGTGTTGACCCCTTCCGTGGGTAGAGACTGTTGGTCCCGGTAGGAGGGAGGGTTCTGCAGGATGGGTTTTGGCAAGGTGCAGGGTTGCGGTGCAGCGCAGCGCGGTGCCAGATTGCACGGGTGTACTCACTTAGACACAGATGGACAGAGTCTCTGGTAAACCAAATGGCTGGATGGATGGGACCCGCAGCCGGCTGCGGTGTTCTCCCTGGATGGGTGGCTGTCATTTCCCTGCACCTGTGTTTTGTATATTGACTCCAATGCCTGGGCACCGATAGTCTGCTCTCCGATGTATACGTGCCTGAGGAGCCCATTTACCCGCAGACGCTGGCCCTGTGGATCTCTGGCCCTTGGCGGTGGCGCTTATCCGGAAAGGTTGGGCTGTTGCCTTCAATCGGGACTTTGGTGGGAATGAACCCCTGAGGTCCAGACCGCAATCAGTAAATTTGACTAAAGGTTGGCTTCGAGCCTAGTCTGTCTGCTGAGTACCCTGCCTGGTGCTTGGCTCAAATCGGCTCCCCGGTTCGGTACCGGCGGGCCACCGCCCGACCCCGGTCCTACGGTACCGCTGACCTTCACCAACTCCTGCAGATGGCCACCACCGTCTGCCGACCTTGCTGGAAGTGCCTGGGTTCCAACCCAGATACCAACAGTTTCACTCCTCTCACTCTGCTGCCCACAACTGGACTGACAACTGTGTTTTTCCCCGCCTCCAGGCCTGTGAACTCCTCGGTGGGCGAGGGTAATCACCTGGCTCCGCCCCACCTGGTGTGGACATCAACCCTGGAGGGTGGCAACAAGGGTTTAATGTGTGACTGGTGTGACCTGTCCAGGGAAGGGGGGGTGTATGGTGTTGTATCTGTGACCACCTGGCTAGGCCACGCCGTCACATTAATATGCAAATGAGGCACTTAAACACTGGGAATACTAAAGTGAATATGAACGTGCACCAGTTATAGTGAGGGCTCCATTTCACTATCTGTGAACTGCATTATAACGGGCAAGATGGTGACAGTAAGTGGTTTAATAATTCTGTGGAAAAAAAAAGGTATTAAAATATTACAGAAGTCAGACAATTGTATAAATTGTTATGCTGCAAGATATCCACCTGAGAATCTGAAAAACAGGACAAACAAACAGAATTCACTATGTGTGGCGCCCTGGACAAGCCAGGACGTCACAGGTACTGAAACAACACACCCCACACCCCGGTTAGGAACATCAAAGTCAGACACAAATCCTTGGTGCCTCCCTCCAGGGGCTGATGTCCACACCAGGTGGGGCGGAGCCAGGCAGTTGACTCCACCCACCGAGGAGTTCACAGTCTTGGAGGCAGGAAAAGGTGAGCAGTTGAGTTAGGGAAGTGGTAGTTGAGGAGCAGACTGACCGTGTCCGAGTACGTGGCCCGGGTACCTGAGAGCAAGGTTGGCAGACGGTGGTGACCGTCTGCAGGAGAGGCCGATTGACACACAACCATAAGGAGGGACCGGCCACTGTGGCTGGGGGGCCCGGTCTGCCCCTGGCCCCCATCCTACCTCCATCTTCCCTGCCTACGCACCCCGCCACCGCTGGTCCATCTAGCTTGCAGCCCCCTGTAACGGCAGCAGAAGGAGCGGTGAGCCCGGAGACTGCGGCAGCTGGCGGCCACCCGCCTGGCGCAGGCACGGATGATAGCGACTTTGGGCCTGACACCGAACCGGTCTCGGAGGACGAGGGGGTCGTCGCTGTTTGTGGCATGGAGGCCACTTACATCCCAAGGAACGGAAATAATGGATACTGGGCGGCCCTCCCTCGTTGCGCCTGCTATGCGCTGGAGGGGCTGGTACCCGTATTTTTCCACCCGGGGCCGAGTGAATAAGATGAAAGCGAGCAGTGTTGGCAGCGGTCCTCCGCCGCAAGTTGTCCCCATTGGGACCACCAGCACCGTTGTGTGATGTTGTTGAATGTAACTGAATGATAAGAAAAGTAATCAACCGAACTGTGACCAGATTAGCACCGTGATTGAACCGGCCGTTGCCGGCAACTAGTCCCCGTTGGGACCTTCTGCAACCATTGCCTAAGGAACTTCTTACGGACAAGCCCGAGAACTTGCAGGGCAACCTCAAACTTGTGGCATGTAAATAAAAATGTTGGCTTGTTACCGTGACCGGCTCCGGAGAGGCTGATTTGGGAGGATGGGCCTGGAGGAAATGGATGGTCCAGGCCCGCCACTATCGTAACCGGTGGCAATCCTCCGGGGGTTCAGGGGTCCCCATGGACGGGACCGTACCCGCTCGGGCAATTTGGTTCTGGACTGGGGCAAGGGGTGCTTCCCACTTCTTAGGGGCAGCCTCAGGGCCAGGTTGTTTGGGTGGGGGGAGAGCGGAAGCCGTACCGTTAATAAAAATGTTTGTAACGTTAAGAAAGTGCCTCCCGTAAGGGAAGTTTTATAAAATGCTTGTGTTTTATATGTTTTTCCACTTTTTTTTTACAGTTGTGAAAATAAAACCGGTGATGGACGAGCAGCCCGCGGACAGTCTGCGTTTAACCAAGGGGGAATGTGGCGCCCTGGACAAGCCAGGACGTCACAGGTACTGCAACAACACACCCCACACCCCGGTTAGGAACATCAAAGTCAGACACATCCTTGTTGCCTCCCTCCAGGGGCTGATGTCCACACCAGGTGGGACGGAGCCAGGCGTTTGACTCCACCCACCGAGGAGTTCACAGTCCTAGAGGCGGGAAAAGGTGAGCAGTTGGGTTAGGGAAGTGGTAGTTGAGGAGCAGACTGACCGTGTCTGGGTACGTGGCCCGGGCACCTGAGAGCAAGGTTGGCAGACGGTGGTGACCGTCTGCAGGAGAGGCCGATTGACGCACAACCATAAAGACCGGGGACGGGCGGTGGCCCGCCGGTACCGGATCGGGGAGCGAAGAGAAGCCAGCACCATCCAGCAGGGCCTACGGACCCCGACCAGGCTTGGAGTCGCCGTTAAACCGGTCAAATCCGTCAGCGACGGGAACCTCCGGGGTTTCCCAGCAGTAAAGACCCGACTGAAGGCAACCGCTCAACCATGAAGGGAAATACAGCTACCGCCAGAGCTCGGGTTCCCAGGGCCAGCGCCTGCGGGCAAAAGAGGCTCCTCCGGAAAATATACCGCTGGGGAGCGGGTTACCGGTGGGAACCCATCGGGGCCGAGAACATAACACTGGTGCAGGGAGAGACAGTTACCGCCAACCTACCGGGAGTGACCGTCGCAGCCGTCTGTGGGACTCGTCCATCCAGCCATTTGTTTTACCAGAGACTCCGTGTGCGTTACTGGCTGAGTAAGCACCACCGTGCCGTCCAGCACTGCGCTGCCCCGCGACCCTGCACCTGGCCAGGCCCCGCAAACCACCTTCCAGACAACAACTCCGGGCCCCGGGACTACCAAAATCCCCCTACCCACGAAGGGGAGGAAAACATCCCAGCTGCTCCCTGTCATCGCTCCCGGGATCCCCATACAGAGCAGCGGTGGTGCCCCAACCTCACCACATACTGTGGGTGGCGTCACAAACCGACATTCCAAACACCAACAAATCACCCCTTTCACTCACGGGCGAGGAGCGCCGCTCGAGTCCCCGGATCCGGCCCACCGCTCGAGCCACCAAGCAGCAGTAGCAGCAGCGCCGGACCCAAGCGTGGTGAGCGCAGCGCCCTCCCTGCCCGCGACATATGCATAATAGAATACATAAAAAAGCGTACTAGAGAGGAGCTAGTTTATTCATGAACGCAGTCAAAATATAATTTCCATAGAGATCTATGTCTTATAGAATCATACGGATCTTCAGGAATAAAGAGGGAATCCAGAATTTATTCTATCAACATTATGTATGGCCACCAGGGAGGGGAATCCCTAGAGAATAGTAGTGCCTCGCTAATAGGTGCCTGACTCATACCGGTGGTTGAGACCATGTGGCTCCATAGTGTCAAGCAAATGTATCCACTTTGCCTCTGCTTCCCGGAGTCGTTAAACCCGGTCCCCACCTCTACAGATCAACGTCCACAAACTCTAGGACCTGATAATGCAATTGCGATATCGTATGGCCCACGGTGGTGAAGTGATGGGGGATGGGTAAAAGGGTACATCCACATCTAATATCAGACTCGTGTTTGTTAATGCGGTCCCGGATATGTTGTATTGTTTCACCAACATATCCGAAACCGCATGGACACTTTATAAGATACACGACGTACGTGCTGCTGCATGTGAAAAATCCTTTAATTCGAAAATCCTTACCAGTTCTTGGGTGTGTTACCCTATCACCTTTGATTACGTTCAAACATTGAGCACATCCCAAACAAGGGAATGTGCCCTGCTGTTGTGTGCCCAAGAAGGATTGGCGTGACCCCTTGGTTGTTGACCCTATATCCGCACGGACCAGATAGTTCCTTAGGTTATTCGGTCACTTAAAACAGATAAGTGGGGGATTCCTGAATTCAGCAATGTGTGGATATGATGAAGAGAGGAGAGACCAATAATGTAAAATTACACGTTTTACAAGGGGAGAAAAGGGATGATAGGTATTGATATATGGTATTTTGTTATCAATATCCCTAGGTTTAGTTGTAGTAGTCTGTGTATTACCAGCTATCTTGGGTGGATAACCTCTTTCCAGGAATTTGTCACTCATCTCTTGGTGCCGTATTGTTCTCATATTGTCATCCGAAACCAGCCGGTCTACCCTCATATGTTGTGACAGAGGTAACGCCCGCTTCATGTGTCTAAGATGATTACTAGTATAAAATAACAGCCTATTCCTGTCAGTGGGCTTAACATATATGTCCGTTGTTAATAGACCATCAGCCTGTTTCATTACGAGACAGTCCAAGAAATTGATTTTACAGCTATCGGGATGTATGGTGAAAGAAAGTCCTTGCATGTAAGTGTTAATTTCAGTATCAAAAGGTCAGAAGGGACTCAAGACTGCCGTTCCATATAAACAAAATATCATCAATATATCTACGCCACATAAGGGCATGGCTGATGATCAATGGATGAGAGTGAATATATCGTTCCTCAAAAAAGGCCATGAAGAGATTAGCGTATGGGGTGTGCCATGTTGGAACCCATGGCAGTCCCCCTACGCTGCATGTAGTAATCATCCTGGAAAAGAAAAAAGTTATTGTCCAGTATAATTCTACGATGATCAGTACAAAATTCCTTATTGATCATAGGTAGAGTAGTGTACTTCTCCAAATACCAATCTACAGCCTGCATACCATCATCATGTTTGATGGGAAAAGCTGAGAAGGAAAAAGGCAGGGCACTACTCTATATAGTCAGGATCAGTTCACAACCAAGCATGTCACTGCTGCACACTCTGCCGGTAATGCGTTTAACTGTTTTTTGCCAGGATAATCACAGCTCCGTAGTGCTCATATACAAAGTCCACAAGAGTTCAAGGCATAAAAGGTAAGAAAAAATATGAGCACTCACCGGTTGTTTGCTGTGTGGAAAAACCTTTTATTCAGGCATCGGAGTTACATGCTGTGCAGGGAGGGGAGAGGGAAGGAACAGGCAGCACGCCTGCCTGAATAAAAGTTTTTCCACACAGCAAACAACCGGTGAGTGCTCATATTTTTTCTTACCTTTTATGCCATCATCATGTTTGATGCTGTTATACAGGCTGTTAACCTACAGGGTGACCAAGATGGATGAATTATTACAGATAAATATCTGTGAAAAATAACACAATATATAGAGAGAAATATCATAGATAAATATATCAAAATCATACAGGGCACAAAAATGAAAATATTCAATATATGAAAAATTCCATTATGAGAGTATTCATTGTCCACCTGGACAAGCCAAACAAACAAAATGGGGAATGTGAGTGAATTCAGTGCATGAAATGACCAATCTAAGTGTATAGGACAGTGAATTTTATACCTTAATTGGGTCTCTTATAGTGAAGGTGAGTATGTGTGTGTCTGTGAGTGAGTGAGTGAGAGTGTGTGTGTGTATATAAAGATATATATCTATATATATAATTGCCTTATTCTGTCTGTCTGTCTGTCTGTCATGCTCCAAAATTGTGTTACGGTGACACAAAGCTGATTGGCCGCTGGGCTCGCCATGGCCCCGCCCCCCCACACGGATTGGCCTCTCGCCCCGGCTCTCTGCAGGCCCCGCCCCCCTCACGCAATGCACGCTCGCTCTGGCCCAACTGACACGGAGCTCCGACTCCCAGGTGAGTACACACACACACATCAGATCACACTCACTCTCACACACACGTCACACATCACATCCACACACTCACAACATCCTGGGATGATATCGCTTGCTTCTACACCGGCTCCAGCACGATCCCAGCAGCGCCAGACATAACCTTGCGATGCTGGGATCTTGACGGAGCCCGTGAACGCTGGTAACCATTATACACATCGGGTAACTAAGGTCCCTTGGTTACCCGATGTGTATCATAGTTACCAGTGTACACCGGCTCCGTCACGATCCCAGCAGCGCCAGACATAACCTTGCGATGCTGGGATCTTGACGGAGCCCGTGAACGCTGGTAACCATTATACACATCGGGTAACTAAGGTCCCTTGGTTACCCGATGTGTATCATAGTTACCAGTGTACACCGGCTCAGACATAACCTTGCGATGCTGGGATCTTGACGGAGCCCGTGAACGCTGGTAACCATTATACACATCGGGTAACTAAGGTCCCTTAGTTACCCGATGTGTATCATAGTTACCAGCGTACACCGGCTCCCGGTACACATGTGCAGGGAGCCGGGATTATACTCCTCTCCCCCCAGGACTACTCCTCCTATTACAGTCCTCCTATTATACTCCTCTCTGAGTATAGTGACTAAATGTAGAACTGGTGGAGGAAGGTTGAACTAGATGGACCTAGGTCTTTTTTCAACCTAAGTAACTATGTAACTATGTAACTATGAGTATAATAGGAGAACTATTATAGCATGGGGGATGTAGCACGATGGGGGGTGCGCAGCATAGGGGATGTAGCACGATGGGGAGTGCGCAGCATGGGGGATGTAGCACGATGGGGAGTGCGCAGCATGGGGGATGTAGCACGATGGGGAGTGCGCAGCATGGGGGATGTAGCACGATGGGGAGTACGCAGCATGGGAGATGTAGCACGATGGGGAGTGCGCAGCATGGGGGATGTAGCACGATGGGGAGTGTGCAGCATGGGGGATTTAGCACGATGGGGAGTGCGCAGCATGGGGGATGTAGCACGATAGGGAGTGCGCAGCATGGGGGATGTAGCACGATGGGGAGGTGCGCAGCATGGGGGATGTAGCACGATGGGGAGTGTGCAGCATGGGGGATGTAGCACGATGGGGAGTGCGCAGCATGGCGGATGGAGCACGATGGCGGGTGCGCAGCATGGGGGAGGTAGCACGATGGGGAGTGCGCAGCATGGGGGATGTAGCACGATGGGGGATGTAGCACGATGGGGGATGTAGCACGATGGGGGGTGCGCAGCATGGGGAATGTAGCACGATGGGGAGTGCGCAGCATGGGGGATGTAGCACGATGGGGAGTGCACAGCATGGGGGATGTAGCACGATGGGGAGTGCGCAGCATGGGGGATGTAGCACGATGGGGAGGTGCGCACCTCCCCCCAACACACACACACACACACACACAGGGAACCACAAACACCGCAATACACAGACACCGCTGCACACACACACAACACCAAACACACAAACACCGCGGCATACATAAATATACGCACATACCGCACAACACACACATTGCACAAAACATACCTCCCCCCAAAACACACCACACCCACACAAACCGCGCAACACACACACACACAACGCGACAGACACACAGCACTCCACAAACAACGCAACACACATACAACACCGCTCTCACCCCCCGCCACACCCAGACAACACCCAGAACATGTACAGCGCCCTACACAAACACTTGGTAACTACACACAACAACATCTATATATATATATATATATATATATATCTATATCTACATCTATAACAAAAATCATACATGAACTACACAATACGTAAATTCTAGAATACCCGATGCGTAGAATCGGGCCACCTTCTAGTATATATATAATTGCCTTATTCTGTCTGTCTGTCTTGCTCCAAAATGACGTCATTACAGTGAACTGTCGCCACACCGCGCGCACTAATGAGCTTACGACCAATGGCTCAGCTAACTGAACAGCCCGAACTACGGGCCGACAGCACGACGCCCGACACTTTTCCTCGCACCCACACAGAACCCCAACTTCCTGGTGAGAGCTGCACCCCCGGGAGCCCACACTGGGAACCCAGCCGACACATACCCACCGCTCGCCTCCGCCCCCCGCACACATTACTCCACTCGGCTCCATCCCTCCCCGCACTCCGCATGTATACACTGAACACACACACACACACACACAAACACACAAATATAGTCACCTGTCCCCAGCACTGACATCCTCAGCGCCTCGCTCGGCTCCACCACCCCGCACACATGGCCCCGCTCGGATCTGCCCCACCCGCAAATATGGCCCCCGCCAGGCTCCGCCCCCCGAACACATGGCCCCGCCTGGCTCCGCCATCGCTGCTCCCACTGTCTGCTGCCCCCGACTCCTTTCTTCACATACAACTGGCAAATTTTCATCAATTGTGACACCAGTACTAACCTACATACACATTCTAGACTACCTGATACGTTAGAATCGGGCCACCTTCTAGTATATATATATAAACACACAAACACACACAGCCAGGCCTCATGAATACATACACACAGCCGGGCAACATGCACAGCAGGTAGCGCAACAAAACTCAAATTCACAGAACTATGTATAAATATATATATATATATATATATATATATATATATATATATATATATAAAAAACCCTTATACAAGTGTCTGTACAAGCAGTGGAGCCAGCTTCAGTGAAGAGCAGGAACAGGAAGTCAGAAATCAGCTCTTTTGTAGTGAAGCTCCGGCAAATCAGCCCTGCATGACCTTGACCCCGCTCCCAAGTCTGCTTCTGGGTGAGTGACTGAATGCAGCTTCCATAGAGCAGTGTGTGTAGCTGCCAGCCTCTTGTCACTGCAAACATGAAGCTTCGGGGCCAGAGCAGCTGCTAACACCACTGATACAGATGGTCGGGCAGCCCGAAACTACTGCTCATGGACCGGCCCAGAGGGCAATTGCCACCTGCGTCAATGGCCAGTCCGCTCCTGATCCTACCCATGCCCTTTGTTCTGCTAATGACCTAAGACTGTCATCTTCTATCATCCAAACTTTCCTCTCCAAGATTACTCATGAACTGCGCCAATTCTCTAGAAGAGAACAATACAAACTCCAGCAGAAGAAATCCAGGAAAAGTCCTTTGCTTCACATACAAAATGTTTTTCTTTATTTAGTATTGCATTAAAAATTTATAAATCCACAGGTCTCGGGCAAACGTAGAATACATGGGGTCCCACCGGACTACATGTTTCAACGTGTATTTACGCCTTCCTCATGGTCCGACATAACACTAAGCTTTTTTGCCTGCTATTAAAAAGGGGAAAGTGTTCACTTTCCACAGAAAAAAACACAAGCAAAAGGAGTGGGGATTAATTAAAAGCAAACGTGCAACACCCTGAATGAGTGTGCGCTCACATACCTCTCCATTACAGATTAGTTTGTGAGGTCTCTTTTGTAGCCCTGCTTACTTTTTCATGGTATCTCTTAATTTTTATAAAAGACAATGAACTAAGAAATTTTGGGCAAACACAACAGCCTTTAAATGGATTTAAACAATACAATATTTAATAATATGGAAGACAATTCATCCAGATGGATAAATTGGCGAAAATATTTTGTGAGGAAGGTGTATCCACCCCAAATATTCCCAAAAATCTTTTAACAATTACGAGAGACTTGGAAAATAACTGGGAAAAGAACTAAGGAGTATGGTGGAAGCAGGACACATTGAAAACATATTTATCTAAAAAGGTATATAGCAGTAAGTATAAGCAATAAGGTATATAGTAGGAACAGTAAGTCTTATTCCATCTTAAATAGGAAATAGTCTAAGGCTGTGTGCGCACGTCTGCTTGTTGCATGCTTTTACGCTGCGTGTAGAACTGCAGTGTAAAAGCATGCATCATGCGTCCCCTGTACAATCTTTGAAGATTGTGCGTGATACGTGCGCACATTGCTTTTTTGAATGCAGCAATTTGGGTGCTACAATTTTGACCTAAATCCGTGCGTTCTAAAAAGCAGCATGACAATTATTCCGTGCGCTTTGGATGCAGCTCCTACTCTGTCTATGGTGGGGGCAACATCCCGAGCACATGCAATCGGGATTTATTCTGTTGAAACACTGCATCCATTATGAAGTGTTTCTACAGCGATTTGAAGCGCACATGTGCTGTGAAATCGCTGCAGCAAATTCAGCAGGTACGTGTGAACAAGCCCTAATAATAGAGTGACCTTTAAAGATCTAAACTCAACAATAGACAAGTCTATGATGAATTCCTCTGATGAACTTTCTGATACTTCAATAGCGTCTACCTCGACAGGTATTAATTCAGGAGCCACCACACGAATACCTCACAATCAGATTAAAGCAACAAAAAACGGAGGAGATGTTGGGGGAGAAAGCACAAGAAGAAAGCAGTCTTATCGCAACAAACGACAGAGATATTAGATGTTCCTATTTGGAACCTATCAAGCTATATACTATCCTCAGCACAAATCTCATTGCTTTCCAAGGTTTTGAGTTTCTCCCCCACATAAGAATTTTATATTTTCAGAACAATACTTGATATCAATAAATTTGCGAGGAATATCACCATTAAAACTCACTTTAAAAATGAAGACACTCATATTGAGGAAGCTGAACCTTTGGGACAGGGACAGAGAGACACCCTACTTACAATTGAAGAGCAGAATACACTGTTGAATTTGCAAATTTTAGAGAAAAGTAGTAGAGATGAGCGTTGTTTGAATCGAACCGTTCGCCAATTTCAAATTCGAGTTGTTTTTGGCGATGTTAGAGTCGTTCAACGAACTCGAACGATTGGCTTAACGTTCGAGAGTTCGAGGTTATGTTCAATAGCAGTTCGATCACCAAAAGCGTAACTGTAGCTTTTTACAGGTATGTGTGCTTGGAGCCAGCGCTGGCAGCCTGCGGTAAGCTGGTAACCAAGGTACATATCGGGTATCCAAGCAAAGCGCTTTGCTTAGTAACCCGATGTGTACCCTGGTTACCAAGCACAGCGTCGTTACATGGGTCGCTGGTGGCTGGTCGCTATGGTGATCTGCCTAATTGACAGCTCACCAGCGACCATGTAGCGACGCACCAACGATCCCTTCCAGGTCGGATTGCTGGTCAGATCGTTGGTGTGTCGCTATGTGTGACGGGACCCTAAGCATTTCTATGACTATAAACACAGCTATAAACACAAGGGGTGGGTAGTACAGTAACGTGTACAGGAAGAGGATTCCTTCTGTTGGTAAACACAGAAGCGTGAATCCTCCCGGTACCGCCACCGCTACTTCCACCTCCCATCCGGTGCCATGTCCGCTCCCGTGCGGCGCCATGTCCGGACGGGAAGTGGAAACAGCTGCGAAATCAAAAGTGAACAGTAGAAAAAAGAAATATCATATTCACCTGTCTGCAGACTCCCAACATGTCCGCTCCCAGCTCCTCTTCCTGGTATCTCCACCCCTGCTCCGGCTGTGTGCAGATTCCCTGGACACATCCGATGGCTGCAGGACCTGGCAATGTTCAGCTAATGCAGTCACTTGACGGAATCAGCTGACAGTATAAGTCCAGCGGTGAGGCCGGCTTTTTACCTTCCGGTCAGCTAAACTATCAGCTGATGCCGTCAGGAGACTTCATCAGCTGATTACCGCCGGGTCCTGCAGCGATCGGACGGGAGTCTGCACAGAAGTGTGTAGTTTTTTTCTTTTTGCACTGATGCATCAGCTGATTGTATAAAAGCCGTTTATACAATCAGCTGATGTGTCATGTTATTCAAGCCCTTGAATCTGACACATCATCTGATCAGTATGCCTTCCAGCAAACCGATCAGATGATGTTGGATCTGTATTGGACGGCGCGGGACCCTTGACCCAGGATTACTGCGGAGGGGGGTTCTTTATTTCAATAAAAATGGAGTCACTAATTGTGTTGTGTTTTATTTCTAATAAAAATATTTTTCTGTGTGTTGTGTTTTTTTGATCTGTACTAGAAATTTATGATGGCCATGTCTAATATTGGTGTGACACCATGAATTTCGGGCTTAGGGCCAGTTGATAATATACAGCTAGCCCTAACCCCATTGTTACCCAGTGAGCCACCCGTCACCAGGGCAGCTGGAAGAGTTGGATACAGCGCCAGAAGATGGTACTTCTATGAAAGCGCCATTTTCTGTGGACTGCAATTTTCAGCGGGGGTGCCCATAAAGTTTGGGCACCCTGCGCTGCGGATTCCAATTCCCAGCTGCCTAGTTGTACCTGGCTGGACACAAAAATTGGGCTATGCCCACGTCATTTTTTTAAAATTATTTCATGAAATTCGTGAAATAATAATAATAAAAAAAAAAGGGCTTCCCCATATTTTTGGCTCCCAGCCGGGTACAAAAAGGCTGCTGGGGGTTGGGGGCAGCCCGTAGCTGCCTGCTGTACCTGGCTAGCTTACAAAAATATGGTGAAGCCCACGTCATTTTTTTGGGGGGCAAAAAACTCCTGCATACAGTCCTGGATGGTGTATGCAGAGCCTTGTAGTTCTGCAGCTGCTGTCTGCTCTCCTGCATACACTAGTGAATGAAGCATGCTGAGCCTTGTAGTTCTGCTCCCTCTGTCTCTCCCTCCAGCATACAGTCCTGGGTGCAGCATGCTGAGCCTTGTAGTTCTGCAGCTGCTGTCTGCTCTCCTGCATACACTAGTGGATGAAGTATGCTGAACCTTGCAGTTCTGCTCCCCTTACCTCTCCCACCAGCATACAGTCCTGGATGGAGCATGCTGAGCCTTGTAGTTCTGCAGCTGTCTGCTCTCCTGCATAAAGTAGTGGAGAATGAAGAACATATTGAAGAAGGAAATGACATCAGACCTGTTTTTTTTTTTCAACAACCCTTAAAAACGCATAAAAATGCAGTGAGGAAAAACGCAGCAAAACGCAGCCAAAAAGGCAAAAAAATGCATTTTTTGATGCATTTTTTAAGTTGCTGTGTTTTTGTGTGTTTTCTGTGGGAAAAAACGCACAAAAACGCAGCGTCAAAAAACCGCAGTGTGTGAACTTACCCTAAGCGTTTCTTTGACTATAAACGCAGCTATAAACACAAAGGGGTGGGTAGTACAATCACATGTACAGGAAGAGGATTCCTTGTATTGGTAAACACAGAAGAGTGGATCCTCCCGGTACCGCCACCCCTGCTTCCACCTCCTGTCCAGCGCCATGTCCAGACAGGAGGTGGAAGGAGCTGCGAAATCAAAAGTGAACAGTAGAAAAAAAATATCATATTCACCTGTCAGCAGACTCCCGGGACACGTCCGATGGCTGCAGGACCTGGCGGTGATCAACTGATGCGGTCACCTGACGGCATCAGCTGATCGTATAAGTCCAGCTGAGGCCAGCTTTTTACCACCCGGCCGGCTTAAACTATCAGCTGATGCTGTCAGGTGACCGCATCAGCTGATTACCGCCAGGTCCTGCAGCGATCGGATGGGAGTCTGCACAGAAGTGTGTAGTTTTTTTAATTTTTTCTATTGATGCATCAGCTGATTGCATAAATGGCTTTTATACAATCAGCTGATGTGTCATGTGATTCAGGTCCTTGAACACCTGACATCATTTGATTGCTTTGCCTTTCAGCAAACCAATCAGACGATATTGGATCTGGATTGGAGGGGGGGGTTCTTTAGTTCAATAAAGATGGAGTCACTAATTGTATTGGGTTTTATTTCTAATAAAAGTATTTTTCTGTCTGTTGTTTTTTTTTATCTTTACTAGAAATTCATGGTGGCCATGTCTATTTTGGCGTGACACCATGTATTTCGGGCGCCATTCCAGGGGTAGCTGTGGGCTGCCGAGAATTCCAGCCCCCAGCTGCCTGACTTTACCTGACTGGCGATCAAAATACGGCAGGAGCCCGCACATTTTTTTTTTTAGCTATTTTTTTAAATAAAAAAATTAATGAGCTTCCCTGTATTTTGATTGCCAGCCAAGGTAACGCCAGGCAGATGGGGGTAGGAACTCGTAGCTGTCTGCTTTATCAGCGCTGAGAATCAAAAATACCGCGGAGCGCTACGTTATTTTTTTTAATGATTTATTTTTACAGTACTGTGATGTCAGGCAATCAAAATACAGGGAAGCCCATTTTTTTTAGTTATTTAAATAAATAATTTAAAAAAAATACGTGGGCTCCCGCTGCATTTTTTGTATTGCTAGCTAAAGGTAATCTAAGCAGCTACTGGCTGCTAACCCCCACTGCTTGGTGTTACCTTCACTGGCAATGGAAAATCCAGGGAAGTATTTCTTATTTTTTTTTTTTTTAGTTTTTTGCCAAAAAACTAAAAAAAAAAAAAAAAAGACGTAGGCTTCGCCATATTTTTGCATGCTAGCCAGGTACAGCAGGCAGGTACGGTTGCCCCCAACCCCCAGCTGCCTATTTCTACCCGGCTGGGAACTAATAAATATAGGGAAGACCTTTTTTTAATTTTTTCATGAATTTCATTGAATAATTAAAAAAAACAACACGGGCTTCGCCCCATTTTTGTGTCCAGCCAGGTACAACTAGGTAGCTGGGGATTGGAATCCGCAGCACAGGTTGGCCCGAGCTTTCTGGGCCCCTCCGCTGCGAACTGCAGTCCGCAGCCGCCCCAGAAAATGGCACCATCTTCTGGTGCTGTATCGAACTTTTACAGCGGGCCCTGATGCCGGGTGGCTCGCTGGGTAATAAGGGGCTAATACTAGCTTTGTTTAACTAGCTAGTATTAAGCCAGAGGTTCTTAATGTCAGGCAAGTTTGACCCGGCCATTAAGAATCTCCAATAAAGGGTTAAAAAAATACACCACGCAGAGAAAAAATACTTTAATAGAAATAAATACACAGACACACTAAGGGTGGCTTTACACGCTGCGACATCGCTAGCCGATGCTAGCGATGGCGAGCGTGATAGCACTTGCCCCTATCGTTATGCCGATATGAGAAGATCGCTGCCGTAGCGAACATTATCCCTACGGCAGCATCACACGTACTTACCTGTTCGGCGACGTCGCTGTGACCGGCAAACCGGCTCCTTTCTAAGGGGGGGCGGTTCGCTCGGCGTCACAGCGACGTCACTAAGCGGCCGCCCAATCAAAGCGGAGGGGCGGAGATGAGCGGGACGAACATCCCGCCCACCTTCTTCCTTCCTCATTGCTGGCGTGTGGCAGGTAAGGAGAGGTTCCTCATTCCTGTGGCGTCACACGTAGTGATGTGTGCTGCCGCAGTGACTTGGATCAACTTCGCCCAAGCGACAGCAGCGATAATTGGGAGAGGACCCCCATGTCAACGAGGAGTGATTTTGGACGTTTTTGCAACGATCCAAAATCGCTCCTAGGAGCCACACACAACGAGATCGCTGCAGCGGCTGGATGTGCGTCACAAAATCCGTGACCCCAACGAGATCGCTGTAGCAATCAAATCTTTCAAAAATCAAATCTTTATTTTTATATAGCGCTAACATATTCCGCAGCGCTTTACATACATCAGGAACACTGTCCCCATTGGGGCTCACAATCTAAAATCCCTATCTGTATGTTTTTGGACTCATAGCGTGTAAAGCCCGCTTAAGAGACTCCATGTTTATTACTCCCTCTCACCCCTCCACGATCCTGGTTTTCTGTCTTCTGTATTCTACAACCCATGTAGCTCTGCTACATTAGACAGTACAGGGGAGGAAGACGCTCCTCTTCCCCCGTGCAGTCTAATCACTCAATGAGTGAGCAGAGGCTGCATGTTGGTAAGCGGTGACGGCACCGTTGCAATAGTAACCTGACAGGTGGGTTACTATAGCAACGGTGATCTTCAATCACCTGATTCCCGACGTCGCTATTTACCAGCTGTGGCATCCAGTCCCTGCATGTGGGCTGACTCTGTAAAGAGCGCCGACATGCAGGGACGGGGAGCCAACCATGTGCCGAGCATCTCGCTGGTACTCGCCGAGTATACTGTGTACGGAGATGCTCGGGCAAGCACTGCATACTGGTGACATGCACTGACAGGACCTACCATGACGTCATAGCTATGTGACCAGTCTGTAGCCAATGAGATAATACACACGTGACTGGTCCCATGCTATGACATCACGAAAAGGTCCTATCATCACTTCTGGTTACTGGGAGGCCACAGCGATGATCAGAAGGAGAAGCGACGGGAGACAGAGTCTGCAGGACGTGTCACGAGACCTGTAAGTATAATGGCAATGTTTATTATTAACTGTATGTATATATGTCTAATGTGTTTGTATGTGTTTGTGTTTGCCTGCCATTGTTTTCAATAGGGTTCGAAGGTGTTCGTCTAACGTTCGATGAACATACGTGCCGTTCGACGAACTGAACCGAACTCGAACACTGGGGGGGGTTGCTCATCTCTAAAAAATAGTATTATCAAAAATGTAAACCTCAATCAAAATTTTCCAACCAGCAATCCGTTTTTTTACCCCGTGCACTCCAGACCAGCAGTCCTTGATTCTTTTCAGAAATTGGTGGAGAAAGACTTGGTGGATTTAAAAATAATGACAGCAGGGAATAAAAAATCTCCTTGTAATTTAAACAAGGAAGAACAGATAGCCATCAAAAAATTGAAAGATAATTCGGATTTATTAGTGTGGTCAATGGACAAAGGAGGTGCAGTTGTCCTAATGAATGCAGGAATGTACTCTAAATTGAATTTTTCAGACTTGGAAGATACACATACCTACATTGAAATACAAAGAAATCCGACAAAAGAGTATAATGAGGCTTTGAAATCACTATTAGAGGAAGGACTCTGTATGGGGGCTATTGATAAAAACCTTATGGATTACATTTATGAAAGTCACCCAGTCATCCCTATCTACCACTCTCTCCCAAAGATCCACAAGGATGTTTTCCCTCCACCTTTAAGACCTATAGTGGCAGGGAGAGGATCTTTGGGAGAGAGATTGGGGGAGTGGGTTGATTTCTATTTACAACCTTTAACTAATAAAATACCAAGTTTTGTTCAGGATACAAAAGCTGTAGTATCAATGTTGGAAAATGTAACAGCCCTGTCATGATTGACTCCTGGCTCAGCTGGAGCTGAGCCTTTTTTTAGTTTCACTTCTGATGCAGGTCACGTTAGGGGTTAATCCTTTCTGCCTCGTTCTGGAGGTCAGGCTGCTTTATTAGGGCACTGTTTCTCTTGGACTTCGCCAGTGATATTTCTGGCTCTGCTGTGTTTTGCTCTTGAGTGACCTTTTGTCTGCCCTGCCCCCTCCTGACCTCCGTGTTCACCTGACCTGTTAACCTCCTCTGTTGTCTGTTTCCATCAGTGTCTCTCCCGCTGTCTTTGCAACTTTGCCCTTGTGTATTTACAAGACCTCATGTTGTGACACGGCTTTCTGACGATTCTACTGCCATCTGGTGGGCTTGACTAGTATTACCTCTGCTAGGGAATTCCCTGCTCATACGTTTCATCCACTTTTACGCCCCCTAGTGGTTTACCAGCTAACTACCTTCTCAGATAGTTTCAGGAATCCTCTCAGTCCCACATTACTGCGCTGTACTGCTATTGTACATCTTAGAGTACAGCGTGACAAGCCCTCTACCCATCCATACCTCGCAACATTGCCATGAAGAAACTATTATACCATCTGGACCATTTAAGCGATTATGATGTGGTTATTAAGGATTTTCTCATGTTATCAGTAAGGATGAGTGAGTATACTTGTTACTATTCAGTACTCGCTGAGTAGTACGGTATTCGGGCCACTCGTTACTCTACAAGTATCATTGTAATTACTCGTTAGGAGTAGCAAGTAGGGATGGGCTATAAAGATAGATAAAGCACAATATTAAAAAACATTTTGATCATACTTACAGGTCCCACGATGCGTCCTACAGACTCTGTCTCCTGTCCGATCATTGCTGTGCCGCCCGGTAACCAGCACTGACTACTGAAGGACCTTCAATAACGTCATAGCCATGTGACGCAGTCACGTGTGAATGCGGTATTACCACATTGGCTACAGACTGGTCACATGACTATAGTAAGGATGACAGCGTTCCTCCGGGTGAAAAACATGCAATTCTTTATTCCATCAGTTGTGTAACAGCAACGTTTCGACCTTGTGGTCTTTGTCAAGCATGCTTGACAAAGACCATAAGGTTGAAACGTTGCTGTTACACAAATGATGGAATAAAAATTTGCATGTTTTTTCACCCGGAGGAACGCTGTCATCCTTACTATTGGTATGGTATTTCAAGTGATCCCTTGATCATAAACGTGCGCTCTTAAGGTGCTGATTGTGCTGTTGCACAGGCACTTATGTTTGTTAACCAAAGTGCTGTGGACTTTTCTTTTTTGGATATGGTCACATGACTATGACATCTTGAAGGTCCTAGTAACTGAACTTTGACTGTCACTGTGCTAGTCTCGCATCGGCATCAACCGGTACAGCGGCACACTCTCCTGAAAGGAGAGGTCAGTGCTCGTGCTTGGAGAGTGTCAGTCTGTTTGGGGAGATGCCAATGTGAGACTGCATGAGTCACACGTAAGTGGAACTCCGGCCTCAGTGCCAGCCTGCATCTCACTCTGTATATCCGCTGCTGTACTGAGTGATGTAGCAGAGTTGACATTGCTCTTGCTCTCTCTGCTTCTCACACCATATAGACTGTCTGTACAGAGTGATGAAGCAGATGTGACATTGCTGTACCTGTGGACTACGGAATTTTTATAATAAAGATGGAGTTTCTAAAAGTTTTTTTTGTTTTATTTCTAATAAAAAAAAATGTCTCTGTTTTGTGTTTTTCTTTTACGGTTTCCTAGAAATTCATGGTGGCCATGTCTAATTTGATGTGACACCATGAATTTTGGGCTTAGTACCATCTGAGAATACAAAGCTGGTATTAACCACTTTATTACCCAGCATGCTACCATTTTCAGCGCCACT
Source organism: Anomaloglossus baeobatrachus (assembly GCF_048569485.1). Classification (NCBI taxonomy): domain Eukaryota; kingdom Metazoa; phylum Chordata; class Amphibia; order Anura; family Aromobatidae; genus Anomaloglossus; species Anomaloglossus baeobatrachus. The sequence goes on along the minus strand of NC_134362.1, from coordinate 116,456,013 downwards.
GGATAAGCTGGGTAAAGCGCCTGGAAATGGTTCCCTGTATTTTGATTGACAGGCAGCTGGGGGTGGGGGTTACAGCCCGGAGCAGTCCGCTTTATCTGCGCTATAATTAAAAAATACCACGGAGCACTACATCATTTTTTTAAAATTATTTATTTATTATTATACAACTATATAGTGTTTGTGTGTGTGTATATATATATATATATATATATATATATATACACATATACAGTGCCTACAAGTAGTATCCAACCCCCTGCAGATTTAGCAGGTTTACACTTTCGGAATTAACTTGGCATTGTGACATTTGGACTGTAGATCAGCCTGGAAGTGTGAAATGCACTGCAGTAAAAAAGAATGTTATTTCTTTTTTTTTTTTTTTTAAATTGAGAAAAAAGTTTATTTAGAGGGTCATTTATTATTCAACCCCTCAAACCACCAGAATTCTGTTTGGTTCCCCTAAAGAAGTATTTCAGGCACAAAGAACAATGAGCTTCACATGTTTGGATTAATTATCTCTTTTTCCAGCCTTTTTTGACTAATTAAGACCCTCCCCAAACTTATGAACAGCACTCATACTTGGTCAACATGGGAAAGACAAAGGAGCATTCCAAGGCCATCAGAGACAAGATCGTGGAGGGTCACAAGGCTGGCAAGGGGTACAAAACCCTTTCCAAGGAGTTGGGCCTACCTGTCTCCACTGTTGGGAGCCTCATCCGGAAGTGGAAGGCTTATGGAACTACTGTTAGCCTTCCACGGCCTGGACAGCCTTTGAAAGTTTCCTCCCGTACCGAGGCCAGGCTTGTCCGAAGAGTCAAGGCTAACCCAAGGACAACAAGGAAGGAGCTCCGGGAAGATCTCATGGCAGTGGGGACATTGGTTTCAGTCAATACGATAAGTAACGTACTCCACCGCAATGGTCTCCGTTCCAGACGAGCCCGTAAGGTACCTTTACTTTCAAAGCATCATGTCAAGGCTCATCTACAGTTTGCTCATGATCACTTGGAGGACTCTGAGACAGACTGGTTCAAGGTTCTCTGGTCTGATGAGACCAAGATCGAGATCTTTGGTGCCAACCACACACGTGACGTTTGGAGACTGGATGGCACTGCATACGATCCCAAGAATACCATCCCTACAGTCAAGCATGGTGGTGCCAGCATCATGCTGTGGGGCTGTTTCTCAGCCAAGGGGCCTGGCCATCTGGTCCGCATTCATGGGAAGATGGATAGCACAGCCTACCTGGAGATTTTGGCCAAGAACCTCCTCTCCTCCATCAAGGATCTTAAGATGGGTCGTCATTTCATCTTCCAACAAGACAACGACCCCAAGCACACAGCCAAGAAAACCAAGGCCTGGTTCAAGAGGGAAAAAATCAAGGTGTTGCAGTGGCCTAGTCAGTCTCCTGACCTTAACCCAATTGAAAACTTGTGGAAGGAGCTCAAGATTAAAGTCCACATGAGACACCCAAAGAACCTAGATAACTTGGAGAAGATCTGCATGGAGGAGTGGGCCAAGATAACTCCAGAGACCTGTGCCGGCCTGATCAGGTGTTATAAAAGACGATTATTAGCTGTAATTGCAAACAAGGGTTATTCCACAAAATATTAAACCTAGAGGTTGAATAATAATTGACCCACACTTTTATATTGAAAATGTATTAAAATTTAACTGAGCAACATAACTTGTTGGTTTGTAAGATTTATGCATCTATTAATAAATCCTGCTCTTGTTTGAAGTTTGCAGGCTCTAACTTATTTGCATCTTATTAAACCTGCTAAATCTGCAGGGGGTTGAATACTACTTGTAGGCACTGTATATGTATATATATATATATATTAGTACAGACCAAAAGTTTGGACACACCTTCTTATCTCTAGAACAACTAATAAGAGGAGACTTTGTGCTGCAAGCCTTCATGGTAAAATAGCTGCTAGGAAACCACTGCCAAAGACAGACAACAAGCAGAAGAGACTTGTTTGGGATAAAGAACACAAGGAATGGACATTAGACCAGTGAAAATCTGTGCTTTGGTCTGATGAGTCCAAATTTGAGATCTTTGGATCTAACCACCGTGTCTTTGTAGAAAAGGTGAACGGATGGACTCTAGATGCCTGGTTCCCACCGTGAAGCATGGAGGAGAAGGTGTGATGATGTGGGGGTGCTTTGCTGGTGACACTGTTGGGGATTTATTCAAAATTGAAGGCATACAAAACCAGCATGGCTACCACAGCATCTTGCAGCGGCATGCTATTCCATCCGGTTTGCATGTAGTTGGACCATAATTTATTTTTCAACAGTACATTGACCCCAAACACACCTCCAGGCTGTGTAAGGGCTATTTGACTAAGAAGGAGAGTGATGGGGTGCTACGCCAGATAACATGGTCTCCACAGTCACCAGACCTTAACCCAATCGAGATGGTTTGGGGTGAGCTGGACTGCAGAGTGAAGGCAAAAGGGCCAACAAGTGCTAAGCATCTCTAGAAACTCCTTTAAGACTGTTGGAAAACCATTTCCGGTGACTACCGGAATCAAGAGAATGCCATGAGTGTCCAAAGCAGTAATCAAAGCAAAAAGTGGATACTTTGAAGAACCTAGAATATAAGACATATTTTCAGTTGTTTCACACTTTTTTAAGTATTTCATTCCGCATGTTTTAATTCATAGTTTTGATGCCTTCAATGTGAATCTACAGTTTTCAGAGTCATGAAAATAAAGAAAACTCATTGAATGAGAAGGTGTGTCCATACTTTTGGTCTGTACTGTATATATATGATATCCAAAAAAGACGGAATCAAGAGGCATTCGGCGGCATCCAGATGGTAGGTTTAATCACAACAATTCATTACAAAGGGTACAAATGGTGGGGGAGGACAAAGTCACAACGCCGGACGACGTGAGCCGTTTCGCACCTTTGTGCTTCCACGAGTCCGGCTCTCACTCTTGAGATATATATATATATATATATATATATATATATATATATATATATATATATATATATATATATATATATATATATATATATATATATATAAAAATAGCCAAAATTAAGTGACATTTTCAGTTTTTCTGATTCTTCTCTTTATAGGTATATTTGAGTAAAATGTAAATTGCTCTTTTATTCTATAAACTAGTATTTTCAGACAATAAATACAAAATTTATTGCTTGGAAATTCGGAGACGTTGTCAGTAGTTCATAGAATAAAAGAACAATTTACATTTAACTCAAAAATATAAAGAGAAAAATCTGAAAAACTGAAAATTTTGCAGTGTTCTTTTCATTTTTGCCAGAGCCGTATATATAATATATAATGGTGTATATACACACACACACACAACCACACACACACACACACACACACACACAAAGACACAATATATAGTTGTATAAAAAGAAATAATTTTAAAAAAATGACGTAGCGCTCCGCTGTATTTTTGATTCTCAGCGCACATAAAGCTGAGAATCAAAGACTGCGAGGAGCTACCACCCCCATCTGCCTTGCTTTACCTTGGCTGGCAATCAACATACAAGAAAGCCCATTTTTTACTTTTTTTTTAGTTATTTAAAAAAATAATTAAAAAGTTTTGGCTCCCACTGCATTTTTCTATTGCTAGCTCGTAGCGAGTACCTGAGTATTAGGACCTACTCGTTACGAGTATAGCGAGTCTGAGAATTTCACTACTTGATCATCCCTAGTTATCAGTTGAATTTTTATTATCGCAGAACCTTCTAAATCCAGCCCCAGGCTTCTTCCCCCCACACAGCAGACTCACAGACCTCAGGCTGCAGCATAGCGAGAGACATCCAGGATCCCGGTGAACAGTCCTCAGAGCCACTGACATAATATACTATGAGGAAATCCATGACAGAACTAATGGCTTCCTTTAAGAGGGACATGCAAAGTGTACTCAAATCTATGCAAAGAGATATCACAGCAATAGGGGACCGCACATCCCATATAGAGGACAAGAGGACAAGATGACAGAACTAACAACTGCGCACAATGAGGTGGTGGACTCTGTGGTATCTATGGATGAAGAATTGGATGCCATGAAGCTTAAAATAGCTGATATGGAAAATAGATTGTGCCGAAATAATGTCAGACTAAGGGGTGCTTCACACACAGCGAGCTCGCTGCCGAGATCGCTGCTGAGTCACGGTTTTTGTGACGCAGCAGTGACCTCATTAGCGATCTCGCTGTGTGTGACACTGAGCAGCGATCTGGCCCCTGCTGCGAGATCGCTGCTCGTTACACACAGCCCTGGTTCGTTTTCTTCAAAGCCGCTCTCCTGCTGTGACACACAGATCGCTGTGTGTGACAGCAAGAGAGCGACAAATGAAGCGAGCAGGGAGCAGGAGCCGGCGTCTGACAGCTGAGGTAAGCTGTATCCAAGATAAACATCGGGTAACCAAGGTGGTTACCCGATATTTACCTTAGTTACCAGCCTCTGCAGCTCTCACGCTGCCTGTGCTGCCGGCTCCGGCTCTCTGCACATGTAGCTGCTGTACACATCGGGTTAATTAACCCGATGTGTACAGCAGCTAGGAGAGCAAGGAGCCAGCGCTAAGCAGTGTGCGCGGCTTCCTGCTCTCTGCACATGTAGCTGCATTACACATCGGGTTAATTAACCCGATGTGTACTGTAGCTAGGAGAGCAAGGAGCCAGCGCTCAGTGTGCGCGGCTCCCTGCTCGCTGCTCACACTGGTAACTAATGTAAACATCGGGTAACCATACCCGATGTTTACCTTAGTTACCAGTCTCCGCAGCTTCCAGACGGCGGCTCCGTGCAAGCGCAGCGTCGCTTGCACGTCGCTGCTGGCTGGGGGCTGTTCACTGGTCGCTGGTGAGATCTGCCTGTTTGACAGCTCACCAGCGACCATGTAGCGATGCAGCAGCGATCCTGACCAGGTCAGATCGCTGGTCGGATCGCTGCTGCATCGCTAAGTGTGAAGGTACCCTAAGGGGCATTATAGAATCTGTTAAAACAGACGAGCTTAAAGAATTCCTCACAGATTACTTCTCATGCCTGTTACCAGAAGCTACACAGCTGGTTTTAATGATAGACAGAGAACACAGACTTCCTAAACCAAAACAATTGCCTGCCTCGACCCCCAGAGACGTCATAATTAGAGATGAGCGAACCGGTCGTGGTTCGGCTCGAGTTCGGTTCGTCGAACGTTTGACCAACCGAACTCGAACCGCATAGGAAACAATGGCAGGCAATCACAAACACATAAAAACACCTAGTAAACACCCTCAAAGGTGTCCAAAAGGTGACAAACAACTCACAACACAACACAAACACATGGGAAAGTGACAAGGACACATACTCATGCGACAACAAAAGAGCTGGACAAGGAAAAAGAGGAGGAGACACAGATATAGGCATGGCACGCCCTTCTAAAATCATGTAAAACACCGCAAGGGTTACTCCAAGCGGAGTCTCCCTTTTTTCCAAAAATTGGGCCACACAGACACCCCAACAGTGGCAGCACTTGTGACCCAGTTGTACACTTCACAGGTAGATTTGCATCAAGCACATTCAAAAATATGCCATTCTTAACCGTCCCCAGGATGACACCGGGGTAGGTAGCAAAGTCTTTGCTGAACCATGACTTGTTCATCTTGGCTCCTTTTTAAAAACACGGCAAGCAAGGGTTACTCCAAGCGGAGTCTCCCTTTTTTCCAAAAATTGAGCCCCACACACACCCACCCCTTCAGTGGCAGCAGTTGTGCCCCAGTTGTACACTTCACAGCTAGATTTGCATCAAGCACATTAAAAAATACGCCATTCTTAACCGTCCCCAGGATGACACCGGGGTAGGTAGCTAAGTCTTTCCTGATCCCAGCTCTGTTCATCTTGGATCATTTTTAAAAACAATGTAAGCAAGGGATACTCCAAGCGGAGTCTCCCTTTTTTCCAAAAATTGGGCCACACAGACACCCCATCAGTGGCAGCACTTGTGCCCCAGTTGCAAACATGATGTTTTGATTTGCATCAAGCACATTCCAAATCCACAAGCATTTACTCTCCCCAGGATGACACAGGGGTAGCAAATTCCTTGTGGATCCATGACTTGTTCATTTTGATGAATGTTAGTCTGTCCACATTGTCACTGGACAGACGCGTGCGCTTATCTGTCAGCACACACCCAGCAGCACTGAAGACACGTTCAGAGACAACGCTGGCAGCTGGACACGTCAAAATCTCCAAGGCGTAAGTTGAGAGCTCTGGCCATTTTTCAAGATTTGAAGCCCAAAATGAGCAAGGCTCCATTTGCAAAGTCATGGCATCGATGTTCATTTGGAGATACTCCTGTATCATCCTCTCCAGCCATTGACTATGTGTCAGACTTGTTGTCTCTGGTGGCCTTGCAAAGGACGGTCTAAAAAAATTATGAAAAGATTCCATAAAATTGCTGTTACCAGCACCAGATACGGTGCTACTGGTACGGGTAGACTGTTGAAGATGATGAGACCGTCCCATGTTTGTCAAGTTACAACTGGGAGATTCACTCCCTGCACCTGCATGGTTGTTTGGTGGAAAAGCTGAGCTAAGATCGAGTAACAGCTTCTGCTGATACTCTTGCATACGTGCGTCCCTTTCTATGGCTGGAATTGTGCCACAAAATTTGGACTTGTACCGGGAATCTAATAGTGTGGAAAGCCAGTAGTCCTCATCACTTCTAATTTTGACAATACGAGGGTCATGTAGGAGGTAGTGCAGCAAGAAGGCGCTCATGTGTCTTGCACAGCCATGCGGACCAAGTCCACGCTGTGTTTGTGGCATAGATTTGCTAACTGTTCTTTCTTCCTCTGACATCTCCCCCCAACCTCTTTCAACTGAAATTTGACCAAGGACTCCCTCATCCGCTGAGTCTTCCATGTCCATGGATAGTTCGTCCTCCATTTCTTCATGTTCTCCTGCACCTTCCTCAACATTTCGCCTGCTACCATGCGCCCTTGTTGATCCCTGTCCCCCATGGTCCCATGCCTGCCGCGTTGGTGATGATGAACGTCTGGACCTTGGTGATGTTGTTGTGTGTTGCGCATATGAATCCTCCTGTAGTTTCTCCCCTTCCTGTTGTCCCACCCCCTGACTCCGAATAGTGTTTAGCGTTTGCTCCAGCATGTAAATGACTGGAATTGTCATGCTGATAACGGCATTGTCAGCGCTAAACTTATTCGTTGCCATGTCGAAACTGTGTACAAGGGTGCATAGGTCCTTGATCTGAGACCACTCCATCAGGGTGATCTGCCCCACCTCTGCATCTCGTTGGCCAAGGCTATACGTCATGACGTATTGCACCAGGGCTCGGCGGTGCTGCCACAGTCGCTGTAACATGTGGAGAGTCGAATTCCAGCGTGTCGCCACATCACATTTCAGGCGATGAACCGGCAGGCCGAAAGACTTCTGGAGCGATGCAAGTCGCTCAGCTGCGGCGGTTGAACGGCGGAAGTGAGCAGACAGTTTTCGTGCCCTGTTCAGAAGGCCATCTAGGCCGGGATAGTGTGTTAAAAATTGCTGGACAACAAGGTTCAACACGTGAGCCATACAAGGCACGTGTGTCACCTTGCCCAGGCGAAGGGCTGCACCCAGGTTTGCAGCATTGTCGCACACGGCCTTACTAGGCTGCAGGTTGAGTGGAGACAACCATTTACTAAACTCAGTCTGCAGAGCTGCCCACAACTCAGCCGCTGTGTGACTCCTATTTCCAAGACATTTCAAGCTAAAGACCGCCTGATGCCGTTGCGCTCTGCTGCCAGCATAGTAATGAGGGGTGCGTGATTCCTTCTGCGCAGTGCGAACGCTGGTGGCCTGACCAGGCGGGCTTGGGGCGGAGGTGGAGGACCAAGATGAGGTGGAGGAGGCAGAAGCAGTAGCAGAACTTGGACAGACAGAGGATTGACACACAAGTCGTGGGGACGGCAAGACTTGTGCAGCAGACCCTTCACCATCTATCACCATAGTTACCCAGTGCCCAGTCAGCGACATGTAACGTCCCTGTCCATGCTCACTGGTCCAAGTATCGGTGGTGAAATGCACCCGTTCACACACAGAGTTTCTCAAGGAAGCGGTGATGTTGTGTGCGACATGCTGGTGTAGCGCGGGCACACCTTTCTTAGAGAAGTAGTGGCGACTGGGCATCTGGTACTGGGGCACAGCGACAGACATAAGGTCTCTAAAATCATGTGTGCCCACCAGGCGGAAAGGCAGCATTTCGGTAGCCAAGAGCTTACAGAGAGATAAAGTCAACCTCTTAGCTTTGTCATGGGTCGCAGGAACTGGCCTTTTATTTGTCCACATTTGAGGGACAGAGATCTGGCTGCTGTGTGGAGACGGTGGTGAGTAGGGTGTCCGTGGAAAAATGCAGCTTTGTGAGGAAAGTGCAGGCGTAGACATGATGTCGCCTTCATCCAACGTTGGTGCTATCGATGTCTGAGAGAGCTGTACACACGTACTTGTTTCCCCTTCCAAACCAACTGACGACCTACCAAGCAAACTGCCTGTTGCGGTTACAGTGGTGGAAGTTGTGCGTGGAAAACCAGGTGTGACAGCTCTCCCCACAGTCCTAGAAGATGAAGAGCGCGCGGATGCACTGGAAGGGGCAGGCGGTGGATGGTTTGCTCCGCTAGGCCGCATTGCAGCACGGTGAGCTTCCCACCGGGACATATGATATTTATTCATGTGACGATTCATGGAAGAAGTTGTCAAACTGCTGAGGTTTTGCCATCTACTAACAGAATCATGACAAATTTTACAGATCACATAATTTGGGCGATCTTTTGCTATGTCAAAAAAGGACCAGGCTAGGCAAGGCTTAGCGGGCATGCGACCTGCTGATCCACCCCGACTAGTGCTCAGAGGCACAGTGGTGGCTGAGGATGCAGTTGTAGACATGCTACCAGTACTCCGACTTTGTCCAGGAAGGCGCAAGGTAACTTCGTCGTCAGTTGCAGCCTCCTCCACCGTCTCTGTTGACCTCCTCGAGGGCCTGACTGTGGGTTGACAGTAGGTGGGATCTAGAACTTCCTCATCAATTGTTGTGTTTGCACTCCCCTCACCCTCAGACCGAGCCGCTTCTTGCCCTGACCGAATATTTAAGTTGTCATCCCAATCTGGTATCTGCGTCTCATCGTCATCAGTATGTTCCTCATTGTCTATTACCACAGGTGTTTCAGTTTGTGAATAAGAGTCAACATTATGCTCAGAAACTTGGTCATCACGGCCTGAATCTGAGTCACAAAGGTTCTGGGCATCAGTGCAGACCATTTTCTGGTCTGTACTCACTGTAGCTTGGGAGCAGACCTCTGATTCATAGGCTATAGTGTGACTGAACAGCTCTGCAGACTCAGCCATCTCAGTTCCATCATACTGTGCATGGAGACTTCCGAGCTGTAAGAATGCAAGTGGGATTGGGCTGACAACTCAGAGGACTGGTGTTTTTTGGATGCGGTAGTTGAGGTGGCAGAGAGGGCACTTGTTGGACCACTTGAGATCCATTCAAGCATTTTCCTTTTTTGGCCATCATCTACCTTTGTTCCAGTTGTTCGTGTCCGTAAAAAAGGGAGCACATCGGATTGTCCACGGTAAGTAGTAGACATCTTACTTTTGCTGGAAAATGGTCTATCTTCAGCAGATGTTAATGGAGCTTTGCTACCTTCCCCACGGACAACCCCTTTCTTTCCTTTTCCAACACGCCTCTTCCCCTTTCCACCAGCATCTGTCATTTTGCCACTCATTTTGATTGCGACAAGATTGTGCACTTAAAATGTGGTAGTAAAAATTGAGAGGTGGTGTAGATTGCAGCGGTGGTCTAGCTCTATTAACAGCAGAAGAAACAACAATAATTATCCCTGACAATGCAACTACGGCCCTTAAACTGGCAGCATAAATTGCTAGTATAATAGCTTTGTAACAATGAGCTTGGATGTTCAATGCAGACGTGCTGCAAATATCTTTGCACTAGTGGGACAATACAGAAGTACAACAGCCACGTTTAGGATGCCACTAAGTTTACTCAGTATTTGCTAGTATAATGGCTTAGTAACAATGAGTTTGAGTGTGCAATGCAGGCACACGTGCTGCAAATATCTTTGCACTAGTGGGACAATACAGAAGTCCAACAGCCACGTTTAGGATGCCACTAAGTTTACCCAGTGTTTGCTAGTATAATGGCTTAGTAACAATGAGTTTGAGTGTGCAAAGGGCAGGAGGGTACAGTGGCAGGGTTGTGGGTCTGGGTACAGGAAAGGAAGCCTCCCTTTTTATCCCTCCTAATGGGGAAATGCAGCGAGAAAATCCCTGACCTTAGCTACACAGACGCTGTCATCTTGTGTAGCTGTTAAAATCTGTTTTTACTGCCCTGACTGTCACCTATGGTTCTGACCCTGCCGGTATTAGCCCTTAGAAGGGCTGAAAGAAACTTCTATCCCTATTCTGTATAGCGCTGTGTGTAGAGCGTACACAGCAGTATCAGAGACAGGAGCTACGCCGGCGGTGACTGACACCCAGACGCAGAAGAGATAATGGCGTCCGGACGGGCAGATACTCGTTTTTATAATGCAGGGACATGTGACATGGACATCCTATCACACATGCCGTTGCTTCTCTGGCTAAAAGTCCACTTAGCTGTGTGTGTGTCTGGGATTGGCTGACATGCTGGCCTGCCCCACTACACGCTCGCGCTTAGGGAAGGAAGACAAGGAAAAAAAAAAATGGCGAAAAATGGCCATTATACAAACAGCAGTGATCTGAATGCGCTGTTCCCGCACACTATACACTGAAATTTCATAATAGTGTGAGTCACAGAGTGACTTACACTATTACAGCAGAAAGCCAGCTAGTAATTAGCTTGTCTTTTTGCTACTAGAACCGTTCTCGAACGTATCTAGAACTATCGAGCTTTAGCAAAAAGCTCGAGTTCTAGTTCGATCTAGAACAGCCCCCAAAATCACTCGAGCCGCGAACTGGAGAACCTCGAACCGCGAACCGCGAACCAACTCTAGTCATAATGAGATTTCACTTTTTTCATATAAAAGAGAAATTAATGGAAGCAGCCCGCAACCCACCATCACTGCCAGAGCGATTCCAAGGAATTGCTATATTTACTGACCTATCAGCAGTCACTCTAGCCCGCAGAAGAGCCTTCATAAACAGTAGAAAAATTCTCAGAGAGAACATCCCATACAAGTGGGGCTTTCCAGTGAAATTAATCCTATCCAAAGCAGGGCATAAGCACGTGGCAGGCAAACTGGAACAAGCCCTTCAATTGTGCAAGGAATGGAACCTACTCTCCCCCACCAAGGAACACCAAGGTGAATCCTCACCATCACGTCATATTTCAGAAGAATGGTCTGAAGTCTAAAGGCCCAGTCACACACAACGACTTACAAGTGATCCCGACAACGATACGTCCTGGTAAGTCGCTGGGAGGTCGCTGGTGAGATGTCACACAGTCAGGCCTTACCAACGACACAGTAACGATACAGGTCGCATTAGCGACCTGTATAACGATCTCGGCGGTCATTGGGACCCTGTCACACAGCGTCAAACACAACGATGTGCCTTGCCCAGCAGTACATCGCCATTCTGCAACGACTAGCGATCTCACAGCAGGGGCCTGATCGCTGGTAGGTGTCACACATAACGAGATCACTGGCGAGATTGTTGCTGCATCACAGAACATGTGACTCAGCAACAATCTCGTTAGCGATCTCGTTGTGTGTGACGCGGCCTTAAGACTAATGAGAACTAGTCACAATAAGGCTATTGTGTGGTTCATTAAGTAAAGAGACTTCTCAAGATTCTAGATAAGATGCAGTGACTGTCTTTGGTTAACCTTGGCATTTGCCCCTTCATGCCCTATCTACAGCAGTCTTTTATTTTTCTTTAAACTCTCCTTTTGGAGCTAGGAGCCGACCCTGGCACAGATCCCAATCCCTCCAGGCACCTGGGTCTGAATATGGACCTCTTCATCTTGCCCCTCAGAACTCCCTTGAACTTTTGTTTTTATTATTATTTTTGCCTTTTTTAATTTTATTGATTTTTCTGATTTTCCTTTTGAGCTTTCCCGTTTTCGGCACCATGTTTACATTTGGGTGAATGGCTCAGGCAGCCCCAATTAGTGCCCTGTATTGTAGCTCAATTACAAGTTACTCATACTAAAGTATGTAAGTGTGTCGCCCTGGACAAGCCAGGGGCCACAGAGAACAACACCAACACACCCCACACTCCCAGCAGGCACATCAAAGTCAAAACCCTTGTTGCCTTCCTCCAGGGGCTGATGTCCACACCAGGGGGTGGAGCCAGGCGGTTGGTCTCCACCCACCAAGGAGTTCACAGTCCTGGAGGAGGGAAAACAGGCAGTCTAGTTTGGACAGTAAAAGTGGAAGGAGGAAAAGTGAAGTGAGAGGAGAAAAGTGAGAGCTAAGAGCCTGAAGTTGGTCCGGGTGTGTGGCCCGGACAAGACAGCAAGGTTGGCAGACGGTGGTGACCATCTGCAGGAGTGGCCGATTGGAGTCTACCGTAAGGACCGTGGATGGGTGGTGGCCCGGACCGGTACACAAAGAGAAGCCAGCACCAGTGGCAGGGGCCTTTCGGACCCCGGCAAGGCTAGGAGTCGCCGTGAAGTTGCCGAATCCGTTAGTGAAGGGGACCTCCGGGTTTCCAAACAGTCAAGTCCCGACAGAAGGAAACAGTCCAACCCAGTGAGAGAGACACCACCACCGCCAAGGCAACCGTTTCTCAGGGCCAGCGCCTGCGGGCAAAAGGGGCTCCTCCGGCCAATATCCAAGTCGGAGAGCGGGTTACCGGTGGGAACCCATCGAAACCGTACAGACTGAGTAGGTGCAGGGAAAAGACAGTCACCGCTAACCTGCAGGGAACAACAACACCGCAGCCGTCCGAGGGACCCGTCCATCCAGCCGCTTGTTTTACCATGAACTGTGTCATCATCATTGGGCTGAGTGAGTACCTCCGTGCCGTGCGGCACAGCGCTGCCCCTGCGACCCTGCACCTCATCAGGCCCCGCAACCCGCCTGTCATCAATCCTTACCCCATCACCGGGCCCCGGGACAATCAACCCCCTACCCATGGAGGGGAGAAATAACAACTCAGCTGCTCCCTGTCACCGCTCCTGGGATCCCCATCTAGAGCAGCGGGGGTGTCACCAAAATCACCACAACCGTGGGTGGCGTCACGGACAATCTTCCCTAAAACCAAAACCACCCCTTTTCACTCACGGGCGAGGAGCGCCGCTCAATTCCCCGGGATCCGGCCCATCGCTCGAGCCACCGAGCAGCAGCAGTCGCAGAGCAGCGGCAGCCGGACCCGAGCAGTGGGAGAGTGCAGCGTCCCCTCCTCCGCCCGCGACATAAGCTAAGATATAGATGTGCAATTAATCTCTATTTGGCTTCCCTTCCCAAAGGTTGGGATAAGGTACTCAATGCAGCCCATGACAACTCTGTAAATTTCCTTGATGGTGGTTAGATTCATGTCCATTAATGCTAAAGGGTTAAATCCATCATTCAAGAGATCAGAACTGTGGAAGGAGGCCCTCCAAATGAACATGGATGTGTTATGCATCCAGGAGACCCACTTAAACAGTGCTGACAATTTCAGGCTCAAACATAAGAAATCCCCACATATTATTGTGACACCCACAAACAGAAACAAAGGCAGGGTGGAAATAGCGGTAAAGGATATGGTGGCTTTATCCCAGGTTGAACAAATTGTAGATCCATTAGGCAGATTCATAATTTTAAATGCCAGGTCAATAATATTCCATATACAGTTGTGAATATATATATACTCACAATAAGCAACAGTACAAGTATATTAGGAAGATTATTACCAAGGCATGTAAGGTTAAAATAGGTTCCTGTATCATGGTGGGAGATTTCAATTTAGCGTTATGGCCGAATATGGGCACCACATTGAAGTCAAAATAACTCAACCCCAGCCCACTAACAAAATTTCTTCACCTAAATGAGATTTATGACATGGAGGCTGCGGAATCTGTCAGCAAGAGATTACACGTTCCTATCTCACCCCCATAACATATACACAAGAATAGATTACTTTTTGGTAAAAAATGCAGTAATACCGAAAGTGCTTAATACAAAAATAGCAAACATAACTTGGATCGACCATGCCCCCATCACATTAGACATAGAGGAAAGATATGCGACGACTTCATCCCCAATATGGCGCCGAAACACATATATATTAAATCATCCATCATATATGTCTCATACACAACAAGCCATTCAAGAATACTTTGCAATCAAAGATAATGGGGAGGTGAGCAGGAGCCATCGCTGGCAGCCTGCCACAAGCTGGTAACCAAGATAAACATCGGGTATCCAAGCAAAGCGATTTGGTTAGTAACCCGATGTTTATCTTAGTTACGTGCAGAAAGCCCACACTTCCCCGCTCAGCTCGCTCCGCCCCCTCCTGCCCGCGGCATGTACACATACATACACACACACACACACACACACAACCCCCCCCCCGCCCGCTCGGCTTACCTGCGGTGATGAAGTCCCGCCATCCCGACCTCAGCGCTGTCACTTTCCTCCATGGCCGCCGCCCGCTTGTCACATCACCTCTCGCTTCCGACCCGAGACTGACTAGCGGTGACGTCACGGACCTCTCGCGATACTTGAGGGGAAGGCGCCGGTCATTGAACTCAGTGACAGGGGCTGTCGGCAGTGCTGGAGATCAGCACAGGTAATGTACCTCGCTGACAGCAGCACTTGTCACCCCCTTGCAGTGACCTGGGCTGACCCATTGATGTTAGCTCAGGTCACTGCACTGCTCTCCCAGCCAATGGGGAACATCCTGCTCTTCATTGACTGGGACAGTGTGGATCATCATGGCAACCCCTTGGATTACAGCAGACCTGGATTTGTTTTTCAATCTAATAAATTGGTTAAAGAGGGAATGTTTTGGGGAGTGTTTTTTCAAATAAAAATGTGTTTGTCGTCTATTTTTTTTATTACTGACTGGGTTGGTGATGTCGGGTATCTGATAGACGCCTGACCTCACCAACCCCAGGGCTTGGTGCCAGGTGACATTACACATCTGGTATTAACCCCATATATTACCCCGTTTGCCACCGCACCAGGGCGCGGGATGAGCTGGGGCGAAGCACCAGGATTGGCGCATCTAATGGATGCGCCACTTCTGGGGCGGCTGCGGCCTGCTATTTTTAGGCTGGGGAGAGTCCAATAACCATGGACCTCCCTAGTCTGAGAATATCAGGCCCCAGCTGTCTGCTTTACCTTGGCTGGTGATCCAGTTTTGGGGGACCCCTACGTGTTTTTTTTTTAAATTATTTATTTAATTTAAAATAACAGCGTGGGGTGCCCTCAGTTTTGGATTACCAGCCAAGGTGAGGTTGCCAGCTGTGGTCTGCAGGCTGCAGCCGTCTGCTTTACCCTAGCTGGCTACAAAACTAGGGGGAACCCTACGTCATTTTTTTTTTCATTTTTTTGGCTAAATACAAAGCTAAGCACCCCTTAGTGCCACATGAAAGGCACCAAAGGGTGCTCCACTTTTTCTCCACTTTTTCTCCACTTTTTCTCCACTTTTTCTCCATTGTTTTCTCCACTTTTTCTCCACTTTTTCTACATTTTTTTCTCCATTTTTTCCAACTTTTTCTCCACTTTTTCTCCACTTTTTCTCCACTTTTTCTCCATTTTTTTCTCCACTTTTTCTCCACTTTTTCTCCACTTTTTCTCCACTTTTTTTCCATTTTTTTCTCCACTTTTTCTCCACTTTTGCTCCACTTTTTCTCCATTTTTTCTCCACTTTTTCTCCACTTTTTCTCCACTTTTTTTCCATTTTTTCTCCACTTTTTCTCCACTTTTTTCTCCACTTTTTCTCCACTTTTTCTCCACTTTTTCTCCACTTTTTCTCCACTTTTTTTTCCATTTTTTTCTCCACTTTTTCTCTACTTTTTCTACATTTTTTTCTCCACTTTTTCTCCACTTTTTCTCCACTTTTTCTACATTTTTTTTCTCCACTTTTTCTCCAATTTTTCTCCACTTTTCCTCCACTTTTTCTCCACTTTTTCTCCACTTTTTCTCCATTTTTTTTCTCCAATTTTTCTCCACTTTTTCTCCACTTTTCTACATTTTTTTCTCCACTTTTTCTCCACTTTTTCTCCATTTTTTTCTCCACTTTTTCTACATTTTATTCTCCACTTTTTCTCCACTTTTTCTCCACTTTTTTTCCATTTTTTTCTCCACTTTTTCTCCACTTTTTCTCCACTTTTTTTTCCATTTTTTTCTCCACTTTTTCTCCACTTTTTCTCCACTTTTTCTCCACTTTTTCTCCACTTTTTTTCCATTTTTTTCTCCACTTTTTCTCTACTTTTTCTACATTTTTTTCTCCACTTTTTCTCCACTTTTTCTCCATTTTTTCCTCAACTTTTTCTCAACTTTTTCTCCACTTTTTCTCCACTTTTTCTCCATTTTTTTCTCCACTTTTTTCTCCACTTTTTCTCCACTTTTTCTCCACTTTTTCTCCACTTTTTCTCCATTTTTTTCTCCACTTTTTCTCCACTTATTCTCCACTTTTTCTCCACTTTTTCTCCACTTTTTCTCCACTTTTTCTCTGTTCTTTTTCTATGGTCGGTCTACCCATTAGCTCTGCCATGCATACTGTAGCTCTACACCTACTGCACATGTTACTTTATGATTGACATCTCTTTCGTACCAGAGCTGTCTAAGTCTACTCTGACCCCATATTTGTCATTACTATATTGTCCTTGTACTGTATTATGACATTTGTATCATGTGTTTCATTTCTTGCTGTGTTGCAATTTTTTTGCTGCATCCCAATTGTACCTCTACATTGTTCGAGTTTATGTTATTGTTCTCTCACTCTTATGTGATACTGATTATTGTCATTTTTCATGATTACATGCAGATAAGTCCAATCTGACGAAGGCTCAGGCTGAAACGTCATTTGTAACTTGTTTTGGACAAAAACATATATGCTTATGAAAAAAGATTTTTTCTTAATACGGACCAATAAAGAGTGATTTTGCATTACTATCCATTGTGACTTACTGACTTAGTCTGGGAGATTTAGAGTGCCGAGGTTACTCACTAATTTTATCTATTATTACCTCTGAGCACCTATATACCAGTGAGCAGAGCTTCCTCTACAGTAGTTCTCCTGATTAGGCATGCCCTTACCTCATGAGCAGGGCATTGCAGCTTTGGTAGCAACCATTACGACATGGACTCTGCTGCTGTGGACCCGGGGAGAGTGAGTGCAGATTCATTGCACCCACACTCCTCACATGAAGGGTCCGCACTCCTAGAAAATGGGGGATACGTTCCCTGAGTGTCTCCCCCCCATATTCTAGACGGTCCAGAGTCGTCGTGGGACCCCTTTATTTTTTTTCTTACAATAAATTGGTGAAAGAGGAAATGTTTTGGGGACTGTTTTTTCAAATAAATTTCTTTTGTCGATTTTTTGTTTTTGTTAGTACTGACAGTTTATGATGTTGGGTATCTAATAGACGCCATGACATCACAAACTGCTGGGCTTGATCTCAGGTGACTTTACAGCTAGTATCAACCCGATTTATTACACCGTTTGCCACTGCACCAGGGCACGGGATGAGCTGGGGTGAAGCGCCAGGATTGGCGCATCTAGTGGATGCGCCACGTCTGGGGTGCCTGCGGCCTGCTATTTTTAGGCTGTGAAGGCCCAATAACTATGGACCTTTCCACCCTGAGAATACCAGACCACAGCTGTCCGCTTTACCTTGGCTGGTGATCCAATTTGGGGGGACCCTACTTTTATTGTGTAATTATTAATATTTATAAAATAATTATAAAAAAGAGCCTGAGGGGACCTCCACATTGGATCCCCAACCACGGTAAAGCTGCCAGCTGTGGTTTTCAGGCTACAGCCGTCTGCTTTACCCTAGCTGGCTATCAAAAATGGGGGGACCCAACGTCATTTTTTTTTAACTATTTTTTAAATAGAAAAAATGAATGGGCTTCCCTGTATTTTGATTGCCAAGCAAGGTAACGGCAGGCAGATGGGGGTGGCAACCCATAGCTGTCTGCTTTATCTGCGCTGAGAATCAAAAATACCGCGGAGCGCTACGTCATTTTTTTAAAGATTTATTTTTACAGCACTGTGATGTCCAGCAATCAAAATACAGGGAAGCCCATTTTATTTTTAGTTATTTAAATAAATAATTAAAAAAAATATATATGGGCTCCCGCTGCATTTTTTGTATTGCTAGCTAAGGGTAATCCAAGCAGCTACTGGCTGCTAACCCCCACTGCTTGGTGTTACCTTCACTTGCAATGAAAAATCCAGGGAAGCATTTTTTATTTTTTTTGCCAAAAAACTACAAAAAAAAGGACGTGAGCTTCGCCATATTTTTGTATGCTAGCCAGGTACAGCAGGCAGCCACGGGCTGCCTCCAACCCCCAGTTGCCTATTTGTACCCGGCTGGGAACCAAAAATATAGGGAAGCCCGTTTTTTTTTAATTATTTCACTTATTTCATGAAATAATTAAAAAACAAATGACGTGGGCTTCGCCCCATTTTTGTGTCCAGCCGGGTACAACTAGGCAGCTGGGGATTGGAATCCGCAGCACAGGTTAGCCCGAGGTTTCTGGGCGCCTCTACTGCGGATTTCAGTCCGCAGCCGTCCCAGAAAATGGCGCTCTCATAGAAGCGCCATCATCTGGCGCTGTATCCAACTCTTCCAACAGCCCTGGAGCCGGGTGGCTTGTTGGGTAATCATGAGTTAATACTGGCTTTGTTTTACTAGCCAGTATTAAGCCAGAGATTCTTAATGTCAGGCACGTTTGACCCGGCCATTAAGAATCTCCAATAAAGGGTTAAAAAAAACACCACACAGAGAAAAAATACTTTAATAGAAATAAATACACAGACACATTAGAGACTCCATCTTTATTACCCCCTGTCAGCCCTCCACGATCCTGCTCTTCTGTCTTCTTTCTTTCTAGTGTAGTAGTAGTGACGATTGTAGTGAGGATGAGATTCACCAGCTCATCACTTGGGGCTGGGGAACCTCCATCCTCACTACAATCCTCACTAGTGTAGTAGTAGTGACGATTGTAGTGAGGAAGGATGAGATTCACCAGCTCATCACTTGGGGCTGGGGAACCTCCATCCTCACTACAATCCTCACTAGTGTAGTAGTAGTGACGATTGTAGTGAGGAAGGATGAGATTCACCAGCTCATCACTTGGGGCTGGGGAACCTCCATCCTCACTACAATCATCACTACAATCGGGAAGCAGCGTGCAGCCTTCACTCCGTGAGTGATCAGTGCTGGCTGTCAGCGATAACAGCGGTAACGCTGACAGACGCGTTACCATAGCAACGGTGCTCTCGGAGCCGCGGTTAGCGGTGACATCACCGCTAACTGCGTTGCTATGGCAACGGTGATCTCCGTTAATTACCGGCTGTGTCAGCCGGTCCCTAACGGAACGGGGAGTTGACCGTGTGCTAGAGCATGTCGCCGATACACATATGTGCACCGTGTACCGGAGAGATGCACTCGCAGGTCCTACATGACGTGTCATAGTCATGTGACCAGTCTGTAGCCAATGAGATAATAGCCACGTGACTGGTCACATGGCTATTTTGACGTCACGATAGGTCCTGCATCTCTGCTGGCAGTGCCATCACCGGGAGGATTCAGCGATCGTCGGATGGAATAGCGGCAGGAGACAGAGTGCAGAAGGGATCGCGAGGACCGGTAAGTGTTATGGCAATGTTTATTAACTGTTTGTGTACATTTATCATGCATTTTTATGTGTTTGTGATTGCCTCCCATTATAGCCTATACGTTCGAGTTCGGTTCGTCGAACGTTCGACGAACCGAACTTGAACGGGACCCCCGTTCGGCGAGCCGACCTCGAGCCAAACCGGGACCGGTTCGCTCATCTCTATCTCAGACACAACATTGTGATGTGCACATAAAGCCAATATGAGAGGCCATTTAATAAATCAAGCCTCACATTATAAAAACAAAAACCCCCATACAATGAATACTAACCTTCAATGCAAATTGGCGAGCTTAGGCTACTTTCACACTTGCGTTGAACGGTCTCCGTTGCATTGCGTTGTGTGACGGATGCAACGGATGTGTTGCATATAGTGGCACAACGGATGCAACGGATGCTGCAAAACAACGCAATCCGTTTTGTTTTTTTTTTGTTTTTTTTTTTTACAGTTTTACCGTTGGCAGACTATTGTGAACGATCAGCTGATCGCTAACAGTAGCCGGCCGCCGGGTGATCAGCCGATAACTCACAGTAGCCGGCCGCCGGGTGATCAGCTGATCACTCACAGTAGCCGGCTGCCGGGTGATCAGCTGATCGTTCGGTCGCCGACAATGTGGGCAGGGGGCGGGAGTGGGGGGGCGCAGTGCGAACTGGGTGGAGTCGAGCGGGGCCATGGCTGAGGACGTCAGTGCCGCGGGGACTGCATCGCTGGGGGACAGGTGAGTGAGTGTGAGAGAGTGTGTGTGTGTGCGCGATTGTGTGTGTGTGTATACATACGGAGTGCGGGAGGGGGCGGAGCCGAGCGGGGAAGTGTCGGGCTCCTGACACACGTAACCAGGGTTCCTTGGTTACCCGATGTGTACCCTGGTTATGGGTGGAGGGAGCCAGAGAGAGCATGCGCAGTGAAATCCAAAGGATTCCGCTGCTCAAAAAAACGTTACATGCTGCGTTCCTTCCGCCCGACGCAGCGTCAAAATAACGACGCTGCGTCGTCCGGTGGATGCAACGCTGACATTTGCGTTACAGTGCATCATCCATACAAGTCTATGGAGAATAGCGCAGTACGTTAACGGACTGCGCTATTCTCCATAGTGACGGACTCCGCTGAGCGCAAGTGTGAAAGTACCCTTACACAGATTAAATAAAAAGTAATACTCAGCACAGAGAGCATTGGAGATATCTACCCTGCACAATCAGCTACACGAGCTGAATTTACATAAATACGAAGATGCCCTTAAAAAGCTCAAAATGTCATACTACTGGCAAAGTAATAGAGCTGGGGCCTTATGGGCCAGACAAGTTAAAATACAAGCAGCAAAATTTCGCATACCATACCTAGCAACCTCAAATAATGAGAAAATAACGGACCCTCAAAAAAATTGCCAAAGAATTTGCTAAATATTATGCCACTCTGTATAACTTAAAACCAAACCCATCAACCAGTTCAGGACGAGATATTAGCCTTCGTAAGAGCAGTGAAGCTTCCAAGATTGTCCGAGATGCTTAGAACGAGCCTTTCCTAAACGTTTACAGCGATGGAAAAAGCAAAGCTATAGACACTTTGAAGCTTCATAAAGCCCCGGGTCCGGACAGCATTTCAAATGACTTAAAAGAAGTACAAAAAGTTGGTATCCCCTTACCTTGAAAGAGTTTTTAATGAGGCATCACAGAAAAGCTCATTCCCAATGGAGCTGCTGAACACCCATATAAGGGTATGTGCGCACGTTGCTTTTTACCTGCTTTTTACCTGCTTTTTTGCTGCTTTTTCTTCTGCGCTGTTTAATGCCAAAATGGATGTGTTCTTCTATTCAAGCAAAGTCTATGGGAATTTGGGTTTCTTGTTCACACTATGTTGTTCAAAATGCTGCCTTTTTGTGGCAGAACTTTGGTCAAAAACTCAGCTTTTCAAAGAAGCAACATGTCAATTGTTTTTGCCATTTGGGTTTTGCACTGCAAAGCTGAGTTTTTGACCAAAGTTCTGCCACAAAAAGGCAGCATTTTGAACAACAATAGTGTGAACAAGAAACCCAAATTCCCATAGACTTTGCTTGAATAGAAGAACACATCCATTTTGGCATTAAACAGCGCAGAAGAAAAAGCAGCAAAAAAGCAGGTAAAAAGCAGGTAAAAAGCAACGTGCGCACATACCCTTATAGCTCTGCCCAAGCCGCGGAAAAGCCCGAACACGCCTGCAAACTTCCGGCCAATTTCTTTACTTAACACAGATATCAAGCTGCATGCTAAAGTAATATCCCTAAGGCTTCTAAATATCTTCCCAGAACGTATTCATAACAATCAGGTCGGATTTGTAAAAAATAGAGAAACTAGTGATGGAACTCTATTTTAGCACTTTAGTCCTGTCCCGTCCCTAAGCCCAGGTGTATTCATCTGGGTTAATGTCTCAGAAATCTGTATAACCAATGGAACGAGGCAGGTATGCCTTCTCTCTCCACTAATTTTTGTTTTACTGATGGAGCCATTTGCCCAAGCAATTAGGGAGTGGAGAGAAATCTCATGGATTATGGTAGGTGAAGTGGAGAACAAGATAGGTCTCTTTGCGCACGATGTCATTTTGTGTGCTACAAACCCTAAGGTATCTCTACGTCATATTTTTAGTTCTATTACCCAGTTTTGCCAAGTTAGTTATTATAAAGTCAATGTGAGAAAAGCCCTGATATTAAAAAATGGGTATTTCAGAGGATGTCAAAAAAAGTCTAGAAGCTGAATTCCCACTGATTTGGGCAATAGGCAAAATTCTTTACCTGGGCAAATTGTCTCTCCAGGACGGGAGACAAACTCTAGCGCAGCGCCACCTATTGGAAGTAGCGATCCTAAAAGTTAAATGTGGATTTTTAACAATCCTTTACATATAACTTAGGATATATATGCCAGATCAGAATCCCAATTTGCAGACACGGTGTTTCGGGGTGCTTGCCCCTCGTCAGTGCAAAGTATGGGATGGCTGATCTGACTCATGAGAAAGCTATGTGGGGATCATGGGGGAACACTATTCTTCTTGAATATTTTGCAGAGGGGCGTGGCAGCTATAAGTCCCCTTACTTGAAAGCAGCCAGACTGGCTTGCAAAGTCTCCATAAGGAGAATAGTGTTCCCCCGTGATCCCCACATAGCTTTCTAATGAGCCAGATCAGGCACCCCGTACTTTGCACTGACGAGGGGCAGGCACCCCGAAACACCGTGTCTGCAAATTGGGATTCTAATCTGGCATATATATCCTAAGTTATATGTAAAGGATTGTTAAAAATCCACATTTAACTTTTAGGATCGCTACTTGAAATAGGTGGCGCTGCGCTAGAGTTTGTCTCCAGTCCTGGAGAGACAATTTGAATATTTTGCAGAGGGGCGTGGCAGCTTTAAGTCCCCTTACTTGAAAGCAGCCAGACTGGCTTGCAAAGTCTCCATAAGGAGAATAGTGTTCCCCCGTGATCCCCACATAGCTCTTACCTGGGCATTCACTTAACATTTCCAATCAAAAACTTGGGAAAAGTTAACTACTCTAATCTACTGCAATCTATAACAAAAGAGATCCAAGCATATGCCAAAGCATTATCGTTTTGGCTAGGTCTTGTTTCTATAGTTAAAATGATGATCCTGCCCCAGGTCCCATATTACCGTATTTTTCGGACTATAAGACGCACCGGACCATAAGACGCACCCTGGTTTTAGAGAAGGAAAATAGGAAAATAAAATTTTAAGCAATAAATGTGGTCATGACACACTGTTATGGGGCTCGGTAATGATCCTCCTGCCTTGTAAATATAAATATATAGGGCCTAGGGTACTCTGTTCCGGGCGTTGGATACAGGGAAACAATGCCACTCAGGTGGCTAGTGATGGTAATGTCTGTGATGCCAATTGAGGTGCGCGGTGTAGCACCCCTGCGGTAACAGGTGCCACAAATAAAGCTATAAGCCCTGTGGAAGCTCAAGTCTCAGACAATTCTGCCAGTAAACACACCAGTACCTTCAGAACACATACAACCAGATCCAGGTTGGGAGACTCCCTAGCAACAGGTGACAGGGCTGGGTACTATTAAGCGGGCTTTACATGCTACGATATCGCTAGAAATTGCTAGCGATGTCGAGCATGATAGCACCCGCCCCTGTTGTACGGCCGATATATAGTGATTGCTGCCGTAGCGAACATTATCGCTACGGCAGCGTCACACGCACATACCTGCTCTGCGACGTCGCTGTGACTGGAGAACCGCCTCCTTTCTAAGGGGGCGGTTCATTCAGCATCACAGCGACGTCACAGCAGCGTCACTGAACCGCCACCCAATTGAAAAGGAGGGGAGGAGATGAGCGGCCGGAACATGCCGCCCACCTCCTTCCTTTCTCCTTTTTCGGTGGACGGAGGTAAGGTGATGGTTTTCGCTCCTGCGGTGTCACACACAGCGATGTGTGGTGCCGCAGAAGCGACGAACCACATCGCTACTGAGCAGAAAACGATATTTTGCTTTAGGACAACCTCTCCATAACTACCGATTTTTCCCTCTTTTGCGATCATTTACGGTTGCTCAGAGAAGTCACACGCTGCGATCTCGCTAACGAGGCCGGATGTGCGTCACAACCACCGTGACCCCGATGATATCTCCTTAGCGATATCACAGCGTGTAAAGCCCCCTTTAGTTAATAAGCAGCCAACCTGTAGGGAGAGACCTAGACCAGAGGGAGGGGCCTGTGTCCTGACAGGAAATTGTCAGTTGACAGAGTTCAGTTGACGGCTGAAGTCTAAGGACCTGTGATAGTAACAGCAAGCCACTACAGGAGGGGAGTAGCTGAGGAGCGCGTGACCAGGCTCCAGGAACCGTGGGAATTCAGTGCTCTCAGTACTCCGCATGCTGTGGGGTGCAGATCCCCAGGACAGTTAGTTACTCCAGGTCAACTGTCAATTCTGCCAGACGAAGGGGTCTCGAGGATCCCCGACCACAAAGAAAACGTCCGAGGCACCAGCAGCAAAGAGAGGACCGGGACCAGTAACCCTTAAATAGTCCGCGCTGCTAGCAGTAGGACCCAGACACACCAAGTGGACCTCCAAGTGTTTCAGGCCAGGGAGGACCACACCAGTAAAGATTGCACAGTTAGGCAAGTGGCCCAGGTCAAGCTGGCACAGAGAGATGGGATTCGGGCACACCTGGAATCCCTCATGTCCCCAGGCCGCGCCACCAGCTGTGAGTAAAAAGACTGAACTGCAATTGCCCTGTCTGGACTACATTCTTACCGTCATGCCTCAAACTATCCCCTACACTGACCACTGGGGCCCCAGCTCTACTCGCGGAGGGCCACACAATCAGCGCTGCTCCCACTCCATCAGCCCCAGTAGGACTTGGCAGGAGCGACCTCCACAATCTCTGGCCACACACTGCGTGTGGCATAATCACACTCTCACTATAATCCCAGTATTTGATTCCCATTTTTTTATTCGGATCGACCCCCAGGGCCATGGGACCAGGCACCGGCCACGACCATGACCCCCACCGAGAGATACCAGCCTGGGACCCGGGTACCCCATTGCCCCGGGGCACTACAGACCAAAAACTGTCGTAGTCGTGAAAACGGGTGACAAGCGTGCCTTATGGATTGTTTATTTCAACTTTTTGAAAAGTGCCACCATTTTGGACTGTAAAACTGCTGCGCCACAGTTAGGAAGGGCGCAAAGTCATAGCCCCACCCATGAATACCAGAGCGGAAGCAGAGTCACCACCCAACCCGGAAGTCCACCCAGTGCCCTAGCCCCGCGAGAGTGGTCCTGAAAAACCAAAGGGGAGAGCAAGATGGACGGCAGCGGCAGCGCGGCGGGATCAGGTCAGAGAGTGCCAGTAGCAGCAGCGGCAGCAGCACCCAGAGCAGCGGCGCCGATCATGCAGATCACCCTGCCATATGTTCCAGGAGTGGCGTGGCTTCCCCAGTACGATGATAATCCGGATACTTTAATCGGATTTAAAAGGAAAATATGTACAGTACTAGACATGTACACAATGACCGGCAAACAGTGGGCATCCGTTGTCCTGGGACAGTTAACCGGTGCCGCTGAATTGGAAGTGGAAACCTTAGAACATCCTGATGTGGACTTTGCTGTCTTAAAGAATCAGGCCATCAAGGCCCTGCAGCCCCCTGCTATTGCTGACCCGGTGCCTCCCCCAAATCCAGGCACCCTTGTACCCGTGAAACAAGAGACTTCTTCTGCAGTCGCAGTGGAGACTAATGTGCAGGCAGCAACACCTGGTGCCTCCTCTGACCTATGTTCCCAGGTGCAACAACTGAGCAAGGATGTGGCCTTGATCCTGAAAGCCATGCAGCTCAAGCCGCAACCCAAGTCATCGGAGACGATCCAGCCTGCCGATTGCCCTGAGGACGTCCCCTGGATGTGAGCAAGGAGGATTCCCCCGCTTCGAGGAAGATCCAGTGACCGTTACGACTCGACAGGACGAAATATTTGCCGGCGTTGCAGCAAATCCAGACACTTTGCTTGACTGCGTCCTTGAAACAAGCAACTCCTAGGGCCAAGGGCCAGTCCTCAGGAATAGATTCACAAGGCCCATATGATTGGCGTGACCGGTTTGTAGGAGGACGACCCATGCTATCCATCACCTTGTATGGGATCCCCACACCCGCTTTGTTGGACACCATTTCGCAGGTAACTACTATACCTTATGTACTGTATAAGAGATTTTGGTCTGATGATGAGCTCACCTGTCCGGACTCTGAACTCACCATATATGCTGTCAACGGGTTACCAGTGACTCAAATAGGGTTCAAGGAGGTGACTATTAAGGTGTGGAGGGTGGAACTCAAGGGCCAAGGGTTGATTGTGGTTGCAACTGACGCCAATGACAACATTTCCCCAGGTAATCCTAGGTACAAATGTAATTGAAAATAGTCTGGGTGAAGTATTATTTTTGCTCCAACAGCTTGCCAAAACTGCCGGTGCTGGGCAGCAAAGGGCCCTGCAGAGGGAGATCCGAGCCCTCTTGCTGAGACAACAGGTAAACCTATCTGGTGGATAAGTGGGCAAAGTATGTGTAACAGACTCTGTCTCTATTTTGTTACCCCCAAGAAGTGAAATGATGATATAGTGTCAGGCAGCAGTAGGCCTTAGAAGACAGGATTACCAGGCCCTCATATACTCAGAGAATTGGTCTACAGTACTGACAGCCCGTGGGGTGGTTGATGTGCGCAGGGGTAGGGTACCTGTACGCGTGTTAAATTGTGGAGAGGAGAAGGCTAAATTGCCCAGGTATGCCACAATTGCCAAACTATTCACTGTCAGTGAACACGCACTCCAGGCAGTAGAATCCTTAGTCCCATCAGAGCCGACAGAGGGTAGCTGTCCCCCAGAACACTTAGAAGGATGGTGTCAAGAGCTACACATGGGAACTGACTCTACTCCTGCTTACCAGAAACAAGGAGTCTATCTGGTGGTACAGGAGTATGAGCAAGTTTTTAGTAAGCACCCCCATTAAAGAGCGATACAGACCTATGCCACGAGCTCACTATCAGAAGGCCAAGAGCAAGTCCTCCAATCCTCCATTCCATTGGGATGAAAAAGAGGAAAATTCCTTCAACCTCATGAAGCAAGCCCTAACAGGTGAAGAAATCTTGGCCTATCCTGACTATAATCTACCATTCATGCTGTACACTGATGCCAGCAATGTGGGACTGGGAGCTGTGTTGTCGCAAGTGCAGAAGGATAAGGAACATTTGATTGCCTATGCAAGCAAGAAGCTCCGTCCTACCGAAAGGAACCAAGTGAATTACAGCTCTTTCAAGTTAGAGTGCCTGGCCCTGGTCTGGGCAGTGACAGAAAGGTTCAAGCACTACCTAGCATCTACCAAGTTCACTGTGTTCACGGATAACAATCCTCTGACTCATCTGGACACTGCGAAGCTGGCTGCACTAGAGCAGCGCTGTGTGGCTCGACTAGCAAATTACGACTTTACCATCAAGTATCGAGCTGGTGGCAAAAATGGCAATGCCTATGCCTTGTCCAGGATGCCTCACCTGCCAGAGGATGGAAGAGATAAATATGGACTGGAAGAAATTGAATTACCAGCCTTCCATCGCCTGAGGACATCACAGTGTCAGCAAGTCTATCGAAGAGGTGCAGAAGGTGTCTTGAATCAATTGCCACATCATCAATGGAAGGAAACTCAGGACAGTGATCCTGCTGTTGCCATGGTCAAGAAGCTACTAACACAGCCAGACTTTCATCTGGAACCAGGTGTGCCTCAAGAAGCCCAACATCTGTGGAAAGAGAGATGTTGACTGTTTATCCATCAGGAAAAACTGTGTAGGCGGTTCATCAACCCAAAGACCCAAGAACTAGTGTACCAGATAGTAGTCCCTAAGAGAGATGTCCCAATGGTTTTGGAAGCTTACCATAACAGGACAGGACACTTCGGCTGGCAGAAGCTTGAAGTACTACTGCGTGACAGGTTCTACTTGGCATGAGAAAAGCCATAGAAAATCGGTGCAGAAATTGTGGTCCTTGCAGCTTAAGAAGAAGAGACCTTGGTAACCAGAAAGCACCGCTGCAGCCAATTATCCCCAAGCAGCCATTGGAACTTGTAGCCTTCAGGCCCTGTCACACACAGAGATAAATCTGCGGCAGATCTGTGGTTGCAGTGAAATTGTGGACAATCAGTGCCAGGTTTGTGGCTGTGTACAAATGGAACAATATGTCCATGATTTCACTGCAACCACAGATCTGCCAAAGATTTATCTCTGTGTGTGACGGGGCCTTTAGACCTAGTCAAACTGACACCCAGTAGAAGTGGCTATACATATGCCTTGACTATGGTAGACCACTATTCCAGATTCCTTGTAGTTGTTCCAGTAAAAGACTTGACTGCACAGACAGCTGCAAAAACATTCCAAGCCTACTTTTGCAGACCTCATGGTTACCCTGAACAGGTATTGACGGATCAAGGTACTGCCTTTGAAGCAGAAATCTTCCAATAATTTTGTAAGCTGTGCGGTTGTAAAAGAATACGTACTACCTCTTATCATCCACAAACAAATGGTATGTGTGAATGAATGAACCAGATAGTGACTGAATTATTGAAGACCTTACCATTGGAAGTGCGGAATCTTTGGCCAGAGAAACTACCTGATTTAGTTGATGTCTACAACAATATTCCTGTAAGTTCTATAAACTGTACTCCAGCATATCTCATGAGAGCAAGACCAGGAAAATTGCCAATTGACCTTGAAATGAAAATTGCAACTCCAGAAACCCATGCACCAACTGCTGATTGGGATGCTACTCGTCAAGAACAATACAGAAGAATACAAGAATATGTAGAAAGAAGTTTGTACCAAAGTCGAGAGAAACAAGAGAAAGAGTATAACAAAAATGTTCCTGCAATGTCTCTATATCCTGGAGAAGTTGTCTTAAAGAGGAAAAGGAGAACTCACAAGCTTGATGATCAATGGAAAGCAGAACCATATACTGTGCAACCTTCTAACTTTGATAACAGAAAAACTTGTGAAATCAGCAAAGATGAAGGGAAGACTACAGCAACAGTTTCAAGAGATCATCTTAAGAAATGTCCAGAACAGTGGAAGTTCACAGAGAAGACTCCATGTCCATCTCAACCAGTTGATCAAAAGAAGGTGATACACACTGTACTAGGAGACTTTCCAGAAGATTGGCCTCCATATAGTGACTAGTGATGAGCGATGTTCGAAGCGAACTGTTCGCCAATTTCAAATTCGAGTTGTTTTTGGCGATGTTCAAGTCGTTCGACGAAATCGAACGATTTGCTTCACGTTCGACCATTCAAGTTACCGTTCGATAACGGTTCGATCACCAAAAGTGTAGCTAGTTACCAGCTGGCTTTTCACTGCAATACTGTCAGTCAGTGTTAATAATGATATTATCAAAATTCAGCGTATATTGTGCGGGTGGGACTGGGTTTAGATCAGTGCTGCTGAGTGCTGAAAGATTGGCGATTGCCATTTTTTTTTCCCTAACCGCGCGTACAGTGGGGCGGGCCAGGCTGTCAGCCAATCACAGACACACACACACAGCAAAGTGGATTTTTGCCAGACAAGCAAGGGCATGTTTCATTGGCTGTGCATGTCACATGTCCTTGCCCTATAAGACCCGGCCATTTTCCCCATCGCCGCCATTATCTCAGTGCTGCGGGTTTGTGTCAGTCACCGCTACCGCGAGCGAGAGCGAGAGCGAGAGCGAGAAGAGAGAGAGGACAGAGCAATGCAGCCTCATTCCGTGAACTGCTCCGATTTTAGAGGTGTGTCCTGCGGCTCACAGCTGATGCCCGGCTCCTCCCCTCAGTGCATAATTAAATTAAATTATAATTATAAATTTATAATAATTATAATTTAAAATAAAATAAAAAAAAAAATTAAATTCTTTACCGGGACCGGAACTCTTGAAGTTATGCTTCATAGGTGGGTGCTGTATCCACTTAGCTACTGCCTTTAATGATAAAGATAGGCAGATTTGGTAATCTTGACGTCTCTGCTGACCACGCGATTCACTTCATGGCTATGTGGAGCTGATACAGAGCACTCGTGTTCTGTAGCAGAGCTGACAGTGTCGTGTGGATTACAACAGACCTGGAGGGGTATTTGAAGATTTTAATAAAATGGTGAAACAGGGTGTTTTTTTGTCTTTTGTTCCAAATAAGGATTTTTCGCTGTGTGTTTCTTTACTTTCACTTACAGTTTAATCATAGAAGGTGTCTCGTGGAGACACCTGGCATGATTAAACTCATTATTACCCCGATTGCCATCGCACCAGGGCAATTCAGGATGAGTTGGGTGGAGTCCCGGGACTGTCGCATCTAATGGATGCAGCAATTCTGAATGGCTGCTGGGTGATATTGTTAGGGTGGTGGGCTCCCCATACCGTGGTGCTCTCCATCCTGACAATACCAGCCTCCAGTCGTGCGGCCTTATCCTGGCTGGTATCAAATATGGGGGAACCACATTTTTTTTTTTTTTTTATTATTTATTTATTTATTTTACTGCACGATATAGATCCGCCCGCCGGCGGCTGTGATTGGTTGCAGTGAGACAGCTGCCACTCATCGTGGGGGCGTGTCTGACTGCAACCAATCATGGACGCCGGAATACCTTATTGAATAATGAAGCGGCAGCAATTTTCTAAAGAGGAAAAGATGCCGCAGATTTGTGACAACCATGCAGCGAGACGCCCGTGATCGGTGAGTAGGAAAGAGAAAGAGATTGTGCTGGGGACGCAGGACGCATGCAGATAGCAACGTGTGCACATACCCATACTGTGAAAAGCCACGTTTTTGTTGATCGAACCGTTGTCAAACCTAACTCGAACTGTCGAGGTTTTAGCAAAAAGCTCGAGTTCGAGCTCAAACACCCCCCAAAATCACTCGAACATGAAATTGGCGAACCTCGAACATCGAACTTCACTCAACTCTAGTCTCCACTCAACCTGCAGCCAGGGAAGGCCATGTGCGACAATGCTGCAAACCTGGGTGCAGCCCTTCGCCGGGGCAATATGACACACGTGCCTTGTATGGCTCACGTGTTGAAACTTGTTGTCCAGCAATTTCTAACCCACTATCCCGGCCTACATTGGCTTCTGCAGAGGGCACGGTCACTATGTGCTCACTTCCACCGTTCAGACGCCGCAGCTGAACGACTTGCATCGCTCCATAGTTGCACTGTGGTGCCTTAAACCTGAGTAACTTGCAGCCTGTCCTCGTACAGAACTGTACCCAGGAGAGGACAAGGTGGAGGAAGGGTCTGTGGCGGAGCAGGCCAATACCAACATCACCACTAGGACCGGTGATGGACTCTCCAGTACCTTGTCATCTATGTTTAACCTTTTTGTTTCAGGAAAAAGGACACCAGGGACTTTGGGTGGGAAACCACTGGACAGTGGTACCAGAGACTCTGGGTGCTGGGTGGCAAGACAGGTTTGAACTCTAGCTAGGATAATGAAACGTTTAAGGAATGTGTCTACCGAAAGGGATGAGAGTGTAACCAGTTTACTGTTGTAATGTTATAATGTTATGCACTTTGAAAATGCAGTAACCTGTTTTAACTTGCAGCCTGCAGATGTGCTGGATTTAACAAAGGGGGAATGTAGCACCCCTGCGGTAACAGATGCCACAAATAAAGCTACAAGCCCTGTGGAAGCTCGAGTCTCAGAAAACTGTGCCAGTAAACATACCAGCTTTTTTAGGACACATACACCCAGAACCAGGTTGGGAGAGTCCCTAGCAACAGGTGACAGGGCTGGGCACTATTTGTTAATAGGCAGCCAACCTGTATGGAGAGACCTAGACCAGGGGGAGTGGCCGTGGCCTGACAAGAAGTTGTCAGTTGACAGTTGACAGAGTTCAGTTGATGGTTGATGACTGAAGTGTAAGGACCTGTGATAGCAATAGCAAGCCACTACAGGAGGGGAGTAGCTGAGGAGCATGTGACCAGGCTCCAGGAACCGTGGGAACCAGTGGGAGCGGGAATCCAGTGCTCTCAGTACTCCGCACGCAGCGGGGTGCAGATCCCCAGGACAGTTAGTTACTCCAAGTTGACTGTCAATTCTGCCAGGTGAAGGGGTCTCGAGGATTCCACGCCAACAAGTAAATGTCCGAGGCACCAGCAGCAAAAAGGGGGCCGGGACCAGTAACCTTTAAATAGTCCGCGCTGACAGCGGTAGGACCCAGACACACCAGGTGGACCTCCAAGTGTTTCAGGCCAGGGAGGACCACACCAGTAAGGAGTGCACAGTTGGGCAAGTGGCCCAGATCAAGATGGCACAGAGAGACTGGAGTCGGGCACACCTGGAATCCGGCACGTCCCCAGGCCGCGCCACCAGCTATGAGTAAAAAGACTGAACTGCAATTGCCCTGTCAGGACTACATTCTTACCGCCGTGCTTCACACTATCCCCTACACCGACCACTGGGGCCCCAGCCCTACTCGTGGAGTGCCACACCATCAGCGCTGCTCCCACTCCATCAGCCCCAGTAGGACTTGGCAGCGACAGCCTCCACAATCTCTAGCCGCACACCATGAGTGGCGTAGTCACACTCTCACTATAATCCCAGTTTTATTTGAATCCCTTTTTTTTTATTCAGACCGACCCCCAGGGCCACGGGACCAGGCACCGGCCACGACCCCCACAGAGTGCTACCAGTCTGGGACCCGGGTGTAATGCTGCCACCAGGGGGAGCCAGAGCTCTGTAGCATAATACACTACACAGAGCAATGAGAACCAGGAAGTGAATTCACAGCGTTCTCATGCATTACCTCAAAGTACAGCTGAGAAGCAGAGCTGCAGAGCATGCAAGGAATAGTCACACAGGCTGGGTCAAACACCGTACGGGCAGAAGCAGGACCGAAGGAACGAGCAAAAGCGGAGTCAAAGTCAGGCCAAGGTCAGTACCGGAGGAAGCAACCGAGTGGGGAAATAGGAGAGGGGACAGAGGACAGGAGGGACGACCAGGGGATGGGAACACAGACAAGGGCATGGGGGCACAGGAACAGAGAGATCAGGATTAGTGATGAGCGAGTACTAAAAAGCTCGGGTGCTCGAGGCTCGGGCCGAGCATCCCAAGATACTCGTGTACTCGGCCCGAGCACCGAGCCCAATGTTATCCTATGGGAGACCCGAGTATTTTTATGAAATGACCCCCGGCAGCATGTAGAAACCCTAAAAATGTCACAAAAGTCTCAGAAGAGTGCTCAAATGACATGGCAACAGCATGGGGAAGACCCCTTGAAGCATTTATCACTCAAAAGTCACAGCTGTGAACAATTTTGTCCGCGTTTTACGCCATTTTTACGGACTCACCAGAAAACCTTCCAAAATGACACCAAAATTAATTTTCATGGCAGAAATGTTAAGGGCACATACCCAATAGTGAGATAGAGCTGGTGTATGTTACTTTTTGAGATTAATACATGAAAGATTTTACGTAAAACATTGTGTGGCACTCCGATGTCCCTGAGAAGAGACGTACATGAAGGCCTCTTGAGTCTAATGTGCCCATTTTGAGGAAGTGAGTCTTTGTAGTATTTTCCTTTGCCAGGGCAGTCCAAAATTGTGAGGTTCACCAATGCCCCTACATACAGTCGTGCATGAGGGCCTGTAAACCTGAAGTGCCTATTGTAAGGAAGTGGGTCTATTGTAGTATAGCCCTTTGGCAGGACAGCCAAAAATTGGGAGGCTCCACGTTGTCCCTGGATAGAGACGTGCATGAGGGCCTGTAAACCTGAAGTGCCCATTGTAAGGAAGTGGGTCTATTGTAGTATAGCCCTTTGGCAGGGCAGCCAAAAATTGGGAGGCTCCACGTTGTCCCTGGATAGAGACGTGCATGAGGGCCTGTAAACCTGAAGTGCCCATTGTAAGGAAGTGGGTCTATTGTAGTATAGCCCTTTGGCAGGGCAGCCAAAAATTGGGAGGCTCCACGTTGTCCCTGGATAGAGACGTGCATGAGGGCCTGTAAACCTGAAGTGTCCATTGTCAGGAAGTGGGTGTATTGTAGTATAGCCCTTTGGCAGGCCAGCCAAAAATTGGGAGGCTCCACGTTGTCCCTGGATAGAGACGTGCATGAGGGCCTGTAAACCTGAAGTGCCCATTGTAAGGAAGTAGGTGTATTGTAGTATAGCCCTTTGGCAGGGCAGCCAAAAATTGGGAGGCTCCACGTTGTCCCTGGATAGAGACGTGCATGAGGGCCTGTAAACCTGAAGTGTCCATTGTCAGATAGTGGGTGTATTGTAGTATAGCCCTTAGGCAGGGCAGCCAAAAATTGGGAGGCACCACGTTGTCCCTGGATAGAGACCTGTTAGGTTCTTAGTGCCTCCGTGCTTGCATTTAAAAACCGCACATGTGTGCCTGTTGGTGGCAGCGTTAAGGTGCACTTGTGTGTGTTGTGCAAAAACTTGGATATAACGCACAAGTCTAGTGAATACACATCAGCACAGCATTGCAAAATGCGCAAGGGCGTTGGCAACGAACAAGGAAGTGGACGTGATGGTGGTGCAGGCAGAGACCGAGGTCGTGTGCAAGCTCTAATTTCGCCACAACAAAGGGCCACATCTACTCGCTCGCACGTCCTGTCCCAAATTCTTGGGGACCGCAGCAGTACACCGCTCTTGAACCAAGACCAGTGTCAACAGGTTGTTAGTTGGATAGCGGATAATGCTTCCAGTCAGATTGGCACCACCACAAACACTCTGTCTTCCACACGGTCAAGTGTCAGTAGCCGTGATACTGCACCGCACATTTCAGAACCTGATCCTCCTTCCTACCACCAGGCCGAGTACACGTCCACGGACATTACTGATACCACACTTGGACACTCGGAAGAGCTGTTCACGTTTCCATTCACACATTCTGGCCTCTCGCCAGCTCCTGTTGAAGTGGGCCATGACGAGATTGTATGTACAGATGCCCAAATATTTGAGAAGCCACGTTCTCACGAAGTTGGCAACGTGTATCATCATCGTCCACCCCTTGTTGAGACACAATTGTCAGGAAGTCAGGAGGAGGAGCAGGGTGCGGAAGAGGAAGACGACGTGGTGGATGATCCAGTAACTGACCCAACCTGGCAGGAGGATATGCAGAGCGAGGACAGCAGTGCACAGGGGGAGGGAGGTGTAGCATCCCAACAGGCAGTAAGAAGCAGGGTGGTGGCCCCAGGCAGACGTCAGGCAACCGTTCCCCGGAACAACAACACGACACAAGGTGTCTGTACAAATGTTAGGTCTTCCCGAGTCTGGCAGTTTTTTAAGCTGGCACCAGATGATTCTAAAAAGGCCATTTGCAACACCTGCCATGCCAGCATCAGCAGGGGTACCAAAACTAGCAGCCTGACCACCACCAGCATGATCAGGCACATGTCAGCCACGCACCCGACTTTGTGGGATGTACAACAGAGTCGAGGAGCAGTGCTTGCTGATGTCACTGCTACGTCTTCGCTTGTTGTGCATGCGAGCCAATCCCCTGTCCATGCTGCCCGCGAACAAGCCTCCTCCGGCCCTGCACCTGCAGTTGCCCACGCAGAAATAACACCATCATCAAGCACGTCTTTGTCCCAGCGCAGCGTTCAGTTATCCATTCAGCAAACCTTTGAACGCAGGCGCAAATACACTGCCAACGCCCCACATGCCACACTTCTAAATGCTAACATTTCGCGACTGCTTGCGCTGGAAATGTTGCCTTTTAGGCTGGTGGAGACAGAAACATTCCGCAACCTGATGGTGGCAGCTGTCCCACGTTACTCGGTCTCCAGCCGCCACTATTTCTCCCGGTGTGCCGTCCCCGCATTGCATAACCACGTGTCACAAAACATCACACGTGCCCTGAACAACGCTGTTTCAGCCAAAGTCCACCTAACCACAGACACGTGGACAAGTGCTTGTGGGCAAGGCCGCTACATCTCGTTGACGGCACACTGGGTTAATATTGTGGAAGCTGGGACCCAGTCTGAGCGAGGGACGGAACACGTCCTTCCCACACCAAGGTTTGCAGGCCCTACCTCAGTCAGGGTTTCACCCACACTCTACAGCTCCAGAATATCATGCTCCTCAGCCTCCTCCTGCGCATCCTCATCCACTTTACCCTCCACACCAGTCCCAAGCTGGAAGTGTCGCGGGCGGAGGAGGGGACGCTGCGCTCTCCCACTGCTCGGGTCCGGCTGCCGCTGCTCTACGGCTGCTGCTGCTCGGTGGCTCGAGCGATGGCCGGATCCCGGGGACTCGAGCGGCGCTCCTCGCCCGTGAGTGAAAAGTGGCGATTTGGGTTTTGGGGATATTGTCCGTGACGCCACCCACGGTTGTGGTGATTGTGTGGACACCACCGCTGCTCTGGACGGGGATCTCGGGAGCCTGTGACAGGGAGCAGCTCTGTTGTTATTTCTCCCCTCCGTGGGTAGGGGGGTTGGTTGTCCCGGGGCCCGGTGATGGGGTAGAGATGGATGACAGGCGGGTTGCTGGGCCTGATGAGGTGCAGGGTCGCAGGGGCAGCGCTGTGCCGCACGGCACGGAGGTACTCACTCAGCCCAATGATGATGACACAGTTCACGGTAAAACAAGTGGCTGGATGGACGGGTCCCTCGGACGGCTGCGGTTGTTCCTCCCTGCAGGTTAGTGATGACTGTCTCTCCCTGCACCTAAGTTCAGTGTTGGTAGTGATGGTTTCCCACCGGTAACCCGCTCCCCGACCTGGATATGGGCCGGAGGAGCCCCTTTTGCCCACAGGCGCTGGCCCTGGGAGACGGTTGCCCTTGGCGGTGGTGGTGTCTCCCCTTCACGGTTGGACGGTTGCCTTCTATCGGGACTTGGCTGTTTGGAAACCCGGAGGTCCCCTTCACTAACGGATTTGGCAAATTCACAGCGACACCAAGCCTTGCCGGGATCCGAAAGGCCCCTGCCAATGGTGCTGGCTTCTCTTTGTATACCGGTCCGGTACGGCCGGGTCACCACCCGTCCACGGTCCTTACGGCAGACTCCAATTGGCCTCCACTGCAGACGGTCACCACATCCTGCCAACCTTGCTGTCCTGTCCGGGCCACACACCCAGACCAACTTCAGGCTCTTTGCTGTCACTTTTCTCCTCTCTACTACTTTCCTCCTTCCACTTCCTTAGCTTAACTCTCACTGCCTGTGTTTTCCCTCCTCCAGGACTGTGAACTCCTTGGTGGGTGGAGACCAACCGCCTGGCTCCACCCCCTGGTGTGGACAACAGCCCCTGGGGAAGGCAACAAGGATTTTGTGTTTTGACTATGATGTGCCTGCAGGGAGTGTGGGGTGTGTAAGTGTTGTGCTCTGTGGCCCCTGGCTTGTCAAGGGCGACACAGAAGCACTGCAGCACTGCCTCGGCGAAACGGCAACAGGCTGTGCTGAAGCTAATCTGCATAGGTGACAAACCCCACAATGCAGAAGAGGTGTGGACAGCTCTGAAACAGCATGCAGATCACTGGCTCACACCTCTGAACCTAAAGCCAGGAAAGGTTTTGTGTGACAATGGCCGGAACTTGGTGGCGGCTTTGAGGCGAGGCCAGCTGACACATGGTCCATGCGTGGCCCATGTGCTCAACCTCGTGGTTCAGCGGTTTCTAAAGTCATACCCAGAGCTGTCTGATCTGCTTGTAAAAGTTCGCCGCCTGTCTGCACATTTTCGAAAGTCACCTACTGCTTCAGCCGGCCTTGCCGGCTTTCAGCGCCATTTGCATCTTCCGGCTCACAGACTGGTGTGTGATGTCCCCACGCGTTGGAATTCAACTCTGCACATGTTGGTCAGGATATGTGAGCAGAAGAGGGCAGTTGTTGAGTACCTGCATCACCTAAGCCGTAGGGAAATGGGTCAAACTCCACACATAACACCTGAGGAGTGGAGATGGATGTCCGACCTATGTACCATCCGCCAAAACTTTGAGGACTCCACCAAGATGGTGAGCGGCGATGACGACATTATTAGCGTCACCATACCGCTTCTCTGCCTTCTAAAATGGTCTCTGCTCAAAAAACAACCATGATGCATTGCAGGCGGAGCGCGATGAGTTTTAGCAAGAAACAGTAGTGGGTGTGAGTGATAACACACAGCCCAGCCTCGTCTCATCACAACGCACAGTGCAGTGGAGGACTATGACGAGGAGGAGGATGAAGACATGGAGCAACTCTCCGGCCAAATTGAGGATATGACATGCAGTCATATCCTCGGTTCAGCGTGGCTGGCCAGAGGACAGGGTAGATGATGAGGAGGAGGAGGACAGCATGTTCAGTCATCGTGTTGGTCAGGATACTGAAGTGATGGCTGTTAAGAGTCTGGCACACATGGCTGACTTTATGGTAAGCTGCCTCTCTCGTGACCCTCGCGTTAAGAACATCTTGGCCGACAATCATTACTGGTTGGTAACACTGTTAGACCCACGCTAAAAGGAGAACTTTATGTCTCTTATTCCCGAGGCGGAGAGGTCAGGCAAAATGCAGCAGTTCCA
Organism: Anomaloglossus baeobatrachus; assembly: GCF_048569485.1. Classification (NCBI taxonomy): domain Eukaryota; kingdom Metazoa; phylum Chordata; class Amphibia; order Anura; family Aromobatidae; genus Anomaloglossus; species Anomaloglossus baeobatrachus. The sequence goes on along the minus strand of NC_134362.1, from coordinate 116,417,229 downwards.
GAAGGCCATAGTCACGGAAGTAGGCAAAGCATTCCCCTCACAAAACGCTAGCGGCATAGGTCAGGAATCAGTGGACAACCAAGGCGTACAGCCGAGAGGGGCACAAGTCCAATCCGCCAGAGGTAGGGGAACAGTCTTCAAGATGTGGGACAGTTTTCTCAGCCCCTCACATACCACAGCCCCTGAGGTGTGGGGTAGTGCCACAAGAAATCCTAAGTTTGCCCAGATGCTCAAGGAGTACCTTGCAGATCAAACAACTGTACTCCGACATTCCTCTGTGCCTTAAGATTAATGGGTATCCAAGCTGGACACGTGGCATGAATTGGCTCTCTACGCCTTGGAAGTCCTTGCCTGCCCTGCTGCTAGCGTTTTGTCAGAGCGTGTTTTTAGTGCCGCAGGTGGAATCATTACAGATAAACGCACCCGCCTGTCAACTGAAAATGCTGACAGGCTGACTCTGATCAAGATGAACAAGGGTTGGATTGGGCCAGACTTCACCACACCACCAGCAAATGACAGCGGAATTTAAAGTTTGTAACGGGAATTTGCCATGTACCTCCACTCACCCATGGTAACACACTTCTGGACTTTGGCTAATCGCTGGACTGCTCCTCCTTCTCCTCATGCGCCATCATGATGACCGTTACAATAGTTAGGCCGTTGTTTCAGGTATACCCCCAGTGGTAAATTTTTTCGCCCATTCTTTCAGAATGGGCATTACAACGACAGGAGACCCGCTCCTTTGCAATGGGAACAATGTTTTGAGGCCCTCATGCACATCTCTATCCAGGGACAATGTGGAGCCTCCAAATTTTTGGCTGCCCTGCCTAAGGGCTATACTACAATAGACCCACTTCCTTACAATGGGCACTTCAGGTTTACAGGCCATCATGCACGTCTCTATCCAGGGACAATATGGAGCCTGACGCTGCCACCGACTGCCACACACGTGCGGTTTTTAAATGCAAGCACGGACGCACTAAGAACCTAACAGGTTTTTAGGAGCGACAATTACTGAGAAGTCTGACACTATCAGACACTGCTGACTGACGTGTATTATTCACTAGACTTGTGCGTTATATAATAGTTTGTGCAAATCGTGCACCTGTACGCTGCCACCGACAGGCACACACATGCGGTTTTTAAATGCAAGCACGGACGCACTAAGAACCTAACAGGTTTTTAGGAGCGACAATTACTGAGAAGTCTGACACTATCAGACACTGCTGACTGACGTGTATTATTCACTAGACTTGTGCGTTATATAATAGTTTGTGCAAAACGTGCACCTGTACGCTGCCACCGACAGGCACACACGTGCGGTTTTTAAATGCAAGCACGGACGCACTAAGAACCTAACAGGTTTTTAGGAGCGACAATTACTGAGAAGTCTGACACTATCAGACACTGCTGACTGACGTGTATTATTCACTAGACTTGTGCGTTATATAATAGTTTGTGCAAATCGTGCACCTGTACGCTGCCACCGACAGGCACACACGTGCGGTTTTTAAATGCAAGCACGGACGCACTAAGAACCTAACAGGTTTTTAGGAGCGACAATTACTGAGAAGTCTGACACTATCTGGACTGTTTTAGACTGTGTACACCAGCCCCAGATATGATGAAGGCTGGTATACTGTCACCACTAGGAATGGCTATATACCCTGCTTGCCTGCCTGCCTGCCTGTATACTGCTACAATAGTCCTGACAAGGACTCTTCTGGTCACTAGCCTGTATTCCGACCTGGCTATACCCTGCCTGTATACAGCAACAATAGTCCTGAGAAGGACTCTGCTACTGTACTCCGACCTGGCTATACCCTGCCTGCCTGTATACAACTATAATAGTCCTAAGAAGGACTTCTGGTCACACTGTTTGCAGCCCTGCTACGGAAATAACTATAAAGGGCCGCAAACCTTTCCCTGAAGCAGCAACACTCTCCCTGCACTGACTGTCTGGATGGCTGTGTGCAGAGCACAGCGCGCCCGCCGGTATAAAGGCTCGGTCACGCTGTGCAGGCCGGCCAATCACTGCAATTCCACAACTAACAGGGCTGTGGCATTGCAGTGGTCTGCCAGCCAATCCCTGCATGAGGGCTGGCTCTCAAAAGAGCGCCAACATGCAGGGATGAAGACCACGAGTACAGCACGAGTATCGCGAGATTAATCGGTCCCCGCCGAGTAGCCCGAGTACAGTGATACTCGTGCGAGTACCGAGTAGTAACAAGCATACTCGCTCATCACTAATCAGGATATCACTCACAGGACCAGCAATCACAGGGAAAGCAGTGCTAAGCTTATAGCCGGCACTGGTTCACTGGAAATGCCAGCTTTTAAGGCATCCAGGGTCTGGAAGTGAGGCTTGAGAGAAGGCTCTGCCCCCTAGCCATGTGGACAGGGAGGTGAACCATGACACCGGGTACTCCATTGCCCCGGGGCACCACAGTGTCTATTTAGGGGAAAGCCGCTGCTGCTTAATGTGCTCTGCTGGGGCTGTTCATGTGGTGCAGCATAGATGTTGAACCCTCCGCAAGTAGGGTTAGGCCCCAGAGGATCAATGTTAGGGGTAGCAGTTGGTGCTGAGGAAGGTATAGCAATGATTCAGATGACACAGGTTTTGCGGTTTAACTGGGTTTTACTCACTGAGTCCTGGTAGCTGCAGCCCACTTCTTGCTGGTTTCGGGGTCTCGGGTTCCCTTTGTCCCAGTGCTAGCATGGTGACCTGGTAAAACCTCCTCATTGCACTTTTTGGTATTAGGGTCCCCGTGGCTTGGAGCAACTTGGGGTCCCTCTCTCTTCTCCCTCTTGTCCTTCTGGGTACGTATAACCTTGAACCTCTCTTGGGTCAGACCTTTCTTTCTGTCTGAGTTCCCAGGTTCCCTCTTTGTTACCGTGTCCCGTACCTTCAGTGGTGACGAACCCTGATAGTCCCCGATCACCTGCAGGATTACTGGGTGGGATTGGAACTTCCTCCTAGACTAGTGTCCTGTGCCCCGTCATGCTCGGTCTCTTATGCGGGCGTCACACGGTACGATATATCCATCGATATGTTGGCGGGGTCACGTCGTAAGTGACGCACATCCGGCATCGTCTGATATATCGTAGCGTATGACAGCTACGAGCGATGGTGAACGAGCAAAAATACTCACCTTATTGTTGCTCGTTGACATGTCGCTAATTTTCAAAAAGTCGTTTCTTCTTTTGTGCGCCGGTCGTTCATCGTTCCCGGGGCACATCGCTGCGTGTGACACCCCGGGAACGATGAACACAGCTTATCTGCGTCCCGCCGGCAATGCGGAAAGAAGTAGGTTGGCGGGATGTTTACGTCCCGCTCATCTCCGCCCCTCCGCGTCTATTGGCCGGCAGCTGTGTGACGTCGCTGTGACACCATACGTCCCTCCCCCTTCAGGAAGAGGATGTTCGCCGCCCACAGCGACATCGTCCGGGAGGTAAGTGCGTGTGACCGGGGTTAACGACTTTGTGCGCCACGGGCAACTAATTTCCCGTGACGCACAAACGACGGGGGCGGGTACAATTGTTCGTGCGATCGCACGATAGATCGGCCCGTGTGATGCCCGCATTAGGGTACTGGCTCTGTTCCCCTTCAGGCGACCGGTCTCCTCTTTCATTTACCAAGGCTCACCCTCACTCACCCCTGAATTAACCTACCAACACAGAGAAAACACCAACCTCATACAATAGTGACAGATATCAATTCTTCTGGAGTAGGGTTATTGTCTCTCTTATACAAAGACTACTTGCTAATGTTCATGCATAACAGTAAAAAGCTGTCACCTTGAAAGACATAGCTCAGGTCCCAGTCCTCTATTAATGTGACCAAATAATAATGCCTTTTCACAGCCCTTAATTGTTGTATACTTTACACAGGGACAAAACACCAAAGGTAAACAAATGTATACAATGTCCAGGCAATAAAGTGACTAGGTCTGTGGCACCCCAGGGTTCAGTTGCCACAAATATACTTGTACCTGGAGCAGGGAAGGATCTCCACATCGGGTAATCCCACATACAACATTTCCACTCCAAGCCTGGAGGGGGAACTCTACAAGCTGAGTTCAGGTGAGGTCCCCTTTGAAATCCAGGTTTGAAGGCGGAGTCAGAGAGACAGTTGACAGTTGGAGAAGAGGAGACTGTGTGAGCAGAGAGTGAGGGAAGACATCAAAATGGAGAGGGCTGTGCTTAGCCCGTACGAGTAACTGTGTGACCGCCTGCAGGATCAGGAGTGAGGCAAAAGAGGAGTGAACGGGGAGATGGAGCCAGATCGGTTCATCCCTAAGGAACAGCGCTGATTACCGGACACCGGCGTCCGAGATTGTGAGGAATCTAATCTGCCCAGCAATAAAGACCGGAGGCCAGGGACACTCCAGATCTCCTGGCCGCAGAAGCACCTGAAGGCAAAGCCGCTACACAGAGCTTAGGGACCGCTGAGAGTACAGCAGTGCCCCTTAGAGAAGCTCCCGCCGCCTGCCATACAGGTGAAGACAGTGAAAGAGGGACAAGGTATAGCTACAGGCAGCCTAGTGACAAGGAGAGACACCGCGTAGCAGGGAGGCCACACAACTAACCTGGCATAGAGATCCTGAACTGTTCCCAGATTACCCAAAAACTGTAACATCAGAAACTGAACCCCTTTTTAACACCTGCAAGTAAAACCTGGTCAGAGTTAATGAAATGGTGTGACATATTTTATTTCTTCATCTGAGGAGCCATATGCTGCTGCACTAAAGTGACAGTTGAAAAGGCTGTGAGGAAAAAAACACCATATCTGGGTAGAGACTGCTAAAACTGCCCTGGGGATCCTGCTTCACCTACGGGAAGCGTAAAAAACTGGCTGCCTAACCATCACCCCGGAGGTCTGACCTGCAGCCCCAGTAACCATACTGTCACAAAATAGTCACAAAATACTTTTATTTATTTATTTATTTTATTCATTTTTTCCATTTTTTTTTTTATTTTATTTTTATTATTTATTGACTTTCAGAGATCACCAGGGCCACGGGATCGGGCACAGGCCCCCGTGACATAATCATATTATCCAACGCCCGGAACCGTGTACCCCATAGCGCTGGGCGGTGACAGAAAGCACATCAGCTCAAAAACTCCCCCTTAACTCCAGAAAAATGTGATATACACCATAAAGCCAGATAAGCGTATTAGTCATAATAGACCATAAAGAAGAATCACTTCCCTTGAGATGAGTGCTATAAGCACAGCCTCGACTCGTTTCCCTCTCCCCTGTTCAGATCATCAGGAGGCCCAGGGGACAATAAGACAAGAGGAAGATTCAGGTGTCATTCTGGTGTCATACCCTCCCATTGGTAGGCAGGGGCTACAACAGGGAATCAATAGGGAAATGCTAATCCAATATTAATTGGCACTTACCCTACTGCCTCCTATTTACTATTTTGATGGCTGGATCATTCAATTTAGCACTTTTCCCCATTAACCTTTTGTGTTTCCCCTATTTCCTCATAGGTTGTAAGCTTGTGAGCAGGGCCCTCACTCCACTTGGTTTCTGTTAAATTGTATTATTCTGTAATGTCTGATGTTATCTGAATATGTCCCCTTTGAATTGTAAAATTCTGCGTAATATGGTGGCGCTATATAAATATTTTTTTATATATATATTATAATCAGGGATGAGCGAATGTATTCGCCACTATTCGGTATCCGACGGATAATGGGGTATTTGAGGTATTCAGTATCCGACGGCTAATATAGTATTCGCTCCGATACTTTCATTTTCATTTCTGCCTTCCTGGCGCCATTTTCCAGCCAATAAACACATCTGACGTTTCTTGCCCTCACAGTAACGCCGCAGCCATTTTTGTTGTGCTGTTACTGTGATTGGCTTGGCCGCACAATATCATAAGGGCTATATAAGCCAACGGCCATTATAGTCAGTCGGTCTCTCCCTCTCTCTTTCTTACTCACGGGTGCGGCGCTGCACGGCTGTCACACTGTTTCGGTGTGTTCTCCTGCTTTTGAAAATGCCGGCCGCACTTTATTCCATCACGTATTCCCTGTTTCCCCCGTCCACCGGTGCCTATCATTGGTTGCAGTCAGACATGCCCCCACGCGTAGTGACAGCTGTCTTACTGCAACCAATCACAGCCGCCGGTGGGCAGGTCTATATTGTGTAGTAAAATAAATAAATAAATGTAATCGGGAGTGAGCTGCATTTTACTTGACAGCATGGACGGGGGGGGGGGGCGAGACTGCGCTCCCTGACTAACTGACTTAGCTCACTGACTGACTTAGCTCACTATATAGGTAAGGATGGTTGACCTTAGGGAGATCAACATCCAGCACCGCGGAGCACCATCATGTGTTTTCTCAATGCAGTGATTCTAGAGCAATGCCCCCTGGGAAATATGCAAAACAAGGAAGCCGCGGAGACACCATCACATGTTTCTCAACGCTGGCAGGTAACTAGCCAGGTCTTTCACTGGGAAGGAAAAACCATGGGAAGGGCAGTCTCCGGTCAAGGAAACCACCTATGCCAAAACATGGTATCCATCAACAGACAGCTATTTTTTGGTATTCGCCCCTCATCAGTGTGGAGTAGGAAACTGGCTAGTGGGAGCAATGCCTAGTAGAAGACTATATAGGTAAGGATGATTGACCTTAGGGAGATCAACATCCAGCACCGCGGAGCACCATCACGTGTTTTCTCAATGCAGTGATTCTAGAGCAATGCCCCCTGGGAAATATGCAAAACTAGGAAGCCGCGGAGACACCATAACATGTTTCTCAACGCAGGCAGGTAACTAGCCAGGTCTTTCACCGGGAAGGAAAAACCACGGGAAGGGCAGTCTCTGGTCAAGGAAACCACCTATGCCAAAACATGGTATCCATCCACAGACAGCTGTTTCGGGGTATTTTCTCCTTATCAGTGTGGAGTAGGAAACTGGCTAGTGGGAGCAATGCCTAGTAGAAGACTCCTTAGGGAGATCAACATCCGGCACCGCGGAGCACCATCACGTGTTTTCTCAACGCAGTGATTCTAGAGCAATGCCTCCTGAAAAATATGCAAAACAAGGAAGCCACGGAGACACCATCACATGTTTCTCAATGCTGGCAGGTAACTAGCCAGGTCTTTCACCGGGAATGAAAAACCACAGGAAGGGCAGTCTCCGGTCAAGTAAACCACCTATACCAAAACATGGTATCCATCCACAGACAGCTGTTTTGGGGTATTTGCCCCTCATCAGTGTGGAGTAGGAAACTGGCTAGTGGGAGCAATGCCTAGTAGAAGACTATATAGGTAAGGATGATTGACCTTAGGGAGATCAACATCCAGCACCGCGGATCACCATCACGTGTTTTCTCAATGCAGTGATTCTAGAGCAATGCCCCCTGGGAAATATGCAAAACTAGGAAGCCGCGGAGACACCATAACATGTTTCTCAACGCAGGCAGGTAACTAGCCAGGTCTTTCACCGGGAAGGAAAAACCACGGGAAGGGCAGTCTCTGGTCAAGGAAACCACCTATGCCAAAACATGGTATCCATCCACAGACAGCTGTTTCGGGGTATTTTCTCCTTATCAGTGTGGAGTAGGAAACTGGCTAGTGGGAGCAATGCCTAGTAGAAGACTATATAGGTAAGGATGATTGACCTTAGGGAGATCAACATCCAGCACCGCGGAGCACCATCACGTGTTTTCTCAATGCAGTGATTCTAGAGCAATGCCCCCTGGGAAATATGCAAAACAAGGAAGCCACAGAGACACCATCACATGTTTCTCAATGCTAGCAGGTAACTAGCCAGGTCTTTCACCGGGAAGGAAAAACCACAGAAGGGCAGTCTCCGGTCAAGGAAACCACCTATGCCAAAACATGGTATCCATCCACAGACAGCTGTTCCTTCCCGGTGAAAGACCTGGCTAGTTACCTGCCAGCATTGAGAAACATGTGATTGTGTCTCCGTGGCTTCCTTGTTTTGACTTATCTCACTGACTGACCTCACTGAGCTCACTGACTGAGCTCACTGACTAACCTCACTGAGCTCACTGACTGAGCTCACTGACTAACCTCACTGAGCTCACTGACTGAGCTCACTGACTGACATCACTGAGCTCACTGACTGACTGAGCTTACTGACTGACTGGGCTCACTGACTGACCTCACTGAGCTCACTGACTGACCTCACTGAGCTCACTGACTGACCTCACTGACTGACTGAGCTCACTGACTGACTGAGCTCACTGACTGACTGGGCTCACTGACTGACCCCACTGAGCTCACTGACTGACCTCTCTGAGCTCACTGACTGACCTCTCTGAGCTCACTGACTGACCTCACTGAGCTCACTCACTGAGCTCACTGACTGAGCTCACTGACTGACTTCACTGATCTCTCTGACTGACTTCACTGAGCTCACTGACTGACCTCACTGAGCTTACTGACTGACCTCACTGAGCTCACTGATTGACCAAACTCACTGAGCTCACGGACTGAGCTCACTGACTGACTGCGCTCACTGACTGACTTACTGCGCTCACTGATTGACTTAGCTCACTGACTGACTGAGCTCACTGACTGAGCTCACTGACTGACTGAGCTCACTGACTGACTGCGCTCACTGACTGACTGACTGCGCTCACTGACTAACTTAGCTCACTGACTGACTGAGCTCACTGACTGAGATCACTTACTGACTGAGCTCACTGACTGAGCTCACTGACTGACATATTTATTAATAAACATTGTTCTTTTTCAGCTTTTTGCTCGTTCTTCATTTATAAAGTTGGTTCCTATGAGTTGCTGTTAACCATACGTGAGTTCGCGCACGTTTGGTGTTGTGTTTTTTTCCCTTATGGAATATAAGTTGTTTATGCTGTAATGCTTGCGAATACGAGCGAGAAGTGGACTCGCTTCGCCAAAGCACACAGAATACCTGGGGGGCATAACTGTGTTTCACACCAGGTTATCACCAGAGCCTCTGATGGCAAGGGTGTTGCTGCAGTTAGAAACTTGGTGCTGAGTGGCCAGGAGGGTGAGTGTGTCGGTGTCCTAACCAAGGGAGTGGAGAAGAACACTGCAGGGAAGCCAGTAAGGGAGTTAAACACTCTTTGATTAATGTATATAGAATATTACTCACTCTGATCATGCAAAATCTAGCTATCAGTACTAAAAAATAGAGATGAGCGATGTTCGATTCGAACTGTTCGCCAATTTCAAATTCGAGTGATTTTGGGCAGTATTCGACGAACTCGAATGATTTGCTTCAAGTTCGGCCGTTCGAGTTACCGTTCGATAACGGTTCGATCACCAAAAGCGTGGCTTTTCACAGTAAGGCTATGTGCACACGTTGTGTATTTGCATGCGTCCTGCATCCCCAGCACAATCCCTCTCTCTTTCCTACTCACCGAGCAGCTGCACGGCTGTCACAATGCTCCGACGACTTTTCCTCTTTTGAAAATGTCTGCCGCTCATTATTCAATCTGGTATTCCCTGCTTTCCCCACCCACCGGCGCCCATGAGTGGTTACAGTCAGACACGTCGCCACGCTGAGTGACAGCTGTCTCACTGCAACCAATCACAGCCGCTGGCGGGCAGGTCTATATCATGCATTAAAATAAATAAATAAATAATTAAAAGAAAAAACAAAAAAACCTCCGGTTCCCCCCAATTTTGATACCAGCCAAGATAAAGCCACACGGCTGGAAGCTGGTATTGTCAGGATGGGGAGCGCCACGTTATGGGGAGCCCATTCCCCTAACAATATCAGCCAGAAGCTGCCCGGAATTGCCGCATCCATTGGATGCAACAGTCCCGGGACTCTACCCGGCTCATCCCGAATTGCCCTGGCGTGGTGGCAATCGGGGTAATAAGGTTAGGTTAATCATGACAGGCGTCTCCCCGAGATACCTTCCATGATTAACCTGTAAATGAAAGTAAAGAAACACACACAACGAAAAATCCTTTATTTTGAATAAAAGACAAATAAAATCCCTCATTTACCTCTTTATTAATCCCCAAACAACAATCCAGGTCCGAAGTAATCCACAAGACACTTTCAGCTCTGCTACATGAAGCTGACAGGGAGCGCCGTAGAACACGAGCGCTCTGTGTCAGCTCCATGTAGCAACTGAAGTGAGCCACGCTGTCACCAGCGACTTCACTCAGGTAGTGCCTGCGAATGATTTACCTCTCTCTCTTTTTCCCTCTCTCTCTTTTTCCCCTCTCTCTTTTTCCCTCTCTCTCTTTCTTTGTCTCTCTTTCTTTGTCTCTCTTTCTCTATCTTTCACTCTTTTTCTCTCTTTTTCTTTTTCCCTCTTTCTCTCTTTGTCTTTTTCTCTCTTTCTCTCTTTTTCTCTTTTTTTCTATCTCTTGTCTCTCTTCTCTTTCTCTCTCTCTTCTCTCTCTCAGACCTGGCGATGATCAGCTGATGCGGTCACCTGATGGAGTAAGTCGACCTGACACTATACGCCGGCTAAACTATCAGCTGTTGCTGTCGGACAGGAGTCTGCACAGAAGTGTGTAGTTTGTTGTTTTGTTTCTTTTTGCACTGATGCATCAGCTGATTGTATAAAAGCCGTTTATACAATCAGCTGCTGCGTCATGTGATTCAGGCCCTTGAACCTGACACATCATCTGATTGCTTTGCCTTCTAGCAAACCGATCAGATGATATTGGATCTGGATTGGACGGCGCGGGACCCTTGACCCAGGATTACTGTGGAGGGAGTTCTTTGTTTCAATAAAGATGGAGTCACTAATTGTGTTGCGTTTCATTTCTAATAAAAATATTTTTCTGTGTGTTGTGTTTTTTTTTATCTGTATTAGAAATTCATGGTGGCCATGTCTAATATTGGCGTGACTCCATGAATTTCGGGCTTAGGGCCAGTTGAAAATATACAGCTAGCCCTATCTCCATTGTTACCCAGCGAGCCACTCGTCACCAGGGCAGCTGGAAGCGTTGGATACAGCGCCAGAAGATGGCGCTTTTATGAAAGCGCCATTTTCTGGGGCGGCTGAGGACTGCAATTCGCAGCAGGGGTGCCCAGAAAGCTTGGGCACCCTGCGTTGCGGATTCCAATCCCCAGCTGCCTAGTTGTACCTGGCTGGACACAAAAAGTGGGCGAAGCCCACGTCATTTTTTTTTTTTAATTATTTCATGAAATTCATGAAATAATTTAAAAAAAAAAAGGCTTCTCTATATTTTTGGTTGACAGCCGGGTACAAATAGGCAGCTGTGGGTTGGGGGCAGCCCGTAGCTGCCTGCTGTACCTGGCTAGCATACAAAAATACGGCGAAGCCCACAATTTTTTTTGGGGGGGGGCAAAAAACTCCTGCATACAGTCCTGGATGGAGTATGCTGAGCCTTGTAGTTCTGTAGCTGTGGTCTGCTGTCTGTCTATATGGAGGAGAGGAGACAGGAGCTGCAGAACTACAAGGCTCAGCATCTTCCATCCACGACTGTATGCTGGAGGGAGAGGCAGGGGAAGCAGAACTGCAAGGCTCAGCATACTTCATTCACTAGTGTATGCATGAGAGCAGAAAGCAGCTGCAGAACTACAAGGCTCAGCATGCTGCATCCAAGAATGTATGCTGGAGGGAGAGACAGGGGGAGCATAACTACAAGGCTCAGCATGCTCCATTCACTAGTGTATGCAGGAGAGCAGACAGCAGCTGCAGAACTACAAGGCTCAGCACACTCCATCCAGGACTGTATGCAGGAGATTTTTGCCCACCAAAAAAAATGACGTGGGCTTCGCCATATTTTTGTATGCTAGCCAGGTACAGCGGGTACGGCTGCCCACAACCCCCAGCTGCCTATTTGTACCCAGCTGGGAACTAAAAATATATTGAAGCCCTTTTTTTAATTATTTCATGAATTTCATGAAATAATTAAAAAAAAAAAAAAAATGACGTGGGCTTCGCCCAATTTTTGTGTCCAGCCAGGTACAACTACGCAGCTGGGGATTGGAATCCGCAGCGCAGGGTGCCTAAGCTTTCTAAGCACCCCTGCTGCGAATTTCAGTCCGCCGCCGCCCCAAAAAATGGCGCTTTCATAGAAGTGCCATCTTTTGGCTTCGCCCCATTTTTGTGTCCAGCCAGGTACAACTAGGCAGCTGGGGATTGGAATCCGCAGCACAGGTTGGCCCGTGCTTTCTGGGCGCCTCTGCTGCAAATTGCAGTTTGCAGCTGCCCCAGAAAATGGTGCTTTCACAGAAGCGCCATCATCTGGCGCTGTATCCAACTCCTCCAGCTGCCCTGATGACGGGTGGCTCGCTGGGTAATAATGGGTTAATACTAGCTTTGTTTTACTAGCTAGTATTAAGCCAGAGATTCATAATGTAAGGCAAGTTTGACCCAGCCATTAAGAATCTCCAATAAAGGGTTAAAAAAAAGACACCACTCAGAGAAAAAATACTTTAATAGAAATAAATACACAGACACACTTAGAGACTCCATGTTTATTACTCCCTCTCACCCCTCCACGATCCTGGTCTTCTGTCTTCTTTCTCCTTCAACCCATGTAGCTCTGCTACATCAGACAGCACTGCATGGGAGGAAGACACTGCTGCTCCCGTACAGTCTAATCACTCAGTGAGTGAGCAGAGGCTGCGGGTTGTAAGCGGTGACGTCACTGCTGCCACCATTGAAATAGTAATCTGACAGGCGGGTTACTATAGCAAACGTGATGTCCGATCACCTGATTCCCGGTGCCGCTATTCACCGGCTATGGCATCCAGTCCTTGCATGTGGGCTGACTCTGTAAAGAGCTCCGACATGCAGCTCCGACATGCAGGAACGGGGAGCCAAGCATGTGTCCAAGCATCTCGCCGGTACACGGAGATGCTGAAACGAGCACCGCGTACCGGAGAGATGCACTGACAGGATCTAGAATGACGTCTAGCCATGTGACCAGTCTGTAGCCAATGAGATAATACATACGTGACTGGTCACATGCTATGACGACGTCATGGAAGGTCCTATCATCAGTGCTGGTTACCGGGAGGGCACAGCGATGATCGGAAGCAAAAGCAGCGGGAGACAGAGTGCAGGACGCGTCGCTGGGACCTGTAAGTATAATGGCAATGTTTATTAACTGTATGTGTACATGTATAATGTGTTTGTATGTTTTTGTGTTTGCCTGCCATTGTTTTCAATGGGGTTCGAAGGAGTTTGTCGCACGTTCGCCGAACACACCCGTCGTTCGACGAATCAAACTTGAACACTAGAGGGGTGGCTCAACACTACTAACAAACTGATCGCTCATTAGATCAGCATCATATGTTTTACCGTCTATTAATCATGTCTCATGTTTTACAGGGTGAACAATGCAATATAGTCCCTGACAACGTAGATGATATCATAGCTGATCTTGTTGCTGAAGAAAAAGAAGAAGGTATAAATAATAATTCTAAAATATGAAATTTACATAATACCTTGAAATGTATTCAAACTCTTTGAACTTGTCCACATTTTTTCAAGTTACAGCCAAAATTGTAAATGTATTTTATTGGGATTTACATAATATACCAACACAGAATAGCAAGTATTTGTAAGTTTAAAATTTTTTAAAAATAATACTAAATGGTTTTCTAAATATTTAAAACTAAATATTTGAAGATGGTAACACATTTGTATTAACTCCCTATAGTCAGATATTCCTAAATGAAAATCTAAGTGACCAATTGCTTCTAGATGTCACTTGATTAGTAAATTCAGTCCACCTGTGTGTAATAATTCATAGTATAATAACTGTTCTCTGAAGGCATCAGAGGTTTATTTGAGAACATTAGAGATCAAACAACAGCTTGAAAACTAAGGAACACATTAGACTGGTCAGTGATAAAGTTGTGGAAGGAGTATGGCACAACTGCAAACCTACCAAGACATAGCCATCTACCAAAACTGACATCTCAAGCAAGGAAATCACTAGATAGAAAAGCAGCCAAGAGACCCATGGTCACTGTGAAGGAGCTGTAGATCACTGTATCCACATCTCAAGCAGGTGCAAGAATCTGTCCACAGGACAGCTATTATTCTTACATGCCACAAATTTGGCTTTTATGTAACAGTGGCAAAATGAAAACCATATTAAAAGCAAGCCATAAGAGGTCTTGTTTGCAGTTTGAGCCCAAAATAAAACGTTTTGGGTTAAATGCAGAACAGTATAGTAATGGCCAAAAGTATTGACACCCTTGAAATTGTTCCAGAAAATAAAGTATTTCTCACAGAAGATTATTGCAGTTACATATGTTTATATGCACATGTTTATTGTCTGTGTATATTGGGACAACACAAAAAAAATGAGAAAAAAAGCAAATTGGAAATAATTCCACACATGTATCTATTACCCCTACACATGCTCTGCACCCACTCTGACCGCAGCTGCAGTGCACACTGGCATCACGTCACAGGTTCTGCCTGATGTCATTACACCTACCTGGGACCCACAGCCACAGAGCAAGGGCGAAACAGGGAGCCAGTGGCCATCCGCTCCTCAATGGTGTTCAACCATGCATCCAAGGAAATGGCAATGGCCCCCATCACCCACAGGCCCAGTCGTTTTAGATACTATGTAAAAGATAAATGGATGCAGGGTCGGACTGGGGTTTCTGGGGTCCACAGGAGTTAAATCTAGAGGCCACACCACAACTATATGCAAATACCTGCAGGAGCCCCCACACCGCCGCTTCCTATGCACAGCATGAGTCTCCACACAGCCACCTATGCACACTAGGAGCCCCTACACAGCCTCCTATGCACAGCAGGAGCCCCCACACAGTCTCCTATGCACAGCAGGAGCCCCCACACAGTCTCCTATGCACAGCAGGCAACCCCACACAGCCTCCTATACACAGCAGGAGCCCCCACAGTCTCCTATACACAGCAGGAGCCTCCAAACAGGCTCCTATATACAGAAAGCAACCTTACACAGCCTCCAATACAAAGCAGGAGCACCCACTCAGCCTCCTATACACAGCAGGAGCCACCAAATAGACACCTATGCACAGCAGGAGCCCTCACACAGCCTCCCATGCACAGCAGGCAACCCCACACAGCCTCCCATGTACTGCAGCCAACCCCACACAGCCTCCTATACTCAGCAGGAGCTCCCACACAGCCTCCTATATACAGCAGGAGCCTCCAAACATTCTTCTATACACAGCAGGCAACCTTACACAGCCTCCTATGCACAACAAGAGCCCCCACACAGCCTCCTATACACAGCAGGAGCCCCCACACAGCCTTCTATACACAGCAGGAGACACCACGCAGCTTCCTATGCACAGCAGTAGCCCCCACACAGCCTCCTATGCACAGCAGGCAACCTTACACAGCCTCATATGCACAGGAGGAGCCCCCACACAGCCTTCTATACATAGCAGGAACCCCCACAAAGCCTACTATACACAGCAAGAGTCCCCACACAACCTTCTATACACAGCAGGAACCCCCACAAAGCCTTCTATACACAGCAGGAGCCCCCACACAGCCTCCTATGCACAGCAGGAGCCCCCACACAGGCTCCTATGCACAGCAGGAGTCCCCACACAGCCTCCTATGCACAGCAGGAGCCCCCACACAGCCTCCTATGCACAGCAGGAGCCCCCACACAGCCTCCTGTGCACAGCAGGAGCCCCCACACAGCCTTCTATACACAGCAGGAGCCACCACACAGAAAGCAAACCCACACAGCCTCCTATGCAGAGCAGGAGCCCCCACACAGCAGGCAACCCCACACAGCCTCCTATGCAGAGCAGGAACCCCCACAAAGCCTTCTATACACAGCTGAAGCCTTCACACAGCCTCCTATACACAGCTGGAGCCTCCAAACAGGCTCCTATACATAGCAGCGACCTCCACAAAGCCTCCTATATACATCAGGGGCCCCCACATAGCCACCTATATACAGCAGGGTCCTTACATAGCCTCTTATGTACAACAGGAGCCCCCACAGATCCCATATAGACATAAACGCAGTGGCCTCCACAGTGCCTTCTATATATAGCAGGGCCCCCACTTTGCCTCCTATATACAGCAGGGGTCCCCACATAGCCTCTTATATATAACAGGAGCACCCACAGATCCCATATAGACATTAAAATAAATATTATACTCACCTAACCTGATTCACAGCACCGCAGCCTCCATCTCCTCTTTTATGGCGGCCTCCAGAAGCAGCGCGATGCAATGATGTCACCGCGCTGCGCTCATGGGCATACGGTCTCCTAAGCCACAGGCCTATAGCAATCTGAGGCTTAGGAAACAAGCAGTGATAGAGCAGGGAGGTCTTGCTCCCTGTTCTGTCACAGGATTGAACTGTATCAGGGCAACGCGGTGCCAATACAGTTCAGTACAGTGGTTGCAGAAGATTCCGGACTTCGGGCAACAAGTTCTGGACTGGAGCCCCGCATCTTTGATGCCAGCCGTGCCCCTGCCAGCGGGACCCCTCTATGTCCAGTTGGAGAGCCCACTGGGGCATTCACCAGTATCTCAGAGTGCCAGACCGACACTGGATAGATGATAGACAAATACATATCAGATAGACAGAACAATAGATACCGTAGATAATAGAGCGATAGATAGAAAGATAGATAATAGTCAGATAGATAGACAGATAGATAATAGATAGATAGACAGAGGGATAGACAGATATATGAAAGATAGATAGAGAGATAGATAGATGGATAGACAGACGGATAGACAGAAAAATTGATGGATAGATTCGTAGATAGATATATAATAGAGATATATGGATAGACAGATAAATAATGGAGAGATAGATCTATAATAGAGATATAGACAGACAGACAGAAAGACAGATATATTCCGTAATATGCAATAGGATAAAGAGTTGCACACAAATCACAATGTATATGGGAATGATGAAAAGCAAAACTGCAATGGGAATACTAGACTGAAAACTACAATGAATTATCTGAAAAAGTGAAAAACATGAAAAATGAAATTTTCATAACTGCTATGAATAATAGGAATATAAGAGATTTTTAGATCAATGCAAAAGAGCCCCAAAACCAACAGCAAGCTAATCTCTATTTTTGGGGTCCTTAGCCTATATGTAACCTCACCTGCAGTTAAAAAACTTCCCCTTATGGGAAGCAAAGGACCAAGCTATATATGTGAAATGAAACAAATGGCTGTGGGTGGGGCAGGGTTCTCAGACAAAAAGTGCATACTAACTAAAAAATGAATAACTGGAACACCAATGGTGTGAACATTGTGCAAGACTCAAAAACATAACTATACAATAGGATAAAGAGTTGCACACAAGTCACAATGTATATGGGAATCATGAAAATGAAAACTGCTATGGGAGTACTAGACTGAAAAGTACAATGAAATTTCTGAAAAAGTGAAAAACATGAAAAATGAAATATGGATAACTGCTATGAATAATAGGAATAGAAGAGATTTTTAGCCATTGTATTGATCAATGCAAAACAGCCCCAAAACCAACACCAAGCTAATCTCTATTTTTGGGGTCCCTAGCCTAAAAAAGTGCATAATAACTAACTCATTTTTCATGTGCGGGAGCACATGCATTTTTTTTAATTATTTTTTTAAATTAAAAAAATTAATGGGCTTCCCTGTATTTTGATTGCCAGTCAGGTAAAGACAGGCAGATGCGGAGTGGCATCCACTAGCCATCTGCTTTATCTGCGCTGACAATCAAAAATACCATGGAGCGCTACGTCATTTTTTTAAGTTATTATTTTTTTTACATACCACTATATATTTTGTACAATATATTATATATACAGTGTATATATATATATATATATATATACACAGTACAGACCAAAAGTTTGGACACACATTCTCATCCTTAGAACAACTATTAAGAAGAGACTTTGTGCAGCAGGCCTTCATGGTAAAATAGCTGCTAGGAAACCACTGCTAAGGACAGGCAACAAGCAGAAGAGACTTGTTTGGGCTAAAGAACAGAAGGAATACACATTAGACCAGTGAAAATCTGTGCTTTGGTCTGATGTGTCCAAATTTGAGATCTTTGGATCTAACCACCGTGTCTTTGTAGAAAAGGTGAACGGATGGACTCTAGATGCCTGGTTCCCACCATGAAGCATGGAGGAGAAGGTGTGATGATGTGGGGGTGCTTTGCTGGTGACACTGTTGGGGATTTATTCAAAATTGAAGGCATACAAAACCAGCATGGCTACCACAGCATCTTGCAGCGGCATGCTATTCCATCCGGTTTGCATGTAGATGGACCATAATTTATTTTTCAACAGTACATTGACCCCAAACACACCTCCAGGCTGTGTAAGGGCTATTTGACTAAGAAGGAGAGTGATGGGGTGCTACACCAGATGACCTGATCTCCACAGTCACCAGACCTGAACCCAATCGAGATGGTTTGGGGTGAGCTGGACCGCAGAGTGAAGGCAAAAGGGACAACTAGTGCTAAGCATCTCTGGGAACTCCTTCAAGACTGTTGGAAAACCATTTCCGGTGACTACCTCTTGAAGCTCATCAAGAGAATGCCAAGAGTGTGCAAAGCAGTAATCAAAGTAAAAGGTGGCTACTTTGAAGAACCTAGAATATAAGACATATTTTCAGTTGTTCACACTTTTTTAAGTATTTCATTCC
The DNA here is from genome assembly GCF_048569485.1 of Anomaloglossus baeobatrachus. Classification (NCBI taxonomy): domain Eukaryota; kingdom Metazoa; phylum Chordata; class Amphibia; order Anura; family Aromobatidae; genus Anomaloglossus; species Anomaloglossus baeobatrachus. Next base: position 116,398,611 of record NC_134362.1, on the reverse strand, counting down.
ACATGTTTTGATTCATAGTTTTTATGTCTTCAATGTAAATCTACAATTTTTTGAGTCATGAAAATAAAGAAAACACTTTGAATGAGAAGGTGTGTCCAAACTTTTGGTCTGTAATATATATATATATATATATATATATATACATACATACATACATACATACACACACGCACACACACGCACACACACACACACAGCTCTGGCAAAAATTAAGAGACTGCAAAATTTTCAGTTTTTCTGATTTTTCTCTTTAGGCTGGACTCACACGAGCGTATGGCGGTATTTTTGATTCTCGGCACACATAAAGCAGACGGCTGGCAATCAAAATACAAGGAAGCCTATTTTTTCAGTTATTTAAAACAATTAAAAAAAATGCGTGGGCTCCCACTGCATTTTCTATTGCTAGCTAAGGGTAACCCAAGCAGCTACTGGTTGCTAACCCCCACTGCTTGGTGTTACCTTCACTGGCAATGGAAAATCCAGAGAAGCCCAGGTTATTTTTTTTTTGGCCAAAAAAGTAAAAAAAAAAATGACGTGGGCTTTGCCATATTTTTGTATGCTAGCCAGGTACAGCAGACAGGTACGGGCTGCTCCCAACCCCCAGCTGCCTATTTGTACCCTGATGGTAACCAAAAATATAGGGAAGCCGTGTTGTAATTATTTCATAAATTTCATGAAATAATTAAAAAAAAACACAATGTGGGCTTCGCCCAATTTTTGTGTCCAGCCAGGTACAACCAGGTAGCTGGAGATTGGAATCTGCAATGCAGGATGGCCCAAGCTTTCTGGGTCCCACCTCCGCTGCAAATTGCAGTTCGCAGCCGCGCCAGAAAATGGCGCTTTTATAGAAGCGTCATCTTCTGTCACTGTATCCAATTCTTACAATGGCCCTGGTGCTGGATAATAAGGGGTTATGACCAGCTTTGTTTTACCAGCTGGTATTAAGCCCGGGATTCTTAATCTCAGGCCAAGTTTGACCTGGCTATTTGAAATTTCCAATAAAGGGTTAAAAAAGACACCACACAGAGAAAAAGTACTTTATTAGAAATAAATACACAGACACACTTAGGGACTCCATCTTTATTACTCCCTCTCACCCCTCCATGGTCCAGGTCTTCTGTCACTGATCTAGCTATGCTATATCAGAAAGCACGGGGGAAGGAAGAACGCTTCTGGTCCCCGTGCTGTCTAATCACTCAATGAGTGAGCAGAGACTGCAGGTTGGTAAGCGGTGACGTCACCACTGCCACTGTTGCCATAGTAACCTAACGAGCGGACTACTATCGCAACGGTGATCTCCAGTCACCTGATTCCCGGCACCGCTATTCACCAGATGTGGGATGCAGGACCTGTAAGTATAATGACAATGTTTACTATTAACTATATTCTTTTTTTTTTACAGCCCCCCCCCACCCCATCCCATAACTGTAAAGTCCAAGATCGGAGATCGGACGCAAGCTCGTGTTATCTCGAGCCCGATCTCGATCTTTACAAAACGATCGGGCGAGTCTCTCTGATCCTGACCATCACGGGGATTGCCCATCACTATTCAGCTCCACTTCATATGCTGAATCGCAGGAAGGAGTTGTCCCTGTTTTAACACATTTTTTAAAGAGGTCAATGCATATCCTGTGAGTGAACTTCCTTCATATCAATATCTAGAGCCAAAAGCTCAAAATCTGTATTAGCAATTGGGGTTTCAAAAACACTCAGTATTTTTCATTTTGTTTTCATTAGTTCCAAACAATTATGGTAGTCATCATTATTAGAAAAAGGAACTTTTTTTTGTATAATTACATAGATGCATTCTTATTTTCTACACTTGTTTTCATAAATAAGCTATAGTCACATAGGATTTTGGTAAAGATGAGCAAACCTATTCAGGTTTGCCAATTTCAAATTTGGCACATGCCTTAGCATGTTCGGCTCGGGCTCGGTAACCTGAGCACTTTCCACAAAAGTCGGCAATATTCGGTTTTGTTCAATCACTGCTGCATTTTCCAAAAATACTTTTCGAATAACATGATATGCTTTTGGATAGGATTGTGGTGCTGTATGATGAATGGGAGGATGTGTTTAATGAGTGGAGGGGGTGTGTACTCAGGAAAGGTCAAAGATGAGTGGCACCATTATTTTTTTTCTTAACCTTATTTGCGGATGTTCCTGCAGCCAATCATGGCACAGCAAATAACCACAAGGTTAAAAAAAAACGGCTTTTATCATTGGCTGCCTAATTTACATATCTGTCTGCATATAAAATGTGGACATGTGGCATTGGCATCATTTTGTGACTGTTAAACATTAGGCAAGGTGCTGCCGCCATGCTACTAGACAGTTAGCTTAGCTAGGGGTTTAATGATAGATAGTTGAGATAGATAGGAGAGTGATAGTGTAGAATAGGGATGTGCAGTGCAGGGAAAGATGTGTGCCACAAATTGGCATTTCATGATAGAAATAGAGATTGCTACTTGTGAGTGCCTGCTAAAGAGTTGCCAGTGAAGCATCTAAACAGTAGAGTTGAGAGCGGTTCGTATTTCGTGGTTCTTCAGTTCGCGGTTTGAGTGATTTTGGGGGGTGTTCTAGATCGAACTAGAACTCGAGCTTTTTGCTAAAAGCTCGATAGCTCGAGTTACGTTCGAGGACGGTTCGAGCAGCAAAAAGCCAAGCTAATTAGTAGCTGGCTTTTCGCTGTAATAGTGTAAGTCACTCTGTGACTCACACTGTTATGAAATTTCAGCGTATAGTGTGCGGGAACTGCGCGTTCAGATCACTGCTGCTGGGATAATGGCGATCGACATTTTTTTTTTTCTTGTCTTCCTTCCTTAAGCGCGCGTGTAGTGGGGCTAACCAGCATGTCGGCCAATCCCAGACACACACACAGCTAAGTGGACTTTTTGCCAGAGAAGCAAGGACATGTGTCATAGGCTGTCCATGTCACATGTCCCTGCATTATAAAAACGGGTATCTGCCCGTCTGGATGCCATTATCTGCCTTCTGCGTCTGTGTGTCAGTCACCGCTGGCGCAGGTCCTGTCTCCGATACTGCTGTGTACGCTCTACACACAGCGCTATACAGAATAGGGATAGATGTTTCTTTCAGCCCTTGTAAGGGCTAATTACAGCAGGCTCAGAGCCATAGGTGACTGTCAAGTCCGTGGAAACAGATTTTAACAGCTCAGGGACTTCCTCACTGCATTTCACCATTAGGAGGGATAGAAAGTGAGGCTAACTTTCCTCTACACTGACCCACAACCCGGCCACTGTACCCTCCTGCCCTTTGCACACTCAAGCTCATTGTTACTAAGCCATTATACTAGCAAACACCGAGGAAACATAGTGGCATCCTAAAAGTGGCTGTTGGACTTCATTAGTGTCCCACTGGTGCAAAGCTATTTGCAGCACCTCTGCATTGCACACTCAAGCTCATTGTTACTAAGCCATTATACTAGCAAAAACAATTGAGATAAAGAACTTTTTCTTTATTTCCAAAGGTCTACGCGTTTCAAAGGCATGTCCGCCTTCTTCATCAGGACAAGGAAAAATAAAAGAACAGCCTAACCAACTAACTATTTTTTTTTTATTTTTCCTTGTCCTGATGAAGAAGGCGGACATGCCTTTGAAACGCGTAGACCTTTGGAAATAAAGAAAAAGTTTTTTTACAACCTTGGATATTGTGGTTTTTAGCGCAGCATCAAACCCGATTCTTTATCTCAATTGTTTTTTCTCCACGGCTTTATCGGGGCTGCAGCTGACCGCTTTCTTTACATTCAATTGTTTTGGCTTTCCCAGGAGTTGTGCCTGTCACAACCATAGCAGGTGAGTACCTGTCCTGTTTGTTATATCTCCATTTATCATCGGATAAGACCCTATGTGCGCTTTTTTCCACAGTTCTTTCTGACATTATACTAGCAAACACTGAGGAAACTTAGTGGCATCCAAAAAGTGGCTGTTGTACTCCATTTGTGCTCCAATGGTACCAAGCTATTTACAGCACCTCTGCATTACACCATCATGCTCTGTTTTTAATAAGCTATAATAATAGCAAAAAATGCGGCAACTTAATGGCATCCAAAAAGTGGCTTTTGTACTCCATTTGTGCCGCAAAGGTGCCAAGCTATTTATGGCACCTCTGCATTACACCCTCCTGCTCTGTTTTTAATTAGCTATAATAATAGCAAAAAATGCTGCAACTTAGTGGCATACAAAAAGTGGCCATTTGTTGTAATCCATTTGTGCCCCACTGTTGCCAAGCTATTTAGAGCAACTCTGTTTTACACCCTCCTGCTCTGTTTTTAATAAGCTATAATAATAGCAAAAAATGCTGCAACTTAGTGGCATTCAAAAAGTGGCTGTTGTACTCCATTTGTGCCTCAATGGTGCCAAGCTATTTCGAGCACCTCTGCATTACACCCTCCTACTCTGTTTTTAATAAGCTATAATAATAGCAATAAATTCTGCAACTTAGTGGCATATAAAAAGTGGCCGTTGTACTCCATTTGTGCCCCAATTGTTCCAAGCTATTTACAGCACCTCTGCATTACACCCTCCTGCAGTGTTTTTAATAAGCTATAATAATAACACAAAATGCTGCAACTTAGTGGCATACAATAAGTGGCTGTTGTACTCCATTTGTGCCCCAAAGTTACCAAGCTATTTCTAGCTCCTCTGCATTACACCCTCCTGCTCTGTTTTTAATAAGCTATAATAATAGCAAAAAATGCTGCAACTTAGTGGCATACAAAAAGTGGCCATTTGTTGTAATCCATTTGTGCCCCACTGTTGCCAAGCTATTTAGAGCAACTCTGTTTTACACCCTCCTGCTCTGTTTTTAATAAGCTATAATAATAGCAAAAAATGATGCAACTTAGTGGCATTCAAAAAGTGGATGTTGTACTCCATTTGTGCCCCAATGGTGCCAAGCTATTTCTAGCACCTCTGCATTACACACTCCTGCTCTGTTTTTAATTAGCTATAATAATAGCAAAAAATGCTGCAGCTTGTTGGCATCCAAAAAGTGGCTGTTGTACTCCATTTGTGCCCCAATGGTGCCAAGCTATTTCTAGCACCTCTGCATTACACCCTCCTGCACATTTTTGCAAAGCCATTTTAATTTAAAAGAGTGCTGCCAGTTAGTGGCATCCAAAAAGTGGCCGTTGTACTCCATTTGTGCTCCAATGGTGCCAAGCTATTTCTAGCACCTCTGCATTACACCCTCCTGCTCTGTTTTTAATAAGCTATAATAATAGCAAAAAATGCTGCAACTTAGTGGCATCCAAAAAGTGGCTGTTGTAGTCCATTTGTGCCTCAATGGTGCCAAGCTATTTCTAGCACCTCTGCATTACACACTCTTGCTCTGTTTTTAATTAGCTATAATAATAGCAAAAAATGCTGCAACTTAATGGAATCCAAAAAGTGGCTGTTGTAATCCATTTGTGCCCCACTGTTGCCAATCTGTTTAGAGCAACTCTGAATTACACCCTCCTGCTCTGTTTTTAATAAGCTATAATAATAGCAAAAAATGCTGCAACTTAGTGGCATCCAAAAAGTGGCTGCTGTACTTTATTTGTGCTCCACTGGTGCCAAGCTATTTACAGCACCTCTGCATTACACCCTCCTGCTCTGTTTTTAATAAGCTATAATAATAGCAAAAAATTCTGCAACTTAATGGCATCCAAAAAGTGGCTGTTGTACTCCATTTGTGCCCCAATGGTGCCAAGCTGTTTACAGCAACTCTGAATTACACCCTCCTGCTCTGTTTTTAATAAGCTATAATAATAGCAAAAAATACTGCAACTTAGTGGCATTAAAAAAGTGGCTGTTGTACTCCATTTGCGCCCTAATGGTGTCAAGCTATTTCTAGCACCTCTACATTACACCCTCCTGCTCTGTTTTTAATTAGCTATAATAATAGCAAAAAATGCTGCAACTTAGTGGCATTCAAAAAGTGGATGTTGTACTCCATTTGTGCCCCAATGGTGCCAAGCTATTTCTAGCACCTCTGCATTACACCGTCCTGCTCTGTTTTTAATTAGCTATAATAATAGCAAAAAATGCTGCAGCTTGGTGGCATTCAAAAAGTGGCTTTTGTACTTTATTTGTGCCTCACTGGTCCCAAGCTATTTACAGCACCTCTGCATTACACCCTCCTGCTCTGTTTTTAAGAAGCTTTAATAATAGCAAAAAATGCTGCAAATTAGTGGCATTCAAAAATTGGACGTTCTACTCCATTTGTGCCCCAATGGTGCCAAGCTATTTACAGCACCTCTGCAATACACCCTCCTGCTCTGTTTTTAATAAGCTATAATAATAGCAAAAAATGCTGCAACTTAGTGGCATCCAAAAAGTGGCTGTTGTACTTTATTTGTGCTCCACTGGTGCCAAGCTATTTACAGGACCTCTGCATTACACCCTCCTGCTCTGTTTTTAATAAGCTATAATAATAGCAAAAAATGCTGCAACTTAATGGCATCCAAAAAGTGGCTGTTGTACTCCATTTGTGCCCCAATGGTGCCAAGCTGTTTACAGCAACTCTGAATTACACCCTCCTGCTCTGTTTTTAATAAGCTATAATAATAGCAAAAAATGCTGCAACTTAGTGGCATCCAAAAAGTGGCTGTTGTAGTCCATTTGTGCCTCAATGGTGCCAAGCTATTTCTAGCACCTCTGCATTACACACTCTTGCTCTGTTTTTAATTAGCTATAATAATAGCAAAAAATGCTGCAACTTAATGGCATCCAAAAAGTGGCTGTTGTAATCCATTTGTGCCCCACTGTTGCCAAGCTGTTTAGAGCAACTCTGAATTACACCCTCCTGCTCTGTTTTTAATAAGCTATAATAATAGCAAAAAATGCTGCAACTTAGTGGCATCCAAAAAATGGCTGTTGTACTCCATTTGTGCCCCAATGGTGCCAAGCTGTTTACAGCAACTCTGAATTACACCCTCCTGCTCTGTTTTTAATAAGCTATAATAATAGCAAAAAATGCTGCAACTTAATGGCATCCAAAAAGTGGCTGTTGTACTCCATTTTTGCCACACTGGTGCCAAGCTATTTACAGCAAGTCTGAATTAGCCCCTCGTGCTCGGTTTTTAATAAGCTAAAATAATAGCAAAAAATGCTGCAGCTTGGTGGCATCCAAAAAGTGGCTGTTGTACTCCATTTGTGCCCCACTGGTCCCAAGCTATTTACAGCACCTCTGCATTACACCCTCCTGCTCTGTTTTTAATAAGCTTTAATAATAGCAAAAAATGCTGCAAATTAGTGGCATTCAAAAATTGGATGTTGTACTCCATTTGTGCCCCAATGGTGCCAAGCTATTCACAGCACCTCTGCAATACACCCTCCTGCACTGTTTTTAATAAGCTATAATAATAGCAAACAATGCTGCAACTTAGTGACATACAAAAAGTGGCTGTTGTACTCCATTTCACTGGTGCCAAGCTATTTACAGCACCTCTGCATTAGACCCTCCTGCTCTGTTTTTAATAAGCTATAAGAATAGCAAAAAATGCTGCAACTTTGTGGCATCTAAAAAGTGGCTGTTGTACTCCATTTGTGCCCCAATGGTGCCAAGCTATTTCTAGCACCTCTGCATTACACCCTCCTGCACATTTTTGCAAAGCCATTTTAATTAAAAAGAGTGCTGCCAGTTAGTGGCATCCAAAAAGTGGCTGTTGTACTCCATTTGTGCCCCAATGGTGCCAAGCTATTTCTAGCACCTCTGCATTACACCCTCCTGCTCTGTTTTAATAAGCTATAATAATAGCAAAAAATGCTGCAACTTCGTTGCATCCAAAAAGGGGCTGTGTACTCCATTTGTGCCCCAATGGTGCCAAGCTATTTCAAGCACCTCTGCATTACACCCTCCTGCTCTGTTTTTAATAAGCAATAATATTAGCAAAAAATGCTGCAACTTAGTTGCATCCAAACAGTGGCTGTAGTACTCCATTTGTGCCCCAATGGTGCCAAGCTTTTTCAAGCACCTCTGCATTACATCCTCCTGCTCTGTTTTTAATAAGCTATAATAATAGCAAAAAATGCTGCAACTTAGTGGCATCCAAAAAGTGGCTGCTGTACTTTATTTGTGCTCCACTGGTGCCAAGCTATTTACAGCACCTCTGCATTACACCCTCCTGCTCTGTTTTTAATAAGCTATAATAATAGCAAAAAATGCTGCAACTTAATGGCATCCAAAAAGTGGCTGTTGTACTTCATTTGTGCTCCAATGGTGCCAAGCTGTTTACAGCAACTCTGAATTACACCCTCCTGCTCTGTTTTTAATAAGCTATAATAATAGCAAAAAATACTGCAACTTAGTGGCATTAAAAAAGTGGCTGTTGTACTCCATTTTTGCCACACTGGTGCCAAGCTATTTACAGCAACTCTGAATTACCCCCTCCTGCTCTGTTTTTAATAAGCTAAAATAATAGCAAAAAATGCTGCAACTTAGTGGAATTTAAAAAGTGGATGTTGTACTCCATTTGTGCCCCAATGGTGCCAAGCTATTTCTAGCACCTCTGCATTACACCCTCCTGCTCTGTTTTTAATTAGCTATAATAATAGCAAAAAATGCTGCAGCTTGGTGGCATCCAAAAAGTGGCTGTTGTACTCCATTTGTGCCCCACTGGTCCCAAGCTATTTACAGCACCTCTGCATTACACCCTCCTGCTCTGTTTTTAATAAGCTTAAATAATAGCAAAAAATGCTGCAAATTAGTGGCATTCAAAAGTTGGACGTTGTACTCCACTTGTGCCCCAATGGTGCCAAGATATTTACAGCACCTCTTCAATACACCCTCCTGCACTGTTTTTAATAAGCTATAATAATAGCAAAAAATGCTGCAACTTAGTTGCATCCAAAAAGTGGCTGTTGTACTCCATTTGTGCCCCAATGGTGCCAAGCTTTTTCAAGCACCTCTGCATTACACCCTCCTGCTCTGTTTTTAATAAGCTATAATAATAGCAAAAAATGCTGCAACTTAGTGGCATGCAAAAAGTGGCTGTTGTACTTTATTTGTGCTCCACTGGTGCCAAGCTATTTACAGCACCTCTGCATTACACCCCCCTGCTCTGTTTTTAAAAAGCTATAATAATAGCAAAAAATGCTGCAACTTAATGGCATCCAAAAAGTGGCTGTTGTACTCCATTTGTGCCCCAATGGTGCCAAGCTGTTTACAGTAACTCTGAATTACACCCTCCTGCTCTGTTTTTAATAAGCTATAATAATAGCAAAAAATACTGCAACTTAGTGGCATTAAAAAAGTGGCTGTTGTACTCCATTTTTGCCACACTGGTGCCAAGCTATTTACAGCAACTCTGAATTACCCCCTCCTGCTCTGTTTTTAATAAGCTAAAATAATAGCAAAAAATGCTGCAACTTAGTGGAATTTAAAAAGTGGATGTTGTACTCCATTTGTGCCCCAATGGTGCCAAGCTATTTCTAGCACCTCTGCATTACACCCTCCTGCTCTGTTTTTAATTAGCTATAATAATAGAAAAAAATGCTGCAGCTTGGTGGCATCCAAAAAGTGGCTGTTGTACTCCATTTGTGCCCCACTGGTCCCAAGCTATTTACAGCACCTCTGCATTACACCCTCCTGCTCTGTTTTTAATAAGCTTGAATAATAGCAAAAAATGCTGCAAATTAGTGGCATTCAAAAATTGGACGTTGTACTCCATTTCTGCCCCAATGGTGCCAAGCTATTTACAGCACCTCTTCAATACAACCTCCTGCACTGTTTTTAATAAGCTATAATAATAGCAAAAAATGCTGCAACTTAGTTGCATCCAAAAAGTGGCAATTGTACTCCATTTGTGCCCCAATGGTGCCAAGCTTTTTCAAGCACCTCTGCATTACACCCTCCTGCCCTTTTTTAATAAGCTATAATAATAGCAAACAATGGTGCAACTTAGTGACATACAAAAAGAGGCTGTTGTACTCCATTTCACTGGTGCCAAGCTATTTACAGCACCTCTGCATTACACCCTCCTGCTCTGTTTTTAATAAGCTATAATAATAGCAAAAAATGCTGCAACTTTGTGGCATCCAAAAAGTGGCTGTTGTACTCCATTTGTGCCCCAATGGTGCCAAGCTATTTCTAGCACCTCTGCATTACACCCTCCTGCACATTTTTGCAAAGCCATTTTAATTAAAAAGAGTGCTGCCAGTTAGTGGCATCCAAAAGTGGCTGTTGTACTCCATTTGTGCCCCAATGGTGCCAAGCTATTTCTAGCACCTCTGCATTACACCCTCCTGCTCTGTTTTAATAAGCTATAATAATAGCAAAAAATGCTGCAACTTAGTTGCATCCAAAAAGTGGCTGTTGTACTCCATTTGTGCCCCAATGGTGCCAAGCTATTTCAAGCACCTCTGCATTACACCCTTCTGCTCTGTTTTTAATAAGCTATAATATTAGCAAAAAATACTGCAACTTAGTTGCATCCAAAAAGTGGCTGTTGTACTCCATTTGTTCCCCAATGGTACCAAGCTTTTTCAAGCACCTCTGCATTAAACCCTCCTGCTCTGTTTTTAATAAGCTATAATAATAGCAAAAAATGCTGCAACTTAGTTGCATCCAAAAAGTGGCTGTTGTACTCCATTTGTGCTCCACTGGTGCCAAGCTATTTACAGCACCTCTGCATTACACCCTCCTGCTCTGTTTTTAATAAGCTATAATAATAGCAAAAAATGCTGCAACTTAGTGGCATTCAAAAAGTGTATGTTGTACTCCATTTGTGCCCGAATGGTGCCAAGCTCTTTCTAGCACCTCTGCATTACACCCTCCTGCTCTGTTTGTAATTAGCTATAATAATAGCAAAAAATGCTGCAGCTTGGTGGCATCCAAAAAGTAGCTGTTGTACTCCATTTGTGCCCCACTGGTCCCAAGCTATTTACAGCACCTCTGCATTACACCCTCCTGCTCTGTTTTTAATAAGCTATAATAATAGCAAAAAATGCTGCAACTTAGTGGCATCCAAAAAGTGGCTGTTGTACTCCATTTGTGCCCCAATGGTGCCAAGCTATTTACAGCACCTCTGCAATACACCCTCCTGCACTGTTTTTAATAAGCTATAATAATAGCAAAAAATGCTGCAACTTAGTGGCATCCAAAAAGTGGCTGTTGTACTTTATTTGTGCTCCACTGGTGCCAAGCTATTTACAGCACCTCTGCATTACACCCTCCTGCTCTGTTTTTAATAAGCTATAATAATAGCAAAAAATGCTGCAACTTAATGGCATCCAAAAAGTGGCTGTTGTACTCCATTTGTGCCCCAATGGTGCCAAGCTGTTTACAGAAACTCTGAATTACACCCTCCTGCTCTGTTTTTAATAAGCTATAATAATAACAAAAAATACTGCAACTTAGTGGCATTAAAAAAGTGGCTGTTGTACTCCATTTGTGCCCCAATGGTGCCTAGCTATTTCTAGCACCTCTACATTACACCCTCCTGCTCTGTTTTTAATTAGCTATAATAATAGCAAAAAATGCTGCAACTTAGTGGCATCCAAAAAGTGGCTGTGGTACTCCATTTTTGCCACACTGGGGCCAAGCTATTTACAGCAAGTCTGAATTACCCCCTCCTGCTCTGTTTTTAATAAGCTATAATAATAGCAAAAAATGCTGCAACTTAGTTTCATACAATAAGTGGCTGTTGTACTCCATTTGTGCCCCAAAGGTACCAAGCAATTTCTAGTAACTCTGCATTACACCCTCCTGCTCTGTTTTTAATAAGCTATAATAATAGCAAACAATGCTGCAACTTAGTGGCATACAAAAAGTGGCTGTTGTACTCCATTTGTGCCCCACTGGTGCCAAGCTATTTACAGCACCTCTGCATTACCCCCTCCTGCTCTGTTTTTAATAAGCTATAATAATAGCAAAAAATGCTGTAAATTTGTGGCATCCAAAATGTGGCTGTTGTACTCCATTTGTGCCCCAATGGTGCCAAGCTATTTCTAGCACCTCTACATTACACCCTCCTGCTCTGTTTTTAATAAGCTATAATAATAGCAAAAAATGCTGCAACTTAGTGGCATCCAAAAAGTGGCTGTTGTAGTCCATTTGTGCCCCAATGGTGCCAAGCTATTTACAGCACCTCTGCATTACACCCTCCTGCCCTTTATTAATAAGCTATAATAATAGCAAAAAATGCTGCAACTTAGTGGCATTCAAAAAGTGGCTGTTGTACTCCATTTGTGCCGCAATGGTGCCAAGCTATTTCTAGCACCTCTGCATTACACCCTCCTGCTCTGTTTTTAATTAGCTATAATAATAGCAAAAAATGCTGCAACTTAGTGGCATACAAAAAGTGGCTGTTGTACTCCATTTGTGCCCCACTGGTCCCAAGCTATTTACAGCACCTCTGCATTACACCCTCCTGCTCTGTTTTTAATAAGCTATAATAATAGCAAAAAATGCTGCAAATTAGTGGCATCCAAAAAGTGGCTGTTGTAGTCCATTTGTGCCCCAATGGTGCCAAGCTATTTCTAGCACTTCTGCATTACACCCTCTTGCTCTGTTTTTAATTAGCTATAATAATAGCAAAAAATGCTGCAGCTTCGTGGCATCGAAAAAGTGGCTGTTGTTGTCCATTTGTGCCCCAAAGGTACCAAGCTATTTCTAGAAACTCTGCATTACACCCTCCTGCTCTGTTTTTAATAAGCTATAATAATAGCACAAAATTCTGCAACTTAGTGGCATACAAAAAGTGGCCGTTGTACTCCATTTGTGCCCCAATGGTGCCAAGCTATTTACAGCACCTCTGCATTACACCCTCCTGCACATTTTTGCAAAGCCATTTTAATTTATAAGAGTGCTGCCAGTTAGTGGCATCCAAAAAGTGGCTGTTGTACTCCATTTGTGCCCGAATGGTGCCAAGCTATTTACAGCAACTCTGAATTACACCCTCCTGCTCTGTTTTTAATAAGCTATAATAATAGCAAAAAATGCTGCAACTTTGTGGCATCCAAAAAGTGGCTGTTGTACTCCATTTGTGCCCTAATGGTGCCAAGCTATTTCTAGCACCTCTGCATTACACCCTCCTGCACATTTTTGCAAAGCCATTTTAATTAAAAAGAGTGCTGCCAGTTAGTGGCATCCAAAAGTGGCTGTTGTACTCCATTTGTGCCCCCATGGTGCCAAGCTATTTCTAGCACCTCTGCATTACACCCTCCTGCTCTGTTTTAATAAGCTATAACAATAGCAAAAAATGCTGCAACTTAGTTGCATCCAAAAAGTGGCTGTTGTACTCCATTTGTGCCCCAATGGTGCCAAGCTATTTCAAGCACCTCTGCATTACACCCTTCTGCTCTGTTTTTAATAAGCTATAATATTAGCAAAAAATACTGCAACTTAGTTGCATCCAAAAAGTGGCTGTTGTACTCCATTTGTTCCCCAATGGTGCCCAGCTTTTTCAAGCACCTCTGCATTAAACCCTCCTGCTCTGTTTTTAATAAGCTATAATAATAGCAAAAAATGCTGCAACTTAGTTGCATCCAAAAAGTGGCTGTTGTACTCCATTTGTGCTCCACTGGTGCCAAGCTATTTACAGCACCTCTGCATTACACCCTCCTGCTCTGTTTTTAATAAGCTATAATAATAGCAAAAAATGCTGCAACTTAGTGGCATTCAAAAAGTGTATGTTGTACTCCATTTGTGCCCGAATGGTGCCAAGCTATTTCTAGCACCTCTGCATTACACCCTCCTGCTCTGTTTGTAATTAGCTATAATAATAGCAAAAAATGCTGCAGCTTGGTGGCATCCAAAAAGTAGCTGTTGTACTCCATTTGTGCCCCACTGGTCCCAAGCTATTTACAGCACCTCTGCATTACACCCTCCTGCTCTGTTTTTAATAAGCTTTAATAATAGCAAAAAATGCTGCAAATTAGTGGCATTCAAAAATTGGACGTTGTACTCCATTTGTGCCCGAATGGTGCCAAGCTATTTCTAGCACCTCTGCATGACACCCTCCTGCACTGTTTTTAATAAGCTATAATAATAGCAAAAAATGCTGCAACTTAGTGGCATCCAAAAAGTGGCTGTTGTACTTTATTTGTGCTCCACTGGTGCCAAGCTATTTACAGCACCTCTGCATTACACCCTCCTGCTCTGTTTTTAGTAAGCTATAATAATAGCAAAAAATGCTGCAACTTCATGGCATCCAAAAAGTGGCTGTTGTACTCCATTTGTGCCCCAATGGTGCCAAGCTGTTTACAGCAACTCTGAATTACACCCTCCTGCTCTGTTTTTAATAAGCTATAATAATAACAAAAAATACTGCAACTTAGTGGCATTAAAAAAGTGGCTGTTGTACTCCATTTGTGCCCCAATGGTGCCTAGCTATTTCTAGCACCTCTACATTACACCCTCCTGCTCTGTTTTTAATTAGCTATAATAATAGCAAAAAATGCTGCAACTTAGTGGCATCCAAAAAGTGGCTGTTGTACTCCATTTTTGCCACACTGGTGCCAAGCTATTTACAGCAAGTCTGAATTACCCCCTCCTGCTCTGTTTTTAATAAGCTATAATAATAGCAAAAAATGCTGCAACTTAGTTTCATACAATAAGTGGCTGTTGTACTCCATTTGTGCCCCAAAGGTACCAAGCAATTTCTAGTAACTCTGCATTACACCCTCCTGCTCTGTTTTTAATAAGCTATAATAATAGCAAACAATGCTGCAACTTAGTGGCATACAATAAGTGTCTGTTGTACTCCATTTGTGCCCCACTGGTGCCAAAATATTTACAGCACCTCTGCATTACCCCCTCCTGCTCTGTTTTTAATAAGCTATAATAATAGCAAAAAATGCTGTAAATTTGTGGCATCCAAAATGTGGCTGTTGTACTCCATTTGTGCCCCAATGGTGCCAAGCTATTTCTAGCACCTCTACATTACACCCTCCTGCTCTGTTTTTAATAAGCTATAATAATAGCAAAAAATGCTGCAACTTAGTGGCATCCAAAAAGTGGCTGTTGTAGTCCATTTGTGCCCCAATGGTGCCAAGCTATTTACAGCACCTCTGCATTACACCCTCCTGCCCTTTTTTAATAAGCTATAATAATAGCAAAAAATGCTTTAACTTAGTGGCATTCAAAAAGTGGCTGTTGTACTCCATTTGTGCCGCAATGGTGCCAAGCTATTTCTAGCACCTCTGCATTACACCCTCCTGCTCTGTTTTTAATTAGCTATAATAATAGCAAAAAATGCTGCAACTTAGTGGCATACAAAAAGTGGCTGTTGTACTCCATTTGTGCCCCACTGGTCCCAAGCTATTTACAGCACCTCTGCATTACACCCTCCTGCTCTGTTTTTAATAAGCTATAATAATAGCAAAAAATGCTGCAAATTAGTGGCATCCAAAAAGTGGCTGTTGTAGTCCATTTGTGCCCCAATGGTGCCAAGCTATTTCTAGCACCTCTGCATTACACCCTCTTGCTCTGTTTTTAATTAGCTATAATAATAGCAAAAAATGCTGCAGCTTCGTGGCATCGAAAAAGTGGCTGTTGTTGTCCATTTGTGCCCCAAAGGTACCAAGCTATTTCTAGCAACTCTGCATTACACCCTCCTGCTCTGTTTTTAATAAGCTATAATAATAGCAATAAATTCTGCAACTTAGTGGCATACAAAAAGTGGCCGTTGTACTCCATTTGTGCCCCAATGGTGCCAAGCTATTTACAGCACCTCTGCATTACACCCTCCTGCACATTTTTGCAAAGCCATTTTAATTTATAAGAGTGCTGCCAGTTAGTGGCATCCAAAAAGTGGCTGTTGTACTCCATTTGTGCCCGAATGGTGCCAAGCTATTTACAGCAACTCTGAATTACCCCCTCCTGCTCTGTTTTTAATAAGCTATAATAATAGCAAAAAATGGTGCAACTTAGTGGCATTCAAAAAGTGGCTGTTGTACTCCATTTGTGCCCCAATGGTGCCAAGCTATTTACAGCACCTCTGCATTACACCCTCCTGCACTGTTTTTAATAAGCTATAATAATAGCAAAAAATGCTGTAGCTTAGTGGCATTCAAAAAGTGGCTGTTGTACTCCATTTGTGCCCCAATGGTGCCAAGCTATTTCTAGCACCTCTGCATTACATCCTCCTGCTCTGTTTTTAATTAGCTATAATAATAGAAAAAAATGCTGCAACTTAGTGGCATCCAAAAAGTGGCTGTTGTAATCCATTTGTGCCCCACTGGTGCCAAGCTATTTACAGCACCTCTGCATTACACCCTCCTGCACTGTTTTTAATAAGCTATAATAATAGCAAAAAATGCTGTAGCTTAGTGGCATTCAAAAAGTGGCTGTTGTACTCCATTTGTGCCCCAATGGTGCCAAGCTATTTCTAGCACCTCTGCATTATACCGTCCTGCTCTGTTTTTAATAAGCTATAATAATAGCAAAAAATGCTGCAAATTTATGGCATCCAAAAAGTGGCTGTTGTACTCCATTTGTGCCCCAATGGAGCCAAGCTATTTCTATCACCTCTTCATTACACCCTCCTGCACATTTTTGCAAAGCCATTTTAATTTAAAAGAGTGCTTCCAGTTAGTGGCATCCAAAAAGTGGCTGTTGTACTCCATTTGTGCCCCAATTGTGCCAAGCTATTTCTAGCACCTCTGCATTACACTCTCCTGCTCTGTTTTTAATAAGCTCTAATAATAGAAAAAAATGCTGCAACTTAGTGGCATGCAAAAAGTGGCTGTTGTAATCCATTTGTGCCCCACAGGTGCCAAGCTATTTAGAGCAACTCTGAATTACACCCTCCTGTTCTGTTTTTAATAAGCTATAATAATAGCAAAAAATGCTGCAACTTAGTTGCATCCAAAAAGTGGCTGTTGTACTCCATTTGTGCCCCAAAGGTGCCAAGCTATTTCTAGCACCCCTGCATTACACCCTTCTGCTCTGTTTTTAATAAACTATAATAATAGCAAAAAATGCTGCAACTTAGTGGCATACAAAAAGTGGCTGTTGTACTCCATTTGTGCCCCAATGGTGCCAAGCTATTTCTAGCACCTCTGCATTACACCCTCTTGCACATTTTTGCAAAGCCATTTTAATTTAAAAGAGTGTTGACATTTAGTGGCATCCAAAAAGTGGCTGTTGTACTCCATTTGTGCCCCAATGGTGCCAAGCTATTTAGAGCAACTCTGAATTACAGCCTCCTGCATTGTTTTTAATAAGCTATAATAATAGCAAAAAATGCTGCAACTTAGTGGCATTCAAAAAGTGTCTGTTGTACTCCATTTATGCCCCAATGGTGCCAAGCTATTTCTAGCACCTCTGCATTACACCCTCCTGCTCTGTTTTTAATTAGCTATAATAATAGCAAAAAATGCTGCAGCTTGGTGGCATCCAAAAAGTGGCTGTTGTACTCCATTTGTGCCCCACTGGTCTCAAGCTATTTACAGCACCTCTGCATTACACCCTCCTGCTCTGTTTTTAATAAGCTATAATAATAGCAAAAAATGCTGCAAATTAGTGGCATCCAAAAAGTGGCTGTTGTACTCCATTTGTGCCCCAATGGTGCCAAGCTATTTCTAGCATCTCTGCATTACACCCTCCGGCTCTATTCTTAATAAGCTCTAATAATAGTAAAAAATGCTGCAACTTAGTTGCACTCAAAAAGTGGCTGTTGTACTCCATTTGTGCCGCAAAGGTGCCAAGCTATTTCTAGCACCTCTGCATTACACCCTCCTGCTCTGTTTTTAATAAGCTATAATAATAGCAAAAAATGCTGCAACTTAGTGGCATTCAAAAAGTGGCTGTTGTACTCCATTTGTGCCCCAATGGTGCCAAGCTATTTCTAGCACCTCTGCATTACACCCTCCTGCTCTGTTTTTAATTAGCTATAATAATAGCAAAAATGCTGCAGCTTGGTGGCATCCAAAAAGCGTCTGTTGTACTCCATTTGTGCCCCACTGGTCTCAAGCTATTTCTTGCACCTCTGCATTACACCCTCCTGCTCTGTTTTTAATAAGCTATAATAATAGCAATAAATTCTGCAACTTAGTGGCATACAAAAATTGTCCGTTGTACTCCATTTGTGCCCCAATGGTGCCAAGCTATTTACAGCACCTCTGCATTACACCCTCCTGCTCTATTCTTAATAAGCTCTAATAATAGTAAAAAATGCTGCAACTTAGTTGCACTCAAAAAGTGGCTGTTGTACTCCATTTGTGCCGCAAAGGTGCCAAGCTATTTCTAGCACCTCTGCATTACACCCTCCTGCTCTGTTTTTAATTAGCTATAATAATAGCAAAAATGCTGCAGCTTGGTGGCATCCAAAAAGTGGCTGTTGTAGTCCATTCGTGCCCCAATGGTGCCAAGCTATTTACAGCACCTCTGCATTACACCCTACTGCACTGTTTTTAATAAGCTATAATAATAGCAAAAAATGCTGCAACTTAGTTGCATTCAAAAAGTGGCCGTTGTACTCCATTTGTGCCCCAATGGTGCCAAGCTATTTCAAGCACCTCTGCATTACACCCTCTTGCTCTGTTTTTAATTAGCTATAATAATAGCAAAAAATGCTGCAGCTTGGTAGCATCCAAAAAGTGGCTGTTGTACTCCATTTGTGCCCCAATGGTGCCAAGCTATTTCTAGCACCTCTGCGTTACACCCTCCTGCACATTTTTGCAAAGCCATTTTAATTTAAAAGAGTGCTGCCAGTTAGTGGCATCCAAAAAGAGGCCGTTTTACTCCATTTGTGCTCCAATGGTGCCAAGCTATTTCTAGCACCTCTGCATTACACCCTCCTGCTCTGTTTTTAATAAGCTATAGTAATAGCAAAAAATGCTGCAACTTAGTGGCATCCAAAAAGTGGCTGTTTTAATCCATTTGTGCCCCACTGGTGCCAAGCTATTTAGAGCAACTCTGAATTACAGCCTCCTGCATTGTTTTTAATAAGCTATAATAATAGCAAAAAATGCTGCAACTTAGTGGCATTCAAAAAGTGGCTGTTGTACTCCATTTGTGCCCCAATGGTGCCAAGCTATTTTGAGCATCTCTGCATTACACCCTCCTGCTCTATTCTTAATAAGCTCTAATAATAGTAAAAAATGCTGCAACTTAGTGGCATACAAAAAGTGGCTGTTGTACTCCATTTGTGCCCCAATGGTGCCAAGCTATTTACAGCACCTCTGCATTACACCCTCCTGCTCTGTTTTTAATAAGCTATAATAATAGCAAAAAATGCTGCAACTTAGTGGCACTCAAAAAGTCGCTGTTGTACTCCATTTGTGCCGCAAAGGTGCCAAGCTATTTCTGGCACCTCTGCATTACACCCTCCTGCTCTGTTTTTAATTAGCTATAATAATAGCAAAAAATGCTGCAACTTAGTGGCATACAAAAAGTGGCTGTTGTAATCAATTTGTGCCCCACTGGTGCCAAGCTATTTAGAGCAACTCTGAATTACACCCTCCTGCTCTGTTTTTAATAAGCTATAATAATAGCAAAAAATGCTGCAACTTAGTGGCATTCAAAAAGTGGCTGTTGTACTCCATTTGTGCCCCAATGGTGCCAAGCTATTTCTAGCACCTCTGCATTACACCCTCCTGCTCTGTTTTTAATTAGCTATAATAATAGCAAAAAATGCTGCAGCTTGGTGGCATCCAAAAAGTGTCTGTTGTACTGCATTTGTGCCCCACTGGTCTCAAGCTATTTACAGCACCTCTGCATTACACCCTCCTGCTCTGTTTTTAATAAGCTATAATAATAGCAAAAAATGCTGCAAATTAGTGGCATCCAAAAAGTGGCTGTTGTAGTCCATTTGTGCCCCAATGGTGCCAAGCTATTTCTTGCACCTCTGCATTACACCCTCCTGCTCTGTTTTTAATAAGCTATAATAATAGCAATAAATTCTGCAACTTAGTGGCATACAAAAATTGTCCGTTGTACTCCATTTGTGCCCCAATGGTGCCAAGCTATTTACACCACCTCTGCATTACACCCTCCTGCAGTGTTTTTAATAAGCTATAATAATAGCAAAAAATGCTGCAACTTAGTGGCATCCAAAAAGTGGCTGTTGTACTCCATTTGTGCCCCAATGGTGCCAAGCTATTTCTAGCACCTCTGCATTACACCCTCCTGCTCTGTTTTTAATAAGCTATAATAATAGCAAAAAATGCTGCAACTTAGTGGCATCCAAAAAGTGACTGTTGTAGTCCATTCGTGCCCCAATGGTGCCAAGCTATTTACAGCACCTCTGCATTACACCCTACTGCACTGTTTTTAATAAGCTATAATAATAGCAAAAAATGCTGCAACTTAGTTGCATTCAAAAAGTGGCCGTTGTACTCCATTTGTGCCCCAATGGTGCCAAGCTATTTCAAGCACCTCTGCATTACACCCTCTTGCTCTGTTTTTAATTAGCTATAATAATAGCAAAAAATCCTGCAGCTTGGTGGCATCCAAAAAGTGGCTGTTGTACTCCATTTGTGCCCCAATGGTGCCAAGCTATTTCTAGCACCTCTGCGTTACACCCTCCTGCACATTTTTGCAAAGCCATTTTAATTTAAAAGAGTGCTGCCAGTTAGTGGCATCCAAAAAGTGGCCGTTGTACTCCATTTGTGCTCCAATGGTGCCAAGCTATTTCTAGCACCTCTGCATTACACCCTCCTGCTCTGTTTTTAATAAGCTATAATAATAGCAAAAAATGCTGCAACTTAGTGGCATCCAAAAAGTGGCTGTTGTAGTCCATTTGTGCCTCAATGGTGCCAAGCTTTTTCTATCACCTCTGCATTACACCCTCCTGCACATTTTTGCAAAGCCATTTTAATTTAAAAGAGTGCTTCCAGTTAGTGGCATCCAAAAAGTGGCTGTTGTACTCCATTTGTGCCCCAATGGTGCCAAGCTATTTCTAGCACCTCTGCATTACACTCTCCTGCTCTGTTTTTAATAAGCTCTAATAATAGAAAAAAATGCTGCAACTTAGTGGCATGCAAAAAGTGGCTGTTGTAATCCATTTGTGCCCCACAGGTGCCAAGCTATTTAGAGCAACTCTGAATTACACCCTCCTGCTCTGTTTTTAATAAGCTATAATAATAGCAAAAAATGCTGCAACTTAGTGGCATCCAAAAAGTGGCTGTTGTAGTCCATTTGTGCCCCAATGGTGCCAAGCTATTTACAGCACCTCTGCATTACACCCTCCTGCACTGTTTTTAATAAGCTATAATAATAGCAAAAAATGCTGCAACTTAGTTGCATCCAAAAAGTGGCTGTTGTACTCCATTTGTGCCCCAAAGGTGCCAAGCTATTTCTAGCACCCCTGCATTACACCCTTCTGCTCTGTTTTTAATAAACTATAATAATAGCAAAAAATGCTGCAACTTAGTGGCATACAAAAAGTGGCTGTTGTACTCCATTTGTGCCCCAATGGTTTCAAGCTATTTCTAGCGCCTCTGAATCAAACCCTCCTGCACTGTTTTTAATAAGCTATAATAATAGTAAAAAATGCTGCAACTTAGTGGCATCCAAAAAGTGGCTGTTGTACTCCATTTGTGCCCCAATGGTGCCAAGCTATTTACAGCACCTCTGCATTACACCCTCCTGCTCTGTTTTTAATAAGCTATAATAATAGCAAAAAATGCTGCAACTTAGTGGCACTCAAATAGTGGCTGTTGTACTCCATTTGTGCCGCAAAGGTGCCAAGCTATTTCTGGCACCTCTGCATTACACCCTCCTGCTCTGTTTTTAATTAGCTATAATAATAGCAAAAAATGCTGCAACTTAGTGGCATACAAAAAGTGGCTGTTGTAATCCATTTGTGCCCCACTGGTGCCAAGCTATTTAGAGCACCTCTGCATTACACCCTCCTGCTCTGTTTTTAATAAGCTATAATAATAGCAAAAATTGCTTCCACACTAGTGGCACTCAAAAAGTGGCTGTTGTACTCCATTTGTGCCGCAAAGGTGCCAAGCTATTTCTGGCACCTCTGCATTACACCCTCCTGCTCTGTTTTTAATTAGCTATAATAATAGCAAAAAATGCTGCAACTTAGTGGCATACAAAAAGTGGCTGTTGTAATCAATTTGTGCCCCACTGGTGCCAAGCTATTTAGAGCAACTCTGAATTACACCCTCCTGCTCTGTTTTTAATAAGCTATAATAATAGCAAAAAATGCTGCAACTTAGTGGCATTCAAAAAGTGGCTGTTGTACTCCATTTGTGCCCCAATGGTGCCAAGCTATTTCTAGCACCTCTGCATTACACCCTCTTGCTCTGTTTTTAATTAGCTATAATAATAGCAAAAAATGCTGCAGCTTGGTAGCATCCAAAAAGTGGCTGTTGTACTCCATTTGTGCCCCAATGGTGCCAAGCTATTTCTAGCACCTCTGCGTTACACCCTCCTGCACATTTTTGCAAAGCCATTTTAATTTAAAAGAGTGCTGCCAGTTAGTGGCATCCAAAAAGTGGCCGTTTTACTCCATTTGTGCTCCAATGGTGCCAAGCTATTTCTAGCACCTCTGCATTACACCCTCCTGCTCTGTTTTTAATAAGCTATAGTAATAGCAAAAAATGCTGCAACTTAGTGGCATCCAAAAAGTGGCTGTTTTAATCCATTTGTGCCCCACTGGTGCCAAGCTATTTAGAGCAACTCTGAATTACAGCCTCCTGCATTGTTTTTAATAAGCTATAATAATAGCAAAAAATGCTGCAACTTAGTGGCATTCAAAAAGTGGCTGTTGTACTCCATTTGTGCCCCAATGGTGCCAAGCTATTTTGAGCATCTCTGCATTACACCCTCCTGCTCTATTCTTAATAAGCTCTAATAATAGTAAAAAATGCTGCAACTTAGTGGCATACAAAAAGTGGCTGTTGTACTCCATTTGTGCCCCAATGGTGCCAAGCTATTTACAGCACCTCTGCATTACACCCTCCTGCTCTGTTTTTAATAAGCTATAATAATAGCAAAAAATGCTGCAACTTAGTGGCACTCAAAAAGTGGCTGTTGTACTCCATTTGTGCCGCAAAGGTGCCAAGCTATTTCTGGCACCTCTGCATTACACCCTCCTGCTCTGTTTTTAATTAGCTATAATAATAGCAAAAAATGCTGCAACTTAGTGGCATACAAAAAGTGGCTGTTGTAATCAATTTGTGCCCCACTGGTGCCAAGCTATTTAGAGCAACTCTGAATTACACCCTCCTGCTCTGTTTTTAATAAGCTATAATAATAGCAAAAAATGCTGCAACTTAGTGGCATTCAAAAAGTGGCTGTTGTACTCCATTTGTGCCCCAATGGTGCCAAGCTATTTCTAGCACCTCTGCATTACACCCTCCTGCTCTGTTTTTAATTAGCTATAATAATAGCAAAAAATGCTGCAGCTTGGTGGCATCCAAAAAGTGTCTGTTGTACTCCATTTGTGCCCCACTGGTCTCAAGCTATTTACAGCACCTCTGCATTACACCCTCCTGCTCTGTTTTTAATAAGCTATAATAATAGCAAAAAATGCTGCAAATTAGTGGCATCCAAAAAGTGGCTGTTGTAGTCCATTTGTGCCCCAATGGTGCCAAGCTATTTCTTGCACCTCTGCATTACACCCTCCTGCTCTGTTTTTAATAAGCTATAATAATAGCAATAAATTCTGCAACTTAGTGGCATACAAAAATTGTCCGTTGTACTCCATTTGTGCCCCAATGGTGCCAAGCTATTTACACCACCTCTGCATTACACCCTCCTGCAGTGTTTTTAATAAGCTATAATAATAGCAAAAAATGCTGCAACTTAGTGGCATCCAAAAAGTGGCTGTTGTACTCCATTTGTGCCCCAATGGTGCCAAGCTATTTCTAGCACCTCTGCATTACACCCTCCTGCTCTGTTTTTAATTAGCTATAATAATAGCAAAAAATGCTGCAGCTTGGTAGCATCCAAAAAGTGGCTGTTGTACTCCATTTGTGCCCCAATGGTGCCAAGCTATTTCTAGCACCTCTGCGTTACACCCTCCTGCACATTTTTGCAAAGCCATTTTAATTTAAAAGAGTGCTGCCAGTTAGTGGCATCCAAAAAGTGGCCGTTTTACTCCATTTGTGCTCCAATGGTGCCAAGCTATTTCTAGCACCTCTGCATTACACCCTCCTGCTCTGTTTTTAATAAGCTATAGTAATAGCAAAAAATGCTGCAACTTAGTGGCATCCAAAAAGTGGCTGTTTTAATCCATTTGTGCCCCACTGGTGCCAAGCTATTTAGAGCAACTCTGAATTACAGCCTCCTGCATTGTTTTTAATAAGCTATAATAATAGCAAAAAATGCTGCAACTTAGTGGCATTCAAAAAGTGGCTGTTGTACTCCATTTGTGCCCCAATGGTGCCAAGCTATTTTGAGCATCTCTGCATTACACCCTCCTGCTCTATTCTTAATAAGCTCTAATAATAGTAAAAAATGCTGCAACTTAGTGGCATACAAAAAGTGGCTGTTGTACTCCATTTGTGCCCCAATGGTGCCAAGCTATTTACAGCACCTCTGCATTACACCCTCCTGCTCTGTTTTTAATAAGCTATAATAATAGCAAAAAATGCTGCAACTTAGTGGCACTCAAAAAGTGGCTGTTGTACTCCATTTGTGCCGCAAAGGTGCCAAGCTATTTCTGGCACCTCTGCATTACACCCTCCTGCTCTGTTTTTAATTAGCTATAATAATAGCAAAAAATGCTGCAACTTAGTGGCATACAAAAAGTGGCTGTTGTAATCAATTTGTGCCCCACTGGTGCCAAGCTATTTAGAGCAACTCTGAATTACACCCTCCTGCTCTGTTTTTAATAAGCTATAATAATAGCAAAAAATGCTGCAACTTAGTGGCATTCAAAAAGTGGCTGTTGTACTCCATTTGTGCCCCAATGGTGCCAAGCTATTTCTAGCACCTCTGCATTACACCCTCCTGCTCTGTTTTTAATTAGCTATAATAATAGCAAAAAATGCTGCAGCTTGGTGGCATCCAAAAAGTGTCTGTTGTACTCCATTTGTGCCCCACTGGTCTCAAGCTATTTACAGCACCTCTGCATTACACCCTCCTGCTCTGTTTTTAATAAGCTATAATAATAGCAAAAAATGCTGCAAATTAGTGGCATCCAAAAAGTGGCTGTTGTAGTCCATTTGTGCCCCAATGGTGCCAAGCTATTTCTTGCACCTCTGCATTACACCCTCCTGCTCTGTTTTTAATAAGCTATAATAATAGCAATAAATTCTGCAACTTAGTGGCATACAAAAATTGTCCGTTGTACTCCATTTGTGCCCCAATGGTGCCAAGCTATTTACACCACCTCTGCATTACACCCTCCTGCAGTGTTTTTAATAAGCTATAATAATAGCAAAAAATGCTGCAACTTAGTGGCATCCAAAAAGTGGCTGTTGTACTCCATTTGTGCCCCAATGGTGCCAAGCTATTTCTAGCACCTCTGCATTACACCCTCCTGCTCTGTTTTTAATAAGCTATAATAATAGCAAAAAATGCTGCAACTTAGTGGCATCCAAAAAGTGGCTGTTGTAGTCCATTCGTGCCCCAATGGTGCCAAGCTATTTACAGCACCTCTGCATTACACCCTACTGCACTGTTTTTAATAAGCTATAATAATAGCAAAAAATGCTGCAACTTAGTTGCATTCAAAAAGTGGCCGTTGTACTCCATTTGTGCCCCAATGGTGCCAAGCTATTTCAAGCACCTCTGCATTACACCCTCTTGCTCTGTTTTTAATTAGCTATAATAATAGCAAAAAATGCTGCAGCTTGGTGGCATCCAAAAAGTGGCTGTTGTACTCCATTTGTGCCCCAATGGTGCCAAGCTATTTCTAGCACCTCTGCGTTACACCCTCCTGCACATTTTTGCAAAGCCATTTTAATTTAAAAGAGTGCTGCCAGTTAGTGGCATCCAAAAAGTGGCCGTTGTACTCCATTTGTGCTCCAATGGTGCCAAGCTATTTCTAGCACCTCTGCATTACACCCTCCTGCTCTGTTTTTAATAAGCTATAATAATAGCAAAAAATGCTGCAACTTAGTGGCATCCAAAAAGTGGCTGTTGTAGTCCATTTGTGCCTCAATGGTGCCAAGCTTTTTCTATCACCTCTGCATTACACCCTCCTGCACATTTTTGCAAAGCCATTTTAATTTAAAAGAGTGCTTCCAGTTAGTGGCATCCAAAAAGTGGCTGTTGTACTCCATTTGTGCCCCAATGGTGCCAAGCTATTTCTAGCACCTCTGCATTACACTCTCCTGCTCTGTTTTTAATAAGCTCTAATAATAGAAAAAAATGCTGCAACTTAGTGGCATGCAAAAAGTGGCTGTTGTAATCCATTTGTGCCCCACAGGTGCCAAGCTATTTAGAGCAACTCTGAATTACACCCTCCTGCTCTGTTTTTAATAAGCTATAATAATAGCAAAAAATGCTGCAACTTAGTGGCATCCAAAAAGTGGCTGTTGTAGTCCATTTGTGCCCCAATGGTGCCAAGCTATTTACAGCACCTCTGCATTACACCCTCCTGCACTGTTTTTAATAAGCTATAATAATAGCAAAAAATGCTGCAACTTAGTTGCATCCAAAAAGTGGCTGTTGTACTCCATTTGTGCCCCAAAGGTGCCAAGCTATTTCTAGCACCCCTGCATTACACCCTTCTGCTCTGTTTTTAATAAACTATAATAATAGCAAAAAATGCTGCAACTTAGTGGCATACAAAAAGTGGCTGTTGTACTCCATTTGTGCCCCAATGGTGCCAAGCTATTTCTAGCGCCTCTGAATCAAACCCTCCTGCACTGTTTTTAATAAGCTATAATAATAGTAAAAAATGCTGCAACTTAGTGGCATCCAAAAAGTGGCTGTTGTACTCCATTTGTGCCCCAATGGTGCCAAGCTATTTACAGCACCTCTGCATTACACCCTCCTGCTCTGTTTTTAATAAGCTATAATAATAGCAAAAAATGCTGCAACTTAGTGGCACTCAAATAGTGGCTGTTGTACTCCATTTGTGCCGCAAAGGTGCCAAGCTATTTCTGGCACCTCTGCATTACACCCTCCTGCTCTGTTTTTAATTAGCTATAATAATAGCAAAAAATGCTGCAACTTAGTGGCATACAAAAAGTGGCTGTTGTAATCCATTTGTGCCCCACTGGTGCCAAGCTATTTAGAGCACCTCTGCATTACACCCTCCTGCTCTGTTTTTAATAAGCTATAATAATAGCAAAAATTGCTTCCACACTAGTGGCACTCAAAAAGTGGCTGTTGTACTCCATTTGTGCCGCAAAGGTGCCAAGCTATTTCTGGCACCTCTGCATTACACCCTCCTGCTCTGTTTTTAATTAGCTATAATAATAGCAAAAAATGCTGCAACTTAGTGGCATACAAAAAGTGGCTGTTGTAATCCATTTGTGCCCCACTGGTGCCAAGCTATTTAGAGTAACTCTGAATTACACCCTCCTGCTCTGTTTTTAATAAGCTATAATAATAGCAAAAAATGCTGCAACTTAGTGGCATTTAAAAAGTGGCTGTTGTACTATATTTGTGCCCCAATGGTGCCAAGCTATTTCTAGCACCTCTGCATTACACCCTCCTGCTCTGTTTTTAATTAGCTATAATAATAGCAAAAAATGCTGCAGCTTGGTGGCATCCAAAAAGTGTCTGTTGTACTCCATTTGTGCCCCACTGGTATCAAGCTATTTACAGCACCTCTGCATTACACCCTCCTGCTCTGTTTTTAATAAGCTATAATAATAGCAAAAAATGCTGCAAATTAGTGGCATCCAAAAAGTGGCTGTTGTAGTCCATTTGTGCCCCAATGGTGCCAAGCTATTTCTAGCACCTCTGCATTACACCCTCCTGCTCTGTTTTTAATAAGCTATAATAATAGCAATAAATTCTGCAACTTAGTGGCATCCAAAAAGTGGCTGTTGTACTCCATTTGTGCCCCAATGGTGCCAAACTATTTACAGCACCTCTGCATTACACCCTCCTGCTCTGTTTTTAATAAGCTATAATAATAGCAAAAAATGCTGCAACTTAGTGGCACTCAAAAAGTGGCTGTTGTACTCCATTTGTGCCGCAAAGGTGCCAAGCTATTTCTGGCACCTCTGCATTACACCCTCCTGCTCTGTTTTTAATTAGCTATAATAATAGCAAAAAATGCTGCAACTTGGTGGCATACAAAAAGTGGCTGTTGTAATCAATTTGTGCCCCACTGGTGCCAAGCTATTTAGAGCAACTCTGAATTACACCCTCCTGCTCTGTTTTTAATAAGCTATAATAATAGCAAAAAATGCTGCAACTTAGTGGCATCCAAAAAGTGGCCGTTGTACTCCATTTGTGCCCCAATGGTGCCAAGCTATTTCTAGCACCTCTGCATTACACCCTCCTGCTCTGTTTTTAATAATCTATAATAATAGCAAAAAATGCTGCAACTTAGTGGCATCCAAAAAGTGGCTGTTGTAGTCCATTCGTGCCCCAATGGTGCCAAGCTATTTACAGCACCTCTGCATTACACCCTACTGCACTGTTTTTAATAAGCTATAATAATAGCAAAACATGCTGCAACTTAGTTGCATTCAAAAAGTGGCCGTTGTACTCCATTTGTGCCCCAATGGTGCCAAGCTATTTCAAGCACCTCTGCATTACACCCTCTTGCTCTGTTTTTAATTAGCTATAATAATAGCAAAAAATGCTGCAGCTTGGTGGCATCCAAAAAGTGGCTGTTGTACTCCATTTGTGCCCCAATGGTGCCAAGCTATTTCTAGCACCTCTGCGTTACACCCTCCTGCACATTTTTGCAAAGCCATTTTAATTTAAAAGAGTGCTGCCAGTTAGTGGCATCCAAAAAGTGGCCGTTGTACTCCATTTGTGCTCCAATGGTGCCAAGCTATTTCTAGCACCTCTGCATTACACCCTCCTGCTCTGTTTTTAATAAGCTATAATAATAGCAAAAAATGCTGCAACTTAGTGGCATCCAAAAAGTGGCTGTTGTAGTCCATTTGTGCCTCAATGGTGCCAAGCTTTTTCTATCACCTCTGCATTACACCCTCCTGCACATTTTTGCAAAGCCATTTTAATTTAAAAGAGTGCTTCCAGTTAGTGGCATCCAAAAAGTGGCTGTTGTACTCCATTTGTGCCCCAATGGTGCCAAGCTATTTCTAGCACCTCTGCATTACACTCTCCTGCTCTGTTTTTAATAAGCTCTAATAATAGAAAAAAATGCTGCAACTTAGTGGCATGCAAAAAGTGGCTGTTGTAATCCATTTGTGCCCCACAGGTGCCAAGCTATTTAGAGCAACTCTGAATTACACCCTCCTGCTCTGTTTTTAATAAGCTATAATAATAGCAAAAAATGCTGCAACTTAGTGGCATCCAAAAAGTGGCTGTTGTAGTCCATTTGTGCCCCAATGGTGCCAAGCTATTTACAGCACCTCTGCATTACACCCTCCTGCACTGTTTTTAATAAGCTATAATAATAGCAAAAAATGCTGCAACTTAGTTGCATCCAAAAAGTGGCTGTTGTACTCCATTTGTGCCCCAAAGGTGCCAAGCTATTTCTAGCACCCCTGCATTACACCCTTCTGCTCTGTTTTTAATAAACTATAATAATAGCAAAAAATGCTGCAACTTAGTGGCATACAAAAAGTGGCTGTTGTACTCCATTTGTGCCCCAATGGTGCCAAGCTATTTCTAGCGCCTCTGAATCAAACCCTCCTGCACTGTTTTTAATAAGCTATAATAATAGTAAAAAATGCTGCAACTTAGTGGCATCCAAAAAGTGGCTGTTGTACTCCATTTGTGCCCCAATGGTGCCAAGCTATTTACAGCACCTCTGCATTACACCCTCCTGCTCTGTTTTTAATAAGCTATAATAATAGCAAAAAATGCTGCAACTTAGTGGCACTCAAATAGTGGCTGTTGTACTCCATTTGTGCCGCAAAGGTGCCAAGCTATTTCTGGCACCTCTGCATTACACCCTCCTGCTCTGTTTTTAATTAGCTATAATAATAGCAAAAAATGCTGCAACTTAGTGGCATTCAAAAAGTGGCTGTTGTAATCCATTTGTGCCCCACTGGTGCCAAGCTATTTAGAGCACCTCTGCATTACACCCTCCTGCTCTGTTTTTAATAAGCTATAATAATAGCAAAAATTGCTTCCACACTAGTGGCACTCAAAAAGTGGCTGTTGTACTCCATTTGTGCCGCAAAGGTGCCAAGCTATTTCTGGCACCTCTGCATTACACCCTCCTGCTCTGTTTTTAATTAGCTATAATAATAGCAAAAAATGCTGCAACTTAGTGGCATACAAAAAGTGGCTGTTGTAATCCATTTGTGCCCCACTGGTGCCAAGCTATTTAGAGTAACTCTGAATTACACCCTCCTGCTCTGTTTTTAATAAGCTATAATAATAGCAAAAAATGCTGCAACTTAGTGGCATTCAAAAAGTGGCTGTTGTACTATATTTGTGCCCCAATGGTGCCAAGCTATTTCTAGCACCTCTGCATTACACCCTCCTGCTCTGTTTTTAATTAGCTATAATAATAGCAAAAAATGCTGCAGCTTGGTGGCATCCAAAAAGTGTCTGTTGTACTCCATTTGTGCCCCACTGGTATCAAGCTATTTACAGCACCTCTGCATTACACCCTCCTGCTCTGTTTTTAATAAGCTATAATAATAGCAAAAAATGCTGCAAATTAGTGGCATCCAAAAAGTGGCTGTTGTAGTCCATTTGTGCCCCAATGGTGCCAAGCTATTTCTAGCACCTCTGCATTACACCCTCCTGCTCTGTTTTTAATAAGCTATAATAATAGCAATAAATTCTGCAACTTAGTGGCATACAAAAATTGTCCGTTGTACTCCATTTGTGCCCCAATGGTGCCAAGCTATTTACAGCACCTCTGCATTACACCCTCCTGCAGTGTTTTTAATAAGCTATAATAATAGCAAAAAATGCTGCAACTTAGTGGCATCCAAAAAGTGGCTGTTGTACTCCATTTGTGCCCCAATGGTGCCAAGCTATTTCTAGCACCTCTGCATTACACCCTCCTGCTCTGTTTTTAATAAGCTATAATAATAGCAAAAAATGCTGCAACTTAGTGGCATACAATAAGTGGCTGTTGTACTCCATTTGTGCCCCAAAGTTACCAAGCTATTTCTAGCACCTCTGCATTACACCCTCCTGCTCTGTTTTTAATAAGCTATAATAATAGCAAAAAATGATGCAACTTAGTGGCATTCAAAAAGTGGATGTTGTACTCCGTTTGTGCCCCAATGGTGCCAAGCTATTTCTAGCACCTCTGCATTACACCCTCCTGCTCTGTTTTTAATTAGCTATAATAATAGCAAAAAATGCTGCAGCTTGGTGGCATCCAAAAAGTGGCTGTTGTACTCCATTTGTGCCCCAATGGTGCCAAGCTATTTTTAGCACCTCTGCGTTACACCCTCCTGCACATTTTTGCAAAGCCATTTTAATTTAAAAGAGTGCTGCCAGTTAGTGGCATCCAAAAAGTGGCCGTTGTACTCCATTTGTGCTCCAATGGTGCCAAGCTATTTCTAGCACCTCTGCATTACACCCTCCTGCTCTGTTTTTAATAAGCTATAATAATAGCAAAAAATGCTGCAACTTAGTGGCATCCAAAAAGTGGCTGTTGTAGACCATTTGTGCCCCAATGGTGCCAAGCTATTTACAGCACCTCTGCATTACACCCTCCTGCACTGTTTTTAATAAGCTATAATAATAGCAAAAAATGCTGCAACTTAGTTGCATTCAAAAAGTGGCCGTTGTACTCCATTTGTGCCCCAATGGTGCCGAGCTATTTCAAGCACCTCTGCATTACACCCTCTTGCTCTGTTTTTAATTAGCTATAATAATAGCAAAAAATGCTGCAGCTTGGTGGCATCCAAAAAGTGGCTGTTGTACTCCATTTGTGCCCCAATGGTGCCAAGCTATTTCTAGCACCTCTGCGTTACACCCTCTTGCACATTTTTGCAAAGCCATTTTAATTTAAAAGAGTGCTGCCAGTTAGTGGCATCCAAAAAGTGGCCGTTGTACTCCATTTGTGCTCCAATTGTGCCAAGCTATTTCTAGCACCTCTGCATTACACCCTCCTGCTCTGTTTTTAATAAGCTATAATAATAGCAAAAAATGCTGCAACTTAGTGGCATCCAAAAAGTGGCTGTTGTAGTCCATTTGTGCCCCAATGGTGCCAAGCTATTTACAGCACCTCTGCATTATACCCTCCTGCACTGTTTTTAATAAGCTATAATAATAGCAAAAAATGCTGCAACTTAGTTGCATTCAAAAAGTGGCCGTTGTACTCCATTTGTGCCCCAACGGTGCCAAGCTATTTCAAGCACCTCTGCATTACACCCTCTTGCTCTGTTTTTAATTAGCTATAATAATAGCAAAAAATGCTGCAACTTAGTGGCATCGAAAATGTGGCTGTTGTAATCCATTTGTGCCCCACTGGTGCCAAGCTATTTAGAGCACATCTGCATTACACCCTTCTGCTTTGTTTTTAATTAGCTATAATAATAGCAAAAAATGCTGCAACTTAGTTGCATCCAAAAAGTGGCTGTTGTACTCCATTTGTGCCCCAATGGTGCCAAGCTTTTTCAAGCACCTCTGCATTACACCCTCCTGCTCTGTTTTTAATAAGCTATAATAATAGCAAAAAATGCTGCAACTTAGTTGCATCCAAAAAGTGGCTGTTGTACTCCATTTGTGCCCCAATGGTGCCAAGCTATTTCTAGCACCTCTGCATTACACCCTCCTGCACATTTTTGCAAAGCCATTTTAATTAAAAATAGTGCTGCCAGTTAGTGGCATCCAAAAAGTGGCTGTTGTACTCCATTTGTGCCCCAATGGTGCCAAGCTATTTCTAGCACCTCTGCATTACACCCTCCTGCTCTGTTTTAATAAGCTATAATAATAGCAAAAAATGCTGCAACTTAGTTGCATCCAAAAAGTGACTGTTGTACTCCATTTGTGCCCCAATGGTGCCAAGCTTTTTCAAGCACCTCTGCATTACACCCTCCTGCTCTGTTTTTAATAAGCTATAATAATAGCAAAAAATGATGCAACTTAGTGGCATCCAAAAAGTGGCTGTTGTATTTTATTTGTGCTCCACTGATGCCAAGCTATTTAAAGCACCTCTGCATTACACCCTCCTGCTCTGTTTTTAATAAGCTATAATAATAGCAAAAAATGCTGCAACTTAATGGCATCCAAAAAGTGGCTGTTGTACTCCATTTGTGCCCCAATGGTGCCAAGCTTTTTCAAGCACCTCTGCATTACACCCTCCTGCTCTGTTTTTAATAAGCTATAATAATAGCAAAAAATGATGCAACTTAGTGGCATCCAAAAAGTGGCTGTTGTATTTTATTTGTGCTCCACTGATGCCAAGCTATTTACAGCACCTCTGCATTACACCCTCCTGCTCTGTTTTTAATAAGCTATAATAATAGCAAAAAATGCTGCAACTTAATGGCATCCAAAAAGTGGCTGTTGTACTCCATTTGTGCCCCAATGGTGCCAAGCTGTTTACAGCACCTCTGAATTACACCCTCCTGCTCTGTTTTTAATAAGCTATAATAATAGCAAAAAATACTGCAACTTAGTGGCATTAAAAAAGTGGCTGTTGTACTCCATTTCACTGGTGCCAAGCTTTTTACAGCAACTCTGCATTACACCCTCCTGCTCTGTTTTTAATAAACTATAATAATAGCAAAAAATGCTGCAACTTAGTTGCATCCAAAAAGTGGCTGTTCTACTCCATTTGTGCCCCAATGGTGCCAAGCTATTTCTAGCACCTCTGCATTACACCCTCCTGCACATTTTTGCAAAGCCATTTTAATTAAAAAGAGTGCTGCCAGATAGTGGCATCCAAAAAGTGGCTGTTGTACTCCATTTGTGCCCCAATGGTGCCAAGCTATTTCTAGCACGTCTGCATTACACCCTCCTGCTCTGTTTTTATAAGCTATAATAATAGCAAAAAATGCTGCAACTTAGTTGCATCCAAAAAGTGGCTGTTGTATTTTCTTTGTTCTTCACTGATGCCAAGCTATTTACAGCACCTCTGCATTACACCCTCCTGCTCTGTTTTTAATAAGCTATAATAATAGCAAAAAATGCTATAACTTAATGGCATCCAAAAAGTGGCTGTTGTACTCCATTTGTGCCCCAATGGTGCCAAGCTGTTTACAGCAACTCTGAATTACACCCTCCTGCTCTGTTTTTAATAAGCTATAATAATAGCAAAAAATACTGCAACTTAGTGGCATTAAAAAAGTGGCTGTTGTACTCGATTTCACTGGTGCCAAGCTATTTACAGCAACTCTGCATTACACCCTCCTGCTCTGTTTTTAATAAACTATAATAATAGCAAAAAATGCTGCAACTTAGTTGCATCCAAAAAGTGGCTGTTCTACTCCATTTGTGCCCCAATGGTGCCAAGCTATTTCTAGCACCTCTGCATTACACCCTCCTGCACATTTTTGCAAAGCCATTTTAATTAAAAAGAGTGCTGTCAGTTAGTGGCATCCAAAAAGTGGCTGTTGTACTCCATTTGTGCCCCAATGGTGCCAAGCTATTTCTAGCACCTCTACATTACACCCTCCTGCTCTGTTTTTAATTAGCTATAATAATAGCAAAAAATGCTGCAACTTAGTGGCATCCAAAAAGTGGCTGTTGTACTCCATTTTTGCCACACTGGTGCCAAGCTATTTACAGCAACTCTGAATTACCCCCTCCTGCTCTGTTTTTAATAAGCTAAACTAATAGCAAAAAATGCTGCAACTTAGTGGCATTCAAAAAGTGGATGTTGTACTCCATTTGTGCCCCAATGGTGCCAAGCTATTTCTAGCACCTCTGCATTACACCCTCCTGCTCTGTTTTTAATTAGCTATAATAATAGCAAAAAATGCTGCAGCTTGGTGGCATCCAAAAAGTGGCTGTTGTACTCCATTTGTGCCCCACTGGTCCCATGCTATTTACAGCACCTCTGCATTACACCCTCCTGCTCTGTTTTTAATAAGCTTTAATAATAGCAAAAAATGCTGCAAATTAGTGGCATTCAAAAATTGGACGTTGTACTCCATTTGTGCCCCAATGGTGCCAAGCTATTTACAGCACCTCTGCATTACACCCTGCTGCACTGTTTTTAATAAGCTATAATAGCAAAAAATGCTGTAAATTTGTGGCAACCAAAATGTGGCTGTAGTACTCCATTTGTGCCCCAAAGGTACCAAGCTATTTACAGCACCTCTGCATTACACCCTCCTGCACTGTTTTTAATAAGCTATAATAATAGCAAAAAATGCTGCAACTTAGTTGCATCCAAAAAGTGGCTGTTGTACTCCATTTGTGCCCCAATGGTGCCAAGCTATTTCAACCACCTCTGCATTACACCCTCCTGCTCTGTTTTTAATAAACTATAATAATAGCAAAAAATGCTGCAACTTAGTGGCATACAAAAAGTGGCTGTTGTACTCCATTTGTGCCCCAATGGTGCCAAGCTATTTTTAGCACCTCTGCATTACACCCTCCTGCTCTGTTTTTAATAAACTATAATAATAGCAAAAAATGCTGCAACTTAGTTGCATCCAAAAAGTGGCTGTTCTACTCCATTTGTGCCCCAATGGTGCCAAGCTATTTCTAGCACCTCTGCATTACACACTCCTGCACATTTTTGCAAAGCCATTTTAATTAAAAAGAGTGCTGCCAGTTAGTGGCATCCAAAAAGTGGCTGTTGTACTCCATTTGTGCCCCAATGGTGCCAAGCTATTTCTAGCACCTCGGCATTACACCCTCCTGCTCTGTTTTTAATTAGCTATAATAATAGCAAAAAATGCTGCAGCTTGGTGGCATCCAAAAAGTGGCTGTTGTACTCCATTTGTGCCCCACTGGTGCCAAGCTATTTACAGCACCCCTGCATTACACCCTCCTGCTCTGTTTTTAAAAAGCTATAATAATAGCAAAAAATGCTGCAACTTAGTAGCATCCAAAAAGTGGCTGTTGTACTCCATTTGTACTCCACTGGTGCCAAGCTATTTACAGCACCTCTGCATTACACCCTCCTGCTCTGTTTTTAATAAGCTATAGTAATAGCAAAAAATGCTGCAACTTATTGGCATCCAAAAAGTGGCTGTTGTACTCCACTTGTGCCCCACTGGTGCCAAGCTATTTTCAGCAACTCTGAATTACACCCTCCTGCTCTGTTTTTAATAAGCTATAATAATAGCAAAAAATGCTGCAACTTAGTGGCATTTAAAAAGTGGCTGTTGTACTCCATTTGTGCCCCAATGGTGCCAAGCTGTTTATAGCACCTCTGCATTACACCCTCCTGCTCTGATTTTAATTAGCTTTAATAATAGCAAAAAATGCTGCAAATTAGTGGCATCTAAAAAGTGGCTGTTGTACTCCTTTTTTGCCCCAATGGTGCCAAGCTATTTCTGACACCTCTTCATTACAACCTCCTGCTCTGTTTTTAATAAGCTATAATAATAGCAATAAATTCTGCAACTTAGTGGCATACAATAAGTGGCTGTTGTACTTTATTTGTGCTCCACTGGTGCCAAGCTATTTCTTGCAACTCTGCATTACACCCTCCTGCTCTGTTTTTAATAAGCTATAATAATAGCAAAAAATGCTGCAAATTTGTGGCATCCAAAAAGTGGCTGTTGTACTTTATTTGTGCCCCAATGGTGCAAAGCTATTTCTAGCACCTCTGCATTACACCCTCCTGCTCTGTTTTTAATAAGCTCCAATAATAGCAAAAAATGCTGCAACTTAGTGGCATACAAAAAGTGGCTGTTGTACGCCATTTGTGCCCCAATGGTGCCAAGCTATTTCTAGCACCTCTGCATTACACCCTCCTGCACATTTGTGCAATGCCATTTAAATTTAAAAGAGTGCTCTCAGTTAGTGGCATCCAAAAAGTGGCTGTTGTACTCCATTTGTGCCCCAATGGTGCCAAGCTATTTCTAGCACCTCTGCATTACACCCTCCTGCTCTGTTTTTAATAAGCTCCAATAATAGCAAAAAATGCTGCAACTTAGTGGCATACAAAAAGTGGCTGTTGTACGCCATTTGTGCCCCAATGGTGCCAAGCTATTTCTAGCACCTCTGCATTACACCCTCCTGCACATTTTTGCAAAGCCATTTTAATTTATAAGAGTGCTGCCAGTTAGTGGCATCCAAAAAGTGGCTGTTGTACTCCTTTTGTGCCCCAATGGTGCCAAGCTATTTCTAGCACCTCTGCATTACACCCTCCTGCTCTGTTTTTAATAAGCTATAATAATAGCAATAAATGCTGCAACTTAGTTGCATCCAAAAAGTGGCTGTTCTACCCCATTTGTGCCCCAAAGGTGCCAAGCTATTTCTAGCACTTCTGCATTACACCCTTCTGCTCTGTTTTTAATAAACTATAATAATAGCAAAAAATGCTGCAACATAGTGCCATAAAAAAAGTGGCTGTTGTACTCCATTTGTGCCCCAATGGTGCCAAGCTATTTTTAGCACCTCTGCATTACACCCTCCTGCTCTTTTTTTAATAAGCTATAATAATAGCAAAAAATGCTGCAACTTAGTGGCATCCAAAAAGTGGCTGTTGTACTTCATTTGTGCCCCAATGGTGCCAAGCTATTTCTAGCACCTCTGAATCACACCCTCCTCCACTAATTTTATTAAGCTATAATAATAGCAAAAAATGCTGCAACTTAGTGGCATCCAAAAAGTGGCTGTTGTACTCCATTTGTGCCCCACTGGTGCCAAGCTATTTACAGCACCCCTGCATTACACCCTCCTGCTCTGTTTTTAAAAAGCTATAATAATAGCAAAAAGTGCTGCAACTTAGTAGCATACAAAAAGTGGCTGTTGTACTCCATTTGTGCCCCACTGGTGCCAAGCTATTTACAGCACCTCTGCATTACACCCTCCTGCTCTGTTTTTAATAAGCTATAATAATAGCAAAAAATGCTGCAACTTATTGGCATCCAAAAAGTGGCTGTTGTACTCCATTTGTGCCCCACTGGTGCCAAGCTATTTACAGCAACTCTGAATTACACCCTCCTGCTCTGTTTTTAATAAGCTATAGTAATAGCAAAAAATGCTGCAACTTATTGGCATCCAAAAAGTGGCTGTTGTACTCCACTTGTGCCCCACTGGTGCCAAGCTATTTTCAGCAACTCTGAATTACACCCTCCTGCTCTGTTTTTAATAAGCTATAATAATAGCAAAAAATGCTGCAACTTAGTGGCATTTAAAAAGTGGCTGTTGTACTCCATTTGTGCCCCAATGGTGCCAAGCTGTTTATAGCACCTCTGCATTACACCCTCCTGCTCTGATTTTAATTAGCTATAATAATAGCAAAAAATGCTGCAAATTAGTGGCATCCAAAAAGTGGCTGTTGTACTCCTTTTTTGCCCCAATGGTGCCAAGCTATTTCTGACACCTCTTCATTACAACCTCCTGCTCTGTTTTTAATAAGCTATAATAATAGCAATAAATTCTGCAACTTAGTGGCATACAAAAAGTGGCCGTTGTACTCCATTTTTGCTCCAATGGTGCCAAGCTATTTACAGCACCTCTGCATTACACCCTCCTGCTCTGTTTTTAATAAGCTATAATAATAGCAAAAAATGCTGCAAATTTGTGGCATCCAAAAAGTGGCTGTTGTACTTTATTTGTGCCCCAATGGTGCCAAGCTATTTCTAGCACCTCTGCATTACACCCTCCTGCTCTGTTTTTAATAAGCTCCAATAATAGCAAAAAATGCTGCAACTTAGTGGCATACAAAAAACGGCTGTTGTACGCCATTTGTGCCCCAATGGTGCCAAGCTATTTCTAGCACCTCTGCATTACACCCTCCTGCACATTTTTGCAATGCCATTTAAATTTAAAAGAATGCTCTCAGTTAGTGGCATCCAAAAAGTGGCTGTTGTACTCCATTTGTGCCCCAATGGTGCCAAGCTATTTCTAGCACCTCTGCATTACACCCTCCTGCTCTGTTTTTAATAAGCTCCAATAATAGCAAAAAATGCTGCAACTTAGTGGCATACAAAAAGTGGCTGTTGTACTCCATTTGTGCCCCACTGGTGCCAAGCTATTTACAGCAACTCTGAATTACACCCTCCTGCTCTGTTTTTAATTAGCTATAATAATAGCAAAAAATGCTGCAAATTAGTGGCATCCAAAAAGTGGCTGTTGTACTCAATTTGTGCCCCAATGGTGCCAAGCTATTTCTGACACCTCTGCATTACACCCTCCTGCTCTGTTTTTAATAAGCTATAATAATAGCAATAAATTCTGCAACTTAGTGGCATACAAAAAGTGGCCGTTGTACTCCATTTGTGCTCCAATGGTGCCAAGCTATTTACAGCACCTCTGCATTACACCCTTCTGCACTGTTTTTTATAAGCTACAATAATAGCAAAAAATGCTGCAACT
Organism: Anomaloglossus baeobatrachus; assembly: GCF_048569485.1. Lineage (NCBI taxonomy): Eukaryota > Metazoa > Chordata > Amphibia > Anura > Aromobatidae > Anomaloglossus > Anomaloglossus baeobatrachus. Next base: position 116,359,230 of record NC_134362.1, on the reverse strand, counting down.
TAGTGGCATACAATAAGTGTCTGTTGTACTCCATTTGTGCTCCAAAGGTACCAAGCTATTTCTAGCAACTCTGCATTACACCCTCCTGCTCTGTTTTTAATAAGCTATAATAATAGCAAAAAATGCTGCAACTCAGTGGCATCCAAAAAGTGGCTGTTGTAGTCCATTTTTTCCTCACTGGTGCCAAGCTATTTACAGCACCTCTGCATTACACCCTCCTGCTCTGTTTTTAATAAGCTATAATAATAGCAAAAAATGCTGCAACTTAGTGGCATCCAAAAAGTGGCTGTTGTACTCCATTTGTGCCCCACTGGTGCCAAGCTATTTACAGCACCCCTGCATTACACCCTCCTGCTCCATTTTTAAAAAGCTATAATAATAGCAAAAAATGCTGCAACTTAGTGGCATCCAAAAAGTGGCTGTTGTACTCCATTTGTACTCCACTGGTGCCAAGCTATTTACAGCACCTCTGCATTACACCCTCCTGCTCTGTTCTTAATAAGCTATAATAATAACAAAAAATGCTGCAACTTATCGGCATCCAAAAAGTGGCTGTTGTACTCCATTTATGCCCCACTGGTGCCAAGCTATTTACAGCACCTGTGCATTACACCCTCCTGCTCTGTTTTTAATAAGCTATAATAATAGCAAAAAATGCTGCAACTTAGTGGCATCCAAAAAGTGGCTGTTGTACTCCATTTGTGCCCCACTGGTGCCAAGCTATTTACAGCACCCCTGCATTACACCCTCCTGCTCCATTTTTAAAAAGCTATAATAATAGCAAAAAATGCTGCAACTTAGTGGCATCCAAAAAGTGGCTGTTGTACTCCATTTGTACTCCACTGGTGCCAAGCTATTTACAGCACCTCTGCATTACACCCTCCTGCTCTGTTTTTAAGAAGCTATAATAATAGCAAAAAATGCTGCAACTTATCGGCATCCAAAAAGTGGCTGTTGTACTCCATTTATGCCCCACTGGTGCCAAGCTATTTACAGAAACTCTGAATTACACCCTCCTGCTCTGTTTTTAATAAGCTCCAATAATAGCAAAAAATGCTGCAACTTAGTGGCATACAAAAAACGGCTGTTGTACACCATTTGTGCCCCAATGGTGCCAAGCTATTTCTAGCACCTCTGCATTACACTCTCCTGCACATTTTTGCAATGCCATTTAAATTTAAAAGAATGCTCTCAGTTAGTGGCATCCAAAAAGTGGCTGTTGTACTCCATTTGTGCCCCAATGGTGCCAAGCTATTTCTAGCACCTCTGCATTACACCCTCCTGCTCTGTTTTTAATAAGCTCCAATAATAGCAAAAAATGCTGCAACTTAGTGGCATACAAAAAGTGGCTGTTGTACTCCATTTGTGCCCCACTGGTGCCAAGCTATTTACAGCAACTCTGAATTACACCCTCCTGCTCTGTTTTTAATTAGCTATAATAATAGCAAAAAATGCTGCAAATTAGTGGCATCCAAAAAGTGGCTGTTGTACTCAATTTGTGCCCCAATGGTGCCAAGCTATTTCTGACACCTCTGCATTACACCCTCCTGCTCTGTTTTTAATAAGCTATAATAATAGCAATAAATTCTGCAACTTAGTGGCATACAAAAAGTGGCCGTTGTACTCCATTTGTGCTCCAATGGTGCCAAGCTATTTACAGCACCTCTGCATTACACCCTCCTGCACTGTTTTTTATAAGCTATAATAATAGCAAAAAATGCTGCAACTTAGTGGCATACAATAAGTGTCTGTTGTACTCCATTTGTGCTCCAAAGGTACCAAGCTATTTCTAGCAACTCTGCATTACACCCTCCTGCTCTGTTTTTAATAAGCTATAATAATAGCAAAAAATGCTGCAACTCAGTGGCATCCAAAAAGTGGCTGTTGTAGTCCATTTTTTCCTCACTGGTGCCAAGCTATTTACAGCACCTCTGCATTACACCCTCCTGCTCTGTTTTTAATAAGCTATAATAATAGCAAAAAATGCTGCAACTTAGTGGCATCCAAAAAGTGGCTGTTGTACTCCATTTGTGCCTCACTGGTGCCAAGCTATTTACAGCACCCCTGCATTACACCCTCCTGCTCCATTTTTAAAAAGCTATAATAATAGCAAAAAATACTGCAACTTAGTGGCATCCAAAAAGTGGCTGTTGTACTCCATTTGTACTCCACTGGTGCCAAGCTATTTACAGCACCTCTGCATTACACCCTCCTGCTCTGTTCTTAATAAGCTATAATAATAACAAAAAATGCTGCAACTTATCGGCATCCAAAAAGTGGCTGTTGTACTCCATTTATGCCCCACTGGTGCCAAGCTATTTACAGCACCTCTGCATTACACCCTCCTGCTCTGTTTTTAATAAGCTATAATAATAGCAAAAAATGCTGCAACTTAGTGGCATCCAAAAAGTGGCTGTTGTACTCCATTTGTGCCCCACTGGTGCCAAGCTATTTACAGCACCCCTGCATTACACCCTCCTGCTCCATTTTTAAAAAGCTATAATAATAGCAAAAAATGCTGCAACTTAGTGGCATCCAAAAAGTGGCTGTTGTACTCCATTTGTACTCCACTGGTGCCAAGCTATTTACAGCACCTCTGCATTACACCCTCCTGCTCTGTTTTTAAGAAGCTATAATAATAGCAAAAAATGCTGCAACTTATCGGCATCCAAAAAGTGGCTGTTGTACTCCATTTATGCCCCACTGGTGCCAAGCTATTTACAGAAACTCTGAATTACACCCTCCTGCTCTGTTTTTAATAAGCTATAATAATAGCAAAAAATGCTGCAACTTAGTGGCATTTAAAAAGTGGCTGTTGTACTCCATTTGTGCCCCAATGGTGCCAAGCTGTTTCTAGCACCTCTGCATTACACCCTCCTGCTCTGTTTTTATATGGCTATAATAATAGCAATAAGTTCTGCAACTTAGTGGCATACAATATGTGGCCGTTGTACTCCATTTGTGCTCCAATGGTGCCAAGCTATTTACAGCACCTCTGCATTACACCCTCCTGCTCTGTTTTTAATAATCTATAATAATAGCAAAGAATACTGCAACTTAGTGGCATACAAAAAGTGGCTGTTGTACTCCATTTGTGCCCCAATCGTGCCAAGCTATTTCTAGCACCTCTGCATTACAACCTCCTGCACATTTTTGCAAAGCCATTTAAATTTAAAAGAGTGCTGCCAGTTAGTGGCATCCAAAAAGTGGCTGTTGTACTCCATTTGTTCCCCAATGGTGCCAAGCTATTTCTAGCACCTCTGCATTACACCCTCCTGCTCTGTTTTTAATAAGCTCTAATAATAGCAAAAAATGCTGCAACTTAGTGGCATACAAAAAGTGGCTGTTGTACTCCATTTGTGCCCCAATGGTGCCAAGCTATTTTTAACACCTCTGCATTACACCCTCCTGCTCTTTTTTTAATAAGTTATAATAATAGCAAAAAATGCTGCAACTTAGTGGCATCCAGAAAGTGGCTGTTGTACTTCATTTGTGCCCCAATGGTGCCAAGCTATTTCTAGCACCTCTGAATCACACCCTCCTGCTCTGTTTTTAATAAGCTATAATAATAGCAATAAATTCAGCAACTTAGTGGCATACAAAAAGTGGCTGTTGTAGTCCATTTTTTTCCTCACTGGTGCCAAGCTATTTACAGCACCTCTGCATTACACCCTCCTGCTCTGTTTTTAATAAGCTATAATAATAGCAAAAAATGCTGCAACTTAGTGGCATCCAAAAAGTGGCTGTTGTACTCCATTTGTACTCCACTGGTGCTAAGCTATTTACAGCACCTCTGCATTACACCCTCCTGCTCTGTTTTTAATAAGCTATAATAATAACAAAAAATGCTGCAACTTATCGGCATCCAAAAAGTGGCTGTTGTACTCCATTTATGCCCCACTGGTGCCAAGCTATTTACAGCAACTCTGAATTGAACCCTCCTGCTCTATTTTTAATAAGCTACAGTCAGGGCCAGAAATATTTGGACATTGACACAAGTTTTGTTATTTTAGCTGTTTACAAAAACATGTTCAGAAATACAATTATATATATAATATGGGCTGAAAGTGCACACTCCCAGCTGCAATATGAGAGTTTTCACATCCAAATCGGAGAAAGGGTTTAGGAATCATAGCTCTGTAATGCATAGCCTCCTCTTTTTCAAGGGACCAAAATTAATTGGACAAGGGACTCTAAGGGCTGCAATTAACTCTGAAGGCGTCTCCCTCGTTAACCTGTAATCAATGAAGTAGTTAAAAGGTCTGGGGTTGATTACAGGTGTGTGGTTTTGCATTTGGAAGCTGTTGCTGTGACCAGACAACATGCGATCTAAGGAACTCTCAATTGAGGTGAAGCAGGACATCCTGAGGCTGAAAAAAAAGAAAAAAATCCATCAGAGAGATAGCAGACATGATTGGAGTAGCAAAATCAGTCGGGTACATTCTGAGAAAAAAGGAATTGACTGGTGAGCTTGGGAACTCAAAAAGGCCTGGGCGTCCACGGATGATAACAGTGGTGGATGATCGCCGCATACTTTCTTTGGTGAAGAAGAACCCGTTCACAACATCAACTGAAGTCCAGAACACTCTCAGTGAAGTAGGTGTATCTGTCTCTAAGTCAACAGTAAAGAGAAGACTCCATGAAAGTAAATACAAAGGGTTCACATCTAGATGCAAACCATTCATCAATTCCAAAAATAGACAGGCCAGAGTTAAATTTGCTGAAAAACACCTCATGAAGCCAGCTTAGTTCTGGAAAAGTATTCTAAGGACAGATGAGACAAAGATCAACCTGTACCAGAATGATGGGAAGAAAAAAGTTTGGAGAAGAAAGGGAACGGCACATGATCCAAGGCACACCACATCCTCTGTAAAACATGGTGGAGGCAACGTGATGGCATGGGCATGCATGGCTTTCAATGGCACTGGGTCACTTGTGTTTATTGATGACATAACAGCAGACAAGAGTAGCCGGATGAATTCTGAAGTGTACCGGGATATACTTTCAGCCCAGATTCAGCCAAATGCCGCAAAGTTGATCGGACGGCGCTTCATAGTACAGATGGACAATGACCCCAAGCATACAGCCAATGCTACCCAGGAGTTCATAAGTGCAAAAAAGTGGAACATTCTACAATGGCCAAGTCAATCACCAGATCTTAACCCAATTGAGCATGCATTTCCCTTGCTCAAATCCAGACTTAAGACGGAAAGACCCACAAACAAGCAAGACCTGAAGGCTGCGGCTGTAAAGGCCTGGCAAAGCATTAAGAAGGAGAAAACCCAGCATTTGGTGATGTCCATGGGTTCCAGACTTAAGGCAGTGATTGCCTCCAAAGGATTCGCAACAAAATATTGAAAATAAAAATATTTTGTTTGGGTTTGGTTTATTTGTCCAATTACTTTTGACCTCCTAAAATGTGGAGTGTTTGTAAAGAAATGTGTACAATTCCTACAATTTCTATCAGATATTTTTGTTCAAACCTTCAAATTAAACATTACAATTCTGCACTTGAATTCTGTTGTAGAGGTTTCATTTCAAATCCAATGTGGTGGCATGCAGAGCCCAACTCGTGAAAATGGTGTCACTGTCCAAATATTTCTGGACCTAACTGTATAATAATAGCAAAAAATGCTGCAACTTAGTGGCATTTAAAAAGTGGCTGTTGTACTCCATTTGTGCCCCAATGGTGCCAAGCTGTTTCTAGCACCTCTGCATTACACCCTACTGCTCTGTTTTTATATAGCTATAATAATAGCAATAAGTTCTGCAACTTAGTGGCATACAAAATGTGGCCGTTGTACTCCATTTGTGCTCCAATGGTGCCAAGCTATTTACAGCACCTCTAGATTACACCCTCCTGCACTGTTTTTTTATAAGCTATAATAATAGCAAAAAATGCTGCAACTTAGTGGCATTTAAAAAGTGGCTGTTGTACTCCATTTGTGCTCCAAAGGTACCAAGCTATTTATAGCAACTCTGCATTACACACTCCTGCTCTGTTTTTAATAAGCTATAATAATAGCAAAGAATGCTGCAACTTAGTTGCATCCAAAAAGTGGCTGTTGTACTCCATTTGTGCCCCAATCGTGCCAAGCTATTTCTAGCACCTCTGCATTACAACCTCCTGCACATTTTTGCAAAGCAATTTAAATTTAAAAGATTGCTGCCAGTTAGTGGCATCCAAAAAGTGGCTGTTGTACTCCATTTGTGCCCCAATGGTGCCAAGCTATTTCTAGCACCTCTGCATTACACCCTCCTGCTCTGTTTTTAATAAGCTCTAATAATAGCAAAAAAATGCTGCAACTTAGTGGCATACAAAAAGTGGCTGTTGTACTCCATTTGTGCCCCAATGGTGCCAAGCTATTTTTAGCACCTCTGCATTACACCCTCCTGCTCTGTTTTTAATAAGCTATAATAATAGCAAAAAATTCTGCAACTTAGTGGCATACAAAAAGTGGCTGTTGTACTCCATTTGTGCCCCAATGGTGCCAAGCTATTTACAGCACCTCTGCATTACACCCTCCTGCTCTGTTTTTAATAAGCTATAATAATAGCAAAAAAATGCTGCAACTTAGTGGCATACAAAAAGTTGCTGTTGTACTCCATTTGTGCCCCAATGGTGCCAAGCTATTTCTAGCACCTCTGCATTACACCCTCCTGCTCTGTTTTTAATAAGCTATAATAATAGCAAAAAATGCTGCAACTTAGTGGCATCCAAAAAGTGGCTGGTGTAATTCAATTGTGCCCCAATGGTGCCAAGCTATTTCTAGCACCTCTGCATCACACCCTCCTGCACTGTTTTTAATAAGCTATAATAATATAAAAAAATTCTGCAACTTAGTGGCATACAAAAAGTGGCTGTTGTACTCCATTTGTGCCCCAATGGTGCCAAGCTATTTACAGCAACTCTGAATTACACCCTCCTGCTCTGTTTTTAATAAGCTATAATAATAGCAAAAAATGCTGCAACTTAGTGGCATCCAAAAAGTGGCTGTTGTACTCCATTTGTGCCCCAATGGTGGCAAGCTATTTCTACCACCTCTGCATTACACCCTCCTGCTCTGTTTTTAATTAGCTATAATAATAGCAAAAAATTCTGCAACTTAGTGGCATCCAAAAAGTGGCTGTTGTACTCCATTTGTGCCCCACTGGTCCCAAGCTATTTACAGCACCTCTGCATTACACCCTCCTGCTCTGTTTTTAATAAGCTATAATAATAGCAAAAAATGCTGCAAATTAGTGGCATACAAAAAGTGGCTGTTGTAGTCCATTTGTGCCCCAATGGTGCCAAGCTATTTCTAGCACCTCTGCATTACACCCTCCTGCACATTTTTGCAAAGCCATTTTAATTTATAAGAGTGCTGCCAGTTAGTGGCATCCAAAAACTGGCTGTTGTACTCCATTTGTGCCCCAATGGTGCCAAGCTATTTACAGCACCTCTGCATTACACCCTCCTGCACTGTTTTTAATAGGCTATAATAATAGCAAAAAATGCTGCAACTTAGTTGAATCCAAAAAGTGGCTGTTGTACTCCATTTGTGCCCCAATGTTGCCTAGCTATTTCTAGCACCTCTGCATTACACCCTCCTGCACTGTTTGTAATAAGCTATAATAATAGCAAAAAATGCTGCAAATTAGTGGCATCCAAAAAGTGGCTGTTGTACTCCATTTGTGCCACACTGGTGCCAAGCTATTTACAGCAACTCTGAATTACACCCTCCTGCTCTGTTTTTAATAAGCTATAATAATAGCAGCAAAAAGCTGCAACTTAGTGGCATACAAAAAGTGGCTGTTGTACTCCATTTGTGCCCCAATGGTGCCAAGCTATTTCTACCACCTCTGCATTACACCCTCCTGCTCTGTTTTTAATAAGCTATAATAATAGCAAAAAATGCTGCAACTTAGTGGCATCCAAAATGTGGCTGTTGTACTCCATTTGTGCCCCAATGGTGCCAAGCTATTTCTAGCACCTCTGCATTACACCCTCCTGCTCTGTTTTTAATAAGTTATAATAATAGCAAAAAATTCTGCAACTTAGTGGCATCCAAAAAGTGGCTGTTGTAGTCCATTTGTGCCCCAATGGTGCCAAGCTATTTACAGCACCTCTGCATTACATCCTCCTGCACTGTTTTTAATAAGCTATAATAATAGCAAAAAATGCTGCAACTTGGTTGCATCCAAAAAGTGGCTGTTGCACTCCATTTGTGCCCCAATGGTGCCAAGCTATTTCTAGCACCTCTGCATTACACCCTTCTGCTCTGTGTTTAATAAGCTATAATTATAGCAAACAATGCTGCAACTTTGTGGCATACAAAAAGTGGTTGTTGTACTCCATTTGTGCCCCAATGGTGCCAAGCTATTTCTAGCACCTCTGCATTACACCCTCCTGCTCTGTTTTTAATAAGCTATAATAATAGCAAAAAATGCTGCAACTTAGTGGCATCCAAAAAGTGGCTATTGTACTCCATTTGTGCCCCACTGATGCCCAGCTATTTACAGCAACTCTGAATTACACCCTCCTGCTCTGTTTTTAATAAGCTATAATAATTATATAACACTTATAATAACACCACTAACAACAACAACAACAACACCACACTAACGTCTCTGTGCCTTTAACAACTGCCTTTTTTTCTCATTTTGGATTTTACTGACATATTTGCAGATGTTGGTAGTCCAAGCCAAGCAAACTTTGACCCCAGAAATATTGTAGAGAAAGTACAAGTGAGTACTTTGTACCAGGCAGGACACATTCGAGCACGGCGGATACACCATTACTCGCTATATAACGAATTCCCCAATTACCGTACTATTCTGCGATTAGCAATGAATACACTCGCTCATTACTATCAGTGAAATGACAAAAACGCACCCTTTGTTCCTCATTGCTAGAGGAACGTAGGCAAAGTCTGAATTACAGCTTACACTCTTCCTTGAGCCTTATGAAATTGTTACATTGTCCAGAAAATCTGTCAGAGAGTGGAATTTTAGGTTCAGGAAAGATCTATCAGAATCGTCCCCCCACCCGGGAACTGAGGACTCTGTAACTATAGTACAGTAGAAAGCAGCTCTGCCACCTCCAGAGATAGAACTTGCATTTGCATTTGCCCTGTAAGAATGGCTAGGAATCCAAGAGAGAAAAAGTTCATTTAAATGTTCCATTTTTTTCTCCTTTGTTTGAATTGTGGAGGTTTATAATGTCACGGCCGAGGATAGAAGCTATATCGGCTGTATAGTACAATAGAAAGTAAAGGGAAAAGGAATGCCCTATTGCTAGAAAAGGGAGGAATGGTGCCTCCTGACAACACCCTGTATTTCACCTTCAGTGCCTTCACTATACAGGTTCCGCACCTGTTGCTAAGCAGGAATACCTCATTGTAGGCAAACCCTGATCTGGGCCATAAGTAAGGATGGCTGGTGTAAGCACGTCAACATCACTAACGCTAAAGGAGACAAAAGGAAACAATACATGATAAACACATGCTACCACTTGAGCCCAGCTATATAGGAAAAGTCAAACACTTATCTTAGGAGCAACTACTACAGAAGTCTCCAGAACAAGATGAGGAGATGACCATTGCAGACCACAGCCAGGAACCGCTATAAACTGCACCCAAAACACCCCAGGGTGAGGTTTATAAAGGAAGTCTGAGGCTGCCAACTGAGAGGAAAAACTGACAGTTTCCCAGGGTCATAGGGTCCACTGCTGCAGAAACAGAGACCTGTCAGATATGTGGTGCCAATGTCTGGGATTTTTTTATCACTCACTGCCTTTGGATTGTCAGCCAGCCTTGACACTATGGTGAAATGGGGGTGAACTGATCCCACTGTTCTGCTGTGAGCATGGACGCCTTTATATAGGATCAGTCTTCTTGTGTCAGCATGATTATTTCTTTTTTCCTGAAGAAGGGGACGGAGATGTCTCTGAAACGCGTAGAACTGTGAAATAAAAGAGATATTTTTAAATATACAGCATCTGTGGTTTTTAGCGCAGCATCAAACCCATTTTCTATTTTTCAACTATATATTATGCTGTGAGCATGAAATGTTTTTAAATGTCAAGTCTCCAAGATGGGTTTCCAAGTTGTGTCTTGTCTGTACTGGCAAGGGTGTGGGAGCAGAAGGCCCAATCCTATCAGGCATTCACCTCTTGATTTTTAAAATTCAAATATCAGGCCACATCCTGTGTGTTGCATGGACTATACGTGTCTACTGTACAAAGACACTATGGGGAAATGGTGAGGGGCAATTAATGCCAGTGCCCTGTTGTCTTCCTGTCTGCCTGAAAGGTTTTTAAATCTCAAGACTCCAAGATGGGTCTCCAAGTTGAGTCTTGTGTATATTGCCAGGGTTCTGGGAGCAAGAGGCTTACGCTTGTCTGTCGTCTTGCTGTCTCTGGTGAAGGTAGAAATGCTTGTTCAGGCCGTATTACAGGGCCTGTCCCATACATCCATGTTGCGGTGTTCCACTACTTTTAGTCTGTGCCAATTGTTGCCACTTTTCATGTTTCTTGACCTTAATTTTTGGAAATGTGGAGACTTCAAGTAGGGTCTCCAAATTGTCTTTTGTCTGTAGTGCCATGGTTCTGAGAACAAGAGGCCTACGCCTTTCACTCATGCATACTCACCGCCGCTCCGGTCAGCTCCACGCAGCAACTGAGGTGAGCATCGCGATCAGCTGAGCTGTCACTGAGGTTAATCGCGGCCACCGCTGGATCCAGGTAACCTCAGTGACAGCTCAGCTGATCGTGATACTCAGCTCAGTTGCTGCGTGGAGCTGACCGGAGCGGTGGTGTATTCTGCAGCTCCTGTCACCTGCATGCAGCAGAGCTGGACGCGACGCTGGAGGTCCGTGGATTATGCCGGACATGGAGGGTTTGTCGGGGTTAATAAATTGGTGATGAGGGACTTTGTTATTGTTTTTTATTTCTAATAAAGGATTTTTCGAGTGTGTGTGTTTTTCAACTGTAATTTACAGATTAATCATGGAAGGTATCTCGGGGAGATGCCTGACATGATTAATCTAGGATTTAGTGGCAGCTATGGGCTGCCATTAACTCCTTATTACCCCGATTTGCCAACGCACTAGGGTAAATCGGGAAGAGCCGGGTACAGTCCCAGAACTGTCGCATCTAATGTATGCGGCAATTCTGGGCGGCTGCTGACTGATATTGTTAGGCTGGGGGGCTCCCCATAACGTGGGGCTCCCCATCCTGAGAATACCAGCCTTCAGCTGTATGGCTTTATCTGGCTGGTATTAAAATTGGGGGGACCGCATGCCGTTTTTTTTTAATTATTTATTTATTTATTTTACTGCACAGTATAGACACAGAATTCAAGAAAAATGGAGTCATATTCCAAAATTACATATAAATTTTATTAGACATAGTTAATGTTTCATACAATATATAGTCAAGAACAAGGAAAGGCAAGGGGGGAAGAGGGGGAGAAATAAAGTGCAAGGGTAGGGCAGCAATCACCACAGAACAAAGTACATGGCAAGCACTATGTCAGATTTCATTGTGAACAACAGCATGCACACAGAATGACAGCGTTTAAGCAGACCAAAAAAGGTTAAAAGCCGCAGCTAATGTGGATCGCGGGTACGGGAGACAACCCAGCAGAAGTGATGTAATTAAGGGCCTATGGGAATGTGAAGCCCTGCAGGTGCGGTGCAGCAGTGTATTACCCTTAGGGACTCCACGGGATGGGACGGTCTGGTCACAGGTAGGGAACCTTCGTTTTGGGATTCGTCGTGACGCCACTCTCAGAATTGCGGTCAGTGCGGACCGCCACTGCAGGTTAAGGGATGCCTGGGGCTGATGGTGGGTGCAGTAGGTTGTAATAGCCTCCTGAGAGTAAGGCAAGCCCCAGGTCCCGGTGTATGTGTGTGGGACCACAGGTCGCAGAATGACTCAAACACAGTCCAAGAAGTCTTTTAACGTGTTTACTCACTGTTTAGAGGTCACGGTGAGATGCCCGGGCGACACTGTGATAACCAGGTGGAACCAGGAATTCCAGGAGGCCGTTCTGAGGGTAGCTGTCCGCTCGCCCTCCTTGCACTCTTTTTGTTTGGGAGGATCCCTTGCTTGAAGCGTGGTAGGACTCCTCCAGGGAAGCTGTTACTAGCCTGCTCCCCTCTCTCTGGCCCGTCTGCCGGCAGCGTGGCCTTGGTGGGATGGCTTCTGGCTCTGTCCCCTTATGGGCCTGGTGATTGCTGCTTGGCTCGAGCTCTGGGTAGTAGTGGTGAGGGCATGAAGTACCCCCACCTGTAGGTTAAGCAGATCTGGATGATTTGCTGCCTGTACTGGGGATCTGTTTCCCCTTGCGTGCTCGGATACCAGGATCTCCGTACTCAGCCACCCCTCTCTCTGGATGTCTTTCAGGCCGACCCACGGTACCCTATCTCCCCCGCTTTCAGCTACTGCACTCCTCAGGACCCATCTGACACGAGAGCCCCTCTGCTCCCTTCCACCTCCAGCTCCAGACTCCCCTCACTTCCTCTCTGCCCTGCTTCCTAGCAACCAGCCTCTGGACACACCCCTAGCTGGGAATTGAAAGTTAACCCCCTACTGGCTACCCAAGGGTCCCCTCTAGTGATGTGGGAGACCTGGTCACTATCTGTTTGTGTGTGCACCTCATCCTGGCCTTTGGAAATTACCTGGAAGCATTGTCCCCGCATGGGTGCAATACTCTGTGGTGCCTGACCAGGTCAGGGGCACCACAGGAACTATGGACATGCAGCACAGGCAATTGGGAGCACTCACTGTGTTATCACATGTAATTTACAGTGCCACATATATATAGTGCTCACAATCATAGCGTGCGCTGCATACCATTATGGGGAACCCATTCCCACTCCCTTCAAGGGCTAACAAGACGTATAAGAGAGTGAAGAGCTTACTCCAAATTGCGGGTTAACTCCCGTCCCAGCGGTGAAGATCCAGCATAACGGTTATAGCAAGGCCCGCTGTACATTCAAGACCATGCCGCGGTCCTACATAGAGAGAGGTTAATTGTGCTTACCCATATATGACTGAGTGGTGAGAGCTGTCCAGGGGCCCCGACGCAGCGTTTCGCATCGGGCTTCCTCGGGGGGCCATATGTTGATCCTGTGTGTTAGGCTATTTATAGCCAGTTGTACCGGCGGGGCGCCTGTCATAATTAGCGCACGCGCAGCGCAGGCAGACGCCGCGAGCACGTCACTTCCGGCCTCAGTGATGCGGTGGGTCCGGGAAATCCCAGGTGACGTCAGTAGTCCCGCCCGCATCACTGGCAGAGGCCTTCCATGACGCGCTCAGGCTGTCAGACGGCGCCGCGCACGCGCAGGCAGATGCCACGCTAGATAATCACAGTGATGGAAGGTAAACAACAAATAAACAGGCAAAAGGGGCATTTTATAAGAACAATCAGCAGACATGTCCCACATAACATTACATTATCATTGTGAATATGGGATTATATCGTATATCAAGGGGAATGTAGAGATTCTTTTCCATTCCATATGTATGATGATTTTGCAGAAGAAATGCCCAAATTACCTATACAAAACAGACAAGAGTAAAAGAACAAAATAAATAAAAAATATAAAAACACACCAATTTAAAACTAAGGACTAGAACTATACATCACAAAAAAGGAGCAAAACTCTGTTGCTCATTCAGGCCATAAGGCCTCAATGTACCCAACACGTGGATCCAACGGCACTCCCTCTGAGCCAAAATCCGTTTCTTATCACCCCCTCTGGACCCCATCCTGACTTGTTCGATACCACGGACCCTAAAGTCCGCGGGATCGCAGCTATGATGACTCCAAAAATGTCTAGGGATGGGTTTGAGGAGAGCCGGCTCCTCCGCGGTCCGTGCAGCCAGAATGTCCCTTACGTGTTCGCGTACGCGAACTCGTAGTTCCCTTGAGGTCAAACCTATATAGATTAGATTGCAGGTACATGTGGCATAATATACCACATATGTACTACTGCATGATACATAATCCAGTATTTTATATTCCCTATGCCCATCAGCCGACTCAAACACAGTAGACCTCAACATATTCGGGCATGCACGGCAATCACCACATGGAAAAAAGCCAACTCTCCTTCTACCCACCCCCAATGGATTAGTTATCTTTGCCACATAATGGCTTTTAACCAGGTGGTCCTTAAGGTTCATACTTCTCCTTGCTGTCATTAGAGGAGAAGGAGGCAGGGTATTGGCTAGGGTTGGCTCAGTAAGGAGAACGGACCAATGTCTCTGTAGGACCTCTCGTATACGTCCCCACTGATGGTTGTAGGTGGATATATAGCGGATTTCTCCGGGGGATGATTTTTTGGGGGCAGGCGTCAGGAGATCATTCCTGTTTCTAGATTTAGCCCTAAGGTACCCTCTCCTAATGCACCTCCTGCTATAACCTCGCTCAATAAATCTGTCTTTTAAATCCTCAGCCTGTTCCTCAAAGAGTTCGCCGGACGAGCAGATCCTCCTTGCTCTGAGGAACTGGCCTATAGGAATCGCCCTGACAGTTGATGGTGTGTGAGCAGAGGAGGCGTGCAGGAGGGCATTAACAGAGGTCTCCTTTCTATACAAATCGGTGTATACAACACCGTCCGTCTGTACCAGAATCTTAATATCCAAAGTATAGACACGCCCACTGGCTGCTGTGATTGGGTGCAGTGAGACACCTGTCACTCAGCGTGGGGGCGTGTCTCACTGCAACCAATCATAGGTGCCTGTGGGCGGGGAAAGCAGGGAATATGAGATGGCTGTGTGCAGAGCACAGCGCGCCCGCCGGTATAAAGGCTCGGTCACGCTGTGCGGGCCGGCCAATCACTGCAATTCCACAACTAACAGGGCTGTGGCATTGCAGTGGTCTGCCAGCCAATCCCTGTATGAGGGCTGGCTCTCAAAAGAGCGCCAACATGCAGGAATAAAGACCACGAGTACAGCACGAGTATCGCGAAATTACTCGGTACCCGCCGAGTAGCCCGAGTACAGTGATACTCGTGCGAGTACCGAGTAGTGACAAGCATACTCGCTCATCACTAATCATCTGTCATTTAGGACAACATTCGATCATTCAGAGATGCTTAATGAACTTCTGGAGTGAGTTTGTTGCACTGAAAGTAAAGGAAACGAATAATATTGCACGCCCCAATTTTCAGTTTATTATTTTTTACAAAAGGTTAAAATAAGCAATAAATTTCGTTCAGCTTCACAATTGTGTCCCACTTTAATTTTTTTATCTTTATGTTTGAAGACTGAAATGTGGGAGGAGGTTGAAAAAATTAAGGGAGCTGAATACTTTCGCAAGGCACTGTATTTTTTTCAATTTTACTTTTTATTTAATTTGGTACAAATCCTGTGTTCATAAGTTAATTAAAGTTTGTACCTGTCTGGGGAACATAATTTTGTGTGTTGAAGGTGCATCAGGCCCTCCACGTGCCGTGATTTTAGCACATATGTGTTCTCCATGTGCTATCCGTGATAGCACACAGAGAGCAGGAACTTTTTACTCACCTGTCCTCGCCACTGCTGTCTGTAGTGCTGATGTCTTCGGTGCTGCGGTCACACTTTCTTCCCAGTCCATGGTGCAGTGAATATGAAATGAGCACATGTCCCTCCTTAAGCTTGTGGTCCTGAGTTGCTTCCCCCGGGATCCTGGAACCTCACAGCCTCCAGTCTGTGATGAAGATGTCTATGAGGTAAAGGCCATCCTTGCAGCAAAGAAGGTCAGAGGTAAAATCTACAAGGCGCACCTCTACCAGGCGGCAGAGTGGTTAGATCCTGTTCGTGACGCCAAGTTGTCACGGCCGGAGGAGGGGACGCTGCACTCTCCCACTGTTTGGGTCCGGCTGCCGCTGCTGCTGCGGCCTCTGCTGCTCGGTGGCTCGAGCGATGGGCCGGATCCCGGGGACTCGAGCGGCGCTCCTCGCCCGTGAGTGAAAAGGGGGGGGAATTGGTTTTGGGGATTTATTGTCCGTGACGCCACCCACGGTTGTGGTGATTGTGTGGACACCACCGCTGCTCTGTATGGGGATCCCGGGAGCGGTGACAGGGAGCAGCTTTGTTGTTATTTCTCCCCTCCGTGGGTAGGGGGTTGGTTGTCCCGGGGCCCGGTGATGGGGTAGGGATGGATGGCAGGCCGGGTGCGGGGCCTGGTGAGGTACAGGGTCGCGGGGGCAGCGCTGTGCCGTACGGCACGGTGGTACTCACTCAGCCTGAGACGTTGACACAGTTCTCGGTAAAACACACGGCTGGAAAGACGGTTCCCACGGACGGCTGCTGTTGCTTTTCCCCGGTAGTTAACGGTGACTGTCTCTTTCCCTGCACCTTGTGAAATGTTAGTAGCGATGGATTCCCACCGGTAACCCACTCCCCGACTTGGATATGGGCCGGAGGAGCCCCTCTTTGGCCGCAGGCGCTGGCCCTGAGAAACTAATGCCTTGGCGGTGGCGGTGTCTCTCTCATACGGTTGGACGGTTGCCTTCAATCGGGACTTAGTTGTTTGGAGACCCGGAGGTCCCCTTCACTGACGGATTTGGCAAATTCACGGCGACTCCTAGCCTTGCCGGGATCCGAAAGGCCCCTGCCAATGGTGCTGGCTTCTCTTTGTATACCGGTCCGGTACCGCCGGGCCACCACCCGTCCACGGTCCTTACGGCACCTCCGATAGGCCACTCCTGCAGACGGTCACCGCCGTCTGCTAACCTTGCTGTCTCTGTCCGGGGCACACACCCGGACGCTCTCAGGCTCTTTAGCTGTCACTTTACTCCTCTCACTTGCTCCACCACTACCACTCAACTCTTCTCACTTCCTGCTCCAAACTCTAACTTCAACTGCCTGGTTTTCCCGCCTCCAGGACTGTGAACTCCTCGGTGGGCGGAGCCAACCGCCTGGCCCACCCCCTGGTGTGGACATCAGCCCCTGGAGGAAGGCAACAAGGATTTCTGGTCTAGCTTAGGTGTACCTAACCAGGGTGTAGGGTGTGGTGATGTCAGTACCTGTGACCCCTGGCTTGCCCAGCGCATCACATGTCAAACAGGCAGATCTCACCAGCAACCAGTGACCAGCCCCCAGCCAGCGGCGACGCGTGGAAGCTAAGCTAAACTAAGGTAAATATCGGGTAACCAACCCGATATTTACCTTGGTTACCAGCGCACACCACTTAGCGATGTGTAGTCTGGCTATGTGTGCAGGGAGCAGGGAGCCGGCTTTGACAGCGTGAGAGCGGCGGACGCTGGTAACGAAGGTAAATATCGGGTAACCAAGGAAAGAACTTCTTGGTTACCCGATATTTACATTGGATACCAGCGTCTGCAGACGCTGGCTCCCTGCTCACTGCACATTCAGTTGTTGCTCTCTCGCTGTGACACACAGCGATGTGTGCTTCACAGCAGGAGAGCAATAACTAAAAAATGGTCCAGGACATTCAGCAACAACCAGCGACCTCAAAGCAGGGGCCAGGTTGTTGCTGGATGTCACACACAGCAACATCGCTAGCAACATCGCTGTTGCATCACAAAAGTCGTGCCTCAGCAGCGATGTTGCTAGCGATGTTGCTTAGTGAGACGTGGCCTTTAGGGTCTTGTCCAAAAAATGAGTGCTTATCCCTTGTCTATAAACAAACTATCTTCATGTCTGGCTGAATTTTAAGAAATTTAAACCATGCTAGGCACTGACAGAGTCCATGTCATCACAGGGTGCGCCTGCGGCCACGCCCCTTTTCTTAAAGGGCTAGTGCCCTACTAACACTGAAGTACTTCCCGGTCAGCAGTAGGTATTTAAGGTACTCTAACCCTATTCTAGGTGCCTCGGCAATGTGTATAGTCATTGCTTGTTGTCAGGTCCCCTAGCACTGTGTTGATGCTGCTGTTACTTTGTGCTAGTCATAGTATCATAGTATCATAGTATCATAGTTTTTAAGGTTGAAGGGAGACTCTAAGTCCATCTAGTTCAACCCGTAGCCTAACATGTTGATCCAGAGGAAGGCAAAAAACCCCAATCTGGCAAACAAGTTCCAATGGGGAAAAAATTTCCTTCCTGACTCCACATCCGGCAATCAGACTGGTTCCCTGGATCAATACCCTGTCATAAAATCTAATATACATAACTGGTTATATTAAATTTTTCAAGAAAGGCATCCAGGCTCTGCTTAAATGTTAGTAATGAATCACTCATTACAACATCATGCGGCAGAGAGTTCCATAGTCTCACTGCTCGTACAGTAAAGAATCCTCGTCTGTGATTATGATTAAACCTTCTTTCCTCAAGACGTAGCGGATGCCCCCGTGTTCCAGTCGCAGGCCTAGGTGTAAATAGATCTTTGGAAAGGTCTCTGTACTGTCCCCTCATATATTTATACATTGTGATTAGATCTCCCCTAAGCCTTCGTTTTTCCAGACTAAATAACCCCAAGTTTAATAATCTGTCTTGGTATTGCAGCCCACCCATTCCTCTAATAATCTTGGTGGCTCTTCTCTGCACCCTCTCCAGTTCAGCTATGTCCTTCTTATATATCGGTGACCAGAATTGTACACAGTATTCTAAGTGCGGATGGATTGTCACATTGCTGATACCTGTCTGTATTGCAGAATTTCACTGCCGTTCACACTACCTGCTGCTGCAATCCATCCATCCATCTGTCTATCCATCCATACCGGATGGAACCTCTACACTAGCTGCTGCCATCCATCTATCCTCCCTTCCATCCATCCCAGATGGAACCTCTACACCAGCTGCTGCCGCAATTCTATACCACAGATGTCGTTCCCATACTCATGGGGCCAGTCGACACAACACCAGTCTTCCTGAGTGGCACTCGAACCAGTCCTGCAGTGTAAAGGCCCAGTTACACGCAATGACATCACTAACGAGATATCGCTGGGGTCACGGAATTCGTGACTCACATCTGGCCTCATTAGCGACATCGTTGCGTGTGACACCTACGAGCGACCGCTAACGATCCGAAAAAAGGGAAAAATTGTTGACACATCGTTCCTTTCCCAAATATCGTTGTTAATTTGGGACGCAGGTTGTTCGTCGTTCCTGAGGCAGCACACATCGCTACGTGTGACACCCTGGGAATGATGACCAACAGCATTCCTGCGTCCTCCGGCAACGTGGTGGGAGTAACGTTAATGCGGCTGCTCTCCGCCCCTCCACTTCTATTGGTGGCCCGCTGTGTGACGTCGCTGTGACGCCGCACGAACCTCCCCCTTAAAAAAAGAGTTTGTTCGCCAGCCACAGCAATGTCGTTACGAAGGTATGTGCGTGTGACGTGTACTAGCGATATTGTTCGCCACGGGCAGCGATTTGCCTGTGACACACGCACGACGATGTTGCAGCGTGTAAAGCGGCCTTAACACCTCAACCCTCAGTAGCTCTGGTGAAAACCAGGTTCAGACTCGTAGTCAAGCCCATCTGGGTTTTCTGTATGTTGCGGCCCAGTGGGTCCACTAATATCCATACTCATCCGGCCAGCCTAACAGAGATCTAACTTGGAGTCTTGAAATTTAAAAACCTTTCATGCAGACAGCTGAACAGCAGGACAGTGTCATCACATGGCCTTCCCTGGCACCAGATTTAGTGGAGACAGCCAATGATCAAACTCGGCCTGGATAGTAGTGCACAGCGCTGCAGCTGTGTGACTACATTCTCCAATGCAAATTAATTTCAGCAATGCCTAATTGCGTTTACTTACACACAGGATGTTAACTGGCACTTCAATTTTAAAAATTAAAAGATTTATGAGTGACAGGATTAGGCTTCTTGCTCTCACAACCCTGCCAGTACAGACAAGACACAACTTGAAGACCCATTCTAGAGTCTGGATTTAAAAACCTTTCAGGCTGACAGCAGGACAGTGGCATCAATTTCCCCACCAATTTCCCCACAGTGTCTTTGCACAGCAGAGAGGTATAGTTCATGCAACACACAGGATGGGGCCAGGCATTTCAATTGAAAAAGAAAAAAAAAGGGGGGGATGAGTAGCAGGATTAGGGCTCTTGGTCCCACACCCCTGCCAGTACAGATAAGACATAACTTGGAGACCCATCTTGGAGTCTTTAGATTAACAAACCTTTCAGGCAGACAGCTGAACAGCAGGACAGTATCATCAATTCAATTGCCCCCCCACCACCACCCGTATTTCCCCATAGAATCATTGCACAACAGGGAGGTATGGTACATGTAACACACAAGATGTGGCCTGGCATTTCAATTTTAAAAATCAAGAGGTGCATCAGTGACAGGATTAGGCCTCTTGCTCCCACACCCCTGCCAGTACATACAAGACACGATTTGGAGACCCATCTTGGAGTCTTGAGATTAAAAAAAACTTTCAGGCAGATAGCAGGACAGTGGCATTAATTGTCTGCCCCCCCCCCCATTTCCCCAGCACAGCAAGGAGGTATGGTCCATGCAACACACAGTATGTGATCTCATTGTCTCACATGGGTCAAAACACCAGGCATGGCCACTTCTGTAACAGCTGATGAATTCTCCCTCACCCCGACAGTAGTGGATAAAAAAGTGGAAAGTCTGTGGTAGGAGACCTGCGTGAGAAAACTTTCAACAGTGATGCAGGAGGAGGAAGAAGCAGCAGACATGGTTGCTTTGTCAGCCAGTGGTTGGGTAGGCCCGGTATTTCACACTCTAGCGCAGTAAGAATTCCCACAGTAATGCATGTTGGTTGCGCATATGCCGGTGCATGCATGTAGTAGTCAAATCATTTGAATTTTTTCCCTGTACCGAGTAACTATTCATAACAATGGGAGATAACGGAAGTTGTGTCATCCTTAGCAGTCTCAAAAAAAGGCCCAGCCTAGAGAACCTTTCCTACGAACTGCAAATCTCCAATTACTACTGGCCACAGCCAGAGTTGTGGCTGAGGATGCAGTGATTTCATGGTTGCATCACTAAATATTTTTGCGAGAATCACCAACGTAACAATCTCATCTTCCTCATCTGCTGAGCTACTCAGCTGTTTGCCTCTGGCTTCACATCAAGTATCATAGTATCATAGTTTTTAAGGTTGAAGGGAGACTCTAAGTCCATCTAGTTCAACCTGTAGCCTAACATGTTGATCCAGAGGAAGGCAAAAAAAACCCCAATGTGGCAAACAAGTTCCAATGGGGAAATAATTTCCTTCCTGACTCCACATACGGCAATCAGACTAGTTGCCTGGATCAATACCCTGTCATAAAATCTAATATACATAACTGGTAATATTAAATTTTTCAAGAAAGGCATCCAGGCTCTGCTTAAATGTTAGTAGTGAATCACTCATTACAACATCATGCGGCAGAGAGTTCCATAGTCTCACTGCTCGTACAGTAAAGAATCCTCGTCTGTGATTATGATTAAACCTTCTTTCCTCAAGACGTAGCGGATGCCCCCGTGTTCCAGTCGCAGGCCTAGGTGTAAAAAGATCTTTGGAAAGGTCTCTGTACTGTCCCCTCATATATTTATACATTGTGATTAGATCCCCCCTAAGCCTTCGTTTTTCCAAACTAAATAACCCCAAGTTTAATAACCTGTCTTGGTATTGCAGCCCACCCATTCCTCTAATAATCTTGGTGGCTCTTCTCTGCACCCTCTCCAGTTCAGCTATGTCTTTCTTATATATCGGTGACCAGAATTGTACACAGTATTCTAAGTGCGGTCGCACTAGTGACTTGTACAGAGGTAGAAGTATATTTTTTTCATGAACACTTATACCTCTTTTAATACATCCCATTATTTTATTAGCCCTGGCAGCAGCTGCCTGACACTGTCCACTAAAGTGAAGTTTACCATCCACCCATACACCCAAGTCTTTTTCTGTGTCTGTTTTACCCAGTGTTCTACAATTAAGTACATAATCATAAATGTTATTTCCTCTACCCAAGTGCATGACCTTACATTTATCTACATTAAACTTCAATTGCCACTTCTCAGCCCAATCCTACAATTTACATAAATCTCCCTGTAATATAAAATTATCCTCCTCTGTATTGATTACCCTGCAGAGTTTAGTATCATCTGCAAATATTGAAATTCTACTCCGCATGCCCCCAACAAGGTCATTTATAAATATGTTGAAAAGAAGCGGGCCCAATACTGACCCCTGTGGCACCCCACTATGAACTGAGACCCAGTCCAAGTACGTACCATTAATAACCACCCTTTGTTTCCTATCACTGAGCCAGTTTTTAACCCAGTTACACATATTTTCCCCTATCCCCATTATTCTCATTTTATGTACCAACCTTTTGTGTGGCACGTATCAAAAGCTTTTGAAAAGTCCATATACACAACATCCACTGCATTTCCCTGGTCCAGGCTTGAACTTACCACTTCATAGAAGCTGATCAAATTAGTTTGACAGGATCGATCCCTCATAAACCCATGTTGATACTTTGTCATAAGGTTATTTTTCTTGAGATACTCCAGTATAGCATCTCTCAAGAAACCCTCAAGGATTTTACCAACCGTAGAGGTTAAACTTACCGGCCTATAATTTCCTGGCTCAGTTTTTGTCCCCTTTTTGAATATTGGCACCACATTTGCTATGCGCCAGCCCTGCGGTACCGACCCTGTTATTAAGGAATCTGAGAAGATTAAAAATAATGGTCTATCTATCACAGAACTCAATTCCTGTAGTACTCTGGGGTGTATGCCATCCGGGCCCGGAGATTTGTCAACCTTAGTGATTTCGAGGCGGCGGCGTACTTCCTGCTGGGTTAAGCAGGTAATATTCAAGGGTGAATTTATGGTATCACTGGTCATGTCATCTGCCATGGCATTTTCTTGTATAAAAACCGTAGAAAAAAAGTCAGAAGTGGGATCTACAACTTCATCATCAGGCTCTATATTGTCCCACTGCTCCTCTTCCTGACCTGACATTACAAAACAGTGTGCTTGCACCTCAAGTATCTGAGTTTTATCATTATCATCCCCCCTGGGGCTTAACCTCAGTTGACGAGGGTCAGGATTCTACTCAGACCTTACTACTTCTGGGCCATGATCCAACTGACAAAGATTTGAGGCTCTCCTCCAATTGAGTCTTGGAATCTTTGGTGCAGACCACTGATGCCCATGGTATATAATATGTGAACAGCTCTGCAAACTCACCTATGTGTGGTTCACCACAGTCAGTTTGCTGGTTGGAGACTTGTGATGCGGGGGGCAACAAGTGTAATTGGGATGGCACCTCTGATGAATGAACAGTGTGTGATTTTGAAGTGCAGGAAGAGGAGGAGAGACCACTTGATGCAGCACTTGCCATCCATTCTAGCACATGCTGTTTATCAGCCTCAAATCAAAGTTGAAACGATGTGTGGCTACCAAATAAATCTAGTGGAGTAGACTGTTCAGTAAAGGAGGTTGTTCTCATTTCTCTTGGGATAGGATGTTTACTCACTAGAGCTTTGACTATTATTAGTCACACATGTACATCTCGATGACCCCACCTATTAATCCTTCCACCACAATTTTATCATGATTTACCACTCATGGCTGATGTACCCTTCATCTTTCAAACAGATGTTTCACACCCTACACTCTACACCCACATCTGTCAGACATGATACAAAAGATAAGTTATTTATTTCTTGTCTGAGATAGCAATATTGTTAAGTAGTAAAATATAAACGCACGGTCTAATAGAGCGCTAAGGAGGCCACAGTGTTGGGTTATTTTTATAGAATTTATTGCTTTCTATCAGCCACAATATTGTTAAGGCACTAAAAAGTACCAATAACTAGAAATGTGGTTCATTGCGTAATTTGGAGCAGGCACTGAAAAGAGCCACAACCTATTTGGCTAGTTTACTAGCAAATTTACAGAGGGCACTACTATCTATCAATACCTAGAAATGTGTTTCATTGGCTAATTTTCAGCATTCAATAATAAGTAGTAATACCTAGAAATTTGGTTAATGGCGTAATTTGAAGTAGGCACTGAAAATTGCCAAGACCTATTTAGCTGGTTCAGTAGCAGATTTTCAGCAGGTACTACTAACAATACCTAGAAATGTGCTTCACTGGCTAATTTGGAGCAGGCAGTAATAAGTAGCAATACCTAGAAATTTTGTTCACTGCATAATTTGGAGCAGGCAGTGAAAAGTGCAATGACCTAGTTAGCTAACTAGCAAATTTACAGCAGGCACTACTAATAGAGATGAGCGAATCTTTGGAAGTTCAGTTTGGTAGGTACAGCTGAACCTTAAAAATGTTTGGTTTGTGACCTGACTTGATCTGGACCTCAATGGAAATCTGTAACTGGGCAGTTCATGACTCCACCCAAATGCTGCCAGCTATAAAAAAAGCCAGGGAAGGAGTCTTGCGAGGATAATTTGCATATTCCCAGTGCCTTCTGGGATAAGTGAAGAGTCACCGCGAGCTCAAGGAGAACCGGGTTTTGGCCGTTACAGCCGGAAGGAAGACTTCTGAAAACCGCGCGCCTAGCGGCGCGCAAATTTTAGCCTGTCTTCTTCATTGTGAGCATGAGTGAGCAAAGTGTGAGTAAAAGTAAGTGTGAGTAGAATTGTTTGTATTTAGTTGTTTAATTACTTAACATTTGTTTAGTGCTATCCCCATTAGAAAATGTGCTCCACTATTGCTAATGCGATCCAGTGTACATCTTGTCTCATGTATGCAGTCCTTGAAAAGCCGTTCGAGGGTGCATACTGTTGTTCGAGATGTGCGCAAGTTGCACATTTGGAAGCCCAGATACTGGATCTAAATGAGCAGCTGGCAACTCTGAGATGCATTAGCAATATGGAAAGGAGTTTGCTGCTCACTGAGCAGCAGCTTGCTGGGTCAGATGTGGGGGAGGATCATAGTAGGGAGCGGCAGGACGGTGAGGTAGGTAGCTGGGTGACAGTTAGAAAGGGGGGTAAAGGGAAAAGTGCTAGGAAGGCTAGTCCTGAACTGACACACCCCAATAGGTTTGCAAACTTGGCAGATGAGGGGGATGTCATTACAGGGGTAGCATTGCTGCAGCAAGGCATGACCTCTGAACGCCAGAGGAGTGTCTGCTCCAGTAAGCGGGGGAATAGGAGTGCAGGGCAGGCAAGACAGGTACTGGTAGTGGGGGACTCAATTATTAGGGGGACAGATAGGGAAATCTGTCACAAATACAGGGATCGCCGAACAGTGTGTTGTCTTCCTGGCGCTCGAGTTCGGCACATCGCTGATCGGGTTGACAGATTACTGGGAGGGGCTGGGGAGGACCCAGCGGTCATTGTACACATTGGCACAAATGACAAAGTTAGAGGTAGGTGGAAGGTCCTTAAAGATGATTTCAGGGAATTAGGTTGTAAGCTTAAAGCATGGACCTCAAAGGTGGTATTTTCGGAAATACTACCTGTGCCACGAGCCACACCAGAGAGGCAAAGAGAGATCAGGGAGGTTAACAGGTGGCTCAGGAATTGGTGTAGGAAAGAGGGTTTTGGATTCCTGGAGAATTGGGCCGACTTTTCAGTTGGCTACACATTCTATGCTAGGGATGGGCTGCATCTTAATGGGGAGGGTGCAGCTCTGCTGGGGCAGAAAATGGCTAGAAGGTTGGAGGAGTGTTTAAACTAGGAATGGGGGGGCGAGGGTATTCACTTTATAGAAGGGGAATGTAGTGCAGATAGTGACCAGGGCACAAGTAATGAAATTGGGGGTGGTACGGGGGGAAGGGTTAGGACAGTTAATACAGTAAGCAGGAATACAGGTACAGAGTCATACGTAATGTGCATGTACACTAATGCCCGAAGCCTCACAAATAAGGTGGAGGAATTAGAATTAATATTGTTGGAGGAAAATTATGATATAGTGGGGATATCAGAGACATGGCTGGATGAGAGCTATGACTGGGCTGTTAATTTACAGGGTTATAGCCTATTCAGGAATGACCGTACAAATAAGCGAGGGGGAGGTGTGTGTCTATGTGTAAAATCATCCTTAAAACCCATCCTGCGTGACAACATATGTGAGGGTACTGAGAATGTAGAGTCCCTATGGGTGGAGATAAGGGGGGGGGAGAATGAATAATAAAATACTGATAGGGGTGTGTTATAAGACGCCGAATATTATGGAAGAGGTAGAGAATCTCCTCATAAAGCAAATTGATAAAGCAGCGAGTCTCGGAGAGGTAATTATTATGGGGGACTTTAACTATCCTGATATAAATTGGGGAACAGAAACTTGCAGTTCCAGCAAAGGAAATAGATTTTTGATAACAATGAAAGATAATTACCTTTCACAAATGGTACAGGACCCCACAAGAGGGGGAGCACTACTAGACCTTGTACTAACCAATAGGCCAGACCGCATATCAAATATACAAGTTGGGGGTTACTTGGGGAATAGTGATCACAAAATAATAAGTTTTCATGTATTCTTTAGTAAGATGTCTAGCAGAGGGGCTACAAGGACACTAAACTTTAGGAAAGCAAATTTTAAACGGTTGAGAGATGATCTTAGTGCAATAAACTGGGATGATGTACTAAGTAATAAAAGTACACAAAGCAAATGGGAGACTTTTATGAGCATCCTGAATAGGGCTTGTGCAGAAAATATACCCTATGGGAACAAACATGCTAGAAATAGGAGGAAACCCCTATGGCTAAATAGAGCTGTAAGGGAAGCAATAAAAGAAAAACAGAAAGCCTTAAAATAATTAAAGAGGGTAGGTAGTGATGAGGCATTATATAATTATAGAAAATTAAATAAAATATGTAAAAAGCAAATTAAGTTAGCTATGTTTGAGACAGAGAGACTCATTGCGAGAGAAAGTAAAAATAATCCTAAAATATTCTTTAACTACATAAACAGTAAAAAACTGAAAAGCGATAGTGTTGGCCCCCTTAAAAATAGTCTTGGTGAAATGGTGGAAGGGGATGAGGGTAAAGCCAACCTGCTGAATGACTTTTTTTCTACGGTTTTTATACAAGAAAATGCCATGGCAGATGACATGACCAGTGATACCATAAATTCACCCTTGAATATTACCTGCTTAACCCAGCAGGAAGTACGCCGCCGCCTCGAAATCACTAAGGTTGACAAATCTCCGGGCCCGGATGGCATACACCCCAGAGTACTACAGGAATTGAGTTCTGTGATAGATATACCATTATTTTTAATCTTCTCAGATTCCTTAATAACAGGGTCGGTACCGCAGAACTCGCGCATAGCAAATGTGGTGCCAATATTCAAAAAGGGGACAAAAACTGAGCCGGGAAATTATAGGCCGGTAAGTTTAACCTCTACAGTTGGTAAAATCCTTGAGGGTTTCTTGAGAGATGCTATACTGGAGTATCTCAAGAAAAATAACCTTATGACAGAGTATCAACATGGGTTTATGAGGGATCGATCCTGTCAAACTAATTTTATCAGCTTCTATGAACAGGTAAGTTCAAGCCTGGACCAGGGAAATGCAGTGGATGTTGTGTATATGGACTTTTCAAAAGCTTTTGATACGGTGCCTGGAGACGGAGACTGGAACACGGGGGCATCCGCTACGTCTTGAGGAAAGAAGGTTTAATCATAATCACAAATTTTGTAAAGAATCCGGCACACAAAGATGATTCGTTTGAAAAATGTATTATTATTTTATTCTTATGGGAATGTTGAAGACATATGCAAATAGGTTCTATTGAAGAAATATGCAAATAAGCCCAACGTTTCGACCAAAAATCATCGGTCTTTTTCAAGGACTGGAAAACATGAAACAATATAACAAAACAAGAAAAAAGTTACATAAGGTACATACAGTAGATATTATTCATTCACAATACAAACTGTTTTCGTATAAAGGAAAGAAAAAAATTTCTTTCAATGGTGAAAAAACAGAAAAAAAGGGATTATAATAAGTTTTTCCCAAAGAATCAAAATCTATCTGAACAATGAATGTATTTATTTGATATAACGGTATTTTGTACATCATTTTGAGAACGTGAGAAAACAAAGCAATATAGGGGGAAGTTACTGAGTGTCAAAAACACAAACCTCAATAAAATGTAGTCTGGCGCATATCGCGTGGAAAGGTCACTTGCATATAATTATAATATTTCATCAGTATAGAGCCTATGACCAAAAAAGAGGAATGCACTTATACTTTTTTATAAATATGACAGAAAATCCTATAAGGTATAATGAAGGAGATGCAATCACGTGAGTTGACAGGAATCATATTGGACCAGGTAAATGTAATTACCTTAGTATCCTCATATGGATGGTAAGATGGCAAACGTCCTCTTATCTAACCTGTACAGGGTGCTATATAATCAATGACACGAGTGTTATAAATACGATATATTTCATTATACGAAAAAATAAACTTGATGAAAATATACATATATATGCACACATGTATACGTACATGGTCATCTGACTATCCAAATAGGAGAGAATAGCGTCTCCAACGTATCTCATGTAAGATATGGGAAGTGTTTTTGTAGGCAAAACCAACACTTGGTATTGAGTTAGAACACCTGCCGCTTATAATCTAGAACAAGTAATGAATGTAAAAAAGCACATAAGATGGACATAAGATGGACAGCTGTCACATCACCAAATGACATATCGGTATAATGTAAATGTCTATAATAGACAAAACAAAAAAAGGAAATCACCTGTGGGAATTCTATGCTTCAGGCAAAAAGTGTAGGTGGCAGGTATGGTAAGGCACCTAGGTGGGAATGAGGTAATATATTGAGACATAAGATTTGTCCAAAAAGGATGGGGGAAGGGGGGAAAAAGGGGGTTGAGGTATTATTAATTGAAAGCCGCAGCACTTACCCAAAGGGTGAGATTAATGGAAAAAACGTCCTTTTTGTGATCATGGGGCCTGTATATAAAAAGGCGTTTGAGACTCAGGTGCCAAAAAGATATATAAATGTCTATGGGCCAAAGCGGATCTGTTTGCAGCCATACCTTAAGCCTGTTCATCGTGGTGACCGTGTCCGTAAGTGCCTGGAGGTAGTGGATAAACCCCCAATGTGTGGTTTATAAGGGCTACGAAGTGGATGGAAACCGCCCATCCACTTCCTGTGTGTGAGCAGAATGAGGCGTGAAACGCATGACGCACAGGCGCCTCCCGGAAGTCCGGAAGGCGCATGCGCGGCAGGCGAAAACCACGCGTCACGAGGTGATAGCAGGTGATCAGAGGTGAAACGCAAGTGGAGCGCATCTCACGCATGCGCCGCCCGATGATCGGGCAGCGCATGCGCAGCAGGCACCCCACCCAGCGTGAGTGTGAGAAATACATAAAGACAGTACTGCGGATGTGATGCGTATCGCGCAAGCGCAGCCAGAGACGCCGGCGGCGCTTGCGCAGCAGGCAGCACAATCACAGTGTATGTGGCAGGTATTATAATATAGTGATGGTAAAAGTCTTATGCAAGTATCGCCGTGGGACCGGCGACACAAGCACAAAAGTACACCATCAGTGAGAGACATACTGGATAGAAATAGTAACATGTGCAATTATTAACCATAAAGATGAAGGTGCCAGTGAGACATCAGGACCGTCAGAGGTTGAAGTGCCAAGTGGTATATTGTTCACAGTGTAATCAAGTAGGAGGAACCTGGATGAGAAAAAAAACAGGGGGAAAAAGAATTAAGGTGGATCACAGGTACCATATGCATTTGGCAATATATCAGCCTTACAAGCTGTGAGTAAATCAATGGTTAGATATTTATTGAACATGAGAGATATCTGCACATATGAGGTCCTACGCCTGTAAAAAAGAAAGGGGGATTTGGGAGAAGAAAGGAAGGACAACAATAATGCACTGCAACATGAATGGGAAATCTAATGAAAAATTTCATATTCCCTATTAAGACCCCTAGGTTCTAAAGTTTGTAGGGTATGTATCCAAAATGCTTCCCTTTGTTTAAGCATTTGAATTCTATTACCGCCTCGTCTCAAGGGGGGTATATGCTCTATGACTTGACATCGAAGCTGTGCTATAGAATGATGGTATGTGATAAAGTGATGAGGAATGGGGAGTAAAGTCTGCTGACAACGAATCGTAGATTTATGTTTACTAATGCGGTCTCGGATATGTTGGGTTGTTTCTCCAACATATCCGAGACCGCATGGACACTTAATCAGGTATATGACAAAGGATGAGTCGCATGTAAAGAAATCACGGATGGGGAAGATCTTTCCAGAAAGGGGATGGGTGAAAGAATCACCACGTGTCAAGTTGTTGCATTGTAAACATCGGAGACATGGAAAGTTACCCTTTTTAGGTGTAGCAAGAAAGGTTTGTCGTGGGAGAATCTTCCCTGAACCCACATCAGCCCTCACTAGGTTATCTTTAAGATTTTTAGGCCTTTTATTACAAAAAAGAGGGGGTTTAGAAAATTCTTGGATATCTGGATAGGCCATTCCAAGTAGTGGCCAATGTTTGAGGATAGTGTTTCTAATGAGAGGTGAAAAAGGGTGATAAGTATTTACACAGGTAACCCTAGGGGTAGCGTCCCGATTTTCTGAGTTTCGTGCTGTGCAACTATTGGCTATATCCTTAGGATATCCCCTGGCAGCAAATTTTTGACTTATATCATTTTGTCTCTTTATACGCTGGTTGGGATCTGATACAATTCTCTGTATTCGTATATGTTGCGAGATAGGTAGTGATTTTTTCGTATGTGGGGGATGGCAACTGGAATAGTGTAGGAGATTATTCCTATCTGTGGGTTTGACATATAGGTCCGTGCTAATATGGCCATTAGGGGACACAATTACCATTGTGTCTAGAAAGTTGATGTTCTCTCTACTGTAATGCATTGTGAATGTCAATCCGGGTCTGATGGTATTGAGGTCATTAAAGAATTGGATGAAGGAGTCTAAGTCTCCTCCCCAAAAGATAAATACGTCGTCTATGTATCTCTTCCAGGTGATTATATATTTGACCCATAGCGGATGGCAAAATACGTGTAATTCCTCGAAATGTGCCATGTAAGCGTTAGCGTAGGGTGGCGCTAAATTTGACCCCATAGCTGTACCTCGCAATTGCAGAAAAAACTGGTCTTGAAATAAGAAAAAATTGTTTTCTAATACCAGCTGTAATAAATCAATGCATAAAGATTTTTGCGTTGAGGAATAAGAACTATATTTATTCAGAAGCCAATTAGTTGCCAAGAGTCCATCATGGTGTTCTATACTTGTGTATAGGCTATTAACGTCAATCGTTGCCAAAAGTGTGTCAGGTGGAACTGTACCCAATTCCTGTAGATGGCTTAGGAAATCAGAAGTATCTTTAATGAAAGCTGGAATGTGTGGGATGAGGGGAGTCAAAATTTTTTCTACAGTGATAGCCAAAGGGGATAGGATTGAGTCAGTCGACGCGACAATTGGGCGACCAGGAGGTGTATTCAAGTTTTTATGGATTTTCGGTAAAATATAGAACACCGGAGTTATGGGATGAGATTTAACCAAGAATTCTGCTAATTTACTATCAATTGCATTTTGTTTTAAGTGGAAATTGACCCTTTCTCTGATTAATGTCCCAATACGGGAAGAGGGATCCCTTGGAATGGGCTGGTAGGTGGATGTGTCATTCAATTGTCTGTGGATCTCGGACATATAGTATGTCTTATCCATCACTACGACTGCACCACCTTTGTCCGCTGGTTTTATGACAATATTGGAATTGTTTTTCAAATTCTGCAAAGCCCTCTTTTCCTCAATTGTCATATTGTGTTTAACTTTAAGATTACCATGTTCAATAGACTTCAATGTGTTAAGAACCTCACCTGAAACAAGAGAAATATATGTCTCCATAGGGTGGTAAAACCTTGGTGGATTGAAAGAACTAGGAATTCTTAGACTAAGGTCCTGTAGTGAGAAAGAGGCACCCTGTGTAGTACTAATCTGGGAGGATGGAACATTCTCTTTATTTAAGAAGTGTGCCTTTAGTCTCAAGGTCCTAAAGAAGCGTTGTAGCTCTTGGTCTACTAAGAATGTGTCAAACCTGGGCGTAGGACAAAAAGATAAACCTTTTTGTAATACATCAATCTCTAGTGGTGACAAGTTATAGGATGATATATTATAAACGAGACTCATCGTACCTGGGAGCGTGTCTGAACCTGATAGGGTGTTGGTGGCCCCATGGTGCTTCCTCTGGCTGCGCCTCGTTTTCCTTTTGGGCCTTGTCTGGGTCCTAAAAAATGAGCTGGGCGAGTCGAGTACTGTTCTGTATCCGAACCCGAAGAAGTGGAATACCTGTTCGATCTGGTACGATATCTGGATGAGTCTTCCGTAGAGCGCCATTTATACACACGGTTATTAGTATAATCGTCTTGATCTCTGACAAACTTAATTCTTTTTCTTGTTTGGAGAGTCCTTTCAAATTCTTCAATTGTTTCTCTTGTCTTGGTTCTGATCTTGTCCCACTCAGTGTTTGGGAGTGTGTTTGTGAGTTGCTCTTCTATGGAAGCAATCTTCCGACTAGTGTCCTCTATCTCTTTATGTAAATATTCTACAGTCAGCACGATCACATCCATAGAGCATTTATTGAGGATGCTTTCATATTTCTGGCAATACTCTTGATTGTCTGCAAAAAGAGTAGGTCGTAATTGTACTCTTAGGCCTCTGGGAATTCTTTGAACTCTATGATACTCTGCAAGAGTCGTGCAGTGCAAACTTAACGCCTTGTGCTTTCTGAGTTGTTTCTCATAATCGCGTGATCTCGTCTCCTCCGATGGAACTGTTAGGAATGAATTAGGAATGTTGACCTTAGATAAAATGTTCGTAACTTCCTCCGTATTGTATGAAAATGTAGAAAATGACATTTGTTCGATGGTTGACGTTAGGAGCTCAGGACAGAAATAATCATAATCACAGACGAGGATTCTTTACTGTACGAGCAGTGAGACTGTGGAACTCTCTGCCGCATGATGTTGTAATGAGTGATTCACTACTAACATTTAAGCAGAGCCTGGATGCCTTTCTTGAAAAATTTAATATTACCAGTTATGTATATTAGATTTTATGACAGGGTATTGATCCAGGGAACTAGTCTGATTGCCGGATGTGGAGTCAGGAAGGAAATTTTTTCCCCATTGGAACTTGTTTGCCACATTGGGGTTTTTTTGCCTTCCTCTGGATCAACATGTTAGGCTACAGGTTGAACTAGATGGACTTAGAGTCTCCCTTCAACTTTAAAAACTGTGATACTATGATACTATGATACTATGATAAGTAGAACACTTCCAGGGAAGGGTGGGCTGGGTTTTTATTTATTTATTTTTTTACTTTTTTATTTGTGTGAATACTACATCTGATCACTTGAACTTCGAATCCAAACTTTGTTTTTTTGTTAGTCGGTTTCTGAACCCGAACCTCAAACTAAAAATACTTAGAAATCTGGTTCACTGGGTAATTTGGAGCAGGCACTATAAAGTAGCAATACCTATTTAGATAGTTCACTAGCAACTCCTTAGCAGGCACTCATAAGTAGCAATCTCTATTTTGATCATGAAATGCCGATTTGAGGTGCACACATTTCCCTAAACTATACATCCATATTCTACATGATTGCTCTCCTATCTATTTCATCTACCTATCATTAAACACCTAGCTAAGCTAATTGTCCAGCAGCATCGGTTTAGGACCTTCCCTAATGTTTAACATTCAAAAAATGGTGCCGACGCCGCATGTCCTCATTTTATGTGCAGACGGACATGTGACTTAGGCAGCCAATGACACAAGCCCTTGTGTCAGAACCTTGTGGATGTTTGCTGTACCATGATTGGCTGCAGGAACATCCACAAATAAAGTTGAGAAAAGAAAAAAGGTTCCACATGCCTCTGGCTTCTCCTGAGTCTCAACCCCCTCCACTCATTAAATACGTCCCCTCCTTTATGGAACAGGTTCGCTCATCTCTAATCTTGGCTGTCTCATACATAAATTTGACTTGTAACTATTTAGCATATGATTAGTTATGCAGATTCTTATCATGTCAGTGCATTGCTACTGCTTTGCTTCCTAAAATCTAAATTAATTTTTTTATTATTTTGTTAGTATTTTATAAATCCACCTTTGGCTTTCATAGTTACATACATACATACATACATATGTGGCGCCCCTGTGGTTAGGCACTACAGGGGAATGCAACACCTTAACATCAAGGTGCAGTGCTCTTTGGTCACAGGTGAAAGAGAGAAGAAATGCAGAGTCTTATATTAGATTGAGTAACATTGACTCAGCAGCCCCTACCTTCATATTCCTGGGACTGTTTATATAGTAGGTCCATAGGGGGTGGAGACTAGCTGAGCGTGAGACGCGACGTGGTTGCCAGGACGGCTGGGTGACAATTAGTCAGTTAACAGTCAGTCAGTAAGGAGTGACAAGAAGAGACAAGAGTAAATTGACTGAAAGAAGGGCTAGAAATAACATAGGCCCGATATCCTGAGCAAGGGGACCCCAAAAGAAAAGAAAGACACAGGAAAAGGGGTAACCCAGACGGAAAGGGGACACTTTAGGTCTGGCGACAGCCGGCTAAAGAGTTCAGGTCGATACCTGTATAACGGAACCGAGGTGGTTTGTCAGGTTTATCCCCAAACCATTGACTGTTAACCTGGGATCCTAAATTAGAGGAGTCCCGGTACCCATCAAGAGTCTGACTACTAACCCCAAGCCGAGTTCACGATGCTGTTGCGGGATAGATAAAGAAATCGTGCAGCATCAGACCCCTGGGCAAATCAGTGACGAGACTAACGAGTGGGTTAAAGAGGGAGTCACAGAGCCCTCAGAGCAGGGACCGAGAAAGAGACATAGAAAAGTTACCTCACAGAAAGACTCTGTCATTAAATCTCCTCCGAAATTTGTGACCATTGGCCTTCTGGTAACCGAACTGTTTCTGCTGTGTACTGTGCAAAACAAACCAGATGGCAGTAAAAAGGACTTGTTAAAGCTGATGTGGACTCGGTGTGTGGTCT
This sequence comes from Anomaloglossus baeobatrachus, assembly GCF_048569485.1. Taxonomy (NCBI): domain Eukaryota; kingdom Metazoa; phylum Chordata; class Amphibia; order Anura; family Aromobatidae; genus Anomaloglossus; species Anomaloglossus baeobatrachus. The sequence continues at coordinate 116,324,310 of NC_134362.1, read as the reverse complement.
CTCCGCCATTTAACAGGACCCTGCGACATCAGAGAAGAAGGCAGCCATCACCGCTCAGTCACTTCCCTCCTGGTCAGCGACCCGCCGCCCTGAGGTAAAATAGCTCCACCTGTGGGGAGCTGAGAGATCTTAAGCTGCCGTCACCATCGCCTCAGAGGTTGGCCGTGGGCAGCGCTGGTGTATCCCACTAACTAGACACCACAGATGGCGTCACGTATATCCCTATAATCAACCCTGTACCCCATTCCACAGCCGCAGAGTGAGCACCCAGGGAACGAAGCCGGGACCGACCACCTGTGATAACCCCATCGAGAGTAAAGTATCCATAGTCCCGGCACCAGAGTACCCCCCTATCGAAAACCCTGATGGTCGACTCAATTGGCGTCACGAACAGGTTCGTACTTAAAAACCAACAATGTGTGCCTAAAAAGACTTTATTGGCTATGTAAAGTGCGCACAGAACCGCCATAGTCATTGTAATTAAACGGCGTTGCTCATTGGTTTGAAATAGGCGCGAGCTACCACAGAAATTGAAACTGCGCCACACAACAGGTGAAAAGGAGAACGAGGATAAGTCCCGCTCAGTGCTCTGCTCAGACTACCCGAAGTGCAGTGGCTGATTCCGAAAAAGACCCGAGAACTGACAAAAGGCGGGTCTGTCTATGCAAAAGCCTAGTGAGTGCTGAACTTTGACTGTATCTAAAGGCTTTGCAACTAGCCGCAATTAACTAAGGGGGTACCGCCATGAGTGAGGACAACGATTCCTGGCCACTAAGCGCTCTGCTCAGACTACCAGACGTGCAGTGGCTGGTTCCGAAAAGACCCGAGAACTGACAAAAGGCGGGTCTGTCTATGCAAAAGCCTAGTGTGTGCTGAACTTTGACTGTATATAAAGGCTTTGCAACTAGCCGCAATTAACTAAGGGGGCACCGCCATGTGTGAGGACAACGATTCCTGGGTCCCTACAGAAGGAGGAGCCGCTCCAGTAGCCTTAATAATGAAAATAACTTTGTCATATGTGCCCGGAGCAAAACGGTTCCCAATCTATGAAGGGAAACCAGGCACTCTGGCAGCTTTTAAGAGGAAAATATGTGCGGTGCTGGATATGTATGCTATGACCGGGAAACAGTGAGCCGCTCTGGTGCTGGGACAATTAATTGGTGCAGCAGAGCTGGAGGTGGAGTCATGGAAAGATACTGACAGAGACTCCATAGAAAATGTATTTGCCAAGTTAAAAGCTGCTTTTGAGAAATGCACCCGGGCTGAGTTGAGGATGGTATTCTACCAATATGAAAAAGGGCCAAAGAAAACCATCAGAGATTATGCCTTACGTTTACAGGTAGCACTACGGTCCTTAAAGCAAGTGGATCCAGCAAGTGTGGACGACGAGGATAGAATGCTTGCTGAACAGTTCATAGCTGGCTTGAGGTCAGAAGTCAGTCGTCAGCAGGTGCACATGTGGGTCTTAGATCACCCTGATGTTGACTTTGATGCTATAAAAGATAGAGCAATAACAGTATTACAGTACAAGTTGCCGGCCAAGTCAGTGGACCCGTCCTGGCAGGTTGAAACTTCTCCCGCCGGCATATCAAATGCTTCCAAAGATTTGGTAAAGGTTGTAAAGCCGGCTGAAACATCAAACAGAGAGGATGATTTGCGCAACCAAGTACAGCAGCTGACTAAAAAGATGGACCTTGTGCTAACACTCTTGCAGAACCAGCCAGGTTCACAACTACCCAGTAAAATAGTTAGCTGATTCTTCTGAGGATGTTCCATGGATGAAGAAAAGGTACATGTCGCCTGTGGATGGGACCAACATGTCGCCCGTGGAGGGGACCAACAAGTCGCCCGTTCAGGGGACCAACGCACCATTCCAACGCAGAGCCATGGACCACACGGATTCTTCAGGACAACCCATCTGCCTTCGTTGTAACAAGCCAGGCCATTTCGCTGGAGGATGTCTTTTAAACCGGCGATTCCTGGGGCCCAGGGCCGAGCCTCAGGAATAAGACAGTCGGCCCCAAATGACTGGCGTAGTCGCTACGTGGGAGGCCGCCCGTACCTTAATATTACACTAGAAGGAATCCCCATGTCAGTTCTTTTGGACACTGCGTCACAAGTATGATAGTATCATAGTATCATAGTTTTTAAGGTTGAAGGGAGACTCTAAGTCCATCTAGTTCAACCAGTAGCCTAACATGTTGATCCAGAGGAAGGCAAAAAAAATCCCCAATGTGGCAAGTAGAGATGAGCGAACCGGTCGCGGTTCGGCTCGAGCTCGGTTCACCGAACCGAGGTCTGGTTCGAGTTTGGTTCGGCGAACCGGTTCGGCGAACCACTTGAACCCATGGGAAACAATGGGAGGCAAACAAACAAATAAAAACGCATTATAAATGTACACATACAGTTAATAAACATTGCCATAACACTTACCTGTCCCCGGGATGCATCCTGCACTCTGTCTCCTGCCCGATAATTGCTGTGTCCTCCTGTTAACCAGCAGTGATGCAGAACCTACGTGACGTCATCAAAATAGCACGTGACCAGTCACGTGTCTGTTATCTCATTGGCTACAGACTGGTCACATGACTATGACGCCTCATGCTAGGACCTGTCATTGCATCTCTCTGTTACACGGTGCACGTTTGTGTATCGCCGTGTACCGGCGACATGCTCTAGCACACGGTCGACTCCCCGCTCTGCTTCCCCGTTCCCTTAACGTAGCGTCACACTAAGCGACGCTCCAGCGATCCCACCAGAAACCTGACCTGGCAGGGATCGCTGGAGCGTCACTACACGGGTTGCTGGTGAGCTGTCACACAGGCAGATCTCACCAGCAACCAGTGACCAGCCCCCAGCCAGCAGCACACGTGGAAGCGATGCTGCGCCTGGTAACTAAGATAAATATCGGGTAACCAACCCAATATTTACCTTGGTTACCAGCGCACACCGCTTAGTGCTGGCTCCCTGCACTACTAGCCAGAATACACATCGGGTTAATTTAACCCGATGTGTAGTCTGGCTATGTGTGCAGGGAGCAGGGAGCCGGCACTGACAGCGTGAGAGCGGCGGACGCTGGTAACTACAGTAAACATCAGGTAACCAAGGAAAGGGCTTCTTGGTTACCCGATGTTTACCGTAGTTACCAGCGTCCGCAGAAGCCGGCTCCGGACCGGCTGACACAGCCGGTCAATAACGGAAATCACCGTTGCCATAGCAACGCGCTTGGTAGCGGTGACGGGGATGTCCCGCTACCAGCACGCAGCGGCACCGGAATCACGTAATCGGAGCAGCGTTGCTATGGCAACCCGTGCCACCGCTTACACCGGGAGCCTGTGGTCACTCTCACAGAGTGATTTCTGCACGGAGCACAGCGTCTTCCCCCATGCAGCTGTGCTGTCTGATGAAGCAGACAGAGCTGCATGTGTTGAAGGAGAAATAAGACAGAAGAGCAGGATCGTGGAAGGCTGACAGGGGGTAATAAAGATGGAGTCTCTAATGTGTCTGTGTATTTATTTCTATTAAAGTATTTTTTTTCTGTGTGGTGTTTTTTTTTAACCCTTTATTGGAGATTCTTAATGTCCGGGTCAAACGTGCCTGACATTAAGAATCTCTGGCTTAATACTAGCTAGTAAAGCAAAGCCAGAATTAACTCATGATTACCCAACAAGCCACCCGGCTCCAGGGCTGTTGGAAGAGTTGGATATAGCGCCAGATGATGGAGCTTCTATGAAAGCGCCATTTTCTGGGGAGGCTGTGGACTGCAATTCGCAGCAGAGGGGCCCAGAAACCTTGGGCTAACCTGTGCTGTGGATTCCAATCCCCAGCTGCCTAGTTGTACCCGGCTGGACACAAAAATGGGGCGAAGCCTACGTCGTTTTTTTTTTTTTAATTATTTCATAAAATTCATGAATTAAGTAAAAAAGGGCTTCCCTATATTTGTAGTTCCCAGCCGGGTACAAAAAGGCAGCTGGGGGTTGGGGGCAGCCCGTACCTGCCTGCTGTACCTGGCTAGCATACAAAAATATGGCGAAGCGCACGTCATTTTTTTTGTAGTTTTTTGGCAAAAAAAATAAAAAATACTTCCCTGGATTTTCCATTGCCAGTGAAGGTAACACCAAGCAGTGGGGGTTAGCAGCCAGTAGCTGCTTGGATTACCCTTAGCTAGCAATACAAAAAATGCAGCGGGAGCCCATATACTGTATATATTTTTTAATTATTTATTTAAATAACTAAAAACAAAAAGCCCTTCCCTGTATTTTGATTGCCTGACATGACAGTGCTGTAAAAATAAATCTTTAAAAGAAATGACGTAGCGCTCTGCGGTATTTTTGATTCTCAGTGCAGATAAAGCAGACAGCTATGGGTTGCCACCCCCATCTGCCTGGCGTTACCTTGGCTGGCAATCAAAATACAGGGAAGCCCATTAATTTTTTCTATTTAAAAAATAGTTAAAAAAAAAATGACGTTGGGTCCCCCCATTTTTGATAGCCAGCTAGGGTAAAGCAGACGGCTGTAGCCTGAAAACCACAGCTGGCAGCTTTACCGTGGTTGAGGATCCAATGTGGAGGTCACCCCAGGCTCTTTTTTATAATTATTTTATAAATATTAATAATTACAAAAAAAAGTAGGGTCCCCCCCAAATTGGATCACCAGCCAAGGTAAAGTGGACAGCTGTGTGTCTGGTATTCTCAGGGTGGGAAGGTCCATAGTTATTGGGCCTTCACAGCCTAAAAATAGCAGGCCGCAGGCACCGCAGATGTGGCGCATCAACTAGATGCGCCAATCCTGTCGCTTCACCCCAGCTCATCCCGTGCCCTGGTGCAGTGGCAAACGGGGTAATAAATGGGGTTGATACTAGCTGTAAAGTCACCTGACATCAAGCCCAGCAGTTTGTGATGTCATGGCGTCTATCAGATACCCGACATCATAAACTGTCAGTACTAACAAAAAAAATCGACAAAAACAATTTATTTGAAAAAACACTCCCCAAAACATTCCTTCTCTCACCAATTTATATTAAGAAAAAAAATAAGGGGGTCCCACGACGACTCTGGACCGTCTAGAATATGGGGGAGACACTCAGGGAATGTATCCCCCATTTTCTAGGAGTGCAGACCCTCCATGTGAGGAGTGTGGTGCAATGAATCTGCACTCACTCTCCCCAGGTCCACAGCAGCAGAGTCCATGTCGTAACGGTTGCTACCAAAGCTGCAATACCCTGCTCATGAGGTGAGGGCATGCCTAATCAGGAGAACTATTCTGCATTTCCAAATATTGGTATTTGCTGATATTAGTGCTATTCCACCTACTATATATTGGGGATAGGATCTTGGAGATGGAATACCCCTTTAAGTCCAGTTATCCAGCTGAATGAATACTAAACAACAGAGCTCGCTATTTAGATGTGTTTTCTTGTGGTGTATAACGGACTCACATGTTTGGTAGTCGTTCGACAGGGCAACTATAAAATCAAATACCTCCATTTGGAAATGTAGTATATAGCTCTCCTGATCAACTATGTTCCTTACCTCATGAGCAGGGCATTGCAGTAATAATAATAATTTATTCATTTATATAGCGCTATTAATTCCATAGCGCTTTACATACATTGGGAACACTGTCCCCATTGGGCCTCACAATCTAAATTCCCTATCTGTATGTCTATGGAGTGTGGGAGGAAACCAGAGTACCCGGAGAAAACCCACACAAACACAGGGAGAACATACAAACTCCTTACAGATGGTGTTCTTGGTGGGAATTGAACCCAGGACCTCAGCGCTGCAAGACTGCAGTGCTAACCACTGAGCCACCGTGCCGCCCAGTTAGCTTACAGATGCATAACCACCACTTACTGTGTCTGAACACAGGAAGCTGAGCTGACAGCCGCTCTGTGTATGCGGCAGCGTCTATTGTGAAGGAGAGGGCCGCAGGGGATCAACGCTGCACAGGTACCGTGGGACACCGGGGAACACCGGTGGGGTTATAGGGGGTGACCTGGCAGGGCCTGGGGAGGAGGCCTCAGGAACACTCCTAAGCTGTTTGCGCCCCCACTCCTGAGCTGTATGTGCCGCTCCACCTCGAGCCGTATAAGACCCCACTTCTGAGCTGTATCTACCTTTCCCCCCGAGCTATATGGGCCCCGACTCCTGAGCTGTGTGTGCCCTTCTCCCCTCGAGTTGTATGTGCCCCTCACTCCTGAGCTGTATGTGCCCCTCCCCCGAGCTGTATGGGCCCCTCCCCCTGAGCTGTATGGGCCCCCACTCCTGAGCTGTATGTGCCCCTCCCCCTGAGCTGTATGGGCCCCCACTCCTGAGCTGTATGTGCTCCTCCCCCCGAGCTGTATGGGCCTCCACTCCTGAGCTGTATGGGCCCCCACTCCTGAGCTCTATGTGCCCCTCCCCCTGAGCTGTATGGGCCCCCACTGTTGAGCTGTTTGTGCCCCTCCCCCGAGCTGTATGGGTCCCCACTCCTGAGCTATATGTGCCCCCACTCCTGAGCTGTGTGTGCCCCTCTCCCCTCGAGTTGTATGTGCCCCCCACTCCTGAGCTGTATGTGCCCCTCCCTCGAGCTGTATGGGCCCCCACACCTGAACTGTATGGGCCCCCACTCCTGAGCTGTATGGGCCCCTCCTCCTGAGCTGTATGGGCCCCCATTCCTGAGCTGTATGTGCGTCTCCCCCTGAGCTGTATGGGCCCCCACTCCTAAGCTGTATGTGTCCCTCCCTGTGAGCTGTATGGGCCCCACTCCTGAGCTGTATGTACCCCTCCACCCGAGCTGTATGGGCCCCCCCTCCTGAGCTGTATGTGTCTCTCCCCCCGAGCTGTATGGGCCTCCACTCCTGAGCTTTATATGCCCCTCCCCCTGAGCTGAATGGGTCCCCACTCCTGAGCTGTATGTGCCCCTCTCCCGAGCTGTATGTGCCCCCACTCCTCAGCTGTATGTGCCCCTCCTCCCTGAGCTGTATGGGCCCCCACTCCTGAGCTGTATGTTCCACCTCTCCATCTTTATGCCACCCCCTCCTGAGCTGTATTTTCCAACCCCCCAATCTGTATGGGGTCCCCACTCATGAGCTGTATGTTCCACCCACCGATCTGTATGGGGATTGGGGACCCCTAGCAACTGAGCTGTATGTTCCACCCCCTTGATCTGCATGGGCCCCCCCACTCATTTACTGTATGGGCTCTCTAAGAGAAGTAGGTGTCCCCTTGAGTTGTATGGGACCCCCGTAGCCATATACACTGCCACCTGATTTGTATGTGCTGCCACCCCATAGCCGTATGGGCTGCCACCTCAGAGCTGTATGCGCTGCCACCCCAGAGCCATATGTGAAGGCCCCCAGAGCCATATTGTACCACCCTGAGAGGGGCCCGGGCGCTCTCCGCTGCTTGGGCCGAGCTGCTCAAGGTCCGGGCTCGGGTTGTCGGTGGCACGAGCGCCTCCGGACCGGGGGCCACGTCGCTCTGTTAAGGGGAGAGGCAGTGGGATCGTGGTGGTGTGGGACGAGGCGTGCAGCTGGGGGGGCCGTGTTGTCGTCCTAAGGGTCGTGGCGCCACCCACGGGTCGTGGTGATGGGATGTGTCGCGGGCGGAGGAGGGGACGCCGCTGCGCTCACTAACGCTCGAGTCCGGTGTTGCTGCTGCTGCTCGGTGGCTCGAGCGGTGGGCCGGATCCGGGGACTCGAGCGGCGCTCCTTGCCCGTGAGTGAAAGGGGGAGGTGATTTGGTTTGGGGATTTAGTCCGTGACGCCACCCACGGGTTATGGTGAAGATGGGCACCACCGCTGCTGGTGACGGGGATCCCGGGAGCGATGGTGGGGAGCAGCTGGGATGTTGTTTACCCCCCTCCGTGGGTAGGGGTTGGAGGTCCCGGGGCCCGGTGATGTGATGGGGCTGCAGAGCCGGTGAGGTGCAGGGTTGCAGGGACAGCGCGGCGCAGTGCCGGATGGCACAGATGTACTCACTCAGCAAATGAGGCACAAAGTCTCCGGTAAACCAAACGGCTGGATGGACGGGTCTCGCAGCCGACTGCTGTATCTTTCCGATGGTCCTGCCTGTGTGTGCTGGCTTCACTTCACTCCCCGGTGGGTACCGGCGGGCCAATGCCCGACCCCGGTCCTATGGTTCCGCATTGCTCCACCACTCCTGCAGATGGGCACCACCATCTGCCAACCTTGCTGTCAGTGCCTGGGCTCCAACCCAGACACCCAAGTGTTTACTCCTCTCACTTCCACCTCCTGGACTAAACTGTCACTTTTCCCGCCTCCAGGCCTGTGAACTCCTCGGTGGGTGGGGCCAACCGCCTTGGCCCCGCCCCCACCTGGTGTGCACATCAGACACTGGAGGGAGGCAACAAGGGTTTTGTGTTTGACTAATGTTGCTGTCCTAGGGGTGAGGTTGTTTGTGTGTTATCTGTGACGACCTGGCTAGTCCAGGGCGCCACATTCCCCCTTGGTAAAACGCAGACCGTCCGCGGGATGCCCGTCCATCACCGGTTTTATTTTTTTGTTCAAAGCTGTAAAAGATAAATAACATGTAACAGTAAAACATTTCAACATAAGCATATTTGTTAGGTCACTTGAACGCTGCACATAAATACAGTTTAATCACAGACGGACCGACGGATGTCTTCCGCTCTCCCACCCAAGCAACCTAGCCCTGATGCTGCCCCTAAGAAGTGGGCAGCACCCCTTGACCCCAGTCCAGGTTCAGGCTGCCCGAGCGGGAACGGGTACGGTATCTCGCGCCCGGCTGTCACTTCAGGGGGACCCCACGTCCAAGGGGGCCCCTGACCCCCGGAGGATGACCACCGGTCCTGGTGGTGGCCAGGCACTAGCCTGCTCTGCTGCGGGCCCTTCCTCCAATCTGCCTCTCCGGAGGCTGCTCCGACGGAAAATCAACCCTCAACTTATTTACAAGCCCACAAGTTCGTGGGTGGCCTGCAAGTTCTCGGCCTTGTCCATGAGCAGTTCCTCATGCATATTTTAAACACATAGTGTCCCTCCGGGGACAACTTGCCGGCAACGGCCGGGGTAATCACTGCAGACAATCAGGTGAAACTCGATTGATTTTTGCTGATTCATTCAAACTCATATTTACACAATTGGCATACAACACCCCTAAATGGTAGTTTCCCTGTACCTAAGTGGGGGTTGACCTAGGTTGGGGCGTGTGGACCTTCTGGGCCCAATGCTATCAGTGGAGGGCAAGGGCACAGAGGAGACAGTCAGTTCCCCCTCCCGTCTATTATGTGGGGCCGGTGGATACTCAGATGGACTGGGTACAGGTGCAGCCCTGGGCACTGGTTCACTGGCGGTTACTTCGGTCTCCTTTTCCTCCACGGGTTGTGGGAACATTATCACCGGAATAAGCACCACGCCATTCTGTGTAGGCCAGTCCGCTGGGAAATCGCCCATTACGGTATGGATCACCTCTTTTTCTTTCTCCCCGGTTGGTCTGGGGACCGGAACTTCAGCTGCCACTTTCAATGGAGATGGGCACCTCTTCAGGTGGTCCCCGGAAA